>NC_060249.1:33182572-33807572 GCF_921293095.1 Ischnura elegans
GCTATCATAGAAAACGACTGAGCTGGAATAAATCGGCATGAGAAGCAGTTTTTTCGCTGAAGAAGAGGCACAGGCTATTATATTTCCCCCAGGCGGCAGCGGAAGTACCGTGAAATTTAAAAATTGACTCATTACTGGAATCGCGTAAATTTCATCATAAGTCTATCCTTCGTGGCTGTATTCTTATAGATATCTTAGAAAGTTTTTTTTGTGTTTATCTAACATTTATATTGTAGCATTGCTCCGCGTATAACTTGAGGATGGGTTGATTCTTCTGTTATTATAACTTTTCTCAAGCATTTTTCTCCTTACACTCTTCCAAAAGTAGTTTTTATTTATGTGATTTTGCAATAGATAACTTTGTATTAAAATTTAGTATTTTTACGCTGCAGTTAAGTTTCGTGAATTGATTTGGATGAATATTAGGTTGGTAAACTTAACAGCTGACCAAGCTATTTAACACCTGTCAGATTTTTCTAAAAAAATTATGTTTATTCTTTTTAATTTATCGGGAAAGATTATGTTTCATGTGCAACAGTAGTATACTTACGGTGGGTATTCCGCACGAGGAATATACCAGCTACTATTTTTCATTTCTCATTGTAGCATTTCTGTAGCTGTTTAAATCATCTGAAGAACTGTTTATTACGAGTATAACGAGGGAATATTAATTATGCTGATGAAAGTATAAAAACACCCTTTAAGTCCGCTTTGCGGAAAATGTAAAAGTTGCTGAATAGCAATTTATGAGAATGCTTACCCAGTATTTTCAAGCTGAAAGGTTAATAATTGTTTGTTGTATTCAGCGGTTCGAGTCGTTATAATGATTGCAATAAAAATTAAATCATGCAAATGCAATTAATTCTCAAAGCAGTTATAATTTTAATTATTCCAGCATTGGAGGATGGTATTTATTATTATTAGTTATTTTATTATTATAATCAGTGGTTATATTAGTAGGATAAGGTTTTATTGTGTTTCATATATGTGTGCGTTACAATGCACAATTGTAATCGGTGTCATTTTCGCCACGAGCCGACCCTCACTAACTGACTTCTCCCCTTTCTTCCTTCCTTCCTTTCCCTCAATCTACTCCTCGCTCCGTCGACTTCCCATCTCATCAGAGACGTCGGTGGTGACGCCTCATTTCACCGGCCAATCCTACGTCGCCTTCCCGGCGCTGAAGGACGCTTACAAGGCCGTGAGGCTGTCGCTGGAATTCCGGCCGGACGAAGGAGCCTCGGACGGGATCATCCTATTGGCCGGCGAGAGGGACGACATGGCGGGCGACTTTATGGCCATCGTAATACGGGAGAGTGGAGACGTGGAATTCTGGTAAGTGTTGCCGCGGGGTAATGCACCTCGTTAGATCGTGTGTGCGTGTCTGTGTGTTCGTTCCGCTGGTCTTCGGGCGCCGCGCTATATAAGGGTTGTGGCGGAATGGACTCCGCTTTGATGTGGAATCCGGGAAATGTGGCCCTAGGGACGTAAATGAGAGTGGAGACCGTTTGAGGGAGTGTGTGCCCTGTTGGATAATCCAGTGAAGTCGGCTGTTTTCTCTCCCTCCCCCTCCTCTCCATCTCTCTCTCTCTCTCTCTCTCTTACTGTCTCCTATCTGTTTACGAATGGCTGGAAATTTCCCCCAAATGACACGGTCCTTCGGTCTCCTCTTGCGCTTAACGTAGTGATTGTACCGCATTAGATTATGTTTCACGTTAAAAACGTGAACGCGTCAGGAAATCTTAGACATTAAAGAACATTATCGCTAGGATTTGCCACCCTTTGCGTTGGTGTGATAAAACCTTCAATACTTCTCTCCTGTCTGAATGAATTTCTTGTGGTTCTCACAAAAGACGTGATCTTTAGAAAAACTTTTAGATGGCTATATTGTTTTTCCGTATTATATTATGCGTAATTTTGCTTTCATAGCATTAATAATGTTAAATCATCAAAAATTTACCATGACCTCAATGAATACATACTTTTCAAATTATTGAAAAATTAAAATCTCAGGAAATGAATCATACAAATCTACTTCAATTCAAAACTGTGGCATAGCTGAATTTCCTATGCAATAACGAATAAGCGATGTGTTAGAATTCTCTCTTACGTAATTGTAACCGCTTCAGTTGTTTCTTTATTATTCTACTATGGTGAAGATGATCAGACTTCTTCTTGTACCCTCAAGAAGGAATGTGTGTGTGTTAGGTACCAATTCATAATATTATAGATGCATTTTTGAGAGTTGAAACCCGATTTCAAATTGCTATAATTGCTAGGTGAACTATATTTTACTATTGAATATTGCGTATGTAGGTGCTTGGTTATAATACACATAACCTATTTTTAATACGTATATGACGTGTGAGAGATCATTATTTCTATGGAGAAATTTATAAAATTCTTCTCTTTAAAAAAATGGCATGTTATGACTCTAAAAACTCGTAAAATGAGGATTCGTGATGACCGTAAGTTATGTCAAGTGAATGAAACTCGTTCAATGTAACTCTAAAATTTCTACAAAGTTTTATGGTATTTATTTATGAATGGCCTTGAATGACCCATCATTCTTGAAGATTATTGCAATTTTTAATCAACAAATTCTCTTTTTGAGCGTTTTTGCAACACCTCACTTTAATAATATAAGGAGATGGAGAACTAGAAAGAAGTGACCTTCTGATGGCATAGGGTATTTTTTATAGATAGGTGATTGGCTAAGGATTTATGCATTTTATGCTATTCGTACAAATATTTTTTTATGTTCAGAGATGCAACCAGGTGATGGAAATGGTCACAAAGTTTTCCTTATCCGTTATGTAGTAGTAATTATGTTTTAGATTCTACTCCCTCTTAACCTTCGAAACTCAGAAAGGAGTCGAAGGTTTGTTTATTGATGTTAACTACCTGCCTTAAATTTTCGAAAGCATATGTTCGCTTTCCAATAATTGATTAATTCTTTCATGTTTCTTCATGCGTGCTAAGTTGAAAGATTCTCCCAAAATATATCCTGGTATCTGATAGACTGATGATCAAACACCATGCTCATCCCAGTCGTAGAAGTGGATTTTCCAATTTTTTTGTCCATCTCTTATTTTGTTTACCACATGCCATAAATTTTCCAAAGTATTAGTTTGATTTTAAATTATTTATTGATGCTCTCATGTTTATTCTTTCGTGCTAAGTTGAAACTATACCATAAAAATGCACCCTTGTATCTGATGATCACAAACCTTGCTCGTGGAAGTCGTAGAAGTGGATTTTCCCATTTTGTACCCTTGTACTTTCCCAGATCCTTCGACATTCGGAGAACGTCGGAAGGAAACGTCGACGGATGTTTCGTTTCATTTCATTTCACCGATGTAGCGCTCACTGCCTCGACTGTCCCGTATCATCCACTTTCTCCCTCCCTGCATTCATGGATATGAATCAGAATCCACCCCTTTATAACCAGCTTGGCAACCCACCCCAGTACGGGATTCCGTCGCGTTGTCTAAGCCTCTCTCTGTCTCTCTTCGTCTTCTTTCAGGGCTTTTCGAAAATCCGTCTTTTGATGCGAGTAATTTATTCCGTTGAGACCCCTTCTCTCAATCCACTCATCCGTCGCTTTCGATTTCGACTTCGTATTCCTACGCATGTTTACGAGTCCGTGCGAGAGTTTCCGGCGCGATTGTCCCTAAGGGACGCTATATATATCGACCGGCGGCGCACTTCTCCCTTTCTCTCTCTCTCTATTCCCACGAAAGAACCACGCGCCGCCCGCTTGGAATGAATGAGCGGGCCTCGCACGCGACTGGACTCGTCGGTGCAGAACGAACCGCAAGCTGGATGATCGGCCACCTTCATCGCTAGCGTAGAATCCAATCGCCTCGCGCAGCATGTGGCCGCGGTCCTTTTCAAATAACTTTGCCGATTCCTTCTGCCCTCGGTTTATCTCTTGTGATTGGGGAAATTTGTGGAATCGACCAAGTAGGGAAGGGTTGGGGAAGACCATTTGGCTGAAAATCCTGTATATTTGGTAGCATAAATGCTGAATCCTTGTCAGAACAGGATAATGAACGTACATGGCAGATTATCAACCTTCCATCTGTAGAACATGCATAAGGTTCTGTAGGATAAATTCCTTCGTAGGTAACCGTTTTTTTATCGAAGCTTTTCATCATTCAATACTTCTACATCTACATCTACATAATACCCTGCGAGCCACCTCAATACAATTACTTGCATTATTATAAAATTTTTAGATTCCTAGTCTCATCTTTCTATACTATCAATCGTCAGTTTCTAAAATTTCAAAATCTTTCTGTACCTACTGTATTTTTCTCGGTTTATAAATATTCAAGCAATTACTGCTAGCATTTCGACTACTGTTTACTCTGCGCACCCAGTGAATTTCAAAATAATAGTGGTATTTTAAATGAGGAATAATTCATAAAATACACAAAATACGGCCGGTATTCATACACCAACTTAACGTGCTAATTGTGATTTTTAGAACAAGATGATTTTAGGCAAAATATATGACCAGAATACCGGCCGTTATTAAGTTAGTTATGCATCTCAAACGAAGTGTAAATACCAGCCTTCGTTTTTAGTTCCGTTTTGTGGTGTTGTAATCGCCATGCTGAAACTTTTCGTAATTAGAATTGGAAGTATTGGGTTCACCTATGGGCTAAGAAAAACTTGTGTTTATATTCGGTTTTAGGTTAATACGTATGTAATAAAAATATTTAAGCTATTGATAGGGGTGGAAAATCCTTGTAGTCTCTTAGGGTGATACTAAAACGACCCACACCATACCCTCTCATACTCATGTGACGTAGCCAGGAGCTCAGTCGGAAATACCCTCCGAATTTTTTTGTCACCTTTTGTTAAAGTCAGTTATGCTAAAAACTCATATTTCAGCGTGTGTTGACATGTCATTGATCTCCATTAAAACTCTCTCGTGCAAAAGCGTGTCTTATCCAAAAATTTCAAGAAATTTCATCGTACACGGGCAAATGACTTTTCTTCGCGTCCTGAAAAATTCCGTAGTGATAAATTACGTTTTCCAAAGCGTGGTAGCTTAGTAAGTAGAACGATTAGGTTTACCCGGAACCGAAGGAATCCTGTTGAAATTTCGGACACTCAAAAGCGAAAATCCTGGAAGTGGAAGATGGGGAATAGAAATGGGCCCCTTTGCCTGATCATATGAATTTCTCTCGTCTTAATCTGGGGTCTGTTCACCCCTATTTTAAACCGACTTTCGGGTTGAATTATTGTGTGAGATTTCTCAGACATACGTATATCAAGCCTACAGCGTGAAGTTCACATTATTGCCGTTGTAAAAAAAATTCTCATTGACCGGGTGTCGAATCAGGGACCTTTTACCTTTTTTAGGCACTGCGCAGACTACTATGCTATCCAAAAATCTTAATTCCCTTGGCTTTGAACGGAATGCCAAAATAATTTAAATATAACGGGACTTGCCACGGTGATAACTTTACGGAGTCACCCGCAATGCACAAATTGGGCTAAAATTCTACATTGAAAAAATCATTCGCCATGACCGGAATCCCGGTCAAGGAGAATGATTTTTTCTTAGTGGAATTTTGCTCAAGGAAAGGTAAAGGTTTGTGAATAGATTCCTGGTCCAGGTGAGATTTTTCCCATCGCAATAATGTGAGTAATGTAGCTTTTTAGACAAGCAATAAAAAAATACCGATCAAGTGAAAGCGAAGCATCTTAAGCAGCTAAGGAATGCCTATCTTAAGCGCTCGAATATTTCATGGTCGGCCGTGGATCTGAATGGAACTTGAGTTTCTCGGAAGTCAAAATGACGAGGTGCGAGAAGCGCGCCGCTCTTATGCGCTCACGGATTTCATTTTTTGTCGCCGAGGTTTCCCTAGGATCCTCTCGAGAGGTAGGAGACTTGTAGGGGAAGCAATTCAAAGCGTGAAATTCTTTTCCTTGGCTAGGAGGAGTTAAACTGTTTGATCGCGGGGCAATTAGTCAAGGAGTGTCTTTGTACAAGTCGACGAGCCGACGGTGTGGAAACTTAGGTTTCGGGTGTTTGTGAAAGGACCGTGTGTGTTAGCTCGAGACTTAGGCGGGAGATTTACCGGTGTAAACATCCCACAAGTCGGTCTTCCTTCGAGTGTCGCCCAATCCTTCATATTCCGTCCGCTGCGGATCCGCCAAAAGGGCTCAAAGGAGTAGGATTACGCAGTCTTGGCATCCCTCATCTATTTTGTCACTCGCTTGCATAGTCCGTCCTAGGAGTTACTAGGAGGAGCCCGACGTATCTCTCGGAAGGTTGAAACAGTGTCCATTTTTTTTGTAAGACATTGTAATGCTGACGAAAAGAGTGGCTTACAAAAGCACCCACATGACTGCAAAAATCATCATCATCACTCGTCAACAATCAATCAGCAAGTTTCGTTTAACGCAGCTCTTCACTTAATTCTCTTATGACCTAAGGGATCGTTCACGTAAAACGCTGGTTACAAGCACCTGAAAACCAGCAGCTTGTTTCCAGCCCTTAAAAGCGTCGAAACGTTGTGACCTTTAACGTAAAAAAGCTGGAAACATGTTCTAGTCCTCAGTTGTCGATATGCCCTAATCAAGTGACGATGAAGTTTTTTATTAGAATTTTTTAAGCTCAGAATACGCGCATGTCCTGGTATCGGAGTTTGTTAATAAAAATACAGTATTGAAGTTCATATTTAATGAAAAGGAAAAGCTACAAAAAAAATTTATTATCACCGTCATAAAATTTGATAGCTTGTCAATTATACACGAAAAGTTATTTGATAATCAATGTAACCGTCATAAATGAAAATTATTAACAGCTTATTAATTAAATTTTAACAGCGCATTAATTAAATAAAACAATTCACTTGGCCACTTGAGTTGAAAAGCAGTGAAAACCTAACCACATTTGGAGTCTGCCGGCGTTGTAGGCGCTGGAAATAACGTTTCAAACATTCTAGGTAGCCGGTAGGTGCATACAGCCGGCGCCGACAAGCCCGAACGAGCTTTTTCTGTGAATAGACACTTATGAAACAACGCAAACTTTTCGCACTTATCGGCGCCGAGCTGTCGGCAGCGGGAACCGGCGGTCTACGTGAACGCACCCTAATCTCTTCACACCGACGTATTTCTTCTCTTTCGCATCCTTCTTTACATGACTCATATATTTTATTCAAAGCCAGCCTTTTCCGTTCATAGCATCCGCTTGTCCTTCGACGATTGTCGTCAACAGACCATCATATCTCAAGCAATGGCCTATGAGGTTGTTCCGTTTTCTGATCATGGTTTTCATTAGGCTTCTCTTCTCTCCTACTATTCTTATGACTCTATGACTTCTTATGACTCCACGTTTTTAACTTGTTTGATTCATTTGCTCCTCATCATCCTTCTGTAGCACCACATTTCGAAGGCTACTACCCTTGATATTTCCGCTGCTAACATTATGCATGCCACTTTTGTGTAGAGAAACATATTCCAAATGTAAGTTCTGATAAAACTATAAATCTGATAAATAAAAAATACTCCTACTACTGCGTCAGTATAAAATAGCTTTGACAATCTGATCCGATTTCCCCTGTAGAATTTTATTTCTTCAAAGATAAATATGAGCGTTTGAAATTTAAAAAAAAAACTATTCTGCGCGGGCACACAACACTCGCATGATAATATAAAATCTTCCTAGGCCCATTTTATGCTATCACATTTTCCCTTTTAGATGTCTAAACCTAGGCCTTGGTTTGTTATTTGTAGCTCTATGCCTCACGAGATTATTTTTTTCATTTGACTCGAGTTTTCTCATTTTTTACATTCCACGAATTCTATGAAAGCATTGTGTGGAGATACCGAAAATGAGAACTCTAGAGGATCGTATTTCAAAGGAGTATTAAAATACATTTATACTGAGCTACATCTTTTTCCTCATTTTGTGAGATTTTGACGTATTTAGAATAGGTGTAGCCTTACAGGTTCTTTTTTATTATATTTATAATACCTATGTTGGCTTCGTCTGCTTTGAATCTTTTTTGAATGAGAAAAAAAAAACATTATTGTGTACCTGTGCTCTCGAAGCATTGTTCTTTTCAAAATAATGTGAAAGCGTTGAAGCAGGTCGAGGTTGCGAAAAAATAGCCCGATAGTACATTTTTTATCTATTTTCAATGCATGTCACAACACCATTGTGAAACTTTTTACAAACCAGTGTATCTTAAGGTGGCTTAAAGGTGATGGACCACTATTTTTCTGCAGTGTGTCGATTTTTTGTAACTCGCTAGCAGAAAATCAGAAGATGATTGAGTAAAATGTGGAACCTGATACTTGTGATATCATCCAACGACCGCCTAACGTTGGCATTCTGGTATTATGAATTTGTGTAGGTTGGTATCCTGGTATTCGAACCACATGCTAACTGAAATTAATTTTTAACTGTAATGTTTGCGTATTTTTAAATTGCAATGACCAATTTCTACAGTATGTTAAGTCCTTCCAACGTTACCGATGATTGTTTGGGTGATGATAATTGCTGCTCTCAATAACTGCATAAAGAAGTATCTTCAATACCAAAATCAAGTAAAGGCATTGCATCACCCCTGCTTTTTTAAGTTTTATCTATTGATACACTTTATTTCAATTGCAATCATAAAATTTGCGAGGTTGTCGCGCAGTCTCGACTAATAATAATGTGATTAAATTCACAATATCACAATGTCGAGACCATTCATTCATTTTGGAAATAATATTTCATACAAGTTATAGTGTCGGTCACACTACATAACTCCCCACTTATTGTGAATTTTTCCGCTTGGATTTGGATCTCCAGCACTCTTACAGTATATTCGACTCCTGATGTTTGGCAAAGAAAACCTTCAAAACGAAATTGAAATTATGCTGTATGGCGAGAAATTAAACATCAGATACTTGAATAACATGGTAATTTAGTTTTTTTAACATAGATAATTTTTCCCATGAAATGAGGAATATTCTTTGGATACTTATTTAGATTATATTTAGGTATATTTATTCAAGATTTAGGTATTTGTTTTTCTTCAAGGCGGAGGAGAAAAATGGAAGGTAAGTACTGATAAGGGATTCATAATATTGATAAAATTTCATGCAATTGCTTTTGCATTATGCTGTTCTACCGTGACTTTTTTTTAATTAGGAATATTCCTCTACTTAAATGAGGTTTAATGAAAAAAGCATCACTTAAATGTATCCGTCACAAACGTCTCCGGAGTTAATATATTTAAGGATATGAGGCTGATCTGATTGTAAACGAGTTCACTTCTTGGAAATTCATCGAAAGTAATAATACAAACAGCTGTAGTAATTTTCCACAATTGTTAATTTGCTCAAATGTCTTCACATCGTTACAGACGGCTAATGATAATGAGGTGAAAACATTGGAACCGGTTGAGGAAATTATAAAGCGTGGAGAATTAACTACAGATATGAGGCTGGTCAGAAAACAAAATAATCTAACTCATTTCACTTTTTCTTTCCGTTACCATTTATGAATATAATCTGAGGTTTCAGGCGAGATGGAGTGGAAACGGAACAAAATGCTCCTGCTTCTTCATGCTTGCTTCTGCTTCTTCATTATTGCTCCTGCTTCTTCACCATTTATGAAGACTCTTTGAAATACTTTTGGCATTTTATTTTACTTTCCGTTATGATATTTGCGTTGGTTTTAACGCCATTACGCAAACTGCCTGTTATCGCAAAAATCTCCTTTATGAAGCAATACTTTCTCTCCTTTTCGCTGGGCCTCCACTATTGATGGTGTTCATTTCCTACGCCTCCTCGCATTTCTTTCCCTCTCATCCGGAAGGGAAAAGATTTTTGATGGAGCGGGGTTATTTCTCACCGCGATGGTTTTCACGGGGTTCAGGGGGGGCAGTCCACCCTCATTCGGGCGATGGATGAACCCCTTGTTTCCTGCAATTACCAAGAGTGACTTCCGCGGGAGGCCGACCTCCTCGCCGATACTTGAAGAAGGCGAGATTTATGCGTCCGTTCCTCCGTGGGCCCGGCGAGGAAGAGGAATTAGGCTCGCCATCCATCTGAATTCTGGTTCATTAAGGTCGCATTTACCCCCAAAACGAAAAAGATCCCTTGCCCGGTGGTTTACTTTGAGCCCAGGCGAGAGAAATGTCACCTCTTGCATAGCTTGGTTAAGGTCAATTTCAGCCCTTGAATTTACGTATTCAAGAGGGTCGTTTAAATTCAGCAATTGGACACCACTTTGTTAAACCAATCTTGAAACAATGCGGAGTTCTTTATTGCTCGTAATATTCCATTGCACCTGTCTAAAGGTACTAATCCAGGTACTAACGAAAAAGCTATACTTAGTTTTTTATTCAAAACATAAGTATTAAAAATTATAATTTGAATGCCTGAAAAAATTCATAAGGTGCTGTTGTCGAAATTCATGAAGGGCAAATATTTCATGCTGTGGTAATCTCGTAATTCGAGCACATATATCATCTTAAATCGCCTTAGAATGAGTACAATTTCGCTTATCATCCATTAGAAATGGAAAACGTGAATTAAATTTATAACCTACACCAATTCAGTTGAATTTTATAGAATTTGAGGCACATTTTGTCTAAACACCCGCATTGGAGTCCTTGATTAATGTTGCAGCTTGAAAACCGGTGTAATTATTTACCTCTTGACAAGCTACTGAACTATTATTTTGGAGATTTTTTTCTTGATATTTTCTTTATTTCTAAATGGAATATACAAAACGTAAGAATTTTTCTTTAGTGTATTTATATTAAGTATATCCCTTCGTGCGTGAAGCGTGATAAAGCTTTTTCGACGCACGAAAACTTTTCTCGTAATATCATCGTTTTTTGTTGTAACCACGAGGCTAGTTTTCGGAAATTTACCGATTCTCTTACGGGAATAAGTGTGCTCGGGGCTGAATTAAAAACGCCATCACCGCGGGGCTGCGGAGTTTCGCCGCGATGTCGTTTTTAAAGCGCGAAGGGAACCCTTTGGTCGCGGTCCAAAAGTGAAGCGATTAGCCATTTTCGAGTGGATCGCGCTTTCACAAACGAGCACGTCACTAATGACCCGGTTGTAGGGAGCGGGTCGCTGAACTAATCCCTCAGCCAGAAGTTTTCGTTCTCCGCGTTATTCTACGGCCACGAGTTTTCGTTTTTTTTTGTGTGCCGCTCCCTTCCCTGGAAAGAGTTTTTCAGCTCGCGGTCACAAAAGCTTCTGAAGTAGTTTCGCTGGGAGCCTGCTCTTGCACATTCGCCGCCTTGATTGACCCCGAAAATTAAACTTTTCCATTAGTCACGCCGGCGGCGACTAGGCACTCAGCAATTTTTCTTTTGTTCAACGTGATTTCAGCGTGTAGGCGGTGTATATGAGGTTTTTTTTGCATTTTGTAGGTCACTAAAGGGTGGACTGTATGCACAGGTTATTCTCGTATTATTGTAATCGCCGCCGCAGAAGCCGATATGATAATGGTAATTTCAGCAGTTAAGAATAACAAATAAGTAGATTTTTGTACTTATCGAGTTAACACCCAGAACAAAGTGGACCTTGAGAATATTTAATGCTTTTTTATAGAACAGGAAGTATCATTGGGTTCTCGTTAAAATCAAAGCCTTGTATTTCTTCCCTCTAAGGGAATCATATGCCGTTGTAGCTTTTACCTCGTGTGAGAATTGCGGAAACTTTGCATACTTACGTCAATGAACATTTTAAAAATGAATTTACATTGAAATGCATACTTTAAGTGAATATGAATTCGGGGAGAAGTGTAGCAAAAATGGCTAACGTGCAATTCCAGTAAAATTGCCGTAAAATATTAAAATATTGACTCTTGCGTCATTAAATTTCGATATAAACGATTAAATTTTAAATTTTTTGATATGTATGACATTTGTATACGGAGATTTGCAATTATGTATTCATTTTATTTGGCATAATTTCTCACTCTGTAATTAAAAACATGTCCTAGTTATTTATTTTTCCAGTTTGAAATGAAATATTCTAGTTTATGAGTAATTTTAACGCCGTCCTTTTTTCCAAACAAATTCAGGATTATGAAGTCTTTTACATGTATCTTGCTTGACGTATACGTACTTTAAAAACCTGAATAGTGAAAAAACTATTCAGGCGGGATTATACTCTCAATCTCAGGATTAGCAGGCGAGGACTTTATCCCACCGCCATAGCCGGCAATAAAGTGAATTTTTTCCCTTTGAATATTGATAATAAAGTACAAAGTGTGTTAAATCCTAATGAAACATAACCATACTCAACCTTTGAAACCTTTGAGCTTCATAGCTAATATGGAGCTCGAGGCTAGATTATTAACTTCGCACCAAAGAGCTTTTGAAAAATTTTTGGATAATTTTATTTCATAGGATAATTTTGTTTGTATTTCAACTCATTTATGCACCATAGAAAGAATGTGTGTTCCTATCCTGGCCCATTCCAGTGGGGTCACTTGTAATGCCTCTTATTTATATTCTTAACTGTGGGCAGATTATATGCAGCCTTTTTATTTTTCATTTATGTTATTTATGGATAGATCCGATGGTCATACCTACTAATATTTTCAATATATTGTGTGCCGTAAACTTGTAAATGGCCCTAACCCAATAGTGTTATCAAATTATGTATACTTATTCTGATATATTTGAAACCTGATCTAAAATCCCTCACAAATTAATTAAGATCACCTCCAATGCTTACGATATTTTCCCTTTCTCAAACCTACTACATAACCATTACTGAGGTAGAATGAACATATATGCCACATGTTTTTCATATGCCATTCATGTTAGTGAATTTTATTTTGGCAACGAAGCGCGATAACTTTATCATTGACTCAAAAGGCAGATATTCCTCATCAGCTCAAATCCTCAGTGAAATATGGGAATTCTTGCTCCGCACCAGATGCTACATTATGTTTGCCACCGCACCTCCGAAAATAAAATTCTCCGCGCAAGAATAAGCACGTTATTTTACAGTGAAATTTATCACTTTTGGTTGGTTTTGGCGTCGCCGGTGTTTCCTTTTAAAGTAACCCCACCGGAGGACCGCATTCATTGAGATTTATATTTCAGCACCTTTCCCTCCTCCCGCCCTGCAGTTTTTACTTCTCTCGGGCGCACCCTAAAAGCTCTGAATAGACAAGAGGCCCCGAAAATCCCTCAAGATTAATTTGAGGGGGCTCCATCAATTTTCAGCCGCTACAAGGGAATTCGACCGTGCAGAATTCCTTCTTCAGGGAGGGAGGAAGAAGAAGGAGGAGAGAACGTTAAGCTTAAGGGCACATTTAGGTGAAGGCGGAGTTGGTGAATACATGAAGAGGCGAGGAGGAGCGATACTTATCTTGTGCCGCCTGCCGAGTGTGTGTGGGAGCGGCCGTGCCTACATATTCGGGCGTCGTCTTGAGTGATGCCCTTCATGAATATGAAAGAGGTGCCTTTACCCTTCCCGGAGAAAAGATTCCGAGTATTTGTTCAATGAGGGAATTAATTAATTACCTTATACCTTACCTCGAACAACCCCCGCGGCCGATACTAATTTATCGCAAAATAGTTTGAACCGATGAAATGCCTCCCAGCTACCAGTTTAGCCCACTTGACAAGATTTGTTCGACCGAGAGTGCCTCCTTGTGGAATAATTATGAGCCTTCCATAATTAACGCTGAGTCCTCGATTTATGATATGTTCACGATGCAATATTCTTATTTGAATTCGTGTTATGTTTACACTTTTTAAATATTTCTTATTTAATAATTTATTTTGGTTTCTTACCATAGTTTGAGTTTTATTAATCCTCTACCGGGTCCCCACAGCTGTAAATCGTCGCAAGTCCTCGTAATGATGGGGACGTTATCTGCTCTAGTGATTGATTATCTTGAAACACTATGTCGAACGGAGCATATATTGAATCATCTAGTATGCAACGATAATTCACAACTGAAAAGTAATATTCTGAAGTATGTACTACCACGAGATGACTCAGATTTTAAGAAATGAAGGAACAACACGAAAATCTGTGTGTGATTTAGTCGTCGGTAATCACAGATTTATGATTTATTTTTCAATGCTCCGCCAAATTAACTGGCTGATCGGGGGGTACTCGATTGATTGCAAGCTGATTAGAATATTACCAGCCTCATCGGGAAAATAAGGTTAAAGAGATTTCACTTGGAGAGCATTTGCGAGACTGTTTGCAATCTTCTCGTAGCAAGGTACGAAATACACCGTTTGAATTTTTATGTATTCCATGAGAATTCAATTGCTAAGTGAGTCAATCAAGGGATTTTATTCTATCTAGGATGATTTATGCGTTGAGTGTGCATATTTTCACAGAATAATCTTTTACATTCTTCATTGCAAGTTGCAACGGTTGTCTTACGCTTATTTGGAATTCCTGAGTATGTATATTTTTTCAAGCATTTCCACTTTGTATTTTAGGCCGGTTCTCTACAAGGATAATGTAATTCGTAGCTTTCACTTTATTATTTCCGCTGCCTTGCGTATTTGTTTCAGCTTTCTGAACATTTAATCTTACTTTCGTCTTCTTATTTGAACTGTTCCAAAGTTTTTGGATGAATAGACAAAGTTGAGTTACGAAAGAAGCTGGCAGCAAGGAAAGATTTAACTCCCAGGGTGAGCCATTAGCTTGGAGGGTGGAACTTTGCGTGCTTTTATATTGAGATCAGCTAACGATGTAGTGATTTACCTGGCATTTCTTCATAGTTGTTGGTTAACTTACTTTAAAGAATTTAGTTTCAATTGCTTTCGGAGAGCTTAAAAAAATTAAATGTCTCTCTCATGCCTGGAACACTTTCACTTTCCATCCTTCGACTCACCCTCTTCCAACTTTTTTGCCAAATTTTCTTCTCCAATTTTTTTAATCGAATTTTCATATTCTGATAGTCACAAACTCAAATACGTTCGTTTGCGCTTTAATCAGCTTCGGAGTACTGGATGTTTGCATTTATCTTGAAATTCATTTGTTTGGTATAGCCAATTATTATTACTCCCATTGAAATGGAGTTTCATCTGCCAAAGCATTTTTCCGTGACTTGATGTTTGCATCAGGTCAAATATGGTTAAAAAATGATGAAAATGATTTTGCAGTTGAATCATATAAGTTATTTAATCCAGGGGAATGAATACATGATTTTATGCAAGCAATTAAAAAAACCCTAAAATTCTTAGCATCCCTTGGTGAATTACCTTGCAAAATCACGGTCCTGGAATTTTTATGAGTCAAGAGATTCAGCCCACAATGAGGCTAAATATTAAGTTAATTTTACACGTTATTCCGTAACAATGTGGAATTGATAAAACTTTGCATAACACTTTGCCGTTTTATTGAAAGATGGAATAATGAATCGCAAAGTATGGTATAACCAGGATTTTACATATACATCATTCATTTTAATTCTTAATTTCCTGTCACAGTTCTTTATCGGCGGCGTTTTTTAATTCCTTATATTCATTCATCTTTAGTCTCTGTACACTTCCCGCGTTTTAGACGTTTGCATGAATTGCTGTAGGAGAATTATAATAGCTCCTCCAATTAGAGTTTTTACGTACATACCCTATGTATACTGGAGTAAAGAAATATACTCGTGCAGGGCAATGCCTGCTCAGTTCTATTAGCTCTAAATTAAAATTCGCGAAAAAAATGATTTCGAGAATTATATGCGATGATACAAAGGTAAAATTATATGAAGATTGAATGAGTCGACTGGGCAAGTAATAGGGGAAGATGAAAGAAGAAAATGAAAAAAGGATCTTAGAAGATGGAAGAAAAGAGAAGTCTTTTACCCTAAGAAGAAGACGGGACAATCGTTGATAGTAATAATGATATCCTGATGAAAACAACCGTAGGACGACAGGTGAACGGGAAGAAGAGCAAGGGACGACCCCGAATGAGTCACACAAGAGAGGTTATTAAGCATATAAAAGAGAAGAAATACATCACTATGAAAAGGCTAGCATACAGGACAATGTAAATAAAAGGTGCATTAAACCAGTCGTAGTAGTTTTTACACAAGATGATGATGAAAATGAAAAGAATAGGTTCATGACCTGTTGCAAAGCTGCAAGGTAGTACCCGTAGGATGAAATCATTTGCGGGACATGTGACTTTCGGTCCCTTACTGATCCTCTCTTTCTGCCTTCCACGACGTTTCCTTACCTTCCACCTGGCCCACTTCCTTTCCCTTCCCATGGAGATTTCATGTGCAAGTCTCTTTCCCTCACAACTCCCATCCTGTCACGCTCCAGCACTTCTCGCTCCTCACATTTTCCCTACATCCCATTGTTCCACGAAATTTATTTCGACCCCCATTCGACTTTCTTTTTTTTTTCACGTCCGACCGCAAGAATAAAGCGTTGGAAAGGTCGACCCTTCCGATCCAACAAACCCGTTCGACCCAGACTGTTTAAAGCGAAGCCGTTTCGCCGAAGCCCTTCACGCACGCGTTTCTGACCCTTCGCGCGGACCAGATAGACCCATCGGTCAAGCATGCCCGGTGGTGGAGCGCGTGTGTGTATATATGTATAAGGGCTATCTCATGTGGAATTTATCATGAAGCGGAAACCGTTTACCGAGGTGGTCTGGTTACTGTACCCACGTGTTCAACTCGAAGCGTACTTTTGTCAGATTTGACTCTGATTAGATTCAATTTTTCGAATGCTTAATAGCCCGATTTCTGCAAGTAAATTCTGTTGTATAACAAACTTAATACATGCAGCATCAATAAATTTTTTCAACCTTCATTTCGTTTTCAAAGGGAAGTTTCGAACTCCTGCAAATGTTAGTTCTGAGGTCCAGATACATGATGATCTTTACGTTAGCGATCAAGGAAAAATATGCTCATATTTAAAGCCTGTATATCAAATTCTTCTTTTAGATGGCTCGTAGTGAAAACAGAGGAAATTCAATCGTTATAATATCAATGCAATTTTCTAATAGGATGATGTTGCAAATTTTCCGAACAAAGCCATCGGCTTTGTTCAAAATATTTTATGAGGGCATTAGCGCTCAAATGTGCCTAAAATGCTTTGAACAACAAACGAAGGAGTGAGGCTAGGAAGAATGTTGCGAACTTCATCAAAGAGTTTTCTTTGAAAATAAATTTATTGAGTGAGAAACAAGACGACGCTTAGGTCGAAAATATTCAATGGTTAGAGAGAGTACGTCGAGTAACTTCGAATTCGTGCCTTAATAAATGTATTGAATCAGTAAAAATTCTCAAGGGAGGTACCAGTGAGAATGACACGGGACTGTTGAAACCGGCAGAGGTCTTGCAAAGGAAAGGCAGAGGTAAAGCCGTATGGAATTCACTAAGTTTCGACGCATTATTGAACCACGTAGGTGGAAATTTTTAAAGTTTACAATTGAGTTTGATGGTATTTAGTTATTTATTCATAGTAACTCCCACCTTCTCCCAAAAATCGATTCATTTGATCTACGGACACGGTCAATGATTTATCAATGATTGTGTCAATAAATTTGTTAATGATTTCAATTTGAAGTACTAAGATTTTTTAAGATATTAAATTTTTTATCGCAGTTTTCGGAATGAAGTATTTCCGCCAAGGTTACTACTTTTTCTGTGGTAATAATAATATACAACGCATAAAAGCGAATCAGGCTTTACTTTAGGGCATTTAAAATAATAAGAGCACTTTTCTATTTCCGCTATTTTTTATTTCTACCTACCTAGTTTTCGGTGCAAAATACCATTTTCAAAAGGATATTTTCATGGTTTTATAATGGCATTATGTGCCGAAACCTGGGTCGTTAGGAATAAAGACGAGTGGAAAAAGAAAAGTTTTATCACTATGTTAAATATCATAGATTTCCATCGAATTACGCCGGAAACTGAATTTTTTAACTTTATGGTATTTGATTATTGTCATATTAGAATTAAAAATTATTAATAAAAAACAAAAATAGATGTAAAAAAATAAAATTTAAGCTAATATATAAAATTATATAAAACCGTGTTCGATCAAGTAATTAAATTTGTGTAGAACGTTGCGATTCGTTTCTGTTATCTTTTACTTGGATCTAAAGAGAACTTTTGTACTGCAAATTCTAGGAAAATATAAGTCCATATTGAGTCCCGTCCTCGTTCAGTTTGACGTGAAATCACCCTTTTTAGGCTTTATCGTAGTTCCCTCGACCCAAAACTATCCCACGCGTGCTTTTCCCATAGCCAAACCGGCAGGCGAAGGCTTCACGTTAGATTTAGGGGGACCGTGATGAATGTGGCGAAACGAAAGTCTACTGTGGAGGTAGGGACCCCATTCCCCTCCTGCGTTCGTCGGGGTATGAGGCCGGAAAATTTAGCGAAAAAAAATAAAATATAGAAACAAGGGAAAGCGGGATTTCTGCGGCCGCCCCGCGTGTGCCCGTACGTCGGGATTCGGTTTTGCGTCGACATTTTGAGCCATGTCCTTCCATCCCTCCCTTCCCCCCCCCAAACACCGAATTCGCCCGCGGAGAGCACGCTCATGGGATCGGCTCGCTGTTTTGGTTTGCAAATATCCTCCTCCTCTTAGCGTCTCTCTCTCTGTCCTTTCTCGTGGATTGCCGCAAAAATCGATGTAATATTTTATTCTTCTTTCTCCTTTATTTCCACCTCTCTCTTTCTCACTCCCTATCTATCTCTCTCTTTGTTCGACCTCGTCGTCAATATATTTCGGCGCTTAAAATGGATCGAGATACTCCCTCTTTTTTTCAGAAACGGTCGACCGAAAAGGAAAAGAAAGAAGGTCGTTTTCCAAGTTCGAGCGTTATTCCTTTTTTTTATTCGCGCTCGTAAAAGTAAGTGTAATGTGCCTTCCAAAGAAAGCGAAAAGGTACTATATAAGTAGAGCCATTTCTGCCGTCCCAAAAAGGGATCCAAAAGTTAAAGACTGCCTTTCTGTAGCCGCCGCAAATGTCAATAAGTGGAGCCAACCACAATTATTTGAAGAAAGTGGATAGATTTGGGTTGAAATTGATAAGTTTTGCCTCTACTATTCCCTGGATCTACGTTTTCATTATGTTTTATTATTTAAATTTTTATTACTTGCGTAATGCACTTGCACTTAAGAGTTTTTTTTAGTTAGTCAAACTACAGGCTTTTTATGTATAACATCGTTTCAGGCCTAACTTGGTGGAACTGCGATTAAGTTTAAGTTAAAGTGTGGAAATTACTATTAATAGTTTTTATCATGGATGTAGACTTTTTACCTTACAGGCTACCTTACTCCCATGAATGTAAATAGTATACTGTATGCGACTGTAAGGATGAAAATATTTATATTATATTATCATATTAATATGTCTAAAAGTCGAAAATTGTGTTAGTTCCACCATTCATAACTAGAGAACGGCTGTACCGATTTTAATGATATTTGGTTTTTTTGGATTCGTCTCAGCTCCGGATAACATTATAGACACTAAAAATAGTAAATGTTCACAAAAAAATAATCTTTTCTTAGGGGCATTTTTTAGGAGTTGGTAACACTGCAAAAGCTGTCAAGTCGGTCAACACTAGAAGATTTGTTTTGTTTATATCAAGTTATTGACTCAGCTTCTTAATAGTATTAAAATCATTTTAATTGTTAAAACGTATTTAAATATTTAAATTGTATTAAAAAACGTTTAATTCGAGCTACGTCCAGGTCGAGTTGACGCGTCACTATCGTGCTTGTAAACAAATCTCCAAGCAATTATTGACTATCGGTAATGTCCATGTTCCTGTCGAGGAATCGAGCAGTTTGATTTCATTTCTTCAGAATGTTTGCAAATTCGTTTCATCGAAAAGTGAACTCATCAACAAAGTGTCCCCGAATATGATTGATCACGACAAAAACCACAAATGGTGGAGTGAGCGAGCAATTTATGCGGCCTAGAACGAAGATGTGGATGACTCAAACTAGGTAAATCAGAATCGAATAGTTGGTACTCTGCATTAATTTAAATCTATTGACTGTGTAATAAACGAAGAGGAAGTCACCAACTATCTACCTGAATTTTTTAAGTCCTAGGATGTACCAGGCTTACCACAGCACAATTTACAACTAAAGGTAGGCTCTGTATTCATGAACTTTCGAAACCGAAACCAACAAAAACTATGCACGGAACGCGTTTAGTGATATAACAAAGCTGTCAATGAATGTGACTTACGCGACTACACTCAAAGGAAAATTCAAAGATGAGGCAGTTCTCATTGCGAGGATTCCATGATCCCAAATTATATGCCCTTTTGAGCTTAAACGAATTCAATTTTCAATTCGTGATGACGATTAACAAATCGCAAGGTCAATCTTTCAGCGTTTGTGATTTTTGTAATAATGTGCTCATGACAAACGCATAATTTTATGTGTGGTACGTACACGAGTAGGTAAGTCATCCGCTTTATCTCTTTCATCACTTCGCTATATTTATTTCGCTTCATCCGATTTATTTTACGCCTGATAAAAAACAAAAACCTTTGTATATCAGAAGGTGTTTGACTCAAGAGATTAAATCCGAATGTGTAAGGTACACCATGGTACGTTTAATCATTGAACACATTTATGTAGTGCACTTTTTCCGAACCGAGTTACTATAACTGGGGCACCAGAAGTTATTACAATTCATTACATATTAATGCTGCTCCCTAGGGGCTGTTCTTACACGATTTAAGCATTAATCAAGTGTCGGTCTAGCGTTGCGTGAACTTTCCCCGAGAACGGGTTAAGTTTATGCAACAGACTTGGACCTAAAAATATTTTGTTTTACGGTTAAAAACACAAATAGCCAGCAACTGAATGCGTCAAATTTTGACTTTAAAAAACCACAATGTCTAACATTTCTTAAGTTACTTCATCGAAATTAAAAAATTCATTGAAAAAAATACACGTAAACAAGCCTCAATCACCACCCCTTGAGGAGCGAATAAAGAAAATCTCTTTTTGAAAAGCAATTTTGATACAAATTTTTGTAGTTTTATAGAATTTATTTCCTTATTTTGTTAAAATAATTAAAATATGATTAAAAACGGTATAGCCGCTCACTGCTCAGTGGCTATTAGGAGGTGCGTAGAAGTTCGCCGGGTCAACTAGTTATTACATAATTTTACTAGTATTGTGTTGATTTCGTGGGCGTTCACTTGCGACTAAATTTCAAACAGGCGTACTTAATTTGAAATTTTCCGTGTATTTTGGAATGAATTGTAACATTCGTGGAGCCTTATATTAAAATTCATGCTCGATTCATATAATTGCATCTGCTTTCCGCAAGCTTCAGTCGTCCATTGTAAAACAGTCATATTGCTCTGGAAATAAGTTACGACTGCAGCTTTCGAGGAAAATTTTATTCAAATGTATGCAGGTTCATGGATATTAATCTTCCTAGTGTAAAATTCAATTCTCGGGAATATTAAGGTGCTATTTCTGTTTTGTAAAATTAGCAGCATCGATATCGTAGTATTACCGCCTTTGGTTATGTTTTGACACGTCATGTTGCTCAATGTTTCTAATGAATTTTGAATTTTAAAGTGAATTTTTGTGCGTTATTTTCATTTATAAATGATTTTCATATCTCTTCAGTGAATAAATAAATAGATGTGTGGTCTTCGATACTACTCAATTCAGTTTACCTCTCTTTATAGTTAGCCTTTTGTTCATTCAAATGTCAAATGGTACATACTATTAAACTTCGTTTGTATGCCTTTATTTTTTATACCTCCCTCATACAGCGTTGCAAAATTTAATATCGTATGGCTGTCTTAAGTTTCGGCGATTGTCTCTCATTGGCGCTTGTTACTTGAATTTGAAATGAATACTGGGAAAATCCGTTGAACTAAACCTACCCAGGCATAGAACTCTAGAACTTTCGAAGATCTTATATGCTCCTATGACAAAGTAGCTGCATGTGTCTACGTTCACTGTCCCTACCCATTAAAATAACTCTCATACCGTAGAGGCTTTCTAATGAGTCTATGAGGGAGATTCAATTACATTAAGTTTCGTAAGTTTTGGGATCAGTATCCGAATTAGTTATCTGCTCAGTTTCCACTACCTAATTGATACCATAGTGATTTCATTAACCTCGTTTTCACGGATGAGTGTTTTCTTTTTACTCCTTGCAACAATAGCTACGCTGCACTCAAAATGAAAAACATGGTGACCTGATTTACAGAAATAAACTTACTTGAGAGGCCTTGAAAGGTAGTCTTAACGTTCTGTCATGTCATTCTTTTGCACATCCGTGAAATCATTAGTTTTTATTTCAGCGGCATTGGTCGATAATATCTATGTGGCACGGAAAAAAATTCATGCAAATAGCCATTTAGTTGTTTGTAAAAGTTAGGACTAATTTTATTAGCAGTGATAAGTGCTGATGACTTCTTCTTTCAAATATAACCATGCGTAAAAATGTTTTAAAACGTTAACTTTTGGAAACTGAGGAAATAAATTTTGGAAATTTTTAGCTGCTAACAGAAACAAGTACTGACGATACACTGTAATATATATTCTGGCATAATGTGTTCTATAATTAAATGTTCAGGCATGTGACGCCATAGGACTGGCAATCTATCAAATCGTTGCTGTCTATGGATGCTATATGTTAGAGTTTGCACTTGTAAATGCACGTATTCGTTCATGTAACCGCTCTTGTAATTTCTAATTGATGAACCGATGGTATCATTCCAAATATTACGTAAGAAGTATGTATTTTTTTAAATTTTTTACTCTATTTTTGTCACTGAGTCGATAAACTGTCCATATGTTAGAAAATCTATTTTCCGGTACATTGGTTTAATTCTATCCTTTTACACCTTATTTCATCAATTTTTAATGTGCATTAAACTTTATCATTGCTCAGAGAGAAAATTTATGTTCAATTTTTTTAATCTTCCAAAATTCAAACAAGCTGAAACTGATTAGCATTCTTAGTAGCCTGCCCTTAGTTATATCCGTTGAATTATTTTTGAGTTCATCATCATCACTGGTCAACAATCCTAGGATTGGTTTGACGGATCTCTCCACTCTATTCTCCTATCAGCTAATCTTTTCACACCTACGTATTTCTTCTCTTTCACATCTCTCTTTACTTGTTCCATATATTTTGTTCGAGGTCTTCCTTTTCCATTCTTGCGTTCCACTTGTCCTTCGACGATCGTCTTCATCAGGCCATCATGTCTCAAGATGTGGCCTATAAGGTTGTTCCGTCTTCTTATTAAGGTTTTCATGAGGCTTCTCTTCTCTCCTACCCTTCTTAGGACATCCTCGTTACTAACTCGGTCGATCCATTTGATTTTCATCATTCTTCTGTAGCACCATTTCAAAGGCCTCTATCCTTGCTTTCTCCGCTGCGGTCATTTTCCATGCCTCACTTCCGTACAGGAGCATACTCCAGATGTAGGTTCTTATAAATTGTTTCTTTACTTCCATATTTAAGTTTTTCGCTGTAAGCAGGTCTCTCTTTTGGTGGAATGCTCTCTTCGCCTGGGCTATTCTGCTGATAATTTCTTTCTTACTTCTCCCGTCACTAGTTATCTTGCTTCCCAAATAACAGAATTCATCCACCTCTATCAGTTTTTGCTTCCCTATTTTAATTTTTGACTTACCAATGCGAAATCAGAGGTTTCTATAATTTTGGCCTACATATTTCCGATGCTGAGAATTTTTATTTGTCATTAAAAACTTTTTGTGTTTCTGTTGGTTTATTCGGATCGGTATTGCCTAAAAACCAGTTTTGAATTTTAAGATGTTAGAGTATTCGAAATATCTGATGTCAGTATTTTCTCTCAACTTGCCTTACTGATAATAATTTACCCTCCAGTGTCCGAAAAACCAGTAAATCCTGATAAATATTTTTTTATCAAATCGTCTTCACATATATTTCTGTCAGGGTTTGACTTCAATATGGATGGCATGTAGCTATGGTACTTCGCTAATACACACCACTAACACTGAACTAATAAGAACCATTGTGAGGAAGTACTTCGCCTGTGCCTTCTTTGTAGCTACTTTAGTAATTGATCATTTGCATTATTCCTACCGCGGAGTCGGTAGCTTTTTTGTGATTTATCGGTCAACGGTCTAATTTTTCATTGAAAATAGCCCAGCCTTGGATCATTAAATACTTTATTAGTTAAGAGGGCTATAATGAGCCTTTAGCAAATGCAGCAGAGCGACCACGTAATGGCGGCATGCCGAAAATGCTCCGTCGAAGCTCGGGTCGTAAAGGACACTTAAGTCATAAAAGCATCAATGGAAAGCGGTCTAGATGTAATTTTTTTTCAAGCGCCTCTTGTCCCGCCTGAATCCTGCACAACGACCTTCACAGCCGTTCCGAGCATCCCCCGGCCCATCGCCTCAGAAATGAGTTGTTGAGTGGCGTCGCCAGGGGCGCTGTCTAAGCGAGGGCGGGGGGGGGGAGGAGGAGGAGGTGGTGGAAGAGGAGGACCGTCCCCTTGGGTTCATTTCCCATCCTTCCCACCCCTTTCCGTAAACAACCCAAGCCCATCGCAGTCCGCAGGTGCATCTCGGCCCCTCCCTCCATCCCATTACCCCATTTCCGACCTTCAGAGCGCTTTAGGAGACAAATCCAGCCAGTGACCGAAAAAAATAATAAAAACTTCGCTCTCCCTTGGGAGTCTCTCGATGGGATATGAGGTCCACATTTGGTCATTTGACCGCGCCACTCGGTGCGAAAAATCTATGGGTTTTTCGCGCGCGCGGGGGGGGGGAGGATCCAATAATCGTTATGTAATCCCTGCCTGCTCATTTTGAACGCGGCCATTTTTTATATTGCTGAGTGAATAAAGTGGCGCGTTTGCATTTGTCCGGTGGCGATCTCGTGTGTGGGAAAATAATGATAAACCAAAGCGTCACCCTCTTCGCTTTGAGTTATTAAATTATCCATCTGTGGCGATTTTAAATCCACTTCGAAACAAAGGCTGTGCAGCTTCGAATGACCTGATTGTCCCATCGGGTTGTTGTGTACACTCAGGGAAGCTACCATTTTCTGTTGAGGCTAAGTTAGTATAAGTGCAGGCCGGTAATTATAGGTTTGTCGTAGGATTAGATGAGTAGAGATGCCGTTTAGCGTAATTTATGATGTTAGCCTACGTTAACTGAAGGTAACACTTAGAAATAGACATTCGTAATAAATGCTGTAGGCATTGAACTCGTTAATTAATTAATAGTGTTTATTCTTGATACTAATACCATAGTTGGTGGCGAGCAGATTTTCCGTTGGCAAAAGAAAAAAATATCATGTTAACATAAAAATGCCCCTTCGTTTCTCTATTATTTCTTAGCTTTTTTGTAGAAATGTCTAATTTTTTTGGAAATTAATCGACATTTTTGCTGGTAAATGGTTCCGGTCAAGTAAGTCCTATAGTAGGATTTTTTTCTGTTGCTCCTTTGTGACAGGCAATTTAACTGGATTTGGTGATCATTTTTCCCCACAAAGCTTGGGTTTGCTATTTACTTTCCAAGTTTTTCCTATGCTGTTTCCTGGATTACTATCCTATAAATGAGGATTTGCTCCTTGGCTCCTACGTTCTAAGTTCTACCATCCTAGTGCTTTGAGCATTACCGTAACGCTCTATGCCTTTTTATGTTCCAATAATTCATGTTTAGTCGCTTGTGCTTGCTCTTTTCTTAAATCTTCTTAACTACCCTTATTTATGCCTTGATTAGTGGTCGCTAACTCTAGTTACCAAATAAATTAGCTCATCTCGTAATAATCGATTTATATATTTTATTATTGGTATATTATGTTGACGGTAGCTAAACCATAGCGAGGAGAATGCCAGAATTAACGGTTTCAGTGTTTTTCTGTTGAAAAATCCATGTAGGAATGGTCAATGGTATTTCCTCATCCGACGATCGCTATATTATACCTTGAGCAACTCACCTCCACACCGCTCAAAAATGGTATTCTATCCTTCCACTTACAATTAGTTTCCTGCTTACCGTATCTTGATTCGATTCCTGATCCCTGGCATGTAATATCAGTTTTCTTGTCACCACAAATCGTTTACTCTCACCAATTTTTCCGTACATAGCTGGGGAACCTTTTTTGTGGACATAGTTTCTTTTCCAAAAAGCTGCATGAACTTTTCGGGTTTTTTTTACGATCACCGAAGTTTTCCCATGGCTAGGGTATTACTCTATCAGATCGGTTGGTAGCTCTTGCAATATTCGTGGAGAGTGGAGGAAGTTTGAGAGGTAAACTGGCGTCTGCAAGCAGCCTGTTCTTGGCAGAGGACAACCGAAAAGTTCTAAGATCAATGCCCCTTTCGAACGAACGGTATGCCTGCCTAAATCTATGCAGCTTGTGAGTTGTAGAGTGTAAAAGTTGAAGAATCTGTTTTGACACAGGTTCATCGCACTCTACCTGGCCGGATCAATAAGCTTTCTCCCATTACGCTTACGTTGAATTTATGATAATGTAATACCTGCTATTTTTAGGGCATTGGCGTGTTCGTTGGCATAAAAATCACTTTTAATGGTATTCTATCGAAACTGTAGCCGCTGAAAATTAATTTTGTGTTAGTACATGGAATAATACTTAATGAAAATTTCTTTCGAATATTTACGTTTGATACAAGAGATCTGTGTACTAATTTTTTTCAAAAGATAAATTTTTGTCTACTTTTATTTCAAATTTTATTTAGGGCTTAAACTACGATATAATGGGTGTTGAGGATACAAGGTGTTTTACCAAATTTATTTTCATTCTACAGAACTAAAGGAAAAACTGGATATCCAGTAAATAAACATGAATTGAATTCCTTATATAGTTATTCCTTTAATTGGAATAATGTTATCATCTAAAAATCTCATCGCCTATTATTAGTATTCACTATTCACCTAATCCTTTCTTTCTCTTTTTGACCCTATTTTCTAAATTTAAAATGCCGAAGTAGTGACTTTTTTTTGCAGTAATCTGTTCCTTCAGTGACCCCTACGACCCACTGCAGCATGATTAATATTTGTCCTGCGAAGCGCCTAGTATTGAATGAAGTTGTCACTGCCCTTAATGGCACTTTTTTTCGTAAAACCAGGGATAAATTGTTATTTTCAATACTACTTTCAATATAACCAAATAAAAATTACAGTTGAAGTATGTATTTGTTTTTAGTTTCCTTCTGAAGTTCTAACCACGGTTATTTGTCTGTTACTTAATGTGATATTTCATTTGTTTACTCTCATGGTTACGATAAATGGTGTGAAAAAATGGATACTTACACGAATCACTTAACTCTAATTGAAGGCATGCACCGCTCTGAATCATATGTTATTTCACAATATAGCATTGTAATTTTTCGGTTGAATCCTTTTTATTTACGATTATATTCCTTTCCATTCGAGTAAGTATTCTCCTCAAGTTCAAGCGGTCAACTTTTTGGCTGTAAATCCGACTTCACACTCAAAAATAAATTTACGGGGGTCGAAAACCACAGTAAAACGTCTTTACTTTGACATTGGTTTGGCCCCATTCGTCATACGATCCATCACTGCCCAAAAGCAATAGAGGACGCGAAATTGCCGTCCAGAAGAACGGCTACTTCCAACGGTCGTCGCTTCACGGTGATTTATGAAAATAAAAATGAGCGCGCCAGTTGGCATTGAGACATTCTCGTTTTATCGCCCTTTTATGTGGGACGAGGACTCTGACCGCAGCAGGAAAGAGGATATGTGAGAGAAATTCAACACACGGCATTTGACGTCTTCCCACCAACGCTTCGGAGTGATCCCTCCGGATTCCCGGAATTTTCGGGAACCCCAGGAAACTTATTCCGGGAAATTTTGTATTTTTCCTTCTCTCATTTCCCGATTTCCCGAAGTCAAGAGTATTTATTTCCTCTGTCTAAAACTCTTAAGCTGTAGTTTTTTGCCGTTCATGTGGTTCAGGCATCCGTTATGGTGTACAAGAAGTCACTCCAGTGACACAATTAGTATGCAGTTTGTACTTTAATATGCACGTATGCATTCATATGGTGTATGTGTCTGCATTTGGGCTAACTTTATGATTTTATTTATTTTCATGTTAAATTTGATCATTTTTTTCTGCTGAAACCAATATAGTAAAATTCCTGTACTTGTATGCTCATATTTTTATCTATTGAAGACCTGGGTGAAAATTGACAAAATGAAAGTATAATGTATTCGTTTCTGTCTGTATAGTATATGATTTGATTACAGTTTTACTTTGGAGGAATATTTTCATCCGAGGTGTGAGCAGCATTTCATACAGATTTCCTTCCTTTTAGGGAGAGGTTGCAACAGCAACCAAATATCGGATGTAAATTTTCGTTGGTTAAATTAAATATGATATCTTCATGCGTCATTGCAAGTATCAAACTTTCGGAAGTTTTGTAAGCTTGAAAAGTTTCTTATAGTGGCGTATGATATAGAAATCATTCACTCCGAAAGCACACTTAAGGAAGTTTAAGGGTGAAAGTGCCGTTAATGAGTAGAATAAGAAGTTACTAGCATAGACCTTCACCGCGTGTTACTTTACGTCGAGGCCTTTTCCGAAGATGCAAATCAGAAAATTGGAGGTGGTGAATCATAAATTGTAGGTGATAAATATTTCAGATTTGCAGATTTTGCATAAAGATTTTTCTAAAAGGAGGCCTGCTATTATGTTTTGGCTACGTGGCCAAGTTGACACTCAGCATGGGAAATATATATTATCCACCGTTTTTAGGATATTTTCGTTACCCGCATTGTATTTTATTTGTGTAACTAACAACAACAACAACAACTAACTTGTGGCAACGCACACTAAGCTTATCTTTTTCTGATATATCAACAACATTTTGTGACATTTAATAACCTAATTACTGATATATTTCCCTTATTTAAGTCGTCATGGTAATATTTGTACCGTTAAGTAATAAAAAATCGTTTTTTCACATGTGTTCTCCATTTTTCCAGTTTATCCAATTACACTTATGCATTAATCATGTTTAATATTCGTATAGTATGAGTAATTTTAGTGGTTCTTGCTATTATATTGGCACATTAGTCACCGACTTGTATTCATACAATTCAAGGAGGAATTTTCCTCTCTCCAACTTTTCCTTGAATACGGGTTCGAGGAATGGCTGAAATTTTCGGCCATTTTAGGAATAAATTCCAGCCTGAAAACACAGTTTCGATAAAATGATAGCGTAGAGTTCTACCGAGAATTAGGAGACGGGCGGAGGGAAACGAAAATTTCCGCTGGCAGCTAGAACAGAAATCGTTGAATTTTGAAGATGGAAATGTCTAGATTGAATTGGTGTGGAGATCCGAAAGATGGATGATCATGTGGAGGAGAGGAAAAGAAAAGTTGCCATGGAGTTCTCAAAGTTTTTTACGCGAAAAAAAATAAATTTGGGAAGATTGGGGATGAAGGAAAATGGGAGGGTTGATTTTTAAGAGCGGCTATGGTCGCGGGGGTTGTTGGGAGGGATGATGGTGGATGCTGGGGAACTGGAACGGTACTTTTGGGCGATGAGATGGAACGAAGAGTCTTTGGAGGGGAAGAAAAGGGATGAAGCATCTTCATCGATTTGACGTCCATTGGGACGTGGACCGTATGGGAAGTTCAGTGAGGGACGTATTAAGACGGGGAAAAGAACGTCTTGACCCAGTGGACATCGGGAAGGTCATGCGGGAAGGCTGTGATTCTCTTGCATTGGATTGTGTCGAGCATCTTACCAGAAAGTGCGTTCCTGATGCTTAAACTGTCAGAAAAATCTTTTCCACCATTTATATTGTCCAATATTGACTGATAAGTTCGCTGAAATATTTTTTTCACGGTTCACTTATCCCATTGAATCCTTCGTTATGCATCCGATATTTATCAGGCCATCAGGACTGAAACTTTTGGTCTGATATATTTGGCATCGATCGAAAAAGTTTTATTGCCATGGAAATGCACTTCATATTATAAAAACGTTGTCAGTTTATCAACTTGGAGGTTGGTCTCTAGGCGAGGGTGGAGAACATACAAAGTTAATATCTGTGCATAATTTTCATACATTGAAGATGTCCTCACCGGTCGCCTTTTTTTTCTCCGTTCTCATCGATTTCACTATCGCTAAATTATAATAATTATTAGTTTCTACCGCAAATACTGTTTTTTTCGTGCTTGGCACGATACCCGAGCTACTTGATGCTTTTGACCTCCATTCCTTTACGATTTTAGCCCTAATCCAGAAACAGTTCTATTGAAATAGTTATAATAATGGTTCATTCCTCGTATCAATCAATTTCCTACCATGTCGATGCTAAGTTCTAACAACACGTATCTCACAATTTGGTCGGTCTGAGTCAATACTGCTAATACTGCTAATAAAAAATAAAATCCAAGCAAAAAAAACAACTCTTTGTTTGCAAAGGCATGCTTCTTTTTCAGTTTTATGTATTTTTGGTTTTTAATTTCAATTAAAATTACATGCAATCAAAAAAATTAATCGTTTTTTTGCTCTCCTGAAAAGTTGCTATTTTTGAAATACGTGTAGCTAGAACTTAGCCATCGATATGCGTGTACCGTTTTTTGAGCTGCGTTTCCACTTCGTTTTTGTACTCTCGGATTTTTTGCTGCCTGAGTTCTACGTTATCGGGCAATTTACCCTGGCAAACAAATTTCAGGGTAGGATACCATGCCATTGTGATTTCATCGTTATTTTTTACTATATCTACTTTAATTCACGAAGAAGTTTAGTAGTATATAGATTTTTATTTTCATTTACCTCCCATCTGCTTTCAATATCTTACTGTCACTACGGAGGCTTCCGCGGTGAGTTGATTGGTGATAGTTTTTTGGGTTCATTCCGCATTGATTCTTATTTGGTGGACGACAGTTTCGGGCGCGTTCCAGCTCTCGTCTTCGGGTCCAAAAAAAAAAGACCCGATAAAATGAGGGTTATGAGGGTTTTTTGGACCCGAAGACGGAAGCTGGAACGCGCCCGAAACTGTCGTCCACAAAATAAGAATCAATGCGGAATGAACCTGAAAAACTATCACCAATCTTACTGTCACCTTCAAAGGCAAAGGACTTAGTGACAAAATAAGGAGACCAGGGAAAAAAGGTTAATTCCTTTGGCTCCTTAATAATGCAGTGCACGTTTTGAAATCTGTCGGTAATTACAATATGAGTAACGAGGAAAATAGTGGAGTTAACGTTATAAACGATGATTGAATTCCACCCAGCTAAGACTGGAGTTGTTTAGATGATACGATTGCTGAAACGGCGCAGTTAGTTGAGAATCAAATTCAAAACTTTTCGATCATGAGGAAGCATTGTTGCCGGTTGATGCGTCTGCCTGACACATGTCTTTGCACTCCTTAGACATGCATTAATTACCCGTCAGTTGTCTTCCCCGCATCCACGTCGTTTCTAGACTTCATTGGCAAAATTCTAACCGAGAGCTTTCTCCTTACAAGCTGAATTCTCGTATCCCACGAGAGAGAGAGAGAGAAATTCCCACGAGAAATGTCCACGTCACCCAGAAAGTTTAATATTTCATCTGCTCGAGACATCCCTCATGGCTGCCTGTCGAGCTGTGTGTGTGTGTTTGTATGTTTCACTTTCCTGAAACCGTATTGTTCCAATGGTTCGCCTACACAACATGACGGCGATGCGCAAGTCTCGGAGATGAGATAAAAGCGGTTAATTGATCCTATTTAAGCCGCACTACATTTTCTCCTCACAATACGATTCCGCTGCCACCACCGGTCTGGGGACACAGAGTCTCGCGCATGAAATTTTCTATGCGGTCGTATACCTGGGCGGCAGACGCGTGTAATTTTCTCTTGAAGCTTCCCCGACGGAGACAGAGAGAGAGAGAAAGGTTGTTTTTTCAAGGAGTGCCCCGAAGCCATCCGCTTTGGTATTGGTTTTACGAACAATATACCACGCTGCGGTGGGCAAGTCGATAAAACGTCGGGGGACGAAACCCCCCCCCCCCCCCCCCCCCCCGGCAGACGAGCAATGAAAAGAGAGAATTGTCAGCGTGAGACAACGCGGCTGTGGTTTGGAAGTGAAATGCTTCCCATGCGTTCACACCGAAGTTTAATTGATGGGTCTGAATGCTGCAAAACCTTCTAGATATTTTGTCTTATTTACTTATAAATTGAAATTGTGTCTCATATCCTCCTAATGCTGCATTTATATTTTATTAATTTTTCCTCATGAAAAAAAGCGTTTTTACTTTACCATCAAAATCATTATCATAGTTGACAAACTAACCGCGCGCTCGTTCTATTGGAAATTTTCAATTCCTTGCTTCCAAGTGAATTATGCTGTCGCCGTAATAAAGTCAGATAGCGACCTCCTCAGAATCTATAATTGGCAGCATAGTCATCATTGATTGTACATTCTATTTACTCTTATCATAAAGCCCTGATGAATAGGTAACCTGCCATCAAATCAGAGCAAAGTGCCTCTTATAGTAGTCGTAAATTAAAATTAAAGTTTATTTCATATCTATCGGGGCGTAGCTCTGAGAATCTATTTCGAAGCTTCGGTTGAGTTATCGTCTGGAACAGTGGCGTTACTATGGGGGGATGAGGAGATAGACCCCCCAAAAAGCCTCAGATAAATAAAAAATTATTTAAAACCATTGTCTAATTTTGACATATATTAACTACATTTGCTTCAAGTAAAATTTTTTGTGCCAAAATTGTGTAAAATTTATTACCTGGCATGTCATTTTTTTCCCGGAACCCGTTGCTGATTGGGGGGGGGGGTCGCCACTACAGGCCATTTCAACCTCCCAAAAGCATATCCCTAGTTACGCCACATGTCTGAAAATATTTGAATATTCAGCATGACTTCCAGAACGGCAATCTCTGCTGAGGAAACTCTGTACTCGTTCTCCTAGCGTGTTTTAATATTTCAAATTCAATGTTTTTTTCTGGGTTTTGAAACCAAGACTGAGGACTACATTATTGGAAAGATAAAAATTCGTCTTGATATTTAAATTTGAATCATATGCTTGGGGTATGATACTACTACAAAACAACTGCTTTTGCGCGTGAGACATCGTCGCTGTGGACTGGGAATGAATTGCTTGCCGTACTATCACACCGAAGTTTAATTAATGGGCCTAAAGGCTACGAAACCTTAGTGTTCGTTCTATTACAATTGATCCTCGTTTCGTTTTTTTTCGCTGTAATCAAGTCAGTACCCGACCTCTTGAGCATTTTTAAGTTTGCAATATTGAAACCGTAATGATCATTATTAACTATGACGCTACATAATTAGTTATCTCCCAGGTTTATTATTCTGTCATTAAATCAGGCAACATTCCACTTTAATTCGTCATAAATGAGATATGCACTATAATTTATATCCGGGTAAACGTACCTCTGTGATTCTATTACAAAGCTACGCTTGAGTACTCATCTGGATGTTATTAGTAGTTAATGGCTTGGAAATGTCGGTAGCAGGTGTGTTTAGGAAAAATATACACCTATAGGTACAGTTTTGCTGCGAATCCCTATAATACGGCGCGGCGTTCGGTAACCCACTATATTAAGCGGGACCATTAAGTCCTAGGATACAAATTTTTTTTTCGTTCATTGGTTTGCAGGTTGAGGTGCTACGAATCCTAAAGCAGTTAGTTTCAGGATGAGTCATTTACTTCATTTTTTCACTCCAAAGGAATTATAAACGTAAGATTTTATTTCTTCTTAAACTTTATTAGAACACATCCGCAGTCAAATAATACATGACCAGGGCAGAAGAAGACGATCACTGTGAATAGAAGAGATGCACAAGCGCTCCAAATTTTCACCTGAAATCTTTCGAGTTCATTTTTCATTTGGCTTACATCAGTGTAGTTACTAGATCCCTTTTAATTACAAAGAGAGGGTAGGTTTCGGTGAAACAAAAATTAGAAAACATTATGAACTTCAAAGTACTCATTTTTTTACAGTCTAAAATAACAATACATTTTTTTGGTCGTGATATTTTGAACGTATCACATCAGCTTACCATTTTTTCTCTGGAGGCTGCATTAATTGGTTTTAGATTTTGTAAATAATAAGGACTTGGATAAGGACTAAATTTTGGATTGAGGACTTGGATCATCTACTGATATTCTTCGTTAGATTCCTTCCTTAGGGAAAAGAAATCGGTTTCTAGTGAAAACAAACATTGTATGATACTTGACTCTTTATTACAAATTATTAATTAATTCAAAATTATGAAGGAGTAGCAGCAGATTTTTAATCATCCGTATAAAATATAATTTTAATGAAGTCTTTCGTGGCAGAAATATAATGGCTGTGAGTATTATATCATTTGCGCTTTCATCCGCAATGTCGTAATGTATATTGAATGGCGACTGAAAGAGTGCTTGCGCAATTATGTAGTGTTTTTTTTCATTGATAAAAGTTGTGTCTCAGAAATTGAATAGCAATATTCTGCACGGCGATTTCGGTGGAGAAACGAGAAATCGCTTCATTTTTCAGACTTAATCCCTGTGACATTAAGATACGGAGTCCTCTTAAAGCCTGCCGTATATTTCGGTGGACCGAGTAAGCAAGTAATTGCCGGCCCACAGAATGCTCCTCTGACGTGACCGCCGGAGTCTAATAAATCTAGGCGGAGAGGAGGCATAAAAAGAGAACTTTGTAAGCCCCTCCGAGAATTTACGGAGGACGGAAGATATTGTAGCCGAAGGTGGGCAGGTGTGTCCAGGAATCTCCGAATCAATGCGCGGAGCCCCCAACCTGAGCTTCGGCCTCATGCTAAAAGGCGGTGTCTTGGGAGTAGCGAAAGGGCAAGGACGGTTGGAAGGTCAGGAAATATAGCGGGGTAGGAAGGTCTGGGGGCGAGAAAATTTCCATATTCCTGTGAAGGGTGGGTGATTTTAGTGAAGGACTACGTATCGAAATGGATCGAAAGTGTAAGTCTAGTTTGGGCGTTATCGGCTGTAATCAAGTGATGTACTCGTTCTACCTATTATTTACGCAAAATAATCGCAAAAAAAAATTAAATAAAATAAAACATGATTTGAAATGAAATGCACCTCAGCACAATGAAAACGTCAAAAATGATTTTTTTAAAAGGTAGTTACTTACAGTAGTCAACTTGACTAGTTTCAACACTGCTTCCAACCTTTGCACACTAAACTGTTGTCGACAAAGTTGATTCATTTTTTGCAATGTAAATGGTAAATCCTAAATAAATATATATTAATTCATAAACAAAATATATGTAAGTCGTATTTAAAGTCCGTAAAACTGAATATATTTGCGTAATTTTGACGAAGTCGGTGTAGTGGTTTTCGTTTTGCGATGTTGGTACCAATAATTCCCAGCCTTCTTGCCAGTTTCAGACGTTTTTCGCAAGTATCTTTCTTATTTTATTATGAACTTATACTTTCCCTTACGCAATTCAATTCGTCACAAAATTTTGCTTCTAATGATTGCCGTCTCAGAAAGGCATTGTTACAAACAGCCTCGTTACTTCGAAAAATCCGTTTTATCCATTAAGAGTTCATGTTAAATTCTCCTAATTTTACCGTCAAATATCTCAAAAACGGTACATGGGAATACGTTATTCAATCCAAATTGCGTCATCCAAAGAATATTTAACCAAAGTTTCATCAAATTCTTGTTAGTTTCACTGAGGCGCTCTTTATTATCTTAATTCAACAAATTATTGTTTCAAAAAAATTCGTACAATCATGAAGCATTCATTCAAATTTGCGTATATAATTTATAAAATTGCACTCTTATCACCTATTCCTATATTCATTCATTTCTGGTCTTAATTTAAGATACTGAACTCTAAAATTTGCATGCCGTCGTCTGAAGTTACGAAAATTAATACTGCTGTTTAAAAAGAAATTGGTTGTGATGCTTACGTGAGTTTAATGTGTATCGTAAAATAACACGTTGTGCTCGAAAGATAAAATGTAAGGTATGTTGGGATCTGAAAAATTATGAGGTTGCGCCTGCGTAGTATGATTACTTTCACCCATGGTAACAATAGGACCCGAAAAGAGTTACCTATGTATATAGTTAAACTTGGTTTGAAATTTTTGATGATGCATTAATTATTTTCCGTCAGTAATAACCTTCTCCATGTGATACTGTTTATGCTACTCTTTTTCGATTGCCACTCCATTTGCGCATTCAATATGTTCATCCTTAGACCAATTCTAACTATTCTCTTTGTTTATAACCTTGAACATATTTGTTACTCCTGCGTGTTATTTTTATCGAGAAAATTAAGAGATCAGGAATATACATTACGTTTTTCCAAAACGGGACTTGTAATCTAATTCAAATCCACAATTTCTCAAATCACAGGTAAGAATTGTCATTTTCCTCGTTTGGGTAAGAACTTATGCATCTTTTTGGACTTAAAAATGCAGTTTACTGTGAACAAATCGCTGAATAGCGGAAAATAATAAAATTTAAAAATAAACAGCGGGCGTGATTTATTGGAAATCCTTCATCGCAGGATTTATAGGAATAAAAACTTTTGCTTGCTTTTTCCGCGTGGTGATTTATGTTGCCCAGCCGTGGTTTCCTCACTGCGTAACATTTTAAACGCCAGAACGTCACCTTTCAATGACGTCACCTTGAAAATGTTACGGTGTAACGAAACCATGGTCGGACAAAAGAAATCACCAATTGTAAAACAGTAATTTTTTTATTCCTGCAGCTGCTAAAATAAGAACGGCATATTTTTAACGGTTCGCCAAATTCTCATCCAGGTAGGGAACTTCATTTCCAATACCTTGTAATAATTAATTTTTTGAGTTGAATTTTGATGCGACAATTGATGGGAGAAAGGCACTGAAGCAGGCGATAACGGACAGTAAAACTATGATGGATCAATTTTGACGGTGCGGCACAAAGAATGGGAGAATGGTTGTGAAAAGAGTGGCGTGTAAGTGTTCGTCTCACCGCTCCCGATGTTTTATCCAAGTATTTATAAATTGTATGGGAAATGTGTGTGTAAATTATATTTGTGAATTTCACGAGGAAAATAAAACGTTACGAACCTCCCTCAAGGGCACTCAACGATATTATGGGTGACGTAGTCCAAGGAGATCTTCCCCTGTTCATTAGACCCACTGACGACAGGATTTGTGCGTTGCTCCGCCTCCTTGGATATCCAACCAACCAGTCATTCCACCAACGGTAGATTCTCACGCATGGTCGGACCCCGTGTGACCAACGTCCCTCGGGCAAGACCTATTCCCCCCACCCTGCTTCCTTCCTCCGCCTGCGGTGATTCCTCGGAGAACCTGGGTCAGCTGACCACCAAATGGACTACCCCTTGACTCCCTCTCTCTATTTCGCCCTCCTCCGTCGAGTGTCCTGGGCAGAACCCATTCCATCGCGGCGAGAATGTATATACACTCGGCCGCGTCCCATTCAACGGAGTGGATTGGAAAGCTCCCGCGCGTTCAATTTTGCGCCATTCGACAATGATAACATCCTCCCTCGCGGATTAAGTGAGGATAGAATGAATGTCTGTGCGGTCGCAATGTATCTGTGTTGGTGGCGTGTAAGCATTTTGTTAATACCTCAAGAAACTCTGCGTTGCATTTTCAATGCAGAAGAGTGTGCTCCATTGTGAAAGGTAAATTGTGTTTATGTAAATTGCTTCAAAAGTATGTCATCTGTCGATGGCTTTTACAAAATTCAGCTACATGGTGGATTTTCCTGCACATCATGATGGTGTAGGGAGATTCGACTGCTTTATGCGGTTGGGTCTCACTATAACGCTGGATATTTAAAAAATAAAGCGAAGAAAAATGTACGCTCTGGTTGTTCCGGGCTTAAACTTTTTACGTGAAGAAGATCAACTGAAAATGTGGGATGATTCTACAGAACTCATTCTATAAAAACTGATTCTGATGAACTCCAAATTCTATTAACCCTCCCTCTATCTCCACCCTTGACCTCCCTAACCCCATTGATCCCTATAGCACCATTCACGTAGTTCTCAGAACCACCTTCGATCGCAATTGTAATCTCATTGGTGAAGAGAAAATATTTTAAGGTTGAATCCAAAGTACATTTAGAGTTATTTGTGAGTATCTACCCTCTGCAAAAATATTCTGAATATTAAGTCAAATTGCGCTTGGATGAATATTACGTCAACGTTAGTTGCGTACACCGCACAACACTTAGTGAAACTATTAAGAAATAAGTTTTGAAGCGCGATAATAAATTTATCTCTCAATCATTAAAGACAAGGAATTACTAAAAGCTCGATAGTGGAGCCGATACTGTTTACACATAAAAAGCAAATTCTCGAAGGAAATTACGACTAGTATTAATTGAAGTCCTTTATGGTTCGAAAGAACAAGAATTCCCATATCTATCCGTTCGGCAAAACATCTCTCTTAATTTATCGCTTCTGTCGGACCTAGAAATAAAGTGCGGCTCTAATATTTTGTTCTCGGTGTCGTTCTTAAAGATAACCATTTTCAATTGTTCATGCAAGGCCTAGCGCGCAGCCTCCGAGTCTCCAGCGGCTCCCAACCTAATTCGCTTAACATCTGGGCAACGCTATCTGTACTCCCGTTGCAGTTTTTGACGAACCGCACAGCCTTCCTTTGTATTTGATTCAGTTCTTTGTATTTGTATCGATACAGTTCTTTGATTGTACCCATTTGATTTAGTCTTTATACAACGAATCCAATATCTACATCTACATACTACCCCGCAAGCCACCTAATAAGTAGGGGGTGTTAGTACACCAGCCGTCTAAATAATATTTAGTAAATATGCTCGCTGATGATTCCTGTAATAATCAAAAACCCGTTTTCGTTGGGTTTTTTTCCCAAACTTCAATTGGCGTTCAGATTTCCTGTATCGGGACGTATTTATTATTTGCACAATATTGAAGAATTTGTGAATGATCCCGTTCCTCCTTTACTTAAATTTCCTTTCATATAGCCCATCTCCCTCGACAAACTCCAGAACCGCTCCTGCCTCCCCTCATTCTCCTTCCCTCGCCCTTCGATGCCAAGAAACGCATCGCGGAATGGAACCGGAATCTCTCAGTCTCCTCTCTCCTTATTTCCCCATCCTCTCTGCTCCCTCCCCCCCTTCTGCCTTTCGCATACGCGCAGCATCAGCATCCTTATTCCTGCCGCTCCCTCACAATGGCCGCTTTAGGCCTCGATCCAGCGGAGAACTCGCCGACGTTTTCACTTGGCAAAGAAAGACGAGTCCTTTCTCTCCAACTTGAACGGCGCGCAATTTGGAGGAGAAGCGGAGAGAGAATTAATGAGCGGCGGATGCGTCTGCCAATTGCCCGTCCGAGCGTGCTGCTAAAAACTCTCGGGTCGACGAGTGTTCCCTCCGCTCATAGATTTCAGGGGCGCGGTTTCAGGGGCGAAGTGAAATGGCTGACGGGTCCCTGTCCTGCGGGTCATGATGTGCATTAAAAGAAAGAGCGCGGGATATCTTTTGTCTGATTGACGCACAGTGTTCCACAGGGGTGTGGCCAGGACGATGTGTTGGAGGGGGCACGACCTGAGGAATCAGGGGGATGGAACCCCCCTTCGGAGAAATTTGAACATTTTTATCTCTAGAAATCACTTTATATGCAATTTTGGCACTTGAAATTACACAATTGATGTGTCGTCGGGAAGCTGCTTTTATGCATAACATTTAATGTTAGAATAAATTTGTTTTATAGGTTAATATTTTTCTGCTAAAAGTAATTGGTTTGGGGGGCACGTGCCCCCCTGTTCCAAGAGCTGGTGACTGTGGAAGGTATCAATTTTTATCCTGAAGGTTATTCATGTCGTTAGTGAATGATATAGTACCATTTGGGAAATAACGTTTGGGAAATAATAGATTTCGTTCGGCGACATGGCAACTCAAGAATCTCGAGCATGTACTCGAATGGGTCGTCGTTATGACAGCGGATGACTGTGGTCGAAGCCTATGTCGACGGCTGGCGACATGGCCCATCATGTCACTCCTTGTCACGCGGATGTGCCTGGTCGCGGAAATTATTTGCTATCATCACATGTTTAGCGCCGAGTTGTGTGCAACATTTCGAAATAGCTTCCGTAAGATGTTACCCAGAGTAAAATTTATTAATTGATTGGTGAACTCCCAAAATGATTTCGTAATGCGGCGGAGCAAGCATATTGTGAAATTCCATTTATACTTTTTTGCGAGCAAGTTCTACTTTATATTTATATACTTCCCTACCTAGGCAACCTATCGGGGTGAATGGAAATCAGCATTAATTTCAGCTGTTGAATAATTGCTGGTATTGAACTAATTTTTTAGCATTAATGTTAAATATTTTTTAACATTAGATAATAGAGTAGCTTTCGTAATCTTAGTAGCAAAAATTAAAGTTAAGTAAATCTAAATTGGAAATAATTCAGATTAGCCTCTATTTTTATGAAGATATTTAATGAACTGAAACCATAATGTGATAATTGTGCTATTTTTATTGGAATCCTATTTTAGAACGAATTTACAGTTACCTAATGTTGCATTTTAGATTTAATTGAAACAATTCGCATCATTGTCTCAAGTTTTATGAAAAATATTGTTGGTATAGGATAGTACTTGGTTAAACTATTTTTCAAGATTATTAATTATCTAATAGGTGTTTCCTATCTTTTTAGATATATATTACTCAAAATTATTGGTAATTTATATACCTTTCATTTAAGTTTTTTTGGTTCACGCAAATTTTCTCACTTCTTTACATTAAGCTTTATATTGGTAGTAAAATAAGGACTTCATGACTTTTATTGATTTATTTTTACAAAATACTGGTTTCAATCGTCACCAGTTAAAACACCAGTTGAGCCAAAACCAGTTGTTTTTAAGTATTAAACTGAGGAATTTACAAATTATATGTTTTATACAATGGTGGAGTAGTGCTTCAAAACTTCTACTATTGATTTGATCAAGCAATATGTTATTTGCATAGAAAATCCATATGCAAGATAGATTGGCAATGTCAATTGGTCATAATTGATTTATGAGAAGAGAACTTAATCATAACTAAGTTAAAAATCATGAATTACATTATTCATACGCTTTATCCGCGCACACAAAAGCTAATATATTTTAATAAATAATTAAATCATCTAACAATATATTTTCAGCTGAATCTAAGATTCATTATTCATTGCTTAAGCTCGACCGTAGCGTTCGCAGTGGTGTTGGGCACGAAAAAAGTCGTCAATCATGCATGCGCATTGGAAAATAATCTGCAAATATGTGATGAGCGTGTGTGAAAAAGCGCACAAACTATTTCAAACGCCCTGGCGAAACCGGGTCAAACCCGTGCCGAGTATACAGAGTGCATTACGCGGCGCCGACTCGACCGTTTTGAAGCGAAAGCTTTATCCACAAATATTACAAAAGAGGATCCTCAAGTCGGACTCCAAATGTGTTGTCACCCACCACGCATTTAAATGGGTTTGCAAAAGTCGCCACTCGCGTCGCTGACGGACAAAATGATCCGAGTTTCACGGAAAAATAAGGTGGAATCAGGAGTATTAAACGAAATTTATACAGATGATTTCACAATATTCCTTGTAATGACAAACTTCATGCTGCAAAATATTGGGAAAAAATTGGATCGCATTGCTCTCATCACCGCGCCGCGGGCATTTTTGAAAACCGATTAAAATGCGACCGAAGTGGCAAGAGAAATCAGCCTCCTTTGGGTTGGAATTGGGCCTCCTCTATGCAGTCCCCTTGGCTTCATCTATGTGTTTTAGGAGAGTCTCATTGAACGAGAGGGACTCAATTCTCCTTTTCCTTCGTCAGGTTCGACTGCGGCTCCGGCGTGGGCGTGGTGAAGGCCGCGGGCACGGCCGCCAAGGGCGCTTGGAACCGGCTGCGCCTCTCCAGACACCGCTGGGACGCTTGGCTCTCTCTCAACGACGCCGACAGGACACACGGCAGATCAAAGGTAAAAAGACTCCCTCCCCTTTGCCCTTTTCAGCGCGAGCTCTCCTCCCGCCTGGTCACAAAGGGCCTGCCTGCCGTGTTTTCGGGGCGTTCGTTCATCGGAGGATGGATATAAAGGAACCAAATTTTGTCCCACTGCCTCCACTCCCAATGCCCTCCTCTACCTTTAACGTCGCTCAATCCGGCTCTACGCGAATCAAACCGTTTGATGATGACGATGATGAAGTAAAAAAGAAGAAAAAATAAACAGGAAAATAACGTGGAGAATGGTATAAAGGGGATTCGGCACTCGTAGTGTTTTTTTTCGGTTGTTCCGCGAGTTATCTGGACAAAAACTGTCTGTCTGTGCACGCGAGACTCAATCATAGTGAAGTACGGGGAATTCTGGTGAAATGCCATTATGTGATTTGAATCCCCACTCAGCGACTATTCTTCCGTGCGCTTGGGATTGATGGGTGGGAAAATATGGTGGAGCGGAAATGTAGTTCCGAAAATCCCCTCTATCTGGCTATGAGAGAGAATGCATTATACGGTTACCTTTGGAGTTGAGTTTTAAAAAAATTGAGGGTATTTTCATGTTCTCCGAACTATTAAACGCTTGCCACATTATTTGATATTGCATAACGCACGTTTTATCATTTTAAAAATAATGTATTAATCACAAAATTGATATTTCTACTATCCTACTAAATGCGCTTTTTAATGGTTCTATTAGCTTCTTTTTTATTTTATATCACCCATCAAAACAATTAATAGCATTCCTTGAATTTATTTTTTTATGGAATTGTACGTTATTGAATGAAAGAGGTTTGTTTCCAAATTGTTGACGCTCTGAGTATTGCATGATTTATTACTGTGAATTGACCAAATGACAATTCCCTTTCTCTTAATTTCTTGCTATGTGAGGCTTGGTATTTTTTTACTTTCATCTACCTTATCTTTTGTATATCTGGGGATTGAAAACCATCCTCAATCTCACAGTTTCATTTTTTTGCTGTTGTCATTTCAAGCAAAAAGTCAGTTCAACTCGCATTATTGCCTCTTCGTTTGCAACATAGTCAGCCGTTGCGCATCCTTCATATCTCCTCCGTACTCATTTGACCTGCATTCGACTGCTCTCGAGTTTTGTATGGTTTTCATTCCTGACCCGCGTAGTCAAATCTCTTGTTGCGGGCCTATTCGTCAATGGGATAATTATTAATTACCCATTTAGTAGTCTTTTGCCCTTTCATTTACTCCAGCACGATGACTGGAAATGCTCTACCTTCGCGTTTCTCCGCTTCCCTTTACCGCTAGGACTAATTGATGGGGTAAGAATCCAAGCCATACAAGTCATTATCTTTCTAAACAGAGTTAGGTAGTACATCAATTGATAAAATAAATAAACAATAACTTGTTGGCCATGGGATGCGAGAGCGTCTCTGTTCTTTGCAGTAATTGAGTGGAAAATCAAATGCACTACTAAATATCTAGTTGATCTCGTTTGTTTTCCTTGCCTAATTTCTGTTCCTAACTCTATGTAGAAAAAGAAATCGGTTGTACTTCTTGGATTCTCACCTCCTCAATTCCCTTCTAAGATCCTGAGGTTTATTTTTTTTCCATTCCATGCCACCTGCAATTTCCGTTACTGCCCCGCTCTTCTTCTACAATATATATCAAAGCATTATTATTCTTGTGTATTGATTATTCACATTTCGGTAATTCAACATTATTATCCTTCATAACTTTCATCGTTTAGCACCATGATGAGGAACTTTACACAATAAATGAAAGCTTAAAAATTCATTTAGAACTCTAACCATCGCTCTAGGCAAGGCATGTGCGAAAGAGGAAAATAGCTACATTGGAGAGTAAATGTGAGGATTAATGTGATGATCTAATAATGAATGTACAATTAATTGAAATAGAGGATATAATAGTGCGTTGTATTCCCGGAATGTAAAGTAATTTATCCCTTGCAACTCCCCCAGTAAATTATGAAGCGGTTTATCATTAATTTTATCGGCGACAATTAAAGCCAATGTGGCTTTATGCTCCAGCAGATGAGGCCATTATACAGCCAAATGCAATCATGCAGCAGGTTTTTCTCTATCCTTTTTACGGAGGGTCTTCTTTCTCTGTTATGGCAGTACTCATTTGTTTCATCGAATTATTAATTGATATTGCGTTGATCTTCAGTTCACTAACAAGTTTTTATTTGACCCCATGGAATGGAGTGAGTAAAGTACGTCAGAAAACATAAGTGTCTCTAATTGATCGTAAAAATGACTTCCAAGAGACGAATCTTTTTCAAATTTTCCAAATGGTGTAAGACTTGTGATTAATGTAATTTCTCTCTTAGGCGTAATCTTGCGTTCCTATTTGGCTATGCAAATAAAAATATCTCTTGAATAAAAACGTAATTGGATCCTAATTCCTTTCACCTCCAACGATACCACTTTTCAATGAGGAACTTGCATGGGTCGTAGATTGCTCTAAAAACTATTTTGAATAAGTAAAATGGATACATTAGCTCGCAAAAATACCTTCAGTTTCTCCATTCAACATCAAAAGAAATAAAAAAATTGCATTTAAAATCGAGAAAAATTTCTCTGAGCCGACCACTGCGCGAAGACACCCGAGCGTTGCCGAGGCCAGGCGTGACGTCATAGGTGCCTAAACAACCGTAGGGAGTAGGGAAATACGCTGAGCGGATGGTGTAAAATTTGTTTTGAGGGAGTATTTAGCCGCTCATCGTCACTTTATTTTGTTCTGTTATTCTTGGGCAAGTTTTCCTATTGCTATTGTGCCTAGATTATTACTTGGGATATTAATAATGCGGCATCGGGATGATGAAGTACAAGCGTTTCACTTCGTGTGTTTTGGTTATCAGAAAAATGGATGATAACGTTGCCACTCGTTCAATTAGTACACCTGAAATTCATCTACGTCTACATAATACCCCGCAAGCCGCCTATAAGGCGTGTGGCATGGGGTGTTACGACACAAGCCTTTTTTTAGGACACCAAAAATTGATGCCACGACCCTCATGAAATTTGTTAAGACAAATTATTGCTATACGTCGGCGGCAAATCGAGTTGTAAAAGAAACTTGTAATACTGGAGGATAACGATCGTAAGCGGTGCTGTTGACATTAGAGTAAGCTGTGCTGTTGAATTTGGCAACGCCGGATTAACGGAGAAGGTAGTCCTATCCGTCCTACCGTACGAATTCACTGCAAAACAGTCTGCACACAATCCACATGTGAGATCGCGAATCGGTTCCGCTGCCAACACACACGCAAGCTACAACCTATTTCAATATTAAAGGTAAATCCATAAACAATATACTAGCATATACCATAAAAATATAGTGGGAAATAGGCAAATACTCTTATCAAAAACTGGATGTCACTATCACATTCTTATATTCACCACGTACAACTTACAATAACAGAACTCGTTATGATGAATACAACTATTTATTCACTGATTTAAACCCTTAAATTAGCCCACACAGGTGACATTTCTCACTACTATTCGTTGAAATAATGGAATAACAAACTTCACACACAGTTTTTATTTCAATAGCGTGATCGTGAAATGTCATATCTACGGTGAACAACGGAGATTAGTACGGCACTGACAATTTTTACACTACTGTTAGACATTTATCGATAGCGTAATAGCACTTTTTACAATTCAATCACGATGGAACACTGATAACTCTTGGCCGATATTTTTCGACCTTGTCAAACTTTGTGCATTACAACCACTGGCACTGTGATTATTAGCAGTAGCTTAACGGGAGATGTCACGTTGAAAATAACACTATTTTGGCACAAAAATGTTCCTAGATGTCTCCAATCAGCGAGCAAAAGTTGCATTGACTGGAATTCACCCCATAATACAAGCACAGACAGTCCTAAACGACGAATTCTCCGGTACCTACGAATAAACGGATGAAGTTATTGTATATAAAAGCTAAGCGGACATTAGTAAACATCAAAATCGTTCTAATTACATACTTATTAATATTATAAATAATGCATAATACGAGGGCTTCCAAGCCTCTATCGTCGGATATTTATCTTTAAATATAAAATAATCAACACGTCTAACAAACGAAGCTCTCACAACTGCTGGCAACTATTACAAACAATCACAACAATAGCTTCGCGTGATGTTTAGGCACCTTTGACGTCATCGAGGCTTCGTCGGCAGTGGCTTGGGGGGTGAGGGAGTTTTTCCCGCGCTTTAAAATTCGTTATATTTATCATTAAATATCTCGCGAAGGAAAACTCAGTTTTACATGCGGTTTTCTTTGTTGTATTCAGAAAATAATTTTCTGTCCGCCTATGAAATAAAAAAAATTCATGCAAGTTCCCCATTCAAGATAGATCACTCTCCACTCCGCGATGGGGGCAATATTTTTACTTTTTATTGAATTCCTTGACTTTTAATTATTGGCGGTAATTCTTTTTCCTTAACGCTGTCGACTGCATTAAGAGTCTCATAATTTTTTTAAGAAAGTTCCAATTTGTGATTTGCATTTAGGGAATTGGCCGAGAAAACTCCGAACTTGAAAACGCCTGATTCTTTAAGTTCTCTCACGATGCTGTCCCTTAAGATATAAGAACAAGATTTTTGGATGGATACCAATCATTCCCTATCTTTATAACATCATAAAATTTATTCATAGGTTAATCTCTGTTGAAATATATTAGTACTTTTTCAGAGAAAAACGGTACTACTTTTGCCTTAATGTTTTTTCCCCAGATATCCTGATTAAATATTTCGCGTTTCCCCAGGAAAATAGGTAACATTTCTACACAGGGTTAAAATCGACAGAACTGAATGCCGTCATTTAATATTTTCACCTTGAGGAATTTGATACCTGTAATGAATAACTCTTTTTATATAAATGTATCATTGTGTCATGGTTTTTCGATATTCCGACTTACCATTATTATAGAAATGCTGCTGGAAACCATATTACCTCCCTATTCAATGTTTAAACTATGAATTTTATCTCCATCCCTTCAATTTCTATTCACAAACGCAGAATTATAGCGTATTTTTAGATAATCTCTGGCACTCCAAATTAAATCGTCTTTACGTTCAGTTGACGCGCTTCGTTAGTTTAAGTGTTTTTGTGCAATAAAAATTTATGACTTCAATATATCGGCTTAAAAATCCCAACGCGGAGCTATAAAACAACGATTTTAAACAATATGAGCATTAACGTACGACTGCGCTGTTAGTTTGTCGTTAACATTATCTGTTGGCAGATATGACCTCTTGTGGAAGTTATTCAGCTCTTGACATCTATCAGAACATGAGTCAGCATCTGAATATCATGGTGACATTTTTGTAGTCACATTTGAATTTGAGAACGCAAAATTTGAAATAGGTATGACTCGGTGAAATTTGCCATTGAAAAAGAAATGCCAGATTCTCGTCATTCCAGATAAATAGGACACACAATAGTTATGCACCTATCCACCGAGCATAACTATTGTGTATACCATTGTGTGTGTATCCCTGATGATGACATGCTACGTCGAAACTTAGGTCGGTGTAATAAATTTATGTGGAATTGCGAAGCCTTGGCTTTTCATTTTCAACGCGAAATTTGTTTGGGAACCACATTTAAATCCACGTAGTTATAAAATATATAAATTCGGAATTAATATTCTATCTCCCATCATTCAATAGACGCTAATGTCTCTCGGCATCTTCCGTCCTTGGCTAGGAAGGTGAAAATACCTTTCTAATATTGCGTCACCTTATAGGGACTGTTTACTTGAGGGAAATTTAGTGACGTTGTTTATCCCTAGGGCAACATTGATAGTAACCCGATTCCAGGAAGGATGGCTTTGCCAAAAATCCCCGAAGTAAACATTGCCTGCCCTTTGGATTGACACGCGGGAATAAAGAAGCAATTACCTATCAACTCAAGAGTGGCATGATAGAGCTCCAACTTCATCTATACATATACTCAGGAAATGACCCAAAATGTATCACTTTCATCCGTATGAAACGGGCTATTATGGACTCGATAGTTTGGTCCGCGAATTTTCTCTGGGACAAACACATTCAATAATGGGCTCGTCTTTCAAATTTTTCAGGAGGTACAACTATATAAATATTGTTTCAAAAATAAACTCTCATGTTATGATCTAATTGTTACTGCTCGTATATCATGATGGAAATTGTAATCCCGTATGAATGCGCTCGGAAATTCCTGACGTCACTTGCTGCTTCCTTCCAATCACCATCGAAACGATGCGATGTTCCCCTTTCCTCTCTTATCTTCTGGTCTTATGTTTTTTTTCACTCACGCTTCAAATGATGAGAAATATTCCCGATTTTATTTGCTCACGATTTAGAGCCTTAATGTGTAGAAATATTTTTCAAAAAAATCATTTTCCCATTTATCTCTAGAACTTTTGTGTTATGGTTGATCCCTTTATTTTAATCTCTAATAGTGCGCAAGCACTAATGGCATTTATAGCTACATGGCTACGTTTTTGTGTAGAGTACCTACTGTACTTTTATATGATATTACGGGCTATATTCAATGAGTAGAACAAGTGTAAAAGTGTTAACTGCTTCACCTTGTTATTACGCTACCATCTGTGCGCCAGACTGCTGACAAATAAATTCCTTAAAACGCCTGTACCTAGGTTATACGTAGGCTTGCACAATAATTACCATTGGTGTTGAGTAATTATAATTACTTAGAGAGTTGACATGTATTATCTTTTTGGTGATTTCATGAATTCTGTCTCGATGTAATTGTCCATGTCAGCGTTTAATAGAACTGAATTATTTTATCTGGCTGTCGAAAGCAAAGGGAATATTTCTACTTAGATAACATTTTAATATCAGCTTATTCTGTTCCTTCGGTTAACTAGCGGACTTCGTAGATTCTTGAACTCGAGGTTTGCTCTAAATATATGCTCTCTATAGGGGCATTTTGAAGCGAACCTTGGCTCTGAGTCATTTCAGCCCTTGGGTTACTTTATATTTGGTAGTACACCGTAGCTCATCAATGGAGAGTAATCGCTGCTTTTCTCGCTGTCTACCCTCTAAAATGTATATCCATCTCATCTTGCGTGTACTTCTATGCTCGGTTTCTGAGTTCCCCCAGCTATAAAGAGGATGTCATGACGCGACTGACTAATCGTGGCTGTGGAAGGGCGCCCAAAGGTGTATTTACGAAGCAGGGACGGCGCCCTACAGATTAAAATCGGGGAAGGTCCAAGACCATAATGGCGTGTAACATTACTGCTGCATGTTTTCGAGGGGGACGAGGGGGGACTCCACCACCCAGAGCGGCTGGACACAGCGATTATCCCTGTTCGTCGCTTACGAAAGAGGAGGAAGGGTGGAGGTGTCTGGCGATAAATTGCCATGAGATGTGTCCCCGCAGATAATCACTATGCACTTGACCCTCACGTATAGTTTCCCGAAGATATTTAGAGGTGAAGGGAAGCCGTGCGATGGCATCTTAAAATCAACCTCACCCCCAAGCGGCCAGTGGAGTCATCCTTTACTTAGTGGAAACTTGACCTTAGGTACTTAAGAGTGGGTGGATCGATGCATGAAGGAAGTGAGGTAGTTTGGGACGGGAAGTAATGGCCGAAGATAATTGACTACAATGGATAAATCTTCACACCCTCGACACAAAGTTTTTCGTCAATTCAAATGCTATACTTGCATCCCTCTCTACGTGTTACTGGATTTATTGTTAGATGTTAGATAACTGTTAGGTTAGATTCCATGTGTCGTATATTTCAAGCAGTTATGTTGAATAAATTATAACAGCTTGAAGGGTCGTAAGATTGGCATTTTTAAGTGTTCAGGATTACTTAGACAGCTAATGCCACAAAAAGGGAAAATCTTAGTGATGGTTTGGCGTTTTTTTTTCATTAAAAAAATAGTTTTAATGAATCGGTGCAGTTTTTCAATTCAATTGATGAGTTCATGATAGACATTGGGAAAAATCAATCGCCAGAAAGATTTGTTTTTTGTTTAATCTGTCAATCAATCAAAACTTACGTCTCGATGTTGATTACAATGGCCTTCTAACTTTCATTTTGTAGCTATCATTAGCGCATAGTGCAATACGCTATCTCTTTCCTCGTAGTTTTTTCCTATGTCTTCATTCGATTATTATAAATTTTCTGAAAGAACGCGGAGGTATTACGAGAAATCTCTTAGAATTTTGTGTTGCCATCAATGGTCTGTCAACCGCTTTTTAAAATATTTGTGTCGCTCGCTATCTCTATCTCTGTCAACAATTCAATCACCCGCCTATGTATTCGCATTAGAATCGTGATACTTCATTCGGGTATAGGTTACGTGTTCGTCTTCCGTTTATTTTGGAAAACTTGTTTTAGTTAGATCGGCTATTCATGCCTACTTCATCTTTCACAAAGTGATGTGATAGAGTGTTTTTTTGTAATAAACCAATATTAATCTTTCAAATTAGTCATTTTTGACATATTTGGTGATATGTGAATTTAACCTTTCGCTAGAGGTCCTTTTACTAGAAATACTTAACAGGGTTGTTAAGGATCAGTGAATAGAAAATCAGCTTTCCATCCTCAGTTCAGGCTTCTTGAAGCCAGATATTGGTGGAGGAAAACCAGGTGATGGAGTTTCCCATAACAATTGCTTGGCTTTTTGTTTGAAGTGCTAAAACTATCTCCTTGAATCAAAGATGGCTTGTGACTTTCCATGCGATTTTCTTTTTCCAATTCAGGTTTAAGCAAGAGTGTTTGCCACATAGGTACTTCCATCTTTTTTTGGTGTTGAAACATCTGAAAAACATGGCATGGTAAAATATCTGACAAGTGACATATGATATGACACCTGTGAAACATTTTCTTAGTTAATAAACAAATGTGTACTATTAGATTAACACCGCAGAGTAGCTAGTAGTCTGTCAAATTGGGGTGTAAGGGGTGAACTACATTTTTGTTCTCTTGATTAAGATATGAAAACAATCACCACCTTTCCCCCAAGTTTCCTACTACTCCGCTCCCCATTCCATTTCTCCCGAAAAGCCTATTAAAACTACGAGGACATTGCCAAAACTCTCTGCCAACCCTTCGAAAATAACCGAATCCTCGCAGCTGTTTGCCTTGCGATATCGCTTTGCATGCAGGCAGGTCTCGTCACAAATTTATACACCCTCAGATTTCTCCTCAGCCCCGCCTTACGTCCCCTAATCTGAGCTTTGCTCCTCTGCTTTTTGTGCCTCGGGAAAGCTCTTAAGAGCGGAGTCAGCATTCCTGACCTGCGTCAAACGGAGCCAAATCGCTCCTTTGGGGGAGGGAGGGTGATAAATCGAGGGTGGATTTGGGATGAAATGTTGACAGAGAACGAATCAATCGCAAACTTTGATTCGCTCTCGCAGCAGCCCATGTTTACCTTCGCGTCTCTTCTTCTCTTCAGGGGCTGTTCTCCCGGATCACCTTCCGAGAGCCCCTGTTCGTCGGAGGCCCAGGCAACACCACGGGACTCCTCGGCGGAGTCCCAGAGGACGACGGCGGAGGAGGCGCCAAGCTGCCCACGGACTCCGGCTTCAAAGGCTGCGTCCGAAACCTAGAGGTCAACGGACGCAAGTTCAGATTCGCGGCGGAAGACGCTCCCCCAGGTCAACGCGGAGATGCCACGAAGGGCTTCGATGTCGGTAAGAAAGCAGCATATGACTCTTTGAGAACAAGCATCTCTCCTGCTGGAATCGGGAGTATTTTATCTCTTTTTACGTCGTATGTTCTTTTTTTTCTTTGTTATTCAGCAATAAAATCAAAATTTAGGCGCAAATTAAAAAAAAAATTATATATTAAGTTTGAAGCGTGTCAGTTTGCCTACATTTTGTGCAGTCACACTTCAGGGTCTACCTCAGCCTTACCAAGTGCTTCAGGGATGGGGTTTGATGCGTTTGACGGAGAATCTTTATATACACATATTATACTTGGTTCCAGCGCTTTAACTCAACATTACGTAAAGTTGCGGGTAAAAGACGTGCAAAAACGGACCAAATATTGCCTGCCCACAAAACGGGAGACAAACTGTGGCAAGCTACAGTTAATTCCTGTCTGCCCACTGCAGTGGTTCACCTTTTCAAAACTCTAGCAAAGTAGAGACAGGCACCCTGCACGCCACAATTAATTCCACGGCCCCCAAAACCCCTCTGACCATGAGTCTCGCGATTGGGACATGATTCTCATGACAAAAACATGGACCATATCTTGAAGATGGCATATTGCAGAGAATTCCAATGGAACTCTCCAGCAACAGGTGCAACACTATCACAGCACCACGACAATAGGCGACAAGTATACGACCAGTAGCGCAGCAGAGCCAACCTGGTTCATTTGACTTCCTAAAAACACGAATTATTTACACGAATTGGTCGGATTTGGTAGGTTTATTTCACGCTAGTAGTGAATAATGGCGTCCATTTATATGCACATCTTATCTCATGATTTTCTCTGTTAATTTAACTATCATACACATTACTGAAGTTATTTCCAAGATCCGCAAGTTTTTGGTGTGGCAGCAACCAGTCAACTTTATCCTTACAGGTATGTTTCTTGTTTTCTCAAATGTGACGTGCACGGTAGCATGACTTTAAGGGTTTACCAGATGACACAGCAGAGCAGATTTAACAGTTATTATACTCGCCAAACCCATAAGAATTGTTGTGAGTTAAATTTCTTTCCCAGTTTTTTTTGTAATTTCTTCCATTCCTCCAAAATTCAATATTCATACGGTCCTCTTCATCATCAATGCTTTCAAAACGCAGATTTTATTGACATAAATTCGTGAATATTGGTTCATTGTGAGTTGGGAGAAATTTCAACTTGGTTATTTCAACGTCCTAAACCAACCATTGTATTGAATCTCCGAGCGAGTCAATACAATAATTGGTATTCATTTCAATTTCTCATGGTTTACTTTAGCGTAACATTGGCATTTTATCGCCATGATAATGTTTTGTTTTTGGGTAATCATGGTAATTCGAAATTATTTCCACGTATAAATAGCCCTGATAATATTTATTGCCATTTCCCTGGATCATAGTTAGTCCATATATTATCCCATTTGTGCACCTATCATTCATAGCCATTTGAGCATGTGAGTCAGGAAAGCACTGGATGAATGTGAGTTATAAATGTGTGCTTGATTGAACTGATCAAAAATTATTTTTATCTGTATGTGAGAGAGGATTTACTTTTCCTAGCTTTTTTGATTAAAATCATGCTATGCTACAGATGTAATAAGAAGATTCTTACAAGCGTTAAAATTATATCATGCTTTTTCAATTTAAATTTAATAAATCTTGTTTCCCTTTTCCCTCCGGGGATGAGAGAATAGTGCTGTGAATAATGCAAAGAAAAGGGTTTCCTACGCCGGAAATCAAATCATGGGTTCATGGCAGCCTGCTCTAATCTGGAGACAACTTTGGTATTCAGGGTTCGTCAATCCCTGGGCAATTGCTGATGGATCGATTGGACCCTGTGTTCGTGTGATACAATGCCCCATCAGGGATGAATGTCATCAGTCATCACCAACGGCTAGCTCCCATTGATCCTCCCGATATTGCAAGTATTGATTCTGAATAGCATCGAGCTCCAATTGAGAATTAGCCCGCATAGCCGATCCCCTTAGGCCGCGTGAAATTTTGCACGCATGACAATACGAGCCATTCTACTTTCATTGCTATCTTGTTGAAATTTTTGTTTCCCTCCTAAACTTAATATCTCAGTTTATTTGATAAGAAACCTCTTCACAATTTTCTAGTTCGCCATTCACTGAGAAATCTTCGGTTCTAATTTTCTTCCATGGCAGAGAAAAGTGCTTCTATTGAACGAAATACAATCGTGCCGTGCATTGATTTTTCCGGTTAAATAAAATTTTCCTACTTAAGTTTTGAATTAAGTAACAAAAATGCGCACTTCAGTCCTTAATATCAGGAAAAAACACTTCCTTCGGGTAACTTTTTTGAGATGCTATGTTCATGCAAGAGTCCTGTTAATGTAAATATTTCCAAATGTGCTACTAGTGTGCTCAATTTTTTCAATCATTGCTATTCTGTTTCGTACATCAGAATAGATCTCCTAGGGCTTGATCATTCTGCAATTGGTTACTGCTTCATATGAGTAATTCTGTTACTATTTGTTCCATAAAGTCGAATAAATATTTCTTTTCTCATTTTTCTCTTTTTATCGATCGTTTTTAACTGGGCAGGCCTATCTTATGCGTAGACTCTTAATGAATGGATCGTCGTGACGGTGTTCCAGCGACGAAGTCAGGTATAAGATTATCCAATCAGCCATTTATCCACTCAGTATTGACCTGCATATATTTTTACCGATGTTGTTTAAGTAATAAATCAAATATTCGTGGAAAAATACCTTTGTGTTTACTTGAAATCCATTTATTTGGAAGCAAAAATATCCTCTCTTCATTAATTTAACGTAAAAATCTTTTGAAGGATTTAATTCTTCCAATAACTCATTCATTGACGTTTATGAAGTATTTTTTCTTTCCCTCTGCCGGATTTCAATGATATTTTCTCGAACTCTTTCCCCTCGTAACTGTAAAATTCTATCCATAGACTGCCTAAGCCGTGCTCCTGAGCATTCAGTTCTCTGAACTAAAATTATAAAATACCAGATGGCTACTCAATGGTAAATCCTATTCACGATACCTAAAATCTCCTCTGGGTCTTTCAAAGAGAGATCGTAAAGTTTGCCCAACGGGTGACCCATCGTAAATAAATCCGCCGTTTTGATACTCCCACGCGGTCCATCACGCGGAAAAACGTCACCTCGGACGCTACGGTGACTGATCCCCTCGTGATTCTCACCCGAGTCCGCGTGCTGAGCCGTGATTTGCTGGGGGTTATCCCTTCAGCAGGTGGCGGCACCATCGATCAGTCCGTATGATTCTCGCGCTGCAAACGACGGCTTTATGACGGGCGTCGGAAAAGTGCTCGTAAAAAATCATTTGATAACGTATCATCTGGAATCCGCCGCATTTTTTAATCTCGACGGAAATTTCTGCTGAATTCAGCGTTGTGCCTTAAACATATTTTCGTCTATATATTAGGAGTCAAATGCTATTCATTATTCTAGCCTTTTCTTCATTTTTATTTTATTTTTTTATTATTATTACAACTCTGAGACTTAGAAAACAGGAAAAATAACACATAAACAAAGAATAACTCACTTTTGCTAATTTTCGGGGTAACGGCGGACCCGTCTTCGTAGCGAACAGGTATTTTACCAAATTAAGTAGCTTTTCATGGAATATTTTGAGTTGTATATTTTCATGTTGTATAGTTTCATAAAATATTAACCTTAATGGTCTACTTCCCTCCCAAATTCAATATTCTTACTTTCCCTTTACTTTTAGATACTCAAATGCTGAGTATATTATATTTTTGAAATTATCAAACCGGATGCAGTCGATTTCCATGGACTTGTTTTCGTATAACCCCAGCCTTTCTTCCTTCCTACGCTTGACTTTCCTCTTCAGTTCACGAGAATGCATTTTCCCTTTCGTTCTATTTATAAATCCTATTCTCTTTCTCCCCCTTCCCCGCTTACCTCGTAACCTTCCCTCTCCCACGAATATCATCGCCCTCTTCCTGATTAGTGCTCGCTTTATCCTGACCCTCATTCCTCCTTTTCCGCTCTAGAAGTTTCCTCTCCTCGCCCACCCTCATGTCAAGTACTTCCTTACGCCTCCATCCATCTCACCTTCCCACTTTCCTCCATTCTCAGATCTTAGAACGCCGCTAGCTTTTCTCGTCTGTCTTCCTCGGCGATTACGTTTCCGTCCCTTAGAGCGCTATTTTTATATATGTACATATTTTTTATACGTATGAAATTTCTTAAAAACCGAATTTTGAAGGAATTTTCCCAACGATGTCATTTTCTAATCCCTTGCTATTTACTTAATCTTCCATCGCCTTTGTCTTCTTCTTGATTGAATATTCAACGTTAATAGTTTAGATTCGTTGGTTAGATGAAAATGCGATTTCAATTAAATCAAATCTTTCCGATCGCTTTGATGAAGTGTATTTAGGATTGCGTGGTCCCAGCATCTGTACCTTACGATAACGTACCACGGCTAAATTGGTCGTTTAAAAGTGAGAAATTGAAATTTACAGTATTTTTTTTCATTTCAACACGAAGTAGTTTTACAAAGTTACGCCGAAAACTAGTTATTTTAATTATTTTTAAATTAGTATGTGATATGGACTTAAAATAATGAATGAAATTCTAGCCGGTTATAGTTGCGCTGTTACTCTTCAATCCAACGCATCAATAAGCATCATCAAAACGTAGAAACTTCTGCATCGATAAAACATTTTTAGTTCAAAACATAATCAGAATTTCATAGCAGGAAGACTGCGTTGTGATTCCCGTGAATAGTTTAGATACGTTGATTAGATGAAAATTCGATTTCAATTAAATTTGTGTAAACATAAATTGTAGACATTCTGGGGGATGGGATAGAAGGAATTCCATTTAGAATCACCGCTATCATCGTTCCTGCGTTCAAGAATGCATTAACTAATAATCTTTCGATTGGAATTCATCCGAAAATCTTTAGCCGAGCTGTTCCCGGATAACGCATATTCGGGAGCCGCGATTACCGAGTTCATTACTAATCCTCAAACTTCGCTTCCGCCGCTTGCAGCGGGGGGCTCATCTCCTGCGCGGGAAAGTGGGGATTTGGAGGCCATAACCATTAGAGCGCGCAGTCCGCCATTCTCGTTAAGTGAAAGTCTGGATCTGCCATCGCTGCCGTGGTTATTACCCTAATTACAGAACCGCAGATGCGTCTATGGATGGCATTCCTTCGAATACATTGCACTGTTTTCTTCCTTCTTCATGAAGTTTTCTGCGCCATGAAACTCTCGATTGCTTCTTTTATTTTTTCATCCTGCAGCTGTGACAAATTGTAGTGAATAAAGATATCCTTTTAAAATGTGAATTTGTGGATAAATTCATTGAAATACGGCTGTTCAACTAAATGGTATACATAGCGGCCGCTAGCTTCGTTACTTCGATGATTATGTCGCCTATTTAATTTTAGGTATTAACTAGTCTACATTCCACTATAAGAAACACATTTTCCTTGGATGGCGTAGACTAAAGAGGTTGGAATTGGTCAAAGTGGGACAACGAAGTCGATAAGGTTTAATAAAAATGTGATAGCATTAATATGCGTGTCGATCCCTCTGAATTTTAAGAGGAAGGTTTTGATCGAATATATTTCGCTGAAGCTCTCTACCTACTGTGACACCATATTACGAAATTGAGTTAATGTAGATACTATCATATCATTCATCGATTCTCTTCGGATCTACCCTGATTTCCAGATTTGTGGTTGTTCAGGTTTCTCGGGTTAACAGATTTGAGTAAAACTTAATTGGTTAAGTAATTGGGCTTTATTGCCAACAAAGAAAATACATTCCCTTGCTACACACCATGGCCCCCTGGGCCCATGGTAACACACCAGGCTCACATACCAACACATACAGAGTGACTGCGAGAGACTGACTTAGACTGGCTCTCTCGCCAACTAACGTGCGTAACCAACGTGCGCACACCAACGTGCGTACACCAACGTGCGTAACCAACGTGCGCCACCAACGTGCGCACACCAACGTGCGCATGCGCATCAATAGTTTTGCGCAATATAGATGTACCACACAAATATCCAACACACCTCCTTACATCTATATTGCACTTACACTAATTCAAACCCAACACATTTCGAAAACTTTCAAACTTTTGACGACACAAGGATTTAGTAAATACATCAGCAACATTATCCTCTGAATTTACCTTGACAATATCAATCATACCTTCCCTAACACATTCATGCACATAATGGTAGTGTACCTCAATATGCTTTGAATTTTTAGTAAAATTACCATGCTTTGCAATATCAATTGCACCTGAATTATCTTCATAAACCTTCATTGGCTTTATTATTTGTACATCAAATGTACTCAATAACTCTTTTATAAATTTTAATTCACTCACTGCTTCTGACAAAGCCACATACTCTGCAAAAGTTGAAGCTTTCGTCACAGACTTTTGCTTTTTCGATTTCCAATATACAACATTCCCAAATAATCTTATAACATAACCTGTTGTGGATTTCCTATCCAAATAATCACCTGCCCAATCAGCATCAACATAACAATCAATAATATTTACACAATCATTCATTTTGTAACATAATTTCAAATCCTTTGTTAAAATTAAATATTTCAAAATTCTTAAAGCATACTTAAAATGCATTTCATTATAACAATTTTGATATCTACTTAAGTAATTAACGCTGAAACTTATGTCAGGCCTTGTAGCTGAACTTATATATAATAAGGCACCAATTAAATTTCTGAATTTAATGTTTTTGTCACAGATATCCGCCTTCTCAATTTTTAAGTTTACTTCCATTGGTGTATTGTACAATTTACTATTTTCTAAATTATATTTCTTAACCAATGATTCAATATACTTGGTTTGATTTAATTTCAATTCATGCTTGTGGGACTCATATTCAATGGTAATCCCAAGATACTCTTTAACTTTCCCAAGATCTTTCATTTTAAATTTTTCAGATAGTAAGACTTTAACTTTCTGTATTTCTTTCTTATTTGCACCACAAATTAATAAATCATCAACAAAAATTAATAAATAAATAGAATCTTTTCCATTTCTAAGAGAATATAAGCAGGAATCAATATCACTTCTTTTAAAACCTAAATTTGCCAAAAATTCATCAAGGCATTCATACCAAGCTCTTGGACTTTCTCTTAAACCATATAAAGCTTTGAACAATTTACATACTCTTTTTGTACCATCTTCATAGCCTTTTGGTTGTTTAACATAAACTTCAGAAGTGACCTTGCCATTTAAAAAAGCAGTTTCCACATCCATTTGGTCAACTTCTAAACCCATCTGACAACAATATGACAAAAGAATTTTTAAAGTCTGCATTTTTGCTACGGGAGAATAAATATCATCAATTTCATCGGTTTGCTGGAAACCTCTCACAACTAATCTGGCCTTATAAGTTCCATCAGTTTTTTTTGTATACACCCATTTAACATCTAAGACTTTATTTTTAATATTTTTGACCAATTTCCAAGTGTTATTTTTAATTAAACAATCAATCTCTTTATCCATTGCCTTTTTCCATAATTTACTCTCGTTGGACTCAATCGCCTCCTCAAATGTATTTGGTACATCCGTTCTGCACATATTTACAAATATACCGCTATTGTACACATAATAATCATCAAGTTTCTTAGGAGGATTCCTGTCTCGTTGAGATCTACGAATTTCAGCTTCCCTCTTAGTGTCTGACTCTAATGATTCATTTTCAGAACTATCGTTAATTTCATCTTTCAAATCACTGTTTTCATTGTCCTCATGATCAGATTCATTCTCATTTAATCCAATACATACAACATTTTCTTCTACAATATCTACATGCCGTGCTACTATGACTGTACCATTTATTAGTACCCTGTATCCAACATTACTATAACCAATTAAAATACCCATATCTGCCTTTTTATCCCATTTTGAAGATCTTTTCTGTTCTGGAACTCTAACAAAAACAGTACTTCCGTACAAACGTAAATTGGAAACATCTGGTTTCTTACCGAAAAATATCTCATAGGGAGTTTTTCTTTCAATAGTATTGGCTAATGTACGATTTTTCAAATACGTTGCAGTAAATATAATTTCTGGCCAATACCTTTTGTGCACATTTGCTTCTGCTAACAAACAACGTGCCATATTCATTATGGTCCTGTTAAACCGTTCCGCTGTTCCATTCAGTTCATGTACATATGATGGACAATTGTTAATTACAATACCTCTCTCTCTGGTAAAATTATAAATGTCACCATTCAAATACTCCTTCCCATTATCACATCTCAAAAATTTTACCCTTTTACCCGTAAGATTTTCACATTCATTCACAAATTCAACAAGACAATCAAACACTTCAGTTTTAGATTTCATCGTATAAACTTTAGCAATCTTACTATAATCATCAATGAAAGAAACAAAATATTTTTCACCTTTCAGACCTGTGGTTTGGAAAGGTCCACAAACATCAGTATGAACAATTTCTAAAATATCTTTTGCTCTGTTCCTATTATTCTTAAATGGAACATTACTCATTTTGTTTTCAATACATAATTTACATTTCAAAAAGTCTGATTCAAGTTCACTCGGAATACCGTCCAGCAACTGATTTTTCACCAAAGTATTTAAATATTTAAAATTTACATGTCCCAATAAACGATGCCATTTTTCCTTAAGAGTCATAGAATCAACACTTTTATTTGCAACATTTACCAAAGTTCCTGATTTTACTTTGCTTTTCATAATGTATAAACCATTCACTTCCAAAGCTACTGCTGTAACATTACCTTTAAAATCAATAATTTTGGTCATTTTGCCTTTAGAAACAATTGTATTACCCACAGTTATTTTGCTGTAGCTAATCAGGTTTGATTGCATATCTTTAACATACAATACATTCTTCATATTAACTAAATTCTTCTTGCCAAATGCATCAAAATAACTTAACACATTTCCGATTTTTGTGGCTTTTAGAATTTCATTATTACCCAAATGAACATTTATGGGTTGCTTCAGAACAATACATTTATCAAAATATCTATCATCATTAATGATGTGGTCTGTACAGCCACTATCAAGAAGCCACTTTATTTCATTACGATCTACATTACTTATCTCAGTGTTATGCACCGCACGATGAGCAACCGTTGTAAGCCATGTGCTGTATTCTTCATTCTTCTGTCCTTGGTCTGCGCATGCTCCGTGCCATACTCCGCGCTGCCCGCGATGAAAGCTGCCACGCCCCCTTACGAAGCCTCTTCTTCCGGATCCTTGTCTGCATCGTGATGAACGCCATGTGCCTCTGCTACTTGTCATTTGTCCACTACTTCTGCAATCTCTTCGTATATGTCCCACTTCACCACATTGGAAGCATGTTCGCTCTTGCCTATTTCTATCCGCCGCGAATGCGTTGCTTTTCCTAGCCGAAGTCTCGCATCTTTGATTTTTCAACTCGGCCATTTGAAATTTATTCCTCACATAGTCAGCTGTTTGATCCTCTTCTTTTAACGTGTCAATTAAATCACCAATGTAACTGTACGAGTCAGGCAACGTGTTCAACATATAATTTAATTTTTCCTTCTCTGAAACACTCGCGCCAGCGGTTTTCAACTCATTTACCAATTTTTCAAAGTCACTGAAAAATTTCGCCGAGTCACTGTAATCTCTAAGCCTCAGTCTTTCCAATTTATTTCTACACACAATCTGCAGTGCTGTTGACTCTTTCAGATATAAACTATCGAACTTCTTAATTATATCGTACGCCGTCGTTTTATCACATACAAATTCCAATTGCTTATTTGAAATAGCGCCGTATATATAGTTCATTGCCTTTAAATCATTTTCATCCCAATCCTCTTTGTCCGATGAAACTTTTCCTCTCATTATGACATTGTCACACTTTTTAAGTTTCAAAAATAATGTCACACGTTTCTTCCACATACCGTATTCTTCTCCGTCAAACACCGGTATAACCAAATCACTGTACTTCGCCATTTTACCGTCACTCGTACAATAACCAAGAAACCACCACGTGAACCACGGACTTCTGCTACCATGTTCAGGTTTCTCGGGTTAACAGATTTGAGTAAAACTTAATTGGTTAAGTAATTGGGCTTTATTGCCAACAAAGAAAATACATTCCCTTGCTACACACCATGGCCCCCTGGGCCCATGGTAACACACCAGGCTCACATACCAACACATACAGAGTGACTGCGAGAGACTGACTTAGACTGGCTCTCTCGCCAACTAACGTGCGTAACCAACGTGCGCACACCAACGTGCGTACACCAACGTGCGTAACCAACGTGCGCCACCAACGTGCGCACACCAACGTGCGCATGCGCATCAATAGTTTTGCGCAATATAGATGTACCACACAAATATCCAACAGTGGTCAGCGTAGCACAGTCTGTATTGGCGGTTTCCTGAGAGGTAGGCAAAAATTAGTGCATCCGTTACTTAAGAGATCTTCTGGTGGAGATGCAAATTAACTGACACATTATTAACTATGCGGTTATAATTCCAAAAAAATCGAAGACTTAAAGATGGGGGATGATTTCGACGGCGGAAAATAATTTAATAATGAAACTATTTCATCCGTGACAGCTGTAGTTTGAATTTTTTAAGTGATTATAATTTTTTGGTCTTTAGTTAACCTTTGGCAATTGTCTTATCATAACAGTCGTAGCCAAAACAGTTCTGGAGATCTAATTTGCGAGTAACGCTTGGGAAGGGCAGACTGTGCCTCTGGCATAGTGTATAAACAGTATTTGCTCTTTGTAATTTTCAACAGAGGTATGTTTCACCAAGGGTGTAGCCAGAAAATGCATTGTAAATGGTGAAGCCATTATAATGAAAAGTAAAGAAAACTTTTTAATTCCACATAAATATTTAATGTACAACCTAGATTTCAATGTGGCACGTTATCATTAGGTGCAAATGCATGTAAGAAATGAATAATCACACACAAAATTTCAAAAATAATTCAAAAACACACACACAATTTTTTTAAATAATTTTGTGTGTGACTTCTTGTTCTCTTACTTCTATGCATTTGTACCAGATGATGACGTGTATTGTCAAAACTTAGGTCTTACATTATATATTTATCTGGAATTACTAAATTTTCTTTACTCTTCATTATGTTCAGTAGATTCCATAAAATCACGCCTGAAACAAATAATTATATCAAGTAAAGCCATCATTTTTCGTTAGCATTGGAACAATTAGTTTAACCCTCTTCACCCATGAAGTAACTTTCCTGGATTATTTTTAAATTTCCCTTACATTCGAAGGGAGTACTGAATGAATGAATGAATCTCTCTTATATGAATATACTGACTTGTATTTTTACCTATACTTGAACCTTTGTTCATGTTTCTTTTAGTTTATAATTATGAGTGTTATGCTCATCTTTTTCTGTGTGTGGTCTCAATCAAATCTCATATTTTGAGTCTACTTGCTCTTACTATTTATCATATGACTGCTGTTTCATTTTCAGGGGAATGTGAAGTAAGCGACGAGGGAAATTCTGGGTGTAAGCAGGATGGTAGTGGCGGTGCCTGTCCTGAGCCGATGGAAATAACATCCAATGATGCTGATGAAGGCCCGAGAGCCCCTTGCTCCCCAAGTGGAAGGACAGACATTCCGTGCAAGGGCCCTATTATTCATGTAAGCACTCTCTTACTAAAACATTCTATCTGATATAAATGAATAATCAGTATATAATTGTTTTGCTGATGCACTTCTATTTTAATTTCAATGAAAATGAATCAGTCTGGTCAATCAGTTCAACACCAATCCCTCTTGGAGGATTTCAATATTTGGTTTCTAAAAAAGGAATTAAATGTGATATTGAGGTTATATATACCCAGTTATCAAACAGTTATCATCTTGGACGGTCATGATGGTCTCTAAATGAAATGTTATGAAAATACTAAATGTAATATGTAATACCTGGAACTGATGTCAAGTGATGCTACTACACTATCATAGATACTTACATATATGATGCAGTTTTAATTTTTCCAGTTGATATTTATTGGATTATTTATGTAGCCTCCAAGCTTTTTATCAACTACATTCCAAAATGTGGTATATCTAAAGATGAACTATTTACACTCACATTAGTATCCATTATTTTTACAGCCATTTCAGTTCAGGAATATTTTTTTATTTTTCATTTACAAATTATTTTTGCAACCAATTTTATTGTGCAATGAATTTGGAGAAAATAATGAAGCAAATATGTTTTTAAGGATATTGGGGATGAATTCAAAGGATCAAAATAACTCGATCAATTGTAGTTCTGCAAGGGACTACAGTTTCAGAGGAGGGGAGTGAAAAAAATGCATGCCCCTCTCAGTCCTTATGTTTGCTGAAAAAAATGCTTGGAACTTACTCAAATTTGCTTATGGTTATGCTTTAATAAATTTTGTTTGTATGGGATTACCCACCACACATTTTTTTTTTATACTTCCCCTTCCGTGTGCAAAAAAATTATCGTGCATTCTTGATTTCCAAGGAAATTTCATTATTTCATTACCTTCATGAGTTCGTAAAAATTGATCAAGTACAGTTAATTAAATGAAGACACGAACATGTTTGCATGCATAAAGGCATTTTTTTCTATATAAAGTAATTAATTTCTATGTATTTTAATTACCAGGTTCCTGCATTCAATGGCACTAGCTACCTTCAGCACCCTGGGTTGGACTCATTCTCTGTGTCATCGTGGCTTGAAATTGAAATCACATTCAAAGCTCAATCTTTGAATGGCTTGCTTCTTTACAATGGTAGACAAGGGGATGGAGTCGGAGATTTTGTCGCTATGCATTTAAGCCATGGAATCCTGATTTTCACTTTTGATCTGGGTACTGGATCAGCCCATATAAGGTTAGTAACAATCATTTAATCTACTCCATTGAATGCATCATTAATTAATATCAGTCCACGTGAAGGGAGAGATGCAAGTAAATAGCCTCTACTGTATTTAATCATATTTCATAACCTTGGAATCCCCTGACTATTCCTCTACCTCTGTTTTACTTACCTGACTAGCTTTGTGAAATACCGCTTACTTGCATTAATCCACCATTATTCCATGCCGATTTTTTTTGCAAATTGTGGGAATAATATTTGTTCTGAATTTTGCTATATAATGAGCTATGATTTTGTTATGGACAGAGATGGGGTACTTACTGGCATTAATAAGTACATATTCATTATTCTCCTTAACATCTTGTCAATCCTGAATAGACCTAACATAATGATGAATGAATGAATTATAAGATAACTCTTTCCACTTCAATTTATTTATAAATACCATGCTCCTATCCCCTATTCTTTTCTGAGTTTTTTTTTAATGTTCGGTAATAAAATGATATTTTGTAGTAATGCTGTGCAAATCAATATAGAAAAGTGAAATAAAAAGTGATTATTATTTCATATTGCAAAGTATCTAGTTAAATTGCATCAAGAACACAGCTATCGCTACTAGTATGAAATCACTTTATTACGTACAGTGCATCATATTTCATGAAATATGAGTTCTTTGCGTACATTATGGATTTTTTAACATTGTTAAACTATCAAAATATTTTATTTGTTTCCCTAAAAAGTGCTAAAACTATGAAAATCTGATGATGAGCTACACTTCCCATTGCGTGAGTTGGCATTAGAAGTTCATTACGAGCTAGACTCGTCATTTCAGGGGAAGGGGTTAATTACTAGAGATATCGCTCATCTGTGGACACTAATTAGTTTTCATAGATCAGACAAGAAGTGGTAGGGTATTGGGCTATTCACCCCTACCCTACTCACCTCACCCTTATATAACTGATCTACATCTACATCTACATAATACCCCGCAAGCCGCCTAAAAGGCGTATGGCAGGGGGTGTTAGGGCACCAGCCATTTACAGCTATTAAAAAAAAAATGAAGGGCTCTAACGAGGTTGGGACTAGCATTTATTAAAGTCCTTTATGGTTCGGGGGAAAAACGAATTCCCATATCTATCCGTTCGGCAAAACATCTCTCTTAATTTATCACTTCTATCGGACCTGGAAATAAAGTGTGGCTCTAATATTATGTTCTCTGTGTTGCTCTTAAAGATATCCACTCTCAATTGTTCAAGCAATCTAAGCTTAGCGCACAGCCTCCGAATCTCCAAAGGCTCCCATTCTAATTCGCTTAACATCTGGGTAACACTGTCTGTACGCCCGTAGCAGTTTTTGACGAAATGCACAGCCTTCCTTTGAATTTTATTCAATTCGCGGATTAAGTCTTTCTGCACCGGATCCCATATGCTCGCTGCATATTCAAGGTGCGGTCGGACGAGAGCGAAGTAGCACCTTTCTTTTACTTTCTCATCCGAAAATCTTCTCTTAAAAAGCTTGACGAATCCCAATTTCTTCAGGGCTATGCCGCAAATATTCTTTATATGTGTTCCCCACGTGAGGTTCGAGGTTATCGTAACTCCCAGGTACTTCACTTCGTCTGTTGCCTTTATGTTAATGCCATCCACTGCATAAACATGGTTAGAGTTGGACGAATTCCGTAAGAAATGTACCGCCATGCATTTGCTCAGATTAAGTTCCAGTCCCCACTCTTGGCTCCACAAATGAACGTTGTTTAAGTCAGATGATAGAATTTCATAGCCAGAGTGATCACTAATTTCGCACTGATGTTTTGGATGTAATGCATAGCAAATCTAATGGACAAGGCCATAGGATGATGACAGGGTGGAGCCCTCTATGGCAGACCCTAGCATCAATATATGCCCATGCTACTCTAGAGGTGTTATTGCTTTCGCTGATATTTAGGATGCATATTTTTCTATACAAGCGGTAATTGCAGTGTTTGTGGATTTCTCCATTTTCCGGGTTATCGCTGCGATTTGTTGTCAGAGGTGACGACAGTTTCGCTAGGATTCCACCAGGCATCTTCAGGTCGAAGTGGTGCTTACGGTGTTTTTGCCGCGTATATATAGCTCTCCGTCCTGGCGGCCGCACTGTTGTTGGCCAGTTACTCTTGCTGCTGCGCCGTGATTGGTTGGATTTCTAAACACTCTCTTCCAGGCGTTGGTTATATTGTATCTGTCTTCTCTAGAGATGACTCCGACACGGTAATTGCAGTGTGATTGAAAAACAATATAATGTCATTGTAGATTCCCTTAAAATTTTATGGTAATTACGTTGATTAAAATACTTTGTTCTTCTTCCTCTATTCCCATTTGACATTTTTGCTAAAAAAATTAAAAATAAATTTATTATCCCCAAAGATTCATGCAGAAAAGTAAGAGTAAATTCACCCTTTCGCTGCTGTTCAATCTCCAAAAACCTACCCCTCACATACGGTGAAAGTGCTGAGCAGTGGTGCCGACTCCATGGGGCCTGAGGGTGCCCGAGCCCCCTCAAAGATTCGTTTGGGGGGGTGGAGCCCCCTCAATAATTCAAGAAAATAAATAAGTTATATTATGCTTTGTGAAATCACAAAAATATATTGGTAATTTTTATTTCCCATGTTTGACGATAGTTACCTTTTAAAAACAATTCAACAATGTGTTAAAACGAATAATTATAAGGTTAAGCAGGTTAACTGAATCAAGTGGTGTGAATCATGATAGTGTTTCAGTGCTGCGACACACTTTGAATTTAACCTCTTCCCGGGGAAAGACCTCTGATATGGGCCCCCCCAATATTTTTTAGTCGGCGCCCCTGGTGCTGAGTGCATGGAAGGGAGGAAGAAAAGGTGCATTCACACCAGCCTGCCGTGTTTACAGCAGTGAAGGGGTTAATGGACAGTCTTTCCTCTTTTTTAAAGTTAAAAATACATATGTAGATGCATTTGGGGAGTATGGTATCCTAGTGGGTAGATTGCATGGCTGATGACTTAAGGTTCCCTGTTTCAAATCGTGGCTGGGGTGAGGCCTTTGGAACTGGCCCCTCTACCTAGAATTTGTGATTCTCACAAGCTGTTGGCTTAGTCTGTGGTGAGCTCTCACCTATCCAAGCCAAACCTTGGGGTTCAATCACCGAATGAGTGAGTGATGGATCAATACATGTATAAAATTGCCAGAAGCCTATGAGAGGCACTGCTGACTTAGAGGCAGCAGCCTCGTTGTTATTAAAGTGGTCAGCTGGAAGATAAAGAAATTCAGAGGAAATCATAGGAACTTGGACTATTCTCCACTCCATGAAAGCCTTCACTCTGAAATTAGCTCAAGTTTGTAATTTTTACTAGGAAAAATAAATCATCTCTAGTTACTCTACTCAAAATGTGTCTACACCTAGGGGAGTAACCATGGATATAAGGAAGGTACCAATATAACACACTCTTTGTCAACACAGTTTTTTTTATTTTCTCTTGATAAGCTTTCAGAATTAAAAATTAACATGAGTTTAGGGATGTTAGCTTGGCATGCCTTGTAGATCATTTTGCTGGTTCTTACATACTTGAAACACCAAAGTCTTTGAACGGAACTTAGCTTTTACAATGGATTTGTTATTTTATTGTACTTTCAAATGGCCAAACAGGTACTCAGTGCTCAATTTCTAAAATTTTTGGTACCGGAACCCTTACCAATCAATACGTTTAATCCACTCAATTTTCAAATTAAAGCCCAAAAACATTCCGATTTTTTTAAACTTGCAATAAAAGTGACAATTAGGAATGACGTTTCTCCAAACATTAAAAAAAGGAAATCTTTTGACGCGACCCAATTTTCTCTGAGGGGTGCCGGGACGCCATTTTGGCACATTTCCGGGTGAAATTAAGCACTGAATGTACCAATTCACTCAAATTTCTGAGAAAAAATTACAGAACTGTATTTGTGCTACTACTACATCCGTCGCTTGAAAAAGTTTACTTATGCATATCTCCCCTAAAGTGTGAGCAAATATTAATAGTATATCAATGAATATAATTTCTTTTGCAGGAGCACCAATCAAATTACATTGGGCACTTGGCATGAGGCACGAGTGTCTCGGACCGGTCGTCTTGCCATCCTCTCGATTGACGGACAGCCAGGAAACAGGGCAATGACCCCTGGGGCGTTCACTCAACTTTCTTTGGGCCCCAAGCATCCACTCTACATTGGTGGTGTGCCCACTGAGCACGCTGAGCTGATATCCCCAAAGGTGGCTCAGCATCATGCAGAATTGATGTTTGGCACCCCAGAGAGCAGTGGCAGCACCACCATATCATCCTTTGTAGGCTGCATCCAAAAGGTAGAATCATCCTCTCTTTTTCTTTCTTTTACTCACAATTGCATATTCTGTGTAGGTATGTATTTCATACACATGTAATATAATGCAATTAGGGAAGGATCGATAAATATATGTACCTTATCTTTATTGAGTATTCCTTTTTTGAATTTATAAATCTAAGATGAACATCTGATGAAGCATTAGAAGAGAGGCATGTAAAGATGAGACTCCAAAAAATCGTATGCATGTTTATTTTTATAGGTGTGATCCATTTATCTGTACAAGTAAAAGAAGATGTCTGTTTGAATAAATTTTTCTCGGGTTTCTGCGCTGGTAAGAAAATATAAGAGCGCCTCAGAGTATGTCTGTTTGTATGCATTTCCATATAGCTGCACAGACTGCGACCAAAATAATTACATAGGTGCATTTCATGCTATAAAACACTGTATTGCTACTTCTGGTTATGTCCGACACGTCCTTTGTGTCATTTTCTGGTGACTGTTTGTTACGTCATGTCATACAACTTCTTCGGCTGGACATCCTTCCGAGTAGGTGCACCTCTTGACATGATCGAAGGGAAAACATAAAAATCATATATGATCATGAAATCCAAGTTCCAAGGTACTTCTCTGGGTACTATTTCCATAGCTCTAACTATGGAGATACTTCACATTATTGAGGAATATTTCATTTCCATGTATATTTTTTCTGCAATGTGTGAACGCAGTATCTTTATTATTCATTTATTTTCTTGGATAATCGTTTTTCATAGATTACCTACATAAGTGTCCCCAATACATACATATGGGCTTATTCTAGGGGGGTGCAATATTATTTATGATAATCTTAATGTTAATGATGTTAATTAGAGTGAGCAATGAATATATGACTTTCGTGAAAAAATAAAATTTTGTAAATAAACATATCATTTTCATTGTTAAAAAAAGCCCTGAAGGAGGTATAAAAATACACCAAGACATTGGCCAAAAATTTTGCATTTAATTCTTAAAGACCTACACTCCAAGATGCTAATCAGTATTAAAAAGTGGGGTTTAGAGAAAGAAAACAAACATGTTGATGATTGAAATATTTGACTTAAACTTCATCCATTCTTTTACATTTCTTCCAGGTGGTGATAAACAATCGGGTTCTGGACCTTGTTCCTGGATCTCAGGCAGGCGTGAACATAGAGAGCTGCCCTCACCCCTGCAGAGCCAGCCCCTGTCCACACGGAGCCATCTGTGTGCCGCAGAAGGAATTCTATTCCTGCGAATGCCACTCCGGCATATCCAACGGGAGAGGGGCGGAGTGCGGCTCGGACCAGTTGGTCCCCGACGACGAGGATGAGGAGGACGATGATGTGGTGGAAGACGAGGAGGAAGAGAGGGAGGATGAGGGGCAGGAGGGGGGAGACGGACCCCTGGCAGAGCCCCTGCTGGGACGCAGGCGGAGGATGCGCGAGGGAGGGGGCAGCAAGGCCAAAGAGAGCACCACTCCTGTTGAGGAGACTGCAACGCCTGCAGTCCGCTTGAATGAGGTTCCAGATAGGGAGGATGATGGGTTGGACGAGAGCTCTGCTGTTCCTGGATTCACTGGGGACAGTTACCTGCACTACACAGACGTGGATACAATCAAGAGGTGAGACAGTATGTAATGGACCTCACAGTCAGGAGCAGATTTAAATTTGGGGGGGTAGGGGTTGTGAACGGGGTCCGGGGAGTATGGTATATCCCCTGAAGAGAGGGGCATTATCCTGTGTAAAATCTTTTTTAGGGATTGCTATGCTATGCGATAAATACTACACAAACTTTTCTCACGTTTGGAAATTGTAGCCATGCATTTTCATGTATCCTCTTTTTCAAGGATACGAAAACTATAAAAAATTAAAAATTTTTGGTAACTTTGGGGGGGGGTCATGACCCTTGTGATTTCCTCCTTAATTTGCCCCTGGTCACAGTAGTACAAATTTTCTAGGGTTACTAGACCTCCATCAAATCCTGTACATGCTCCTCCACAGTTTTTTTTTATTCTAGGAAGAATTGCTAAAATATTCCAAATGTCGTCCAATTTCAGAATTGGAAGCCTTAACATTTGGAAGCATTTTTATGCTGAAATAATATTTTTAAGCCTTAACTTTTTTTAAACTTCACGGTATATTTTGCAACAGGTCTTGTGCTTTGCTGATGTATATGAGAGATTTTATTGTAGTAATATTTTGGTCAATTAGAAAGGTTATGGACTAGGACAAATGCATTTAAAATGTGATGTGATTCTTTCTCAGCCAATTATTTGGATGAAGTCTTCTCATTGTAAATCCCAAGAAGTCTTCAATAAAATTGCATTTTAAGTTTTCATATCTAAGAGGCACCGTTTTACATCATCATTGGCTGGGAGTGCTGTGAAAAAAACCTTTTTGAATTTAATTGAAGGTTTCTACATTTCCTGAAATTGTATCCCAACAATTCAAGCTGTGGCACATACTTCTTTCTTACGATTGAGCACAACAAATAGATTAGTATAATTATGCAAATGTATGTATGTAGTGGTATCGTGTGTAAAGGATTATGAAATGGAAGGAGACTGCCTAGGTATTGAAATAATTTATTTAAGTGAACATTTTTACCAATGTTACTCATATCATATCAGGAGCTCATATTGGAGTTTTAAAGACAAAATCTATGTTATACCATTCATAGATCACTTTGAATTCTGTGATAAATTTTTACAAAATTGGCTTGAATTGTTTTATGACCACCCAGTGAGAAATGGGTGGTGGAATCCACGTGGAACCCACGTGGAGAATTAACGTGGATACCACGTGTTTTTGGTCGTGGAATCAACGTGGAACCCACGTGGAAATTTGGTGGAAAAATTAAAACAGCAGTTGGTGCTGTCCTAAAACCATTAAAACCTCAACCACTCTATATCTAAACCTTCTATATATGTGTCTAAGATTTTTCATGTTCTCTCATGGCTGCCTTTCCACGAATTATATAAAAATAGAATGTGCGATACATTTTCACATAACTAGCATGGTTTCAGGATGATAAATGACGCAATGTCACCAGAGAGTTAAGTTCCACAAATTAGAAATTCTGTTTAACATTTTATGATAATCACCACAAATCCACTTGAAATCAACGTGGATTCCACGTGGGTCCAACCACTCAATATCCACCACCACCAAATATCCACCACTCAACGTGGATTCCACGTGGGTTCCACATGGATTCCACCACCCATTTCTCACTGGGCATTTACACCCATCATATTTATTATGTATTAACCATTGGATTCAGGGCTTAAATCATTATCAAACTGCTTTTTATTCCAGGATTGTCAATGATAAAATAGACATTAACATGAGGTTCAAAGTTACTTCAGAGTCTGGAGTTCTCCTGTGGAGTGGTCAGCATGGTGGAGGAGTTGGTCACCATTCAGCAGCTGGACAGACTGGAGATTTCCTTGCTCTGGGACTGAGATCTGGTTATATCCATCTCAGGTTTAATCTTGGGAGTGGAGAAGTGGAATTAGAATATAACGCAAGTCGAGTAGATGATGGGCTCTGGCATCGTGTGAGAGCCACAAGGTAATTGATTACTCTTTTTATTGATAGAGATTATATTTTTCAGTGTGATGGTTACACCAATTTTTGATTCACTGGCATTCCCTAATTGTTCATGTTTATACATATAATCTAATGATCTCTTCTGTTTTTCTTCAAATGGTGACTTAGTAGCTGCTACAACAGCCTAAGCTACAACGTTAACTTATTAATGTTATAAGCTTGTCGCATTGCTCCAATTTTTGGTTCAATGACATTCCACTAATTTATCATGCTTACATAATCCATTGATCTGCTCTGTTTTTCTCTAAATGATGGCTCAGTAGCTGTCATAGCAGCTAAAGCCGTAACTTTTACTCAGTGACATTATATATGCTATGTGCAGGATTGCTGTTCTATTCATGATTTTTTGTTATATTTTTGTATTCCAATTTACATACATGACTGAATATGGCAAGTAAACCTCATCTTGTATCCAAGTTGAAATTCAAACTCAATCAAACAGAAATTTATATTAGAAATTTCTCAATTAGTCTGAGATAAAACTCATTTTGTTTAACACGATATAATTTTTTATTTAAATTCTTGTTTTTTTCCTCAATTTCACAGGAGTGAACAAGAAGGAACCATTGTAGTTGATAGTGGCCCTGTTGTGTCAAACAGATCTCCAGGCAGATTACGACAGCTGAATACTAATAGTGGACTCTATATAGGTATGTAAAAAAATTCATTATTTCCTCCCTTCCATCTTGCAACAAATGCTTCTTTCCTGCTGCTATTTTATGATCTGCTATCAACAAGGATATTATAAGAGTATATTCCTGTATTAATCTAAAAAATTCATTTGTAACACAATCATGCATTTTATAATGACCCCGTAATATGCTTAAGAAGCATTATGGCAGAGATATTAGGCCTGATGCGCTGAACAAATGTCTTCAGGGATGAAAATTAAATACATATATAATAATGGTGCAGGAGAAAAAAAAAACTTTTATTTTTGTAATTATGTACTTGTAAAAAATGCATAGGACCATGGATGAAAATCATTTAGAATCAGGTTGAATATCAGGCACATTTATTGTGGTAGTACCAAAAATTCAAAAATATCAAGATAATGATGACTCACTCAATCCTTTTGGCATTAATGGCATATTTAGCGTAGCCAGTTAAGCTACCGAGGTATCATTCTCACCGGTGGAAATTTGAGCACAGGGGAGAATGACGCCTAGGTGGCTTATCTGGCTAAAGCACTCGACCAGAAATCAGGGGATCAGGGTTCAAATCCCAGTTAAGGCAAATGATTTTTTCTCTGTAGATTTTTTGCACCATTTGTGCATTGCGGGTGACTTTTAACGTATAACGGGATTACGTAAAGTTATCACCATGACTTGTCCTGGTAAACTCAAATTAGCGTTACGAATGTCGAGTTGAGTGGAGTACCTAGTTTCGGTTGCAGAGTTGTCGAGGCCAGTTAGTTCAGAAATCTACCAACAGGAGGCGCTATCAGGAAACTCGTGAAAGAACATTGTTTGTGAAAAGAAATCGTTTTATTAACTTGGCCTCGTAGTTATAGCTTGTCGTATACCCACTGTAGTAGTCAACATGGGTGCCAAATACCTTTTCTTCAGCCGTGGTGGCCGACTGTTTTCCAACCCGGTGATGTATTCCTACTATATTTTCCTTTTCACAACAATTTAAGCACACAGAATAGAAAATTCACAAGGGATTGGAAAAATAAGAAAATGTTGAAGCATGCATTTTTGTATCGCCCAGTCCCGAAGTTAACCTGACTCAACTCGATACTCGCGAGTAGTTTTCAACTCAACTGAAGATCAAAAAGAGCTACTCGCACATCCCTACTTTGGATAACAAAGTTTTGAATCCTCTGACGACATGTACTGAGGCCATTTTCAATTCTCTAATCCCTCTTAAATGTTTGCTCTAAAGTGCTGATGGGGGTAGGTAGCACCATAAAGATGATACAGTGTCAAGTCCACGATATTCTAACAGCAGACAAAGAGTGGACATCTTATTGTTCAACATTCAGTTCTTATCTCAAGACTGAGGCACTACATATTACTTCCCTCTGATGTTACAAGTTCTGCACATTTATTTACAAATGATTTTTCTGAAGCTTCCATGGAGGGGAGAATGATGTACATATTTGTGACTAATTATCTTTTAAAAAATTTGGAATGAAATAAGGGCAATCCTGACTCTAGTCCAAGCTATGATGAAATATTTTTCCTATGTAGTATTTGCTTGTGTTATGCAACTGTTTACTTGCACTGTAAAGATACAACACTAAAAATGTCCCTGTGATTATAAAAATATCTTCCTCACCTGCTTTATGCCTAGCATTTCCTTACTGCACATGGTGCATTATTGTAAACTCTCCATCTATTCCGCCTGTAATAGTTTGATAGCTCTCTTTCGCTCTATTCTTGAATTTGCACCATTTGCAATGACTCTAGCATTGTGTAATTTCCCTTTCTTTCTTTGGCAACAAAATAATTGTATCAAATGATAGAACTAGTAAATCATAATTTAGTATTTTGCCCCCATTCCTATTACAAATTCAAGTGAGCTTGGTTTTTAATAGGTTTCTTCTGTCATTTTATTCCTGATTGCTTATTTTTCTTTTTATTTGTTGCCATGTGGTTTTCCAAAATCCCCAGGCACAGTTGACTCTACACACATCCTCCCTTGAATTATGCCATAGAATTTTCTGCCTTTTTCTTACAAAATTCTTCATTGTATGCCATATTTTTTCTTCATTTGTTCTCTTTGAGGTCTCTATTGACATTTTTCCGCTGCTCTCGCTTTCCTGTCTGCATTAAAATAACGAAATTAAATACAAATGATACATAATCATGATCATTACTTCTAAACATTAAATGGGGTGAATGAAAAATTCATGTAAAAAATAACTCCAAGTAAACATACAAAGAAAATCTGTTAGTGAATGAAAATAAATTAATTGAATGAAGATTACTAGTTAGTTACTTTAGGTTAATTAAAGTGCATATACAAATACCAATTCTTGGAGAATCTTTTATGCCGAAAAGTTTCCACACTAGTAACCCCAATCCAAAATAGACCTTAATTTAACCTTCTTGTCTAAACATGGAACATAACCATTATAGGTCATGTGTGAATAAGTTTAAATGAGTCTGTGATAACTATTGTAATGTGGGTCTAGTACATGAAGAGAAATTTTATTTCTAAACTGACTCATTTCCAGGTGGGGTTGAGTCTGTAGAGACATGGACACAAGGTCAGTATACATCTGGAATTGTTGGTTGCATCTCGGACCTTGTGCTGGACGGGGAGTCTCCCCTCCCTCTGCCTCTGCCTCCAAAATCTGCAGTCACCATGAAGACGAGCAGCGTCCTCCAACACGACCTTAAACTTAGGAAAGGGATCAGTCGGCCGAGCTTGAGGAAGATAAACAATCCCCACGACTCGGCCCATGTCAACCCGGCACATTTCTCTTCTCCATCCCTGTCAGTAATCGGACATAACATTCTGCGATGCCATTAGAAAGGCACGTAAGCCCTTTCCCTCTGCCGTCCAGCCATAAAAAGAAAAGGAGTAAGGTGCTTAACGTGGCCTATCAGTCATATCCTGTTCTATGACCTCTGAAATTCCATCCTCGTAGAATCACATGTTTGGTAGGAGGGAAATGACGTTTTCTGTTTCCATTCCATGCTGATATATCAAAGAATACCATAACAAAAAGGCTCTAATTTAATATTCTTTTCTATCCAGTGTGGTGATTCACAAGTCGGGTGTCTCTATCTCCAGGAGCTTGTGAGTTTTTAATGAGAAATTGAATGTATTCGTCATTAGGTCGCCTACAGAAAAAGTGATATTTTGAATTCCAATCTTAGCTTACGAGTTTGCGAATAATTCGGAACCACTACTCACGTGGGTGAATATCATCATTGTGCTGCTTGGTGGCAGAACCTGGATGTGAGGAGATATGTGGGAACAAGGCTAGCTGAGGTCCTTTTAGCTTAGGAGGCTAACAAAAGGAAAATTATGGGAGATAATCCTGAAAAGACAAAACAATTCGTCTCGCATTGTGAAATACTTTGACCTTGACACTTCAGCCCAGAGTGCATTTCAAGATAATAGGCATCAGTGTTGTAGGGGTAGGCAGATCATTTGGCCAATTCAATGTTGTTGAAATGGATGGGTCTGAGTGAGGAAAGTGTGAATACTTAAAAAAAAAAAATAGGATGTTCCGATGAATTTGTTTGTGTGTGTCTGTGCCCAGTGTACCACTAATTCCTGGTTGGTCATTTGTGATGAGCACCAATAACAACTCCCTAGCCTTCTATTGCTTTTCTATCACACACTTCATTGCTTCGAAGTATGACTGCTTCCTAAAAAAAATGTTAATTTATTCTGATAGTCCATTTCGGAGCATGCTTAATATGCTTCCTGTAGTGGCCCAGAAGAAGTTTGGGAAAAAAAACTTGTCTCCTTTCCTGTTGTGTTTGTCCTGATGATGTTCATGCACTCTGGCTGGGAGTAATAATATTTGCAATGGGTGTTTGTGTGTATTGTGTAAATGATATATATTATATTTAAGTTTTGATGATACCTCTGTACAGAACATGAGCAGTCATTGTTGCTTTTATTTTCCTGCACATCTTAAAATTTACAGCTAACTTTTTTTTTGGTACACAGTTTTATATATCACATATCAGGGTATGTGGATTTGAGCATTGGATGAAGACGTTAAGACTCAGAAGTTGATGAACACTTAGGATTGTGATGCAAGACTTGGAAGGATTCTTCTACTAACTTATTTATGTGGTTGAGTAATATATCCTATTACCCATCAATGATCCTTTACTGCTTCACTTCTGGAAATTTACTCTGAAATATCTCCTTTGTTTTTATTAACAAAAGAGGTCGATGCAAGAGTTCAGAAAAAAATGGAAAATTTCTGGAGAGAATAATTGGTACTGATCCATCTGAAATTGGGCTTACTTGGTAAGTTAATATCATGCTTAGTAAATGAAATTTCAATGGTGTTACAATAATTATTTACCAAAAATGCAATAAAGATCTTTCATAAAATTTTAGTTTTATGTGGTTTGTTTGATCAAACCTGCAGGATTGGAGGATGGGGATGCTTGGTAAATGCCTTCAAAATATTGATTTCTATTACAATGATTCAAATGTCTTGAAAACTATTTTTTTTCCCTCAGGATTCATTCTGGCAAAAAATTATTTAAGAAGTTGTTGCGGGATGGGTTTTCCTTACTTTGCTGAATATGAAGGGAATGTCTCCCGACAATTCCTAAAAAAAAGAATGATTGTTGAACAGGGTCAGTTTTAGGAAACCATACATGGGAACTTGGAGAGTCAAGGTCATGGGTGGAGTTTTTGGGGGACAAGGGAGAGCCTGGCCCCCTCTACTTAAATGGTAATTTGTCTGAAAAAAGTACAAAACCTCCATAAATCCCAAAACATTTTACTTTTAGATATTACTTAAAATGCTGTTTTCAGGGGCTAATTTAAACAAAATTTCCATGGGAGGACCCCAGAGACACCCCTATTTCACTAGGGGGTATTCCATTGTGTAAAAACCGCTTGTAGGATTGCTAACCCCCCCCCCCCCCCCCAAATAAAACTCTAAACTTTACCCAAGGTCAAGGGGAGTGAGCAATGAGAAGTCAAGGGCGGAGGCCAGAATGGGCCAAGGGATTTGAAATTCATTTGTAAAGGTCATGTTAAGCACTGTCTATATTTTCATATTTGAATTATTTTTTGTGGAGCACATGGTAACTTTCCTTCCTTTTTTGTGGGTAGATCTCTTGGCTCCTCATTGAAGGGTCCAGGGTTCAAATCCTGAGTGAAGCCTTTGAGCACCCAAATATTGAATACTCATAGTCCTAGGCCATCCCCAGGGGAAGGAACAGGCCCCCTACCCTCAGAGGCGGATCCAGGATAGGGACAAGGGGGGGACTAAGTAGGGGATAACCTCCCAGCAGTAGTGGGGGTCCGAACAAAATTACCATTCTATCTAGTACAAATTGGATATTCAAGCGGCTATAGCCTACTTAGCCTCCCCCATAGATCCACCACTGCCTACCCTTAATGTGTCATATTCACACACCCGTGTCTAAGTCTGGGGTGAGCTCTACCATCACCTATTCAAGCTAGCCTTTTGGTTGAATCACTGAGTATGAGTGAATTTTTTTTTAATTTGCCCGAATAAAATTTCCTTTAAAATTTGGAACTGTAAAAATTTTTAAATGTTCTTGGGGCCATTTTTTTGATTGAATTGTTATACATATGATATCTTCCCCACATCCCTCTAGATCCTCTTGCTCTATCCCTGATTGAGGGACAGCATTCCTCACATTCTTGCATGGTTAAAGTGTCAATGGTAAAGTAAGGGTGGGTCTTTCAAAGGATACAACCACCTGGGCTGGGAACCAAGTAGCTTAACTTATTCGCCCAATCATTCTGGAGAGGGGTTTGGTGGGAAGGAAAAAGGAAAGGAGCACTGCCGTAATAGGGAGCCTGTCAATGTCTCCAGAGTGGGGATAGGGTTGGCAGCGAATGGATAGGGAAATCGAATGCCATCATTGAGGCAAAGTGGAACACTATTAGCAAAACCATAATTTGATGTATATATGGAAGGGGTGGATTTTTCTATGGAGAAGGAAAATCTTTCACTTCTTTAATAGGCGGTCAAAGTGGCATCAAATGAGGGTCCAAGGGCAAACCCTGAGAAGGATACAGCACACAGGGGATGGGAACCAGTAATACAACTGATATGCATGATCACCCGGGGAATGGAAGGGAAGGAAGAAAGGAGGGAGGCACCACCACGATAGGAGCCTGTCAACGTCTCCAGGAGAGGATAGGGATTGAAGGTAGGGGATAGGCATAAACCCATGTTGCTATGGCAACAACATGGCCCACTAGTAGTGAAACCATAACTTAATTTACCAATGAGATCGGTAAATTTTTCTTTGAGAAGAAAAATCCATCAATCATTCCATTGTATAATGATTTCGTTGGATAAAGTGGCAGTCTGGCTGGTCAGCAACTGATTCATTCACCAATTTTTTGCTGCCAATTACGATGGAATTTGTGAAAAATAAAGAGACCCAATATGCCATTATATTTTCCATTATTTTTCCATTTCTGTTATGCGGAGAAAAAACAATTAAGTGTTAATATGCGAATGCATGAATGATTTAGCTGGACCAGAATTGAACATGCACAAAGGCATGAACCAATTCAGAACAGGTTCTATTTTCTGCTCAAGCATTTGCACTATGTAGTTGGGTTGTTACGTGGAGCAGTTTTGCTTTCATGCATATGTACTAGTGCGAGTTAATGTACACTGAAACCAGACCTCAACTGTTGCTTTTGGGGTAATTCCACAGGTGTAATTTCACTCAGGATGGCATCTTTTATGGTGTTAATATTGTACTATCTTGAGGTACTACTCATATTTTAAGTCATGGCCTCTTGTCCTCGAAATTCTCTCTTTATCCATCCTTTTTTGGTAATGAGGCTCGTTCTCCAATTTTATAATTATTGTCGATTGATATAGAGTGTAGAAAATGAAGAGACGTGTATTTATTAGTTTTTTGATCCGTAGTCCACTTCTTGAACTATTCACAATGAAAAATGGATGGCGTTAGCCCTTTCGTAAAGTAAGTTGATTCAAGTTCAGAACTAAGAGTTTTGTCAGGGGGGGCAGAATTCAGTTTGCTGCCCCCTCTGAATTCCCCCACTCTCCCTCCTTACCCCTCCCCCACTACTGAAATATAATACGTCCCTAAGCTATTTTTTAGACACATGGTAGTTGAAATTACACTCTATGATTGCTACTAAGAAGTTACATTGATTAAATTGGTTTTTAATTTATACCTTTATAATTATTGTTAAATAGTTTAAATAGAAAAATGAAATAACTTTTTGAAATAAATTTTTCTGCCGCCCTCTGAAATTTGTCACCAGGGGCACGTACCCCCTCTGCTAGGCCCTAGTTCCAGGCCTGAGTTGATGGCATCACCAACTCCTTCAGAGAGGGTGTCTGCTTTTCAGCTACTCCTTGGTCTCCCATGGCTTTTTGTTGCTCACACTGTTGCGAGTGATTCTATCTCTCAATGATAGGTTCTCCTGAATGGGAATTGAACCGGGCCTCTACTCTATGATTCATGAAAAGTGTGCATCAAATTCTGTGTTGTTTTATTTGAAACTACCGAGAGAATATCTGAATAAGGAAGATTTTTTTGTTGTAACATATCTTTACATTCAATCTACCAAATTGTTTCAATGCATCGTGACATTGCGTCTAAAGTAAGGGATGCCATTGGCATCCTCGAGAAGTTTGTCAGCACTTCTGGGATTTGAACCTTGGAGGCTGGGTGTTTATGCAAGTCTTGAATCACCGCAATGCACCTAACAGTGCCTCAATTTCTTGTACTCTTGGATTTTTATTCATCATTATAAATCAACAATCAGAAGATTGGTTTTTCAAAGCTCTCCACTCTAACCTCCTGCCAGGTAACGTTCTCATACTGGTGTATTTATTACCATTTACATCCTTAATTACCTGCTCTACCTAACTCATTCTGGGTTTTCCTTTGCCTTCCTTGTCATTCCATGACCGTCTCCACTAGCCCATCTTGCCTCAACATGAGGCTGATTTAAGTTCTCCTACCATCTTCGGATTATAGGAGTCTTCTTTTTTCTCCCACTCATCATAGGCCTTCCTCATTGCTCACCCACATTTAATAAATGATTTCCCTACATTCATTCTTCGTTTATTTAGGTTGTGGAGCTACCAAAGAATGTTGAAGATAAAATGGATCGACCATGTAAGTAACGAGGAAGTGATAAGAAGAGTGGGAGAAAATAGAAGTATTCTAAAAACCTTAATGAGAAGACGGGACATTATGAGGCAAGATGGTCTAATGAAAACAATCGCTGAAGAACAGTTGGAAGGAAAGAAGGGCAAATGACGACCCAGAATGAGTTACATAGGATTGGTTATACCAGTAGCATAGCCAGGAATTTCGTTCGAAGGGGTCCAAAACCAGGGGGGCGAAATTTTTGAAAAATAGGGTACAAAGTAATGGGTTTTAAAGTAATTTTTAACAATTTTCACAATCGAAAAAACTTCATTTGTCAAAGAAATATTTTGTAAAGTCATGATTTGTTTTTTTGATGAAGGAAAATAATTGTGTTTTCATATTTAGGGGGGGTCCGCACCCCCCGAACTCCCCTCTGGCTATGCCACTGGGTTATACTTGTAAAGGATGTAAAAGAGAAGGAATACGACACTATGAAAAGGATAGGGGATAGGATAGCAGAATAGAGAGCTGCATCAAACCAATCTTAGGATTAATGTTTGGAAGGAAATTTCTTAGCTTTTCTACAAAAATACACACTTTATTGCCGACTAGTTTCGGTTACACTGTACCATTTTCAAGACTAGTGAAAATGGTACAGTGTAACTACTAGTACTGTAACCACTCGTCTTGAAAATGGTACAGTGTAACCGAAACTAGTCGGCAATAAAGTGTGTATTTTTGTAGAAAAGCTAAGAAATTTCCTTCCAAACATTAAATATGGAATTCTACAAAGTAAAGGCCTCAACAATTCAGTGCATCAATCTTAGGATTGTTGATTAATGATGATGATGAGGCCAGGGGTGGATTCAGCATCATATTTTGAGGGGTCATCACCTGGGTCCGGAGAGTATGGAAGACCCCCGGAAGGGAGAGAGGGGCGTCTTTACAGTATGAGCTATGCTCTATGATAAATACAACTCGAACTTCTCTCACATTTGGGACTTTTAGACATGAATTTACTTATACATTCCATAGACTCCTTTACGACACTACAAAATCCTATTAAACTAATAAATATTAAAAATGTTAGATAAAATTTGGGGGGTTCTTGACACCTGTGACCCTCCTCCCCCAAAATCCACCCCTGGATGTGACTATTTGTACGCAAACGGGACTTCATTCCCGTCTGTAAGTGTTGCATACTCCGCGAATTTCGAGTACATACCTACCAGTTGCCGCGGTCGTTTTCATATTTTAGGTCAACGAGATTTAGCGGTGGGCGGATAAAATCCTTCCTTCTTTGTGGTCCGTATTTGCATACCTGTTGGCAATTTGGGTGGGGATTTTGCGGCGCTATTTGGTGGCCACCAAGGGTCATAATACGCCCGTTCATGCAGTCCGTGCTACCGGTGAATGGAAGCGAGAGGACGACATAAACGATATTTATGGTGTCATCATCCGATAATTTATCGTCAGTTAATTATCGCTGACGTACTCCTTGGATAATTATCTCTATAAAACAAGCATATCACTTTTTAAAACCGCGTCATACCCTGCATTTTATCATCCCTCGGTTGTGCATTATTTCGTGGGCGTCATTTGAGCCGATGAAGAACAATTGATCATGTCACGATCGTTTTTATGTGGTGTACTTGCGGTAATATATACCCAAACAGGGTCATAAGTAAATGATGAATGGCTATCACAATAACTTAGATTCTTGAAATTAATGCCAGCGACAAACCTATTCGAAATTCGCACTGTTCAATTTGACCTGTCATTCATCATCATCATTAGTCAACAATCCTAAGATTGGTTTGACGCAGCTCTCCATTTCTCTCTCCTATCCGCTAATCTTTTCATAGCTACATATTTCTTCTCTTTTACATCCTTTATAACCTGTCCTATATAACTCATTCGGAACCGTCCCTTGCCCTTCTTCCCTTCCACTAGTCCTTCAACGATTGTCTTCATCAGACCATCGTGCCTCAAAATGTGGCCAACTAAGTTGTCCCTTCTTCTGCATAAGGTTTTTAGGAGGTTTCTCTTTTCTCCCACTCTTCTTAGCACTTCCTCGTTACTCACACGGCCAATCCATTTTATCTTCATCATTCTTCGGTAGCACCACATTTCGAATGCTTCCACTCTTGACTTCTCTGCTGCTGTCAACGTCCTCGCTTCCATAGAGAAACATACTCCATACGTAGCATCTGATGAATTGTTTCCTTACTTCTATGCTGGTATTTTCAGCTGTGAGAAGATTCTTCTTTTTGTAGAAAGCCCTCTTTGCCTGTCCGATTATATTACTTTAACCCTTTCAACGCTGACGCTACTTTTTATAATGCTTTTCTCTGACTGAATGCATTTTTTTGTGTTTTCCACTAATACTTTACCTAATAAACAGTTCCTCCACAGTAATTTAAAAAACAAAAAAATTAATGCTTAAAGTTTAATTTTTTTAACGGACGTGTATTAACGTCCTCAGTCATATGTTAAAGGCCGCTTTGAGTTATGCAGGGTCGTATTCACGCCCCTTTTACAATCTTTTATCGCCTGAAAGAAAGAAACCCGAAGTGCTGGGAAATAATATGAAGCCTTTCAAATATACGCATATAATATGAAGCATTAGTTTTATTTTGATTTAAAACATTATTGAATTATAATTTATAGAATTTATTATTTATTGCATTTGTGATAATTTTTTTCCAGGAGTGGGGTAAATGGCGATCTGCTAAAACTATAACGGCTAAATAGATATTTTCCGCACTCGTTATTATATTTTGTGAAAATATAGAGTGAAATGTCATTATATGTTACACCCATTATTAGATACTTTTTAAACCAATATTTGAAAAAGTTTCATCACGACGTTTTACAGAACGAGCTAACACAGTTTCTAGCAGGAGTTATAAATGAATGATAAAACTTCGGAAACAAGAATAATTTATTGGTATGTAATACTAAACATATAAATCATATATCGAACAATCACATAAAATCAAAAATTGACACATAAACCTTTTACAATTTCATGTTGCCATAAAACAACTGTCGATGCAGGGGGGAGGGTTTCCCTCGCAAGCAGAGCAAAAAAAACGTGTCTCTTCTTATCCCCTTCTTCTGGTAATCCCGGCACCTTCTTTGCACCGTTCTATTCCTCTTGCTTTTTTCGTCAATGGGAAGGGTATGGGGGAAATGCCTTGATAAGCTCATGCCTCTGGAAGGGGCTGAAGGGCAAGGGCCTTAAGGGGAAGGGCGAGTGAAAACGGGTGAAAGAAGAGGTTTAATTGCCGAGAGTCATAAAATGAATACCCGGAGTACATTTTCTTACTTGTATAAATAGAAGCTGTTGAGGAGGAGAAGGTGGAAGATGTGAATGCCCAACTTCTTGTACCATTTGAGGGTTTTTCGCTCAATTGGGTAATATGACATCATCTGATCGGTGTGATCAATGCCTCCCTTTGCCTCGTTGTATCCTGAAATTGCCTCAGGTTTAGGTACAGTTCCCCCTCCCCTTCGGCGGGGGACATCGACCATTTCACCGCCATACTGCGAACTGATCATCAGTACCTACCTCTCTGTTGTCTTTCCACTTCATGACGCAGACACCGTCATCAAAGTAGGCATTCACAACTTCCCCCTTATTTAACTTTTTAAATTGATTTTGGGAAGATTACCCTTCCGGTTAGATCTCAAAGTTCCGGTACAATAGGTCTTCCGCTCCAGTAGTTGGTGGGCCAAATTGGCAGTGTTGTAATAGTTATCCATAAAGAATGAATGGCCAGCATCAAGGTGACTCTCCATGAGTTTATTTACAACAGTGTCAACGTGGCCTCGGCCTCCTACATCAGCGTCACTAGATCCTGTGTAAACGATAAATTTGAGAACTAAACCGGCAGATTCCGTTAGCATGTAAATTTTGATTCCGTATTTATGTTTCTTCCCAATTGAAAACATTCGAAAAACAAGTCGCCCCCTCCAGAGAAGCATAGACTCATCAATGCAGAGTTTTTGCGTCGGAGTCACGGCAGAAGTCATTGAGTCATGAAAGAGGTCGATTAGGGGGCGAATTTATACAGTCGGTCATTTGGCTGAGGCTGACCAGGTTCTGGGTTTTTGGCAAAATGCAAGCATTGCAAAATACCCGAGAACTTGTCGCGACTCATGCATCCCCGGAAGCAGGGAAAGTTAATAATTCTATCTTGTGTGAAATGTTGAAAATATTTAAATATCTTCAATATTTTCAATAAATTCGTGAAACAAAAGTTGTGATGATGTCCAAAAACTTTTGACGATTACAAAAATGCCTGAATCTTTTTTATGGAAAAAATTTTAATTTTCCGTTAAAACTGGTTTATTGATAAAAATCTAACTAATAACCCCAACGATGACATCGATTCTACAGTTTGTGCTGCAATAGGAAGTCGTACCGATAAGACGATTGATAGCAAGAGTATCTGATGAATTTTGATCCAGTTTTCATCGTTGGTGCTGTGTAAAAAATGTAATTTGTTCGGTCATATTATGCATCAATGTTGTAGGAATAAATTATGTCAGATATTCAAGAGCGTTTCGTATACGTCGGAAAAGGGACATTGTAAATTTCTGTCCACTATCCGAATAAGCCTGAGTAGCAGTAGTATGTTTTCTGATTGCGTCTACGGCTGCAGTCATTTCGCTCTTCAGTATTCTTTAAACTGAATAAAACATAATTGATCAATAAAATCTAACTAAGAAGGATATTTTTCATTCGCCTCTCTCCTGTAAAACATATTGTGGTCGTTATGTGAAATACGGTTGTTGTAATATGTCTGAATTATTTTTTAATAGCTTAATGTAGGAGGACATATTCAATCGCTCGAAAATTCCTCCTGGGTGACTTAATAGGGTAGTTTCCTTCATCAAAGAAAACGAAAGGCATTGATTGCGATTCGTTACCCACCATTAGTGTATTCATAATACACAAATTATTTGGTTTTTGAAATACCGGTTTAGACGAATGGCAAGGGTCAAATTTTATCCTCATTTGAAAAAGGCCAGATTGGCGCCCATGCGATTCCACTCCGCATGACGTCACAGGGACCTAGTTTCTACACGAGAGGATAGGAGTTATGCATCGTCTGAGGTTACCAATGCAAGCATGAGGCACAGAGCTCAGGGAAACATGTCTTAATAATCACCTATTAAAACTGGCTAATGTCGGAAAGTTTTCTTCGTTTGATAAGGTATTAATAAACCTTTTTTAAGCCAAGCGCTACCGTTCAGCAAGGTACTCAGCTATCCGCTAGCATCCTGCGACGTATCAGAGCTAAGCCTCGCCTCAAGGTCATCTCACCGGGCGGGAGGGGGAACCAGAAATACGACGTACGGAGATATTTCCCGACATTCATACTTAAGCGTCGCGTTTTCGCGCGCTTGAAAATTTTCACTTTTCATTTAATCGCGAAAAATAGATGTTGTCATTTAAAAATCTAAAAGCGCGAAATACGTACTCCAGGAGTAATAATCTTTCGATTAAGGCAATAAAAAAATAATAGGAAACCACCCTATTGTGGTACAATTTTATTGATTTTTTCGTAGTAAAAATTGTTGATTGAGTGCAATATCAATTTTTCAATATGTAAGGAATAGTTCCGCCTCCATTTTTGGCAGCGAAAGTTAATTTGATTTTAAAAAATCGGTGCTTCCCACGGTAGGAAATGAGCTCGTCCACTGTCGAAACAATCCACGGGGCTCATTGTGTTCTATAATTGTTTGGCGTGATTCATTCGGCGACGTATCTCACTCTGCATATGTATGCAGTATCTCAAATTGGATGGTCCCGGTGCAGTTTTGGCCGACTCTCAAGACAATGAGCTCTCAATCGGAGGGAGGATATATAATGACTGCTGCGTAGCTGAGCGTCCAGGCTAAATCCCTGACGGTCTTGAAGCTTAAAGCCTTCCAGACATGTCACCACGGGATTTGCTTCGCGTCCGTGCCCGAGGCCGAGATATAGATTAAGTATGTGTCGTATCTTCGTGAGCTGCGCATCGTGCACCCGCGACCATATTCTCGTTTCATTTGAGGAAGTAATGCGAAAATGCAGCAATTCTAGGATTGGTCTCAGCTCTCCACTCTATTCTCATAACAGTCTCACCTTTTTTCATTCAACTTTTCACACCAAAGTATTTCTTCTCGTTCTCATCCTCCCATACCAGTTCTATACATTTTTTCCAAAGGTCTTGATATACCATTCTCGCCATCCACCTGTCCTCAACGAATGTCTTTACCGCACCATCACGCTTCAGATTAGAACCGAAGTTCTAGAACTTCTTCTAGAACTTGTGCCATCTAGAACTTGTACCTTCTAGAACCGGAGTTCTAGAAACCTTATTCGCAAGATTTTTATAAGGCACCTCCTTTATCGTATTCCTTTTCAAAACTTTCTCATTGGTAACTCGGTCGCTCAAAATCAAAAGAATTTGCGTAAAAATATATGGTGCTTTTCTATCGTATTAACTTTGGTGTTTTTTTAGGAATTGTAACTAATTGATTTATCCCATGATTATGAACATTTCGAGTTTTTAATATGGATTATGACAAAATCACATTTTTATTTGCCATAAACAAGAGGGAAGACTTGAATCTCGAAACGTCGGTAAACATGAATCAACTCACTTGATTTAAATTCTGAAAAAATCACATCTAAGTTATCTGTGTGCAGCAACCTTCGTCCATTATATGGCGGGATTAAAAATCAGCGAAGGTGATTCGACCGCTAAGGCCGCAACGCACTACTTATCCTTAGACCTGATGGTAACTCAAAACGCGTGACAAATTGGGATCTTTAGACCGACAACTTGCCAGTCTAGGTATACATCGGGATACTCTAACCCAACGATTTCACCGCTCACGACAATAGCTTACATTTCGAACTCAGAGAAAGACTGAAAATATTATTCGCCATAGATATTGACTTAGTTAAAATGCTAATTGAATTTTCCCGTGAGCTGATCGAAAGGTGCCAAACTAAAGGACGAACCGTAATAATATAAGACTCCCATGCGACCAACTTCCATGATTTCGATAATTATTATCAGAGATCATAATTTTTTCCAATGCATAATACCATCAAAAATAACTATTCATCGGTTATTTACTGAAATTGGACGCAAAGTGATGGATGCTGCAAAATATATCTTTCTGGCACATTTAAGGATGATAATTAACCGTTCTCGGCCTAGAAAAATAAATATTTCTACTTTACATTTATTACTAAATCTTTATGTACGTGAATTAAGCAACGGAGAAAAAATTTCTTCCCCTGACTTAATATTTATGACCCTTAATGTACCTCAGAAATGATCAATTATTCGATTGTGAGTTAGTAGATAAATATTCTCATGCTCTATTGATAAAAGATACAACTTGAAATGTTGGAAAAAGAATTGACTATTTTTTCAATATTGATATTTTCCGAACTCTTATAGCATATATCATTAAGAAAGGTCAATGACTATTATTCAACGATATGTTACACCAATTCTCCTAAAAAAGAAGCAAATATTGCAGTAGACCCAAAGATATTCGTAAAAATTATCCAAGTCCACCCCTTATTAGAATGGAGCCGTTTTGGAAACCATAGCAATTGCCTTGTTGGCTTGACCTGGATCGTGTCGCTGAATGATTGAAATCCCTTGAGTCTACTAAAGCTGCACCTCGCGATATGCCTGCTTCCTGCCGAAAATCCATTCACGGACGTAGTAAAGAGACATCTGCTATTTTCGCTGTGTAGGACCGACCAGGTCCAGAGGAAGAGCATGAGCGTCTGGCTGGCAAGGTCGCCGTCGATCACTTAAATAGAATCGGGTCGGAATGAGGAAGCGGCTGTAATTGGAGAAGAGAGCGTCCCACAGCTTTATGCAAGACCTTCAAATACAGACTCTCCCCTGCAGCTAACGGCACTACCGAAACAAACATTAAGGTTGGCGAGGTTGTGAGGTTGGAGTAAAGGCGGTTATATCACTCTCGTCTCATTGAGAATTTTCTCTTCCTTCTCAGCGTATGAGAGTATCTAGAGGATGACAACCGTAAAATTGCCTTTACCTTTCATCTAATGCTTCTATATTTATGACTGACAAGAGCGTAGTCACGACGAGTTTGAAGGCTAAAGAGACTCCAAGTTGGTCCTAGCAAATATAGATAATTATCGAGAGTTACCATTGTATCGATTATATTACAACGATTTATTCTAAAATATTTATGTTTTTATATTAAAAGTAGTCTTTATAGATAAGCTGTTCGCTAAAATTTTCTACTCCTCTGTGATCATAATAGCAAAACATTTTCGAGTAAACTCAGCGAAATCTTCATCCCCAAGTCGTTTTCTAACTGTGCCATAGCTGATGACTTTCGATCGTAATTCTGGGCTTCTTAAATTGAGTGTAGCTTTGGAGAGAGTATCTCCGTATAAGAAATGGCCTGGAGATTATAGTAAAATTTTAAGAAAATAGTTAGTAAATTCTTTGTTGGTAAATACTTGTTAATTCTCAAACAGAACCTGGTCTCATAATAAATTCTGTGTCCTAAAATAGGTTTTATCTCAATGATCAAAATTAAATTTCATTATTAATTCATATCTTAAGTAAACTACTGAATATATTTTTTGAATGAAAATAGTTATTTGTGACACAACATAATAAACGCAATAAAACGTTGGGAGCCGTCAGGAACGTGAATTTTTTTAAGCCATAGTAAGAGGTGAAAGGCGATATCCTCTGAAGGGCTACGGCCCCCTAAGTTTCTGGCGCCACCCCCGAATATGGGGATGTGCTTTTGCGTGTTCTGAATAGGGTAGCTGTTGTGAACTAAAACCTTCGAAGAAAAATCTCGAGTGGAAGGGAAAATAAACCCTTACGAGGAATATGGAAAGTCTCATGTCACGAGGATCGATGGAGGCTTCGCAATGGCATTATCAACCCAAGTATTGAGCGCACATTGAAGCCTCCACCCTCGAATTCCAAGCCTTCACTGCGCCATCAAAAACCAAATGGCTGCGTCTATAGTACCGCGGGAGAACGAAACCGCGTTCTTCACGACCTGCGTACGCCTCTGTTTAGGACGTCAGGGGAAGGGATGCGAAGGGGTATCATAAAATAAAGTGATAGAACGAAGACTCTCACTTGGTAACTTTCTGCGCCATTATCTACTCAACACAGGTGTCGCTACTCTCCGCTATCGTCAGGTCGCATTTTATTGAAATATAAAACTTAGCGAATCGAACATTATGGCAAAAAAGGTAAAAATGATTAAAGTTGGATCTCATATGATCAGTTACAAGACACTAAGAAAATCAATGATTATACCGAGAAATAATTATTCTCATTAACCGAATTGAATTTCACCCCTCCTGTTTCCCGATTATTTTTATATAAATCCATCTTCAAGCCGAGGTAGGGTACATATTGAATTTATGGAAAATAATTGGTGCATTTTCTTGGACGCTAAATTTCAGTGCAAAAAGTTAGCGTAAGTTACTTCTAAAATGTCGATTACCATTCTCTTCCCTCATCATTTGTTGTGCCACACGTTAACCTATCAAATTTGTAATATTTTTCCCTGGAATAAAATCCATTTTTGACTTGTTCCCTAATATAGTAATCTATAAATTTCAAGCCACTGAAAATTATTTCACATTAATATTTATTGGCCCGCCTGAGAGGATTCCTTTCCATTTGTTAAACGTCCGAGAGAATGCGTAACTGCCATGTCCCATGTGGATTACGGAATGAATGAAACACAGTTCATTCGGTAGAGTGTTTTTAGATTTGGATGTCAATATCACTCACGAATATCCTCAAAGGAGACGGAGAGCACATTGACGTACGTTTTATTCTAGAGAAGGATTCGAATCCATCATCTTGTGGTGAATATTGCTGGCGGAAAATTTTCATGAGACTCAAACTACCCCTTATGGAATGCCATAAAAATAATATTGAGCTCTTATGAGTCACATAAAAGCGTTGATATTTCCCGGAAGATATGCAACTCTCCAATGGGACTTGTAACTTTTCTGTCAAAGCCATGTAGATCCATTGTTATTCCAGCTGCTACTATCCTCAAAATATTTAGGTAGAATTGATTGCAACTAGCAGATTCAGAATTCGTTGCCTCATTCAGTATATCTTAAAAAGATTCACCATCAACAAAAAATAAACTCATTTATTAAAATCCGATGTACATTATGAGAAAAAACGTGGTATTCAAAAGAAACAAGAAGTTTTTGTCTTATTCAAAATTATCAAATACCGAAAAACGAGCCCTTCCTGCTTGCTTTTTTAAACAAATGATATATACAATTTATAAATCCGATGATATCAAACACTTCAAAATTTTCGATTAAAATTGCATTTTCAGTAGAAGTAGTGATTTACCAGCGCCGAAAATTTGTAACATAATAAAATAATAAAACGTAAGGAATAAACAATTCCGTTGTATTAAATTTCTTCTTTGGTTTCTATCAATTGTCATTTTAGACTGCTCGGAGGAATAAACTTCTTCTAGAACACTATATAAGTGGTGGATATTCGCTTATTATCAAATATCACCGTTATAAGTCCTTTTTGGCCAGAGTGTCATTTCTATTTATCAATTTTTACTTGAGGTACTATGAGAGCTTTGTTTATACAGGCACAAGTCATTTAACAAACTAAATAATGCAGTTCGAAGATTGGTTTCCCACAGCCCTATAGCTGCGCCATGACCAACTCAACACAGATGTCGCTAATCTCCGCTATCTTAGGGTCGCATTTTATTGAAATATAAAACTTAGCTAATCGACAATTATGGCAAAAAATCAACATAGTAAGAACTAATGTGATAGTGAGCTAATCTTGCATAGAGACCGTGCTGATCGTGGTCGCACCTTTAGTGGAAAAACTATACCCCTCTGTCTTGAAGCTAACACTACATAAAATTATTTTATATAGAGTTTGATTTATAGCATATATGATATTGTTAAGCATACCACTCACTTTTTTCAAGTATTTTTATTTTTATTAAATAGTTATAAAAGAATATTGAACGCATTTTCAGATTCATAGAACCATATTACGCTATTTGGAAATTATTTCGCTCACTAAATGCTTCGCGGTTAGTTAGTAATTTACCTACGTAGGTTTCTTTTATTTCCAAGCCATTATCAAGGTAAATTTATCTCTTGTACCTTAAATTATTAAACGATATGAAAACCCCGGTGTAAAGTCCAAATAGCGCTGTTTTCGGTGGTGCAGCAATAAATAAATAAAAATTAAAGCTTTGATAATGAAAGGCAAAGACCTTGATAACGAATTTAAAACATTAGAATGCTTATTCGGTAAATTAAAAACTTTCCTTAGAACATTGCTGAGTTAAATTATTTACAAATATAATGAACATAAAGGAATTAGCCTAAAATTGGCTTTTTTCCAAATACAAAATTTACGGGGGAAGCCACCCGGACCCCTTCGGACCTTAGTCGTGCCTTAGTTCCCCCCTTTGCTAGGAAAACATGAAAAATAAGATCAAATATAATCCTGGAACATATTTTTTTTAATAGATGAAGAATATCCTTCACCTAAAAAAACCAAATACATTGAAATTAAAGCTAATCTGACTTCATAAGAAATAATTTAAGCAACAGCACGAAGTTCACCTAATGTAGCACCCCTTGGTCCTTGGTTTTCCTCCTCCTTGGTCCACACCTAGATAGGTCATAGGTGCTGATTCGTCCGAGCACAGTAGACGCGCACTTTTCCGAGGAGGCGGAGAGTTGGTGGACGAGGAGGACTCACAGTCGCAGTCGATATCATGTGAGTGGCTTTGCGTGAGGACAGAGTTGGATGACGCAGCGGTTTTCACATTGGATTTTGCAGTGGCCTGAGTAGTCAGCAGCGACAATATCGTTACGTACGTTCCACTTCCCGCACCCCAACTGCGCTATTTCCCGCACCCACCTCTCCCCGCTTGCCACGCCCCCCTTCATCATCGCCGCACCATTTCATCCGCCCATCAACATACGAGCCACTTATCGGAACACCGATTCAACTAGTGAATGAGCGGCGCAGAATGCTCCGCTATTCGCTCAATTGAATCATGGTATCCTTCTAGGCTTTCAAGCTGCTAATTACTCGCCAGCTATTCAATCCATATTATTTATTTAATAAGTAAGATTTTAAAAATAATGGGCTTTATAAGCCACTTAGCCTACCCTCGTCATAATAAATTGAAATTGGCGTAATTTTGGCTTATTGTAACCCGTACCAACAATTTGTATATTCCTCCAATCACAGCTGAGAAAGGTAATGTAACATGATGCCAATTTTATTGGATCTAAGGTGATTTTAGTCACTTAAAATTGGAGCCACCCTTAATATTGACTACAATTAAAAGAAAGCTGAGCTTTCCTCAACCAATGATTGCGCCAGGTCGAGTTTTAATTTTCTTTTGACTAGCATACATCTTCTGAAATTGTCAGCATATTTTAGTCGAATTGTGATGATGAGGCTTCGCCTTTTGTCTAAGAAGAAGCGCTCATTGATTCAATAAACATCAAAATATAATTCTTACGGGTTATCCACCGAAAACGTCATTGTACAGCTAATTTTTCATATGCTGAAACGTTGGCCCAGTGCGATACCCGTGAAAAGATAATCGCGGAATGAGTAGGGCATGGCTTGACCTAAATGCTGCCTTAATTCTGAGCCCAGGATTTAAGTTATCACTTGGGCTATCTCCATCATTAAAACTTGAAAGCTAAGAAAAAATATGCCCTTCCTCCTCTAATCTGCTATGTACCTTATTCACATTGATTAGCGACCAATCATCAGTTCGGCCGATATACATCGCGATCCTCAAAAGTGAGTCAGTATGAATGAGGGTATCGTACTACTTAGGGCAAGAGAATGAGTGCAAAGCGTAAGAAGGTAGAATGAAAGTCACCGCGTCATATTAGATATATTATAAACATAATGTTATAGGGAGTTATGGCAGTGGTAATAAGATTCACACAGCGTTAGTTCAACAAGATATATTCGGATATAAACGGATACAACTCAATTGTACATTAGGCGCGAACACACACAGAGAGACCACAAGCGTGCACCGGAAGTGCGCGCGCACACAATCGACAAACATCCAATACAATCGATAGTATCGAACAATCGATACAGGATCATAGCAGACAGACATTAAGAAACTATTGAGCACACCCTTCAACACTCCCCTTTGCTCATAGTTGCAGCCCCAATTCTTTAGTGAACTTCTGAGTCTTTATACGGTTTAATCCCTTGGTTAAAATGTCAGCTACATTTTCAGAGCTTGGGATGTGCTCATAAAATATTAAACCCTTGGATACACAGTCTTTGACATAAAAGTAACGCACTTGGACATGCTTTGAACTTTCGGCAACAACCTCATCTTTGGACCATGAAATGGCTCCCAGGTTATCACAAAAAATTTTACATGGTTGAGGACAGTAAAAGGATTGCCCTAATTCCTTCAACAAGGATGATACCCATACAACCTCTCTAGCTGCTTCCTGCATTGCAACAAATTCTGCCTCACATGTTGATTGAGACACAATCTTTTGCTTCCTTGACAACCAAGACACAGCACTGCCAGCCAGTATAAAGACATACCCACTCCTGGATTTTCTGTCCACTGTGCAGCCTGCGAAGTCTGAATCACAAAACACCCTTAAAGTTTTCCCAGTCTTTCGATAAACAAGTTTCAACTCTTTCGTTTTGAGCAAATACTTAAACACACGCTTCACAGCTCTCCAATCAGACAAAGTAGCATTTACACACTTTTGACTTAGTTTACCTATGGCACATGCAACATCTGGACGGCTTACCGTGGCAACATACATTATATGACCAATAGCTTGTTCATACAATTTTTTATCAAAGGGTTCATCACAATCAATATCAAAACCAGCTTCACATTCCTTAGCTAAAGGTGTTGACACCCCAGTCTCATTCATAATATCAAATAACTCTAACATTTGACTCACTTGGGCAGATTGGTCGAACACAACCGTCTCACTGTCAGGCATAGTTAGATGAACAGAAAGAAATTGGGTGTCAGAGCCCAACATTTTGACATCCAACTTTTCTTTAATCTCGCCTTTAAAACCTTCAATCATAGACTTTTTCCCAACAATCAAAAAATCGTCAACATACACGGCCACAATGAGATCCTTAGTTTCATTTACATATACACATGAATCACTCAAACAAGGTTTCAAGTCCATACCCTTCAAAATATTGTTTATGTGTTTGAACCACATTCTCCCTGCTTGCTTCAACCCATAGAGACTTTTCTTTAGTTTGCACACATATTGGTTCCTATTCTTTCCCTCAATTTCGAAAAATTCAGGTTGCTCCATATATATGTCCTCATCTAAGACACTGTTCAGGTAAGCGCACTCAACATCAATGTGTTCATAACACCATTCATTCTCAGCACAGAGAGCAAGTAAAATCCTCAATGTTCTGCGTTTTACAATTGGACTGAAGGTTTCAGTGAAGTCCACCCCAGGTCTCTGCCAGAATCCCCTTGCTACAAGTCTAGCCTTAGGTCTGTTTGAGTCCCTTTTAATACTTAGAACCCACTTACAATCGATCACATTTGTATTTAACGGTCTCTTGACAATGTCCCAGACATCCTTTTTGTAAAGGTTCTCTAATTCAGCCTCCATAGCTAATCTCCATTTTCCAGATTCATTTCCCCTTAAGGCATCATTTACAGAAATGGACACACACAGATCTTGAGCCCTACAAATCATTGCAATGTTCCCACAACAAGAATGAGTCTTTTCTTTTCGAAGTCTGGAAGACCTCCTAGGAGCAAGTACATTTTCAACTCCCAAGTTAACCCCATCGTCAAGTACCCCCTCATGATTTTCATCTCCATTCATCAAGTTCTCCAAGAAAAAATCATCATCTCCTTCCTCATACTCACCATCACTCTGGACTTCAGGCTCATCCGGGTCAAAGGTCCCTTCATCATCCACATGCCATATCCAATCATTACATCTCCTTGGAATGTGAGTGATTTCACACATCTCTTTACACGGGAACACCCTCTCCTCAAAACGTACATGACATGATATAATGACACTCCTACTTTTTGGCAAATAGATTCTGTACCCCTTCACTTCTCTATCATATCCCACAAAAATACCTTCATCTGCCCTACAGTCAAACTTATTTCCAGTTGGACTCACCAGATACCAGACCTTACAACCAAACACCCGCAATCTAGAAAGCTCCCCTTGGATGTCAGCCTTCTCTCCTTTCCATAATTCCAAGGGAATTTTGTTCTCAATTGCAGACGATGGACACAAATTTCTGATATGACATGCTGAACTTATTGCTTCAGCCCACAAGAAAACAGGAAGCCCTGCTTGAATAAGCAAACACCTTGCCATTTCCACTAGTGTTCTATTGGCACGTTCAGACACACCATTTTGCTCGGGGTTTCTAGGCACACTTTTCCGATGCAGAATACCCTCAGCCTTCAAATAATTCTCAAACTCAACACTTGTGTATTCGCCACCATTGTCTGATTGAAAAACACTTATTTTCACCTGATGCTGAGCCTCAACCTCTCTCTGGTATTCTCTAAAGCATTTAAATACCTCACTTTTTTTCTTGATTATCCTGACATTTGTGAATCGAGAGAAATCATCAATGAAAGTCACAAAATAATGACCTCCCCCCAACGATTGACACTGTGCCCTGCCACTTACGTCACTGTGGACAATTTCTAAAGGGCGTTCACAATTGTGATGAGCAACTTTCGGAAATGGCAACTTAGTCATTTTACCCTTCACACAGACTTCACATAATTCATCGTCCCTTTTGGAATCCTCTTTCTTGAGATCAAGACCTGGGATTCTGTTCATAGCACCTTCATGGAGATGTCCTAATCTCTCGTGCCACAACGTACTCTTGAAGGCTTTGGCCTGAAATACTTCGATTTCTGTACCACCATTGCACTCATCGTTGACAGAAACATTTGCGACGTAGCTCTCATCTGGCTCAGTCTCTAAATAATATACATCATTTTCTACTAAGGCATTGAACAACACATCACCGTCATCATGCTCTCCAATAGCTTCATTTAATCTGAACACGGTCTGTACACCTTTCTTCGCCAGCTGTCTGACAGACACAAGGTTCACGTCCAACTCAGGTACCCACAGAGCATTTGATAGTGACAAGGTCCAGCCCCCACAAGAGTTTGCTAACTTGATGACAATAGTTCCCTTCCCCTTCACGGCCAGACGTCCCTTTCCAATCTTTACTTCTCCGGTGGCAGGTTGGAAATCGAAGAAGCGGTGACGGTCTGGCGTCATGTGGTTCGAAGCACATGAATCTAGGTAACTAACACACTTTCTTTGGGAGCAAGCCAAAGCAAACGCCGATATGAGTCCTTTAAACTTCGGCTTGTCCCCTCCTTTCTCTTGTCTCTCCCGTGACTCCCCGCCTTTTTCTTTTCTTTCCTCCGACTTGTCTCCCCTTGGCGCCCCACACTGGTAAGAAATGTGGCCCCACTTACCACACTTATAGCATTTCTGATCAGCAGTGCTCCTCTGCTTTCCGTTGTTGGCTGCTCTCGTCCTGCTGAACTTCCGCGCTGCCAACGCACTGCCATGCTCAGAGGACTCCGCAGCATTAATCCTTCTCTCCTCAAGCAGAAGGTCTGACTTCACCGCCCTCGACGTCAGGCTCTCATTGATCTTTGTTATTCTCACATACGTAGAATACTGTGGATCCTTCACGAGTCCCGCCAATATAAAGGAGGCCACAACGTGGTCTTGGAATACGATGCCGTTTTTGGTTAATTTACCGCAGAGCTCCTGTATCCTCCCAGTGTACGCTGAGATGTCCATCGCCTCTGTCTTCTCAATGCTACCCAGCTCTCGGAGACACATAGCTATATCCATGGATGTAGCCCTCCCATGAATCTCTTCTAAGGTGTCCCAACACTCCTTGGCTGACCTCAAATGGCTGATGTCTGTGAGATACTCCGGGCGCACATGCCGGAAAATGTATGCGCGAGCCTTGTTGTCCTTGCGCATATTTTCTGGTCTCTTCAACTCGTCTGCACTCAGCCCCGGGTTGATTGCGTCCCAGCAGTTCAGAAAAATCATCGACGCCTCCGACATGGTCCTCCAATATTCGTAATTATCCTTGCTCAGGATTGGATTCATTTGCCTATCCGAATCCAGCAACTCATCTTGATCCGCCATGGTCTCGCCTTTTCTATTATGTCCAATTTACCGAATCACTAACGTCTATCACCACACAGCACGATCCCTGGGCCCATAACCTGTTATAGGGAGTTATGGCAGTGGTAATAAGATTCACACAGCGTTAGTTCAACAAGATATATTCGGATATAAACGGATACAACTCAATTGTACATTAGGCGCGAACACACACAGAGAGACCACAAGCGTGCACCGGAAGTGCGCGCGCACACAATCGACAAACATCCAATACAATCGATAGTATCGAACAATCGATACAGGATCATAGCAGACAGACATTAAGAAACTATTGAGCACACCCTTCAACACATAATACATTGGGAGGGATAACGTAAGCACGGATATCCGCCGTCTTAAAGCCTGACGTCATTGACATCCCTCCCATCAACAAGAACTAAATTCTCGAAGAAATTATCGTTCGTTTCGTGGCTAGTTAATTATCATGCAGAGCCCTTTTTGTGGGTTAACCATACTCGTCTGACAAGTGAAAATTAACGTAGGGAAAATCCAACCTAACAAGGCTCCTAGAAGGTATGTAACTAAAGTAACATTATGGCACCAGAGAATTCAGCGAAGTTTTGCGAAAAAAAATAGTGCGAAAAATCTCAAAACAAATTTCTTCTATTCCATGGCAGAGTGGTGGGAAGCTTGATGGCATGGTGAATAGAGTGCTTGGCTACGAACAAAAGTGTACCGGGTTCTAATTAGGGTGAGCCCTACCAACATCTCAAACGAAAATCCTCGCAGCCAAGTTGAGGATGGGAAGAACCAAGCCCCCCTGATTTAAATATATGACAGTATCGTCAGTGGCTTAGTCAATATTACTCCGTCGTCCAGGGCGAGCTCTACCCTCGCCTATTCAAGGCAGTTTTCGGGTCGAAGCACTGAGTGAGTGAGAAATGTCGTCCAGCGCTCTCTCAAAGTTCCGTCGCGTCGCAAGTTGAATTGAGGACGAATCACTGATTAGTGCAAGGACGCGCCTTTGAAATCGCGACCGTCAACGCTTGAAGCTTCCGGTTTTTCTCGTATCTCGCGGGATGACGACCAAGTTCATTCGTGACGTCAGAGAGAGAGAGAGGTGGGAGGAGGGGGAGTGGCGTAGAGAGAGACTCCTATCGGCACTCAATGAATACTACGCCGCTAACACGAGATCCCTTCCCGCTGCATATATGCACACGGAGAGAGCTGGCATGCACGGAGGGAGACAAAAAGTAGTGAGCGATAGACGAGAATTCAGTCCTGCTGCCCACGCTGCCCTTTGTATTTCAAGCGTTTGCATAGATGCTTCGTTGCACAACCTGACCTCTTGTCTACCACACACGCATTGGCCACATCCGCTTCGCCCTCGCTCGATCAATACCCACGGAGCATTTCGCTAATGCTTAACACGCTTTGTTTTGTTTTTAGTTCCCTCCCTTGGGAAACTACGCGAAAATTCACCCGGTCGTGCCCATTTCGCTTGCAACGCGAGGGCGCATTCACGCGATACAGAGCTGTGAATTCTTTTCTTCGTTGATTAAGGACACATTGTTCGAGTTCGTCGTCGATTTTTCTCGCTGAATGGTCCGCTGATTCTCCTATTTACTCTCCTCGAAGAACTATCGCAAGGAGGCAATTGATTCCGAATCTAAATTTATATCTAGCCCACTCTTTTTTGAGTGAAAGAGTCCAAAATATCTTCGAGGATGACATCGCGATAGCTCGACAGCTTGATTGCGCTTTGATGTATGAAAAAATTTAATTGAGATAAATCGCAAGGTATTTAAGGGCAGTATTTTTCCGTTTTTTTTTTTTAATTCCTTAGAGTTAGTCAATACGATTTCGCATTTTTACATTATTTTTTCTCTATTAACTGTGCTTTTAGTTTATGATCAGTCAATGATTACCTATTCAGTAACTTGTAGAAAAATGGTAGGAATATATAGATTTGTGAAACTAAGGATTGCTCATTGAGAAAAACCTTATAAAGTCAATGAACTTCTCGTTTTCCTTCTTACTCCCAACTGATTCCAATGATTATAGCCACTATTTATAGACTTGAATTGCATTAAACTGAAAAGTTTACGGATAATATCATGCTGAAGTGATAATATTCGAGAAAGTTTTATTTAATTGAGGGAAGTGGCTTGAACGGCATTCATGTGGAAAATATGGCTGAGAAAAGAAACTTTTCCCTACAGCCTGCGTCACTAATTATGAATATCATTACTAAAAAGTTGGTTTTTCGTGACGGAGGAATTTTTGAAGAAACATCTGGTGGTATACCCCTTTCATTTATGAAAATAAATATGAATTATTCGTGGTCAAGATACAGAACATCAGTATGAGTGTATAAAAATAAATGAAAATAAGGACTGGGCTTTGGGAAGAGTTGTGTGAGAGCGGCTTAGCGACTAGTGTTGATTTGAAAATTACAGTTATCTATTTAAACCTTGGATTTATAAATACTTGCGCTGAAAATGCAGAGTGATCAGCCAATTAAAGGTTGAACGTTCAACGCTACCATGTTTGTAACAAAGCAACAATGTATCCAACAACCCTTGAGAGGGCATACGTATCGATCGAAAAAATGTCGAGAAATGTCGATTAAAATTTTCGAGCAATTGCTCGAAATTGCTTGCTGCTCAGTGTTTGTTCCGCACTCAAACGCCTATAGTACTTGTTCGTGTTTGCAAGATCCTGGTAGTTTCCCATGCGGACTTTACGGTATTGATTCAGAATATAAATTCAATTCTAAACTACTTTTTTTAATGTACTACAAATGAATGGTAGTTTCTCATGGTTGCTTATGCGGACTTTAAGATATTAATTTTAGTTGAAAGTCAATTTTAATTTTTAAAATCATCCCTTTTTGGCTTTCTTTTAGTTTGCAGAGTGCAGGACATGGAAGCACGGGGCTAACTGAAATTACTCGAAAGATTTCACCGTGCCTCAACAGAACTTCTATTCATTAGTACTCCGTCATAGTTCTTCGATTTTAAATGAAACAGTTGACGAATCACCCACTAATTGCCCTGTAGGTATTGTAATAGAAAAACGCTTGAGTACACTTCACCTATACATCTAAGAGATAGCGTGCGAGCCACCACCAGGGTGTGAGGCACGGGGTGATTGCACATGAGGCATGCAGCACTCAACGCGCTCACTTGCCGGACACATTTCAGCCGAATGATATAAAATTTCTCATTTGAAAATATTGGCGTAATTTTTCTTCAAGATTTATCATTACTCAAGCTTTGTTGCAGAATGTTTGCGGTAGTTTGATGGAATCAACACGAGCTCTCAGCAGGGATGGCAATCGAAACTACAAACCAGTAAATTTCAATTGTTTCGTTTCCGGGAGCGAAATGTAGAAAGGAAACGAAATGGATTTAAACCCGAGGATCTAAACTCAGGATCGAAACGAAATCGAAGTGAAAACTTCTTCGGGTCGAAACTGAACTTAACCTCAGATTTTGTTTCACACCGGAGGGACCACGTACTTCACCCTCTAACAGTTTAGTTTCGACCCACATACCGAGTATGGTTGAATGAAGTAGAGGTCCGGCCTACCGCCATTAGATGCATGGGGCACTCATATTTTTACCACTAACAAGAGAACGGTGAACGCCAACTGGCCATTCCATTTTTTAAGCTCAATGTTTTAACATTTTTATACTTATGCCAAACGTAATGGGTCGAAACTATTCCGTCTTATCCCCCTCCACTCAATGGCGTACCCATGATCATAACTAGGGGAGGCAAGCCATGGTCTAGGGGGCGGGGGGCAAGCCATGGGATTTATGAGATTATTTCCTCGAAAAAATAGTTTTATTTTAGTTACATATCTTATACTAATATATATCATTTTTCCTGAGTTTAAAGCAAATTTGTTGAATACTTTCGTTTCAATTCAGTACTGATTTTGCTTAAAGCCTTCTGCGATTTTTGATTCTTTGGGAGTGGCCCTCCCCCCCCCCCCCTGCACCTCGCTGGGTACGCCCATGCCTCCACTCTACTTCTGGGATCGAATATTAACTATGAACAGCGGAGTTTCGTTTAATTTAGTTTTCATCCCTGGGAGTAAAGTTTCGTCCCTGGTCGAAACTAAACTCCTTGGAGATTTTAATTTCATGCGGGAACGAAACTAAACCTAGGCCTCGTATTTTCGTTCCCCTCCGTGTCGAAACGAAACCTTTTAGTTTCGTTTAACTTGCCATCCCTGGCACTCAGTACTTCTCATTGCTGAAAAAAGAGTTTATAACCAACTTTGTGCATAGAAACATAAATTTTGATGCAGGAATAAGGATACCTGAAAATTGAATTTATTCATGAGCTAAGATAAGCCAATCTAAGCAATGCCAAGGTAAAGGACAACAACATGGTTGCTGTGGATGTCCTTACCTTGGCCGGGATCTTTAGCATTGGTGCATTATCGCATGTCTCTCGTTGCATTGAACTTGGGAGTTAGTACCACTTCGTCGTCCTTTCTGACTCATCCCTATAAATTTGCCGAGAGCGAAACTTCGTCGTTATCGGCGGAACCGGAAAAGTGCGATCAATGACTTTCACTTTTTTTCCCGATAAGGTTTCCCCTCCAAGTGATTTCAACTGATACTTCGGCTTTCGGAATGAGACCGCTAAGTGATGAGAGAGACGATAGCTCTTTCGAGAAGTACCAGATTAATCGTTTCTTATTTGTTTTTGGAACTTTACTCATTTATTTCAAAAGGTCTGAGAAACAGCTCTCTAACTAATGCTATTATTTGTTTCTTCAGCGCTCAGACTTGACGTTCTGCGAAAGGTATTTTGTCATATTTGCCAAGCGAATAATCCTATGAGAAAATTGCTCGACAGAAATTTTCTCGCAATTAGAGGATGATCTTTTTAGTCCTGGAGACAATGTTCGATATTACTTTTTGCAATAGGGTAGTTTCCTTCATCAAAGAATACGAAAGGCATTGATTGTGATTCGTTACCCACCATTGGTGTATTCATAATATAGGTACAAATTATTTGGTTTTAGAAATCCCAGTTTATACGAATGTCAATAGTCAATTTTAAACTCATTTGAAAAAGGCCAGATTGGCGCCCATGCGATGCCACTCCATTTGACGTCACAGGGACCTAGTTTCTATACGAGTAGATAGGAGTTTTACATAGTCTGAGATTACCAATGCATGCATGAGGCACAGAGCTCAGGGAAACATGTCTTAATAATCACCTAATGAAACTGGCTATGGTCGGAAAGTTTCCTTCGTTTGATAAGGTATTAATAATCCATAATTAAGCCAAGCGCTACCTGCTAGCAGGGTACTGTGCTACTTGCTAGCAGCCTGCATCAGCAGCCTAGCGGCGCACATGTCCTCGCCCCAAGGTCATCTCACTTTGCGGCAGCGGGAACCAAAATGACGTCACTCGGGCTTTTCCCGGCATTCATACTTTGCCGTCGCGTTTTCGCGCGCTTGAAAATTTTCACTTTTCATTTAATCGCGAAAAATAGGTATCATCATAGGCGGATCCAGGGGGGGGCACGGGGGCACGTGCCCCCCCCAGACCCTTAAAAATATGCAAGATTTTTAATACGGTCCCATTCTCATTTCGTTCGTTTTGTATTACGAAGTATCCTTGTGCCCCCCCTGAACAAAATCCTGGATACGGTCTTGCTTGTGCCCCTCCCAGAAAGAAATCCTGGATCCGCCCCTGGGTATCATCATTTAAAAATCTAAAAGTGTGAAATGCGTACTCCAGGAGTAATAATCTTTCGATTTAGGCAATTAAAAAATAAAAGGAAACCACCCTATTCACAATGAGAATATTTTTATTGCGCGATTGAAATCTTTGACAGTTTTACTCGGCGTGAAATATGCGCAGTATCTGCTATTACTCAGGTGCGATAACACTGAAGCAGTAAAAAATTTGTTTACAATCATGTATGGGATATTCATAGTATTCATTCTAGCACAAAAATAATTAGACCGCATAAGAAAATTATTTGTATTTCCCAATTACATATATATGCAGACGCCTTTAACGCATCGTCCTGTTGTTACCTACTTCTGCGCGTATTATGGATTATTTTATGGATTTTGAATAAAAATAGAAATGGTTTCTCCTAATTGATTCTCTGAGATATATCCATATAACCCAATGATAATGTCGCATTCTCAAGCAACTATAAGTGAGTGAAAATTAGACAATGTATTTTTTAAATCCCACCCAATTCCCCTCTTCGAAAATTATCTCGGTGGTACAGGGGTGGAAAATATTAACGTAAATCTATGCTCGGAAGGAAATTACTTTGCTTTTCTACAAAACACACACTTTATTGCCGAATATATCCCGGAAAATTCTTATGTGTATCACTAGTCTTGAAAATGGTACCGTGTAACCTAAACTAGTCGGCAATAAAGTGTGTCTTTTGTAGAAAAGCAAAGTAATTTCCTTCCAACCATATAATGGAATTCTACAAAGTAAAGGCCTCAACAATTCAGTGCATTAACGTAAATCTCATTGGCATCTGGATGCGGCCACCTCAGAAACTATTTCAGGACGTCGGTCTTCCAAAATATTGTCCAAATTGTTAACATACAATCGGGAATTTTCAAACTACATTCCCCCTCCAGACAAATTCAATCACATGCACAGCACGGAAAATCGTAAAAGATCCAGTTACGGATTCTTTCGCAAATTTTCCGAAGTATGCCACACACACGTCTCACCTAGAGTGGAGTTTACTCTCGCCAGAATATCTGTTAACACAGTCGACATTTTGGGCATTGAAACTGCTGAAAAGCACAATGTTCTGGTGGTGTAATGAGTAAAGTATCACGCTATGGATCAGATGTTCTACGGATCTAATCTTGGCGACTGATGATTGGGTACTGCACTAACACTGTGGGCATTTTGATAATCTCAAAAGATTCGCAGAACCAATTATGTGGTACAGAGGATGTACCATGAATATAGTTATGTGTGATATATAATGCCCTCTGATTCATCCACCATTTCAAGGGCGAATTCCTCCAAGTTCCCATCATCTGTCACCGAGATTAGATCCGTGGAACCAAAATACCTTACTATTTATTGAAAATATAAAAGCAATGGCATCCTAATTGTTCCAATGACCGCTACAAATGATTAAGATGCCCCTTTCGGATTTGCGGTGAGGTACAAACAAAGATACTTCTTTTGAAATACGTTAGTGCGTTAAATGCATGCTGCGCACAAATAATAGTCAAATGAAGCGTTTTGCGTGCTCATAAAAAGTTCAAACATGGTTCAAACCAAATTCTACAGTTTTCACACTCTTTTATTAAACTATGTACCATATCCGGTGTTTTTAGCTGTTCGCTAAACAACTACCACCGACAGCGGTGCCACATTGACCCCCAGTAACAATGGTGATGTTAAGCCGGCATGGAAAAAAGTAATCACTACAAAGCATAGAATTTTTTCCGCTAGCATGGAATGGTTATTGATATTGAATACGGTAAAAATTAAAAGAACATAAATACTCTTTACTGCCTTACATTGGACTCCATACTTTTCAGAGAGTTCAGCAGGGCCCTTCATTGCTATTTGAGATTAGTACATGAAAACTTATACAAACATTTACAGCGGTTACCATAAGGTGTATTTTTTTCGCACCATGCATTGTTCGTAAAATAAAAATAAATAAGCCTCAATAAAGCGAATTTTATGAATGTGACCATGATCGCAAAATTCAAGCCAATGTACCCCTTACAAAACTCAAAAGTTACTTTTCGTAAGCTATTTTTGAACTAAAAATTTCTTAGTAGGGGACTTTATACAATCAACATATCATTGCCTTTAGGGGCATATATTCTTAGCATTCTTATCACCCGGATATATTTTTATAAGTAATGACAGCTGGAGATAGAGGCGTCGCTCTCCCCTTTTTTTTGACAGATGCCATGTCCAATGCATATAATCCTCAACACTTATGTGCCTGATGTTCAGCACACTACAGTTTAGTAATATTATCATTCAAGTACTTTCAATACTGACAATTTCGCCTTCCTGACAACTTCCATTCCGGCTCATGCCATGCAACATACCCGTATTGGAAGTGTAAATGCAACATTGGTAATCACTGCTAGGAATCGCATTCAGGACAGATGAACAGTCATCTTAAGTTGAATTGAATTGAAAAACTTTTTCACTGTTTGAAACTGGAAAAAAATACATGACATTGATAAAAAAATATACAAATAGATCTGTACAATAATATCAAACAACCAGTACCATAATATCAAAAAAATGCACAATCTACCAATACATACCATGTCGCGTACTAACCTTTAAGCCCTCTACTTGGGAGACCTCTTGTCCTTGATTTGGCATGCACAAACCTACCGAGACATATTGACGGCAGTCGCCGACAAGAAATGAACTTTTCGGTCCTAGCTAGGTTCTTATCTTCGAATAACTCCTATATTTTCAGCCTCCTTTGCTTTTTCGTTTGTCTCTAGACATACTTGTTGTACTTGTTATTCTGATCTAATTTTAACGAAGCAGCTACGGTCTCCTACAACTTCTGCCACGCTTCTTAGAACACAGAGGATCGCCGCACCACAACGTCGATGTTTATCAGTTGCCAGGCCTATAGTTGATCACTTCGATCAATTATAAGGAAAAAAGATATGCTCATACGAAACCTGTCCCGTAGTGGCCATCTGACTCACACCTTCTACCTCCAGCTCGGGTAGTCTTTTTTGTGACGGATTACTTGCTTAAAACTTTTGCTACCATTTGGAATTTTTAGGGCTTATAAAGTCGAATGTAGTTAAAATGTTCCTGCATCTCAAAATCTTTGTCTTTTACTTGATTTCTTGGATGATGTTTATTCTTTATTTTAATTTAAGACACGGGAAAATGTTGAGCACAGTCTTCTTACGCTGAAAATTTCGAGACGACAGCAAAATATACGCAAGTAATCAGTCATCAAAACTGAGAGGTACGTATTTATTCTCGATTGTGGCATCTACCGTCTTCTTTGATGGCTTTCTCATTTCCATTCTATAGAGGTAGACAAACTTCATTTTTCACTGTGTAATAAGATGGGCTTACTTCATTCACCTGTGGGTCACTTAGTGACTCAAATTAAATTTTTTTTAATAAAATTACCTTCTACGGCAAAAGCGCAAATGTATTGCATCCAATTTCCTTCTCAAAATAATAGTTGATTTCTTTCCCTCATAATTGCAGCAGCCGCAATGCAATGCGTAAAATTGAGAGCCACACCGCAACTCTCACCTGTCTCAAAATGACCCCATTTAAAGGAAGTCCATTTTTTAATGCTGAATTTTTATTTGCCAGACGTGAAAAACCTTTTGTAGTTTCAGTGAGGCTATGATATAAGGGTACCAGATGCGTCAACTTGCGACTAACATCCCAACCGTGGACGACAGTGGTAAAGCTGTACATAAAAACACCCAGGAATCGAGAAGAGGTAAATAATGTTGTATTCTATTCACGCCATAAGGGAATTTTTTTAACAACCCCGTTGCAGAATCTCCTCTCCTCATTTCCCCTCCCAAAATTTTCGCATTAAAACATATGGAAGAGCGGAAGTCATACGCGGGTTTCAACTCCTAACACAAATTTTCAAATCAACTTCAAATGCAAGTATCTCGTTTATCTTCGTAACACTGGCTCTGACTTCAGCTTACACGCTTCGTAGTTTCACAGATATGCACACGACTTGTGCGCATGGTCCTACCTATAAATACCTACATATGTGTGTATTATTTAATTACTAATGAATTCTAGATATAAATAGCAAATATTGATACTGCTTGATACGCTCAGGGCTGTCCATCTACCTCATTTGGTACGCTACCTCTTCGATAAAATGGCTTTGGGTTTTTTTACACTCACGCCTTTTATTTTTGTGTTTCATGTAGCTTTGGTAACTATTTTTAGTATATGTCATGCTTTAACATACCCGCAAGTTTTGGGAGAAAATAAAAAAAATTGTTTCTGAAATTGCATATTACACTTATTTAAATTTTTAAGCGCAAACCTGCAAATTCGCCAAAAATATCTCTCGCATACGTCAGCATGCCGGGCATAATAGGCTTGCACTAAAAGGATTAAGCTCGTAGAAACTCAAACAGAAATGAAGGTATTCCTTGAGGATGTAAAGTGCATTATTTGTAATCTACCAACTTGTCATTGCAATGCACCTATCTTGTTATAAGGAGTTATGGCAGTGGTAATAAGATTCACACAGCGTTAGTTCAACAAGATATATTCGGATATAAACGGATACAACTCAATGGTACGTTAGGCGCGAACACACACAGAGAACACTAGCGTGCACCGGAAGTGCGCGCGCACACAATCGACAAACATCCAATACAATCGATAGTATCGAACAATCGATACAGGATCATAGCAGACAGACATTAAGAAACTATTGAGCACACCCTTCAACACTCCCCTTTGCTCATAGTTGCAGCCCCAATTCTTTAGTGAACTTCTGAGTCTTTATACGGTTTAATCCCTTGGTTAAAATGTCAGCTACATTTTCAGAGCTTGGGATGTGCTCATAAAATATTTAACCCTTGGATACACAGTCTTTGACATAAAAGTAACGCACTTGGACATGCTTTGAACTTTCGGCAACAACCTCATCTTTGGACCATGAAATGGCTCCCAGGTTATCACAAAAAATTTTACATGGTTGAGGACAGTAAAAGGATTGCCCTAATTCCTTCAACAAGGATGATACCCATACAACCTCTCTAGCTGCTTCCTGCATTGCAACAAATTCTGCCTCACATGTTGATTGAGACACAATCTTTTGCTTCCTTGACAACCAAGACACAGCACTGCCAGCCAGTATAAAGACATACCCACTCCTGGATTTTCTGTCCACTGTGCAGCCTGCGAAGTCTGAATCACAAAACACCCTTAAAGTTTTCCCAGTCTTTCGATAAACAAGTTTCAACTCTTTCGTTTTGAGCAAATACTTAAACACACGCTTCACAGCTCTCCAATCAGACAAAGTAGGATTTACACACTTTTGACTTAGTTTACCTATGGCACATGCAACATCTGGACGGCTTACCGTGGCAACATACATTATATGACCAATAGCTTGTTCATACAATTTTTTATCAAAGGGTTCATCACAATCAATATCAAAACCAGCTTCACACTCCTTAGCTAAAGGTGTTGACACCCCAGTCTCATTCATAATATCAAATAACTCTAACATTTGACTCACTTGGGCAGATTGGTCGAACACAACTGTCTCGCTGTCAGGCATATGTAGATGAACAGAAAGAAATTGGGTGTCAGAGCCCAACATTTTGACATCCAACTTTTCTTTAATCTTGCCCTTAAAACCTTCAATCATAGCGCGAACACACACAGAGAACACTAGCGTGCACCGGAAGTGCGCGCGCACACAATCGACAAACATCCAATACAATCGATAGTATCGAACAATCGATACAGGATCATCCCTAGTAGCACAAAAAGGATTATATCTAGATATAATACGTATCATTGTATACACTGTATACAGATTATATCTGTATAAAATCCATGCAAATGTCCTCTACCACGCATATAATATCTAGATATTATACGTATTATATCTGCTGCAATAATATGGATTTTATACAGATTAAATATGCGACATAATATAACCCTCCATAATATATATTCAAAATATAATCCATAATATAATAAGATAATATATATTAACCCTCCATATACCTACGAGATAATAGAGAGAGACTATACTTGCCACAAAGAACTATTGACAATGTAAAATTCGCGAGAAAAATAATATTTTCAACTAAATATGTCTGAAAGGATTGTACTTCCACTATGCCAGCAAAAGCAAAGATCAATCCAAACCTCAACTACTAGTCCAATTAAATCACATCTCAGCTCTTAGCATGCATGAGGACATCACCATAATGAATTTTAGTGGCAGGAAAGAAAAAAACAATTAAAATACATATTTTTTATTTTCATTATTCAATCACAATAATAGCTGCAATCCTCTCTTGTTACCATGAAATACTTTGCTGAAACAAATACTGTCATTCTCTTTGAACAAAAATTATTTTTAAGTGCATTGACAGAAGCCATACTATCTTCAATAGTTTCTCCAACGAATGTCTATTGTCACATCATCCACTTAAAAAAAATCCACATCCACCATAGTTCTATACGTCACTAATACCACTGTCTTTCTGTCTTCTGAATGATAGTTTGGTACCTGAAGAAATGGCACCTTCCTCCAGTCTCGGCACCTTTAATTCAACACGAATTATCTCCCCATCTTCTCGTGCAAGGCCACAGATTCTTTTCTGATATCAATCGATGTGAAGTGCAGCTCACACACCTAAAATTAATAAATAAGAAAATACCAAGTAAATTACTTAGTCATTTCATTTTCAATTTAAGGCATTTCTGAATGAGAAATATATCTAATGACTTGGCTGGTAAATACAGGAGATAACTATATACCTCAATGATTTTTTTATAAAAAACTAGATATAAGCATAAGATAATTTGAGCTGATAAAAGCCGGACACAGTTAAATTCCGGTTCATTGCACCACTCACGATTGTAAGAGAAAAACGCATATTTCCATTCACGGCGGTTCATACACACTAATAGTATAGAAGTTTCTGACGAGACTCAATGAATGTCTCAGCATTGCTTTCCATGCAACTTATTAATTGAGTATCACTGGTCTTGCGAAATGATACATAAGCTCAAATTAATTCGAAAGCATGAATACCTTAAAAGGTATGTGCTTTCCCCCGTAATATACGGTACTACGCCAAAAATACAATGACTCAGGAAGCCTCATCAAAAATACCCTAGTATATAACTTAGGGCGTAAATAATTCAAACAGCTTTTCAAATCTAAGTTAAATAAGTATTTTTAACTGAGTACTGAGTTTCAGACGCATAACACACCAAAGGGCAAGCTAAGAAATAATATTCGATACCATAAACTTGGCTGCTGAATTATAATTCCAACTAACTCCTTCAACCACACGTTTACTGAACGAAATAATACAAAAAACAACTAAAATAGAAGAATTTTCAGTCGAATTGCCGCTACAATATTTTAAACCACCACTTTTAGTATTGGAGACATTCATCAACATCCCCAAGCCACATCTAGCTAGAAATTACATCCAAATAATTACAGCGTGAATGGGTACATACCTTACTGTTTTTCGTGGAGGTGAAATTGTCTCTTCTGATCGCCCGAATCCACTTGATCTCCAACTCAAGATATTTTGGAAAGCTAAAACCTTAAACTTTGGGTCCACTCTGGAGTTTTCTTCGCACCCCGGTACTGAACACATGAAAGGCGTTTTTAACAAAAATGTCTCACAAACACACGTTTCTTAAGCCCAGCGAATGAAATTCAAGAATAAAGGAAAATTCACTATCCTCAGAAACTTCAATTTTCAACAACTTGCACCACAAAAATCCCTATAAAGTGGTGAAACGTAACGTAAATTCACTCGTAAACAACGTAGGAGTTTCAAGGATATCACTACTTCGCTCAAAGATGATCTTATGAGTGGACTCATTAAAACCGATAATGTGCAACTAGGCAATTATTAGTTTTCAGAGTGAATATTAATCCACAAATATAATTTTCCTCGGCAGTATACTCATCTATATGTTACATTAATATTTTTAGTCGCTAATATGAACTCAAAGGTTTATGCCGGTATGGATACACCAATATACATAATGTAAATCCCTACATATAATAACGCTGTAATACAGCAATAATACGTTACAAAATACATTATGTATAGTATACATCAATTTCCTTGGTAAATACATTATGTACGCGAGTTCTTGTGCTGTGTGGGGATGTTTGAAAGAGAAGCAGAGATTTTAAAATATATGATAAATATATATATAATACAGATATGTGTATCTGTATATGATGTATACCAGAATCTTTAAAATATACAATTAATATCCTTATGGTGTAACCATGGATCATCAGACATGTATAAAATATGTATGATATACAGATTTGCAAATATGTATACGGATGTATTTCGAAATCTTAAAAATATACAGATATAATCCTTTTTGTGCTACTAGGGATAGCAGACAGACATTAAGAAACTATTGAGCACACCCTTCAACATATCTCCCCCTCGTAAGCAATATCTTGTTAAAGATAGTTTCACGTTTCATTATATTGTGACTTTGAATCTCAGAGCATTCCAATTGCTTGAATTTCGCATTCACCGAAAAGTCCACGGATCTCCAGAAATAGATTTGCTTCACGCTTGCGTAGCCGTCCAATTTTGTCGTCTTCTGTCTAGAGCCAAGAAGTACCGATTCCAAAATATTTTGACTCGCGGCGAGTTATCTGTTTCAGAAAGTAAATAAGTTACCAATTGTATACTTTGAGGTACGTAGCTAACATCAAGGAGTTATAGGAACTGAATATGTTTAGCTCTAAACCCAGAGTATTGACCACTAAATGACCAATTTCCAAATTGCTGCTCGTTTTAACTACAATTTCGTAAAATATACATACGTCTAATGACAGTGAGAGAATGGTCGAAAGCCACCAAATCTTCATCAGTTACAATTGGCAAGCAATTTGAAAAAATTCTGCGAATAATCTTGTACAATAAACCAACGTCTCACACACACTAGAAGAGCGCCTTTATAAATCGTCGTGCTATTCTAAATAACGCATTATCAGTGCCGTTTATCAGTTGATAGATATTTTGCCGGTTGTAAACAAGGTTTGATTATTTATTCTCCGCGGACCGAATGACTTCGTCGCTCACCCGCTAAGGCATCGCGATGGGAAGTGGGTCAAGGTGATTCGCACCCCAAGGCCGCCGCCGCGCCGTGGCAAAAATAGTTTTGGGAGTTCATTTTTTTCGCAGTGGACTTCGCATTGAGTGCACCCCAGAATTATATATTCGGCTTCCCCTCTCTGAATTTAATTTCATTTCAGGTCTTTCCTTCATATTACGATTCTCCAGGTCCGTGTATATTGTGGCCGTGTGAAATGGAGGCCCAGGGATCTCGTTCCCCCACTGAAATTCAGAAAATGAAGACAAAATTTATCGCTGTAGCCTGAATTAGTTGAGTACATTATTTTGAGCACACATTTATTGATGATTCCAGTTGAGGTTTTTGCCTTTTGCCTGATGTACGCACTTCTTTTGCGTTAGACACAACGATCCACCCCACCGCAACGTATGAAGGTATATACGCAGGCATGAGTAGCGACCAATGTCTCGCCATGAGACGGCGAACGAAATATTTGGCCGCGAGAGAGAGAGAGTGGCGTCGACGACGACCTTGCATCATTGGCTCACCAGATGGTGACGTCGTCGATCGCGTGGCTCATCCTTTTTTTCTGTTCAAGTTCCCGTCAAGGCCTCGCCGAATCCGCTTCGGGCCGACTGATGACCGTGGCCACGCCGGATTTCGCGTTTTGAAGAGCAAGTTTGCTTCTGGCCCCCTCGCTTAGGAAGAAATCTCTCACAGCCCTCGCTAACTCCCCTCCGAAGAGATATCCACACAATGAGTGGGATGAAGCATGGAACGGAAGATGCCTCTCATCTGTTTCACGGGCATAGTCACAGTTCTTGTTAGGCCCCCAGTGGCGGAGGCAGGAAACCCTCTCTAAATGTCTGGTTGCACGATAAATAAACTCGTACGATTTATTGTCCGACTGAAATGACTGGTGGAGCAAGGGCGTACTCAGGATCAAAACTTGGGGGGGGGGGGGCAAGCCGTGGTCGTTCAAATTATAACATTTTAGCACAGGAAAGGTTAATGAAACCAAAATTTTGGTATTAAAATCATTTTATTATAATTATATTGTACAAGTTACAAGTTGGCTATTTGCCAGGTGGTAACAGTTTATACAAAAAACAAAAAGAAAAACAAAAATATTGCAAATTAAAAATACATTACCAAAATGAAACTAGAAAGTGAATATTTAAAATTCAGTGATAATAATTTTACAATATTAATCCTCTACACCTCTTCTTGAAAATCCTTACGTTGTTGGGGTAGGGCTTAAACAGTTCTGCAGGGAGTCTATTGCATTCCGTAATCGTCCTGTTGAGGTACGAGAATTTCTTTACGTTTTTAAGAATATTATGACACCAATTTATAAGTTTTTATGATTATTCGCTTGGATAGATAATTATATTTATTTTAGATCCCTATCTTAAACTTATATCATTTTCCCTCAAAATAAGATTTGTTCAAATCTTTCGTTTTGAACTAAAATTATTTTCGCTTCTAGGGGGGGCAGCCACCTGCCACCCGCTGGGTACGCCTATGTAGTGGAGGCTTATACTTTATTGAAATCTATTGTAGGATATAAAGTAAAGATACATTTCACTTTCCCACATAATTATTTATTTAAATATGAGCCAACATGTTTAAATTTGAGTCCTGCTGATGCTGCGGAGCAGCTGCTAGTCACTAGTGACACATATTGACTCATTTTTAAATAAATACTATGTAGAAAAGTGCAAAGTATTTTCACTTCATATCCTGCTAATGTCTAAAGGCATTGAACGTGGTGGCGTTAGACCGGAACGTAGCATGTATGAATGCATGAATCAAATTAGAGCATGTTTTATTTTCTGCTCATGTATTCGCACAACTTAGGTGATTTCACGGTACATTTTGGTGTATGTCCTCGCGCTCATTCATGTATAAACTCGTTCGTGATAATGCATGGCGTAACTAACCAGGCAGATTGGGAGTGAAGTTTATCACCAATATTCATTTTTAAGGGGGGCTGTTGCAAGAAAGATAGATTATGGTGAGAACTTACATAAACGAGGACATTTATAAGCCAAAGAAAAACTGAAATAGTCAAGAGTTTTGAATTAGCATGGTTTCTTATATGTTTCCCACATAGTCAGTGTCATTTTTGAATTCCCAGGTGAATAATTAAAGGAAATGTTTGGGCGAATTTTTCTTTTGGATCATGCCTACTTGAAGATACTTGACGTCTATAATATTTATTCAACTCACTGATCTGGTCGTATCGCTTTCGCATCGAGAAATATTCTCAGTAAAAATGTTTGAATCTTTGAAATGCCGACTTGTGATTTTCAACAATTTACTCTTTGATGATAATAAAAACAGAAGACCAGCAGGTTTGGAATGGGTAAATGTTTACTTTCTTCTAATGAGTGACATTATTTCGCCGTCATTATTTTGATTAAGTTGACTCAATCCAAATTTTCACAAATCGCGGTCATCTGTGTTCAGAATGAAGCCTTTTAAACATAATTTTGTCGCACTTCGTAACGCTGAGAGTGCTAGTTCGTTTTGCCGCACGATATTTTAGTTTTTCGGAGAAAACACGGAAACAAAACGTCCTGCCCATTAATTTATTCTCTCGACCGTAGCCTCATATCTTTACCAGTCGTTTTAATTGGTCGATCGCCCACTTTCTCTCAGTGAAAGTGAATCCAACCTTCCTTCAAACCCTAAGAAGTAACAATAGCTCCTTATTCTGTACGACTTGGGTGGCGAACGTATGCCCCGATGCTCGAAGGGCACGCCTAGCTGAGAATTCGTTACAAACAGGAGGTGATTGTGGGCCCTCGGCTGGAGCTGATGATGGGGTCCTCCTTACCAGGGGATTCGGGGATCATACCCCGGAAAATTTAAGTAAATTTCATGCCCGGAAATGGATTTTGACGCTAATCTGGCCCTTTAACACTATATGAAAGTTAATAAAATATAGCAATTTCGTAAGAAAAAATGCCATAAACAGTGAAAATTTCACAGTTTATAAAATTTAATGATGCATTATGGTTCTATTATACATTTAGTGAATTTGTTCCTTGATGCTGCACTGAAATAAAAAAAATCTCTAAAATAACCCTTTCAAAAAAAATAGGTTCTCTTTATTCTTCTGGCGCCTTTATTTTATTTTTTATGTAAATAAAGCAAATTAATGAATGCATAGAATTTTATAAATTCAATAAAACTTTGGTTAAAGTAACCTGAGTATATTTCGTACCTTTCACATACGCTTCACGGTAGACACGAGCGTTGTGGGGGCCCCATAAGCTCGGGGCCCTCGACGATCGCCGACCAGCCGCCGAGCCAGACCGCTCCACAGCGAGATTATATCTCAAGCAAGGCTGCAGCGAACCGGTAGTTTCGAACTCCTGCCAGAAATGTAGGTAAGATCACTAAGCGCACTCCCTCCAAGTGACCCCATAAAAAACGATCAGGGTTCTAATAGTTGCTGAAATGTTTTCGATTAATTCTAAGTGCCCCTGCCTCTTTTACATTTGAACAATTAATTTGTATTCGAGTCAGTAATATTTCCTGTGACACGTGGACTTCCAATCCATCTGCCTACTCTATGAGAAACTGAAATTCCTTGAAACTGCACTGAAATCTAAAAAAAGCTAAAATAACCTTTCTATGACATATATTACGTAATATTTCTATATCTTATACATAATATTTCTATAATTTAGAGGTTATTTTAGATTTCACCTCAGTTTCAAGGAATAAATTCACTAAAATGATCATCGAACCAGAAGTGATACATTATTAAATTTTACAAGCTGTGTAATTCTCACTTTTCTTTCTATATCCACTGATGCATTTGTTAAATTGAAAATAAATAATAGGGATTTAAATATTTTTATTATTATTTTCTTTTCCCAAAATGTACTTCGCAATAGAAATCAGTAATACATTAAATCAATGCCTACATTTCATTCGATGGATTGATGCGTGATCGAAGTACGAATACCTACACACATTTCATTGACTTTGACCCTAAATCGCAAAAATATACGCCATTTCCTTCCTATGATATCACATCTCATCAGCTGTTTACGACTTCGATCAGGTATGCATATTTTTTACTAGAAAAGTCGACGCTTGCACTATATTGCTCATTAAGTATTCGGATTACTGTTAGCCGACCCGTGCAACTCGTCTGTTTGTTTCGAAAGTATTTGCTTGAGATTACGGTACCAACAAATCAGTATTTTTCACCTTTCATTCGTTTTCTGTATTTTTATAACCCAAAATAATGTAATAAAATTATTTTCGTTGGATATTCTAGAGTAAATATTGAATGCTAGCAAATTTTTATCGGTAAATTAAACACCCACTATGGTTCATTTGTCGTATTGTTATCCTGAGCAAATGGTTTTTATTTAAATTTTATGGAACCACCATTAATCAAAAGTGTTGTAAAAATGAAATAGCAAATTATTTGCTTGACAGTAAATACTCTGAAATGTATTCAAACACTACACCATCAGCCCTAGTTTTTTCTTCTCATGAAGACTATCTGGGCAAGAAATCCGGATATTCCTTTTCCTTGAGGAGGTATTCCTAACCTCCGGTATTCCTTGACACCTCAAGTTCAAAGCAGTAACCTCTTTACTGCGAGCTAGAATGGTATTGTATCAGGGTTGAGTTTTACTGTCTCCAATTGAAAAATCTGTACTTCAGATGAAATTCTTTCAATGCTTTTTGAGCCTTAATATTTTCTCTCTATAGAAACATCTCGTTTGCATTCAAGTCCGAGGTGAGACTTGAACTCGCGACCTTTTCGCTACCATTCCTGTTATTCAACAAACTTACAAACTTCAGCAATCTGCATCTTTATGCTTCACATGAGGAAGTCTTTGATGAGTTCAATTCAGCATAGGTAATCTCATACATGTCCGTGTTTATTGATTCCTCCGTTAGAATTCTAAAAAAAATTCGAAACGGAGATAATGTTACCTGCTGTTGCGCTATTGAGAGCTTTACTGTTTACTCACTTAGCACGTGAAACGCAGTATTTTCTGGGACGATCGGTGTAAACAGTGTGGGAAGAGCGTTGTATGGATGCGTCTCCGTTTATTTCTTTTCTGCATCCTTAAAAATTTTTGTCGAGCGTCCAAAGCCGACACTGCTCACGCGGTGCATCTACGCGACCATCGCTGTTGGCAATAATACGAGCCAGAAAGTAAACTGAGCGAAAAAAATTACCGCATGGAGAAATTAGTCCATCAAAAAATTGTAATAAATCGTTCTTAAAGATATATTATATCTGGCTTAATGTTTGTCGAGAAAAATATTGCATCAAATATTGAATTAAACAGTTGCAATTTTCTAGTATTATAAACTTTTATTCCAACCTCGGTTTCGATGTTACTAAACCATCTTCAAGGAACAAAATAGTAGTTGGAATAATGGAAGAACCATTTTCTACCCTGTAGATGTTGTAATATCGAAACCTAGGTCGGAATAGATGTTTATCATCGTAGAAATTTGCAAGTGCATATTTCAAAATGGAAAAATTCGACTCCATCACGCTTGGTTCTTATTTCATTCAATCAAATTTTGCGCGGAAATTTGATAGCGTGTATTAGACTTGCAGCTCATTGTTTCCTGTTTTACACGTGTTTCATTGCAGACATTGAATCTATCTTTCTCCAGCTAATTTCTAAAATATATCTTAAATTCTCTTACTTATTTTTCTCATGCTTCGAAGCACGCGTGCTTCATTCATTAACATTTTCCTTCACGAGAAGATAACTTTTTATATTTTATGTATAACCCAAAGACTTATTCATTATTATCAACCGGAATTAAGATGTGTTTTCGATCGAAATGTAATCTCTCAGTATCTTTGGAATATCATAACTGGAAGCGATAACATTTTTTTCTTTCTTTTAAACGTGAAAAATATTAAATTTGAGAGTGAAACTTCTGAAAGAAAGTGCCATTTTTTTCTATATTTCTTATGCTCGCATATCTTCTGCTCTCCGCGGACCTGAACTGCGTAAATGAATCAAACGATGCCTCGATGTCCTTTGACTCGAAGTATCAGCAATCCGGTAGCAAAAATTTGCAATTTTGAAATGAAAAAAATTATCTCTTGATTGTTGTCTCATGTTCATTTTGACCTTGATTTCTCTGCAATACGTGCAATTAAAATGCTTCTACGCAAATAGTAACTACCTGGTTACATATATCGTGCATCTTATTTTCAGTGATTTTGATTTGATTTCACCGCTTATTCGCGGTCATTCCATTGCAGAATCTATAATATTTATTAAGTTATTCTTCAATGAATATACAAAAAAAATGAAGTATTTTCATGTAACTCAATTAACTTGAAAAATTCATGTAACTTCTAACGAGGCATATTTCTATCAAGTTCTCAGAAATGGGGTAGTTTCCTTCATCAAAGAAAACGAAAGGCATTGATTGCTATTCGTTACCCACGATTAGTGTATTAATAAATTACAAATTATTTGGTTTAAGAAATGCCGGTTTATACGAATGGCAAGGGTCAATTTTATCCTCATTTGAAAAAGGCCAGATTGGCGCCCATGCGATGCCACTCCACGTGACGTCACAGGGACCTAGTTTATACACGAGAGGATAGGAGTTTTACATCGTCTGAGGTTACCAATGCATGCATGAGGCACAGAGCTCAGGAAAACATGTCTTAATAAATCACCTATTAAAACTGGCTAAGGTCGGAAAGTTTTCTTCGTTTGATAAGGTATTAATAATCCTTATTTAAGCCCAGCGCTACCAGCTAGCATGGTACTCAGCTACCTGCTAGCATCCGGCGTCGTATCAGCGCTCAGAGCCTCGCCCCAAGGTCACCTCACTTGCGGCAGCGGGAAGCAGAACGACTTCACGCGGAGTTATTCCCGGCATTCATACTTACCCGTCGCGTTTTCGCGCGCTTGAAAATTTTCACTTTTCATTTAATCGCGAAAAATAGATATCGTCATATAAAAATCTGAAAGCGTGAAATACGTACTCCAGGAGTAATAATCTTTCGATTTAGGCAATAAAAAATTAATAGGAAACCGCCCTATTGGCAATCCTTACCAAGATTACGTAGGCACTCTTGTAGGCTCTCATCTTGTATACGCGATCCCGGAGTATATGTCGGCTTGAAGCACTGATAAGCGCTCAGGATGACGTTATTAACGTGCGAAGTTTACAGTGACAGTGTGCTGACGCGCTGATGGGAGCATTCCTCAGCGTAAATCAGCGCGACCTTCAACCTAACGAGCGTAAGATGCGCGTGAGATTCCGCCTTTGACTAGTAGATGCAACCAAATGGTCTATCAGGGCAGGGTAGGAAACCAAACCTCGTACTAAATTAGAGGCGGATCACGGACATTGTTATGGAGAACAGTTTACAACTGCAGGGAGCTTGCGTTGTATGCAATACCTCGTAGCGACGTGGAAATTCGGAAGGATCTCTCTCGGAAAACTGAAAAAAAACTGGAAGCACGTAAGTACGTAAAGGTATTGGAATTTAATGTTGAGCTGGCGAAATAAAAAATACGTTGGAGAACATCGTTGAATTCATTACCATTTTAAAAATATTTTCTAAGAATTTATCCGCACCCCACCCCTTAATCCACCTCTGCACTTAATAATTGCTGAGAGAGAAATGCAGATTTTTTCCATTGACTTAGCCAAGCATAAGCTCGTAAAACGCCGATACCTATTCATGGTTTTTTATCCTAATTCCAGAATCATTTTTTGCTGCAGTCCGTTCATCAACTTTATTTTTGCCTAAACTTCATACCTAAGAACATACTAAATCAGTACGAACTACCTAACTCACGCGATCCATTCATGTAAATACTATCTTCAGGGTATTGAAGCAAAATAAATGCAAATAATGTATCTTCAAGATATGTATACACATTAATAATAATTAATTGTTGCACAAAATGCAAGAAATGCACCCAAAAAAACGTTCAATAAACAGAACAATCAAAAATTCAATATTTATTGTTGCTGTTAAGACGTCTGCGTATCCTTCATAATAGTGCACTATCGTACAGCAAAGAGCTGTGACCACTACTCAAAACTGGGATTCCTAGCATATTTTCCCCTCCAGATGCTAAGAGGAACTTGAATGATGAATCTAAATCTAGGTACATGTACCCGGCAAGCCGCCTCAATAGACGAAATAACCCAATAGGCTAGAGGAGTCAGATCCGTCCGTCAACCTGCAAAATAATATGTACACAAAAAAGAAAGCAATTTCAAGTGTGCGTGATTTGAATAATTGTATGATGCGTGAAGAATGTTGAATCGCCTGGGTGAAGAATGGAGTAGAAGGTGAGATAGTAGTATATGTGGAGTTTTGGGCGGGCAAGGGGGAGCCTGACTCTCCCCCCCCCCCCCCCCCCCCCCCCCCCCCCCCCCCCCCGACATAAAGGGTAATTTGTCGGGAAAAAGTATCAAACCTGTATAAATAAACCTTACATATTGTATACTATATAAATGTATAAGTATACTGAATAAATGTACCTTAGATAATCTGCCAAAACATTTTAGTCTTAGATAGTACTTAAAATGCTGTTTGCAGAGGCTAGGTTAAACAAAGTTTCCCGGGAATCCCCCTGTTTCATTGAGGGGATCCCTGGAGTGTTAATTAGTAACTCTCCCCCACCCCCAACATAAAACTCTAACTTCGCCCATGGTTAGGAGCTTGGAAAACTATACTCGAAATGTTTCTGATAAAATGGAAGGAATGCTAACGTAAGAGGCACTATGTAGACAATTAAATTGTGAAACACTAAATAGTAATTCACCTCCACCCTCCTCGCGGACGTAGGAAAAGAAGAACATGCCACGTGTGCTGGGTGACTCCCAAGGAGACCCAATAATCTTCCGGTCACAGAGCGTCCAGCAGAGCGCTACCGAAGGAGCATAGAGTCTATTTTTTGACGCGAAGGCCTTGTAGACCTTGGCTCTATCTTTCGCCTCCGCTATTTGATGGGGGCCTAGACCTCCAAACTCGAACTTGCTATGCGAAAACGCCGGCTTCCTTCTCGGGTTTTACACTCGCCTGTCTGTCTGAAACACGCGGGTTCGAGCCACCGACACTGGCAATCGAAAATACTGTATTTGGCTTCTTCAGTGCTCCATTTGAATTTTGAATACGCCATTAAAAATGGAATATCCTCTAATTATAACGTAGGAACTAAGCTTCCGTAGAGCTTACGATCTTCGCCCCTACTCGATCGGGTTCTTTTCCCGTTGAAAGTAACGAACCAAGGATCTTGGTAATGAACGACTCCCTCCCTCCCCCCAAACAACGACCTTAATCCCCCCTGGCCCTGCGGCAGGTAATTTGTAAATAAAGTGAACTCTCTGGTATTCGACATCTTCACAGTTGAACAACGGATCATTTTGCATCTCTTGTGCGCAGGTTTCGAGACATAAAATCGATTCTTATTGTTTTCCCAAATTTGATCATTCTTAACTTTTTGGAGCCCCTAAACTTTTCGGGACTGTTGGGAAGCACCCAGATATCTCCATTGTTGCTACCTTCTCTTCTGCTCCTGAAAGGGGACATTCGCGTCCCTAAGGATCAGCATCGTCTGTAATCATTTTCATTATATTGAAAGAAACACTTGCAATTTTTCACAATTATAAACTTTTATTCACGACCTAAGGTTTCGATGTTACCACATACAAGGCACAAAATAGTTACCAACATCAAAATATCCTTCGAATGGAATTCACTCCATCACGCTTACAATTAGCTTTTCTGATTTTATTTTCATTATACTTGAGCTATTGAGGTGGGATAGGATGTAGAGAAACTTGGGAAAAATTAACGGTGCCCAGCTCAAGGACGCTCACTAAGAAGCTTAGTCCACATAGAATGGGCTCTCCCAATGCCTTCTTAAGACGGCATTTTCTCTCCACTCCCTTAGCATGCAGGGGGGAGGATAAAGGGTTGTCAACTACCTCCTTCCCCCTCGAAGCTTTTGGCGTTGCATTTTCATGCGAATCCGCGGACCCCCAAAAATAATCTGGCCTTTCTGGACTCTACCCCTGATTCGCATGCATGAGAATTTTTCCCCAGACCGGGAGTCGAATTACGGGCGTTTTGCTATCCGAGTTCGATTCCCGGTCCAGAGGAATTTTTTCCTATTTCTAATTTCGCCGCCGTTCGCGCAGTAATTGTTATATTTACCGTTTTTACCCCAGGAGAAATGAAGAGCAAACAATGCCCAGCAGCACTGACATGACGGATAGACCCTCTCCCATGATTCCCCTAAAATAACCTCTCTCCGAAAGGTTCCTCTGAAATTAATCCCCCCGAACAACCCCTCAACTACTTCTCCTTCGAAATATTTTTGGTTACATCCACAGCTCTCCATTTTGCACCGAAATTCTTCAAAAATTGTCCTTGACTGCCGAGACACGAGTAAATTCCAATGTGTAAGGATCTCCAATTATAAGTATAAGTAAAAATTAATGACATTTTACGACAAAATTTATACATTATCTACACAGCTATCCTGAGCTACTATTTATAAGAAAGTGAATTTTCGCTCCTAATGTTCTTTGAAGTTCTATGGACGACCGCTGGCACTCATTCTTAAAGGATGGATTTGCATATTATATGATCGGTAAATGTCAAAATTGAATGTGCCAGCTATTATGTTAGCACTGAGACGTGTGTATTGCGTGAATTTTTCTTGGGAATTTTAAATTACGTGACTGAATAATTATGCTGTTTTACCTATCAAATTCTTCCCTTGAATCCTACATGGTATTATTTACTTCGACTCGACCCCGTAGAAAACGCGCTATTCATATCTAGTACGACGCGAGACGATTCGTCGTAATTTCACCTTACGTCATATGGGGTGAGGTCCTGCGAGGTAAACATATGGGCGGAGCCAAGTGGGATGTTTTTAAGTTGGGACTGCCGTGCGCAAGCCTCAGTGGTGTAGTACAGCTGAAAGATGCTGCACTGATCGATTGATATTTGTGAATAACGTACAATATACGCTCAGTTTCCAGTATACCTGGAGTTTTACTTCGCTGTTAAGTGATGAAATATAGTGCGAGAAGGTGCATCCTAAGGTTACAGGAATACAACATGTCTCTCAGTAAAGGATATAGGCGATGCCAACGCTGTTCTTGTTTCAGCCTGAGGTGAGCATTTTAATTTTTATATCTTAGCTCTATCTTAGAGATAATTGTTGCTAATATGGAATAGAACAACTAGGAGCGTTTGTCGCCTTTAACGCCTGTGACGTAATATTCAAAACATTCCAGAATCATGTAGCGTATTGTTTGTTGTTGTTGTCATGTGATGTACCATGTAAATTCTAAAGTGCGTTGTAAAACATGGAGAAATTATCTGTAGCTGCTCAAAATTCAGAATATTCAAAATTAATGAAATCTTCGTTGTATTTTCTAAGTGAGGGTTGGTTTTAGCTCTTTAGTTCATTTCAGCAAATAATTTCTTGCACGTTCCTCATGAAGTTATTGAATCGCGAATGTTAAATTTTTTTGATAGACTCTAAATAACACAGTAAGAAGTTCCATGGATTTATTTTTCTCTGCAGGCCCTATAACACTGGTAATGTGTCTACGGAGAAGACAATGCAGAGTGCTGTGAAAATGTCAACAAGGTCTCAGCAAATGAGAAGTGTAATTCCTGTTCAGGCTTTGAAACAAATTAAAGAATACGTCATGAGGGCTGCGGGGGACAAAAACTTCTTTGCCATCAATAAAGAGTGGATTAAAGCTGTTCAGAAACTTCCATCGATTTTTGCTGTAAAAGCTCTTGAAACTCAGAAAAAAATTGCTAATGGAGAGAAAGTGGTTAGTTCGAGTGCCAACGGTGGGGTAGCTATGACATCTAATGCCACCGAGGAATCCGCTAAGAATCCTGCAAAAATTCCTCAGTATTTAAATGGCTTAAAGTTGCCCTTTAAAGCTAAACCCGCTGCAGTAGAAGTTATCGATGACGCTTCTCCGAGATGGAAGAAAAGAAATGTTCCTGTGACCAAGGTGAACCATTGTACAGTGCCACCAATTCCAGTGTTCATGTCAACACCTTCTTGAGGCAATTAATTGCCATTTTTGTTTTGCAGGCTAGTATCGATGCGAGAACGAAGCATGTTATATCCTCCGTAAGATCTGCAGAAACGAAATCTTCTCGGTTTAAACGACTGGAGGACCTTGTCAGTCACTTGAACGAGTATCCTCAAGCCAAAGATTTAGCAGTCAAGGTAGGCTAAATTAAATCCTTTCATGTGCTCATTCACGTAGTTGCTTATTGGTAGAATTGTGGTGATATGATTATGCACCGTAGTCTTCATCAGTGATTTTGAAAGTGTGTTAATAGCATAAATGGCAGGTAATTTTCCTTTCATTTTTTACATAGCTTTCTTGCCAGGATGTGGTGCTGAAATTTGCCCTCTTGTAAATCATTCATCAGTAATAAAATGTTTGTTAAAAACTAGGATTTGGTTTAAATCATGCTCCTCATTGTAACTTTGTCATTCAATTGTGAAATTGATTTTTTTAGAAAATGTAAGGTACATGATATATGGTATTGCTTGGAATAGCCTTTTCATGAATTAAAGCACCTTAGCCTCTGAGGAGCATACACTGTCATGATATTTAATTGCAGTATGTGTTATTACTCTTCTTGTTTTCAGGAAGGTGGGATTGCTATGCTTCTTGGTTTGAGAAGATTAGAGTCAGATGAAGAAGAGGTTCAGGGTGTGATACGAGAAGGGCTTTCACTCCTTGGCTTCGTGGACCCTCTTCCTGGCAGAGGAATCAGGATTCTCTCCATGGATGGAGGAGGAACTAGGTACATGGTTCATTCTTAAAGTCTCTGTATAATTGCATGAGTAAAACTCATTAAAAAGAGATTGATAGAATAATATTTTTGAAATCCATCAAAAAATTTATTAACTTTGTTGTCGTTGGTGTTGTATCTGTGTTAGTTCGTGTGGACTCATTAACATCTACTGAAAATGGTGATGGATAAGGATTTTATTTTTGTGGAAAATGCAGCATTTTTCCAAGATAAATGTTTTTTTCAAGGACCATTCAAAATAGAAAAAATAAACCTCAGACTATGAATTTCCAAATGAGACACAAGATTTTCCCCGGGTAGTCCTCTTTCAAAAATATATTTTCATATTTATTAGAGCAAGTGTTGGTGTGGTAATATGGAGTGTTGAGGTAAACCCACGTATATAATAACTTTCAATGATTAAATGGCGTAGTAGCATGCTAAGTATGTTGCTGCAATTTTACTTACATTCACTTTGGCTTCATTTGCAGGGGTGTAATGATTGTTGAGATGCTGAGAAAGCTGGAACAGCATACAGGAAAAAAGGTGCACGAGCTCTTTGATTACATATGTGGTGTAAGCACTGGAGCAATCCTTGCTTGCCTTCTTGGTGAGTGTTATTACTTTGGCTATATTAGAATCACCATTTTTCATTCATGCAAGCAGTTAGAGGATTGATTCAGCACAATTCTTGGTCTGAGACTCGGTTAAAATTTTGCTGTGAGGTCTGTGATTCTCGTATCCCAGATCTTTCTAGATAACTAAGTGTAGCTGATCTCTAATGAGTCGAGCAGATTGATGTAATGGATTATATTAGAAATTATTTGCCATTTTGCACCTCATTAATTAATACATGAATTTTGACAGGTCCGCATAAGAAATCTCTGGAAGAATGCTCAAAAATGTACAGAGAGCTTAGCGGAAAAATATTCGACCAAAGTCCTTTCTGGGGGACGAGCAGCTTGGTTTGGTCTCATTCATATTATGACACTCAACGGTGGGAAGCTCTCTTAAGGGAGTACCTGGGAGATATGTCCATGGGGAAAACTGCCAGGGATCCTTTATGTCCAAAGGTCAGTCTAATTTTATCGTGGTGTTAGAGTTACGTAATTTGCTTACAAGCTCCATGTAAAGTTCATTTGTGGCTGTGAAAAAGTCACTTAGAACTACAGGAAAAATTGTATGAAAAAATAAAGCATTTCCTAAATTTTGTGTTGGAAGTTCATTCCATTTTCCTTTAAGTAAGATAGGACAGCAATATGCATTAGTCACCTTTTTTTTCTTTTATCGGTAAAGAACTATATGTGCTAATATTATGATCTAAGTAGTATCATGAATTAATAATAATGAGAGAGTTGATTATTTATTTGTTAAATGAGCTTTAAGCAGTGGGTAATTCTAGTAGTAATTGTCACATTGACATTAGAAAAAATTGAGAAATTACATTTTTATTTTATGCATTTATGTGATGGTGACACAGTTTTTGTTACAGGGAATTGTATTTAACAATATTTTCTACCCTACTTCCATTCATCTTGTTATACTTTGCATTTTTAGAAAACAGTGATTGAATTCAATCAAGCATTACACAGTGTATGGACTAGAAGTCGTGCTAATTACCTGTGATATTGAATCACATTTCTGCTCATTGATTCTCGACTATTTACACATATTATGGAGCATAAAGTGTGTTGTTATTGTGTGGAAAGAAGAAATGAAGCATTTTTATACCATGACTTCTACAAAAAATATAAACTCCTTTTATATGTACAAGAAATTGTATGAGATAATATAAGAAAAAACTCCTTTCAATCATTCAGTATTTTTTAAGGTATTAAAAGTTTTTTTCTGGGGAATAGAAGAGAAATAGGTAATTAAGAAAAGTAGAAAAGATAGTAAGCCAGAATTTTCTTTCTTTGGTGTTGCTGGAAATAAGAGCAAAGGTCTTTTTTCTCTTGTTGTAAGATGTGACACCACATTATTAACCCTTTCGCGCTGGACCTTCGTTGAAGGAAATTCTTCCTCAATACGAGTCTCTTGAAAGTTTTCTTTACTCTTCTGTACGAAGCCTTTCCGCGTCGACTAAAGGCAGTGGGTCCCTCCCAAAACATTTTTGGACCTAACTCGGTGGGGCGCCGATCCTTTTCCTCGGCCTCTGTCCCAGACCCTAGAGGGATTAAAAGCCCCTTCCTAGCACGAGTCCCCGGTCAACTAGCTAAAATATTAACGCAAATATATGCAAATATTTGTTGTTCGTATCGATTTTTTTTAATTCAAAATGAATTTCGTGTTTTTTTCTGAGCGTGCGGAAATTTTAAACGAAGTTCTAATGTTTATATAGACGGATTTAGTATATTTACTAGTTGTTCTATAACTCTGTTGATATTAACGTTAGAATTTCGTTTGAAATTTCCATGTGGTCAGCAAAAAAAATATGGATTCATTTCTAGCATTGGATTTCAAAAGTAAGCAACAAATATTTTTTTGGAAAACACACTGCAAATAACAGTAGTTGACCGGGTGGAGAGGATAGGAAAGGGTCGACCTGAGCGGCCGAAGAAGGGGCTGGGCTCGCGCTAAGGCGGATCACAAGGGGCGACCGCGTCCGTGGGTCTATTGTGTCCGCCATGGTCACTTTTTTCGACCTGTGCCGCACAGGTGCGGCATTCGTTGGTTAGGGTAAGAACATTCAGGACGCACTGGTGTGGCATTCGTAGTTGAGGAAAAAAAATCCTCGCCGCACAGGTGCGGAATTCGGTGCGAAAGGGTTAAATTAGTACTTTAAATAATGTTTTAAATTTTAAAATAAAATTTTTATTGTTCTGAGAGTACTATTTGTATCTTCTCTGTTTTCTGTTGTAGATGGCAGCTGTTTCTACAGTAGTAAATCAACCAAGAATATTAGCATATGTCTTCCGTAACTACAATCTTCCTTATGGCATGCAGTCACAATACATTGGGAGTTCTAGGCACCAATTGTGGGAAGCAGTGAGGGCATCCGCTGCTGCTCCTTCATACTTTGAAGAGTTTCGAATTGGTGAATTTCTTCATCAGGTAAGTCATAGTGAATTGGTTTTTTTTAAATAGCCAAATATCAGAGCATTTGGAAGTTTCTTTCCAACCCATTTTCTAATTAATGTTTGTTACGCTGCATTATCATCATCAGTATCATTTTCATGTTTCAAGGTTTTTGTATCAAGCAATTCATTTGTGTTTCTCGAAGGACAAGATTTAACTGTCTTGCGTAAATATTAATTTATCTGGTGAGGTGAATTATCTTTTGGGAACCCCAAAAATATTTTAATGCTCATATGTATTTAAAATTTTGTGAAGAGTTAAAGCTCATTATTAGTACCTTCATAACTATATTAAAAAACTCAGTTCACAAGTTAAAGAGAAGAACTTTGTGCTTTCACATGCATTCATTCATGTGAAAGCACTAAGTTCTTCTTTGTAATTTTAATAATGAATCGCTTTCACAAAGTTGCACCTTAAACAATCAGTTTTATCAATTCACCAATTCTATGTATTCTTTTCTACAATTCTCTTCCCAGTAAAACTTCATTTTTTCTTAATGTTTGCTTCTCCCCACTCAACTACTGACTATCGATGCAAAAATTATTTTTAGGCTTACATACTAGTTTTCTATGAATGTGAATATTGTCCTAGTAAGTAATGACTGCATGACTTATGTATTAAAGTACTCCAATATGGTGTGCATGTCTTCATGTTCCCTCTTAGTATTCCAAGCATTAATTCTTTACCTTTCTTTTGTGTTCAATACTTTGAGCACTTTTGAAAATATGTATGAAAATTGCCAGTTTTTCAATTGTGATGAAGTGAATGGAAATGTTTACATGGAGTAGATGAATGGGCTAAGAGAGGCTGTAAAATATCTTACAATTAGAAGAGGCCAAGGTGTAATTGAGCAAGAGTTGGCTTTAATGTACAACATATTTCATTATTATCATTCAGGAAAAGGGTAAATCATTAGGAGTAGCAAACCAAAACTAACTACTAAATTGGCAAATGACTTCTCTTCCCTCCATATATGTATTGTAGATTCCCTGGTAGTCTGCTGAAATTTGTTTGACATGTGTTTGAGTTATGGTAATTAATTTTTTATTGTACGGATTTGGGGCTTGTTTCATAGAAATTAAAGTATTTCTTTCCCAGTAGATATTAGCTGATGATTATCAAAGAAATATTTTGAATATAGTCAATGCTGATTATTTCCTTCTGAATACAAAATTCAATAGTTCATTTCCACACCCTCTACTTGGCTGGACCTATAGTCAAACTAGAACATTTAGCAAGTTGAGTGATTTCTATGCTTGTATACCATTGAGATGAAGTAATCAATTGGAAACTAATTGGTGATGCCTCCTTACTTCTGTCCTCTCCTAAATATCATGTACGTATCTGTTTTCAGGATGGTGGTATCTTGGTGAATAATCCCACCGCTGTCGCAATTCATGAGGCGAGGCATTTATGGCCTGATAGTCCGCTCCAGTGTGTCTTGTCTCTAGGAACGGGCCGGCAGCAACATGCTGGTATGCCCTTACCACATCTCAGCCGCACCCGAATGGCTGAGCAGGCAGGTGGCTCTGAGGGCGAGTTCATAGCACCTCCTGAAGAAATATCCACATTGGAAGACATCTCAGCACATTCCTCTCCTAAACCTGCTGCAATTTCATCGTGGAAGACAAAATTTCTGAAGATACTCGACAGTGCTACGGACACGGAAGGTGGGCGTCCATTGCTGAACTGATATGGAATTTTTCTCTGAAATAAAATGGAATTGAATATTGTTTGACCATTTAAATTGTTAAATTTTTTTAAAATCTCTTTCATGGGTAGTTTGCAAGGAACAGAAATAGCCATATTTTATGTGATAAATAGTAATAGTAAAGGCTACCGGAAAAATATTTTGCTCGCGTCAATTAGTTTGTAGCAATAATGCCAACAAAGGTGATACTTTAACATTTAAAAATGGAAATTTCACTGCTTGGAAAAACTTCTCTTTGATGGTGACATCATTTCTCTCATCATGCTTTGGCTGCAGACAGCAAGTGCTGTGAGAGAAATGTTTGCTGTGCAAACATTTCTCTCACAGCACTTGTCTTGTTTTTCCTTTGTCTGTCTTGTTTTTCCTTTGAGCCCATTTACACCGCACTTAAAAGTATCAACATCTCCTTATGTTTTCAAAATTCAAAGGAGTCTTTTTTATCATATGCATTTGAGGCTCCTCAAATGATGGAATTATTTCCAAAACTCATGTAGATAAAAAGTTGTCAACTGCTTGAAAAGTTTGTGGCACATTAGTAAATGTTTGGATGCATATAAATAAGAAAATTTTTGGCCCCCTAATGGATCCATGAATGATGTCAATAACTCTCCTAGTACTTTCCCACAAAAATATTGAGAATTTTATTTTTATTCCTTTAATTGGGAAAGTGGGAAGCATTGAAAAATAGGTTAATACATGTACTTTTTGTAGCCACGGTGTATATGTATCACAATCATCACTACAAATATTTTTAGGTATATTAGCATTACATCTGATTTTTATGTTTTCCACTGTGAATGGATAGGACTAGGTACCTTTATATCAGCTTATGTTTATTACATATCAATGAGTTGCAGGAAGATATGCTAACTATAATATCATTGCAATATCCCTAATCTGGTATTTTCTTAAAATTAAAATACATTTCCATGCATGCCCGCAGTTGAAGTTACCATGCTAACGTACATTTTTTTCTCTCATATTTCTTTATGCTTCTCCAGGAGTTCATACCATGCTGAGTGATATGCTTCCTGCTGGGGTTTATTTCCGCTTCAATCCTCACCTGACAGAAAACACAAATTTAGATGAGATCAGGCCAGAGCATCTGAAGAGGCTAGAAATAGATGCCGCCATGTATGTCCGCCGTAACGAAGAGTCATTCCACGAGGTTGCTGATGCTTTAATGGCCCCAAAATCCATCCCACAGAAATCTGTTGATTGGTTTAGGCTGCGGTCTGCGGAAGGATTCCCGTCATTGTTAAATACAATCCATGTTAAACTGACTGGAAGGAGGTAAATTATTACCCTGTTAAGGGCTAATATTCATGTACAAGAAATTTAATTGTCACAGTTTTTGGGACCATATTTATTTCTGGTACTTTTTGTAAAATATTTTTATGTGCTTTAAGATGTTTTTGTTAACATTTGGCTTTTTATTTTGTATAGCAAAGAGGGTTTAGTGAACAAGAAATCATTAAATCAATGACGACATTGACTCAGAATCATGAACAAGTTAGACCAAGGATGAAATGCCTTTAGGAACCCTACCCCTGCATGTCTTCTCCATGGTAAATTTGCTCACAACTTTTGGAAATTTCTGTTGAAAGCAAAATATTAACTTCAAGATGTAACCATAGTTTTTCTGTGAATATCTTTAACAATTCATACATCATCTCTCTCTCTACATCCATATTGGTATTGGAGAGGACATTTTCTAATTTGTTTTTTTAATCATAGTTTTTGTCTTGTGAAATATTTTTAACAGTATTAATTTACATACCAAATAGTACTTATTTATCATTTTTTTATCATGTGAATTTTTATGCAGCTCATCATGGTTTATATTTAAAGGTTAAGTGAGTCTCTGAATTGTTATTTCAAAATGAAAGCTTGTGATACTATCTTTGAGAGTTACCCTTGCCATCTTCTTTAGTTACCAATGTACATAAATATTTATTATTCTGTTGTTTAGTATACAAGAAATATTTCATTTTCATTGTTAAGTTTTTATAATAAATGATGTCTTTCAAATCATCTTCAATCATTAATGACCTATTACTTCCTCGTTGAGTGGATCAAATGTACACCTACTGTTTATCAAATACCAGTTGAATTATATTGTTAATGAACTAAATTAGAATGGTCTTTAGATACAGTAGATATCTTGAGCAATAATGCTGAGGTCCTGAATTTTGTCTATTCCTAAATTGGCAGGACTCCTTTCCAAGTCAATCTGGTAGAAGTAGAAGTTTCTCAAAGTTGACTTTTGAACACTTTTTTAGTGCATGTTTTAAATTAGTGTCTGGGTGTGTGTAGTAACAGTGAGTTTTTGAGAATTATTTATATTGCTGTAGAGGGAAATGAGCCTTTCCTAATTTTCATGAGATACAAATTTATAAATGTTATAGTGTCATGATCAGTATTGATGACTTCGTCAAGGCCACATTTCAATCCAAGTATACCACTATTATACCACGTACTGGCTCAAGTACATCCTCAGGACATACTTAACCCTTTCCTGCCGCCGAAACAATATGAAAATGTTTTCTGTGCTACGAGTACCATTAAAATATTTTAAATCTCTCTACGGAGCCCTTTTTTGGGGTGGAGTTACCCTGGAACTGTTGTCCCTCGGATTTGGGACTCAGCTCAATGGTGTGCCCAACCCTTACCCCGGCCACTGCAGTGGCGCAGCGAGGGGTATAAAAAGAGAAAATTTTGAGTTAAATCCATTTTACTTAATTAGATTGATATTACGAATAGAATAGCCCACACACCACGGTATTAGTTGCACCTAAACCTCCCTCAGCCTTAATTCCTGGCTGCACCCTTGGGCCACTGGACTAGACCCTCAAACTCTATCTTAGCATGAATCAACTGTCAACTTATTGCATTACCAGCATTTTTTCAACCAAGTATTGCATTTGATTTTCAATCATTTACTCACCTAAAAGAATGACAAGCATTGAGGAATTTTAAACGGATTTCTAGCGTTATTAAAAACAAAGTTGGTGAACACAAGGTGACAATAAGTCCAGAATTCCATTACTCTTAACTCTAAAATTTCATTTAAAATCACTTGCATACAGAAAAAAACGAAGAATTCATTTCAAAGTATAAAAAAATTGTAGTATGCAATAAAATATATCATTGCAAAAACCATTGAGAATATAACCACTCCGCAACAGATTTCTGTGGTAAGGATGATCATTAAAGAGTGGGAGGGTCGAGCTTAATTGCCCCGGAGTGGCCCTAGGGTCTCGCTAAGCTGAGTATCAGGCCGGTCCTGAACTTATCCGACAATTGCGGTCACTGCCCTTCCCTCAGGTAAGTTGAACCCGACATGCGGTCATTTGCGTTGAAAAATCCTTGACAGCTATACCCGACATCAGGTCTTCTGTGCATGAAAATGCCAGTCGGCTCCACCTGACATTCTGCGCAAAAGGGTTAAGATCCAGAACATACTTATGCATGACCATGCTCTTGGTCAATTACGTCTTTGGGACATAATTAATGATGAACCAAGTACATAATTGTGTTTTTAAATTTCGGGGGTGGAGGGCATCCAGACGTTACCACCTTGCTAAGTCAGTGCTGGTGATCTCCCATTTTTTGTAACTAAGGAAAGCATGTGATAAGGAATGCAAAGTTTAGCAATGATATTGGTGCAGAAAGGAATAAAAACGAGGCATAAAAATTTTCTACTTTAATCCTTGAAACATAGGGTGGTTTCCTTTTTTTTATTGCCTAAATCGAAATATTATTACTCCTGGAGTACATATTTCACGCTTATAGATTTTTAAATTACGATATCTATTTTTTGCAATTAAATAAAAGTGAAAAATTTCAAGCACGCAAAAATGTGACGGCTAAGTATGAATGCTGGGAAAAGCCTGTGTGATGTCATTTTGGTTCCGGCTGCAGCTGTGTGAGGCGAGGCTATGAGCACTGCTACGATGTAGGCTGCTAACACGTAGCAGAGTATGCTGCTAGCACGTAGCAGTTGGCTTAAATAAGGATTATTAATACCCTGTAGAATGAAAGAAACTTTTTGACCATAGGCAATTTTGATAGGTGATTATTAAGAGATGTTTCTCCGAGCTCGGTGCCTCAAGCATGTGTAGGTAATCACAGACGATGTAAAACTCCTGACTACTCGTATAGCATCTGGGCCCCTGTGACGTCACATTGATTGGCGTTGAATGGGTGCCAATCTGGCCTTATTCAAATGAGGTTGAAATTGACCATTTACATTCATCTATACTGGGATTTCTAAAACAACTAATTTGTATATTATGAATTCAATAATGGTGGGTTAACGAATTGCAATCAATACCTTTCATTTTCTGTGATGAAGGAAACTACCCTAATGTGGGATGGCAAACTATTTGCGACTGTGTTTTGCCATGATTCACACCTATATAGGCATTATCAGATTGTATTATTTTTATAAAGTGACTGAATAATGAAGTCACCATTTAATTTTCCCTTTTATTGCACTTATCGTTGAATAGTTAGGAAAAAATGCCAACCATTTTAAACTTAAAATTAAGACCAGTGGTTCCAAACTGCTGGTGATCTGTAAGAATTTTGGGAGACATCTACATGGTAAATAAAAAAGTTGCATCAAAATGGGACGAAAGATGTGTGTTTTGAATGAAAAGGGATAATCGTTAATCATTTCCTTTTCTAATGAAATGTGATTAAAAATTGAATCCCAAGGATAAAGAGGTTCAAAACTAAGGTTGAATATTGAGTATTTATTCCTCTACCAAGTAATAGTGATAATAAATCGACTTAATTGGATAGGTATATTGTGTGAGACATCTCATTTTCTTCTGAGTCTCGGCGTGGACTCGTTTTAAGTGCCGACGGCGCCAACATCCACAGGAAGCATAAGAGGTTCCATAAAATACTGGTCTTTAAAAGGTGTGATCGCTAAACAGGTTTAAGAGAGGTTTCATGTTATATATACGCTTTTGAATTGGCGGTTCCTGTTACAAGGTTTTGCAGTGCCATCTCTTGTCTAGGAGGAAATTTTGAAACTTGATAAAACAGCAGCGTTTTATATTGGCGCACTCGGCGCACTTCCGGTAAAATTCTCCTTGCAATTGTTTGGATAACGTGAACACAGACGTGTTGAAGGTATGCCAATTTTAATCATTGAATATTTACTATCATCCGTTGTATTTTTACTACGAATGAGTTAAATATTTCATGTAGGAATATTACTTTAATGAATTCTACTAATCAATCTATTTTATCCTGCTTTGTTAATGCAGGTGTAAAAGTCAACAATGGCAAAGTCAAAGAACCACACGTCTCATAATCAGCGTAAGTTTCTCTTCTTTTATTCCCTATTTACTTCGCATTAATGTGTGCAAATTCTGCATCGTGTTAAACTTAAATAATACATTTGATATTTTATTTAATTTAATAGATAAGAAAGCCCACAGGAATGGAATCAAGAGGCCCAAGCGGTTTCGCCATGAATCGACGAGAGGGGTAGGTATTTTGTAATTTTTCAATATTTCTCTGGGAAGACTACTTAAGTAATATTTTATGGAATTTCTATGAAGGTCGTATGCGGTGGATTGTTGCGTAGCCCAAAGTTGAGTTCAGTTGAAACATATGAGGTATAAGATGTGCTTACATTTAGGAGGTATTTCGAGTTGCCTGGACGTGTTAGTATGTCACTCCCATAGAAGTGTGTACACTGAGAATCATGGAATGCACCTTCCATCTACAAAGTGACAATTATTGTCATTTTTACTGCGTGAATTTTGTTTCAACAGTCTGTACACTATTGGGAAGTTTTTTATTAAAAAAAAACTGAAAATTTCTTGCAATTAAAACGCGCATAATCAGTACGATAAGATTGTTACTTATAGCTTTATGTTTAAATAATTGCGTACATAAAACGAGAGTACTATAGTTAGCTTATGTTCCATTCCATGTAATATTTATTTATCTTGATTATGTTTAACGGTTGTGTTGGTAAATCAGTTCAGTGCAGAGTAAGTTACGATTATTTGCAGACGACGCTGTAGTTTACAGAGAAATTCGTTCCAGCAAAGATATAGATGAACTAACGAATGACCTTGCTGCTATCCAAGCTTGGTGCGATGCTTGGCAGTTAGAATTAAATTTGGAAAAATGCGTCGTAATGAATTTCTGGAAGAAGAATAACTCCCTACAGCGTAACTATGTCATTCGGGGCGCGCAGTTAAAGGCAGTTGAATCTGTGAAATATCTAGGGGTTAGACTCAATAATGATCTATCGTGGAATAAACATATTCGAGAAATAACCGGTCAAGCTAATCGTAAAATGGGTTTTGTTAAAAGAATATTAGGAAAGTGCGACGACAAAGTGAGAGAAATTAGCTACTTTTCCCTCGTTAGACCACATTTGGAATACGCTGCCAGTGTTTGGGACCCTCATGAAAAAGGCTTAATAACAGAGTTAGAACGCGTGCAAAGAAGAGCTGCCAGGTATGTGAAAGGTCGTTACGATAGTCTTGTTAGTGTAACTGACCTCTTACATAAACTCGGATGGGAATCTCTGTCGGACCGTAGATTGAAAGATAGACTAAACCTTTTAGATAAATTCAAGAGCAGTGTCTTTTCTGACGAGGTTAACCATATCTTGCGGACGCCAACGTACTACGGAAGATCAGATCATATAAATAAAATAAGAGAGATAGATTGCAGAACAGACAGATTCCGAATGTCATTTTTTCCACGATCAATAAGAGATTATAACGGCAGCAATAGAACGCGTAAATAGATTGCATGACTTGTAGTGTAGCCTACTAACCTATGTAAAACTTACTGCATGTTTCTGAATTTCTATTCTATATTCTATTTCTAACAGCATGTAGTGGTATAGTTTTGTTGTTATACGGGACGTTTCTTGGACGGTGTGGTGTGCATGTGGGAGTCCAAATGCATGCTGCATGCTGGTGATTGATCACCCCCTGCCAAACACCCTAGAGGTGGCTCGCAGGGTAATTTGTAGATGTAGATGTAGATCAGAAAGCCAAAGCCTTCAGTGTCAGTAAATGCTGTGGTTGCCTTTTGTAATATATCATTCATGCAGGCAATGAATCGTATGGAAGGGCTGTCATGCACTTATTGTCTCTCTCTATTTTCTGGTGAATGTGTAATAGATACTCGTGTGTTAACAAACATTAATTACTTAACATATTAGTAATCTCTTTGGTAGATTTATTGCCAGACAAGATACAACCTTCTCTTTGACTGAGTCTTTCCTTTGACATGGGAGTGGTTATGTTACGTTAGCGGCCTACTATCTTGTACAAGTATTACATGCATGTTTGCAATTCGCTGTGTGGTTCATGGTAAATAACAGTCAAAACGGAGCTGGCCTCCTAGTTTTGCGGTGTTTTAATTCTTGGGTGTGTCGAAATTGCTCGCTGTTCGGAAAAATAGGGGAATGTTACATAGAATATGTTTTAATTTATACTCCTTATTTCCTTCCATTCTCCCAGGTTGACCCCAAGTTCTTGAGAAACTTGAAGTTTTCGAAGAAGCATAATCTGAAACCTGCCCAGCAACTTAAAGTTTTTCAAAAAAGGAAAGCAGCCAGGGATGCAAAGAAGTAATGTTCATCTGTTCACTTCTACTTTAAATAAAAATTAATAAAAATATTGACTACTCATTTAATTATCGTTTAGTTTCTATGGCCTCGAATTGGATTTCTTTTTATTATTCTCTGACCCTAACTGGAGACTGTTTATGCTAAATCAGTGAACAAAGTCTGTGGGCGTCTAAATATATCTTATTCTTCAGTGGTAATACATATAACGCTGTGGCTAAGAAACCTGTAAACTAGGATTCCCAGGTTTTTTCATGTAAGTGTTTATGTTTTGGTGTTTGAAGGAGTGGTTCGAACTGAGAAGCAGTTTGTTTTCTAAGATTTGTTCATGGTGTGATGACTGTACATTACATATGTTTATCCACCCTAATTCAGTGTAATTTTTCCTCTTTGGTGTATGGTTTTATGTGGTGGTATGTATTCCGCTACTCTTATCAGGTCATCGTGATGGTCTTCTCAGTATATTAGATAACTTAGCTATTTATGAGTCAGTCAATCGATGATAGATAGTGGAAAGCGGCTTCACATACTTCTGCCTCCTCTACATGACTGCATTTACACTGTGATTAATGTCATGCAGAAACATCTTACGAATGGTATTTCCTTTAGCTCTTATTTTTACACTTACATTTCTCTGTTTACATTGTGTTCATTCATCATTCCTGGGTCTTATGTAAATTTCCCATGTACCAGGTTTTTTCTAAGTATACTATGGCACGAATCAATGCAATCCCTTCTCGTGGAATTGTGATCACTCTCACGTATTACTGTCGCACAATTATGATTCTTTTCTATATTGTAGTAAATGGGATATGCTAAACAAATACTTTTCAACACTGTGTAACCAGTGCAAAATAAAACTAAGTGAATGAGAAGAAAACAAACCGTCCATCGTGAAGAGGATTGAAGTATCTATTATGGGAGCTATTTGTATAATGGGATCTCAGTGATTATGCAATGCTATTAAAACAATGTTTTATAGAGGGTGAGGCATTATAGAACCAGCACTTACTTTTTATTTCCTGTCTGGCAGGAATGCATCTAGGTAATTTTAGCCATTTATTTTTCCTATCATATCAGTTGGTTTCCATATCTATAATGGATCATAGGAAGAAGGGATCTAGTCTCAGTCTTGTCTAATATAGTTGAATTGTATTTATTTTTATGTTTCTCATCATTTTGTATATTATTTTCTTCCTATCTCTCCTATCAAAGTCTTACTTCATGGAGTACTCAGTGCTAAAGAAAATGGCCATTGCAGTTTCATTGATTTAAAGCTTTCTTAAGAAAAAATGTACTTGACAATCCATACATTACTGCTATTAACTTTTGGTGGGTTAATGAGTATTATGCTTTATTTGATAAAATCATTTTTCTGGACAAATAACAGGATAATTACTGTAATTCGCTATGTGGATAGCTATTAAATGAGGTTTTACATCTACAGGCAAAATTTAGTGAACCTATTTTTCATAGCTTAAAGTTTATTTTTTAGGAATTTGAGAACACACACAAATGAACTGTTGATTGAAAAAACTGATTAGGCATGTATAAAAATATGACGAACTACACAATCATGAGTTTTTCTTCTTATAAACTTTCAGAACTTGATCCAATTACAATGGAATTCAAATTACATTTCATCGGTTTGTCTTCATTATCACTGGCCACAAGGAAGTATGGCAGTGTTGACTTCAAAGAAAAATACAAGATTTTTCCAATTCAACATGGTTCTCAGTCATATACCCAGTGTAACATAATGAAGGGCCACTGAAATCACTCAAAAAGAAACAAACTAGCAATGTCACGACAAATTAATGCATCGTTAGACTTAAAACCTCATCGATATGTGAAGTTAGTATCTTGCGACCCATTGATTGTAGGAGATACTTAAGCAACGTTTACACAATGTAACAAAAGCTGTTCAAAATACTATTTTTCCTATAGCAATCATTGCTTGGTGTCCAATTACTGTTTGACAAATTATGCAGCCAGTTTTAAACCTTTGAATAGAAATTATACCCATTTTTTCTCAAATAAATTATTAAATACATATACTTTCATATATTCTCCAATTAACTTCTTATTGGTAGGAAGGGGATGATTTATCCCTCTCAGTAGGTCTTGGCAGTATTTTTTTGAATTTCTAGCTTTAGCGAATTGGATGAATTCTTCACTCTTATGAGGTAAGAGGTGTATTGCGGCCTTCAGATAAATCATGTTAGGGAGGATAGAGAGGAATGTTTGACTGTTACTCTAAGAGCTGGTCCAACAGGTGTGTTCACATAAAATATTACCTATGGTTTACCCATCACTCCCGCTTGAGGCCTGCAATATGGTTTCTCATCTCCTGATGCCCATGATCAGCCATGCATGTGGTCATCCAGGTTGAAGAAAATGAGCACCCTTTCATCTAGAGCTCATCTTCTTAACCAGATGATCAGCGTCCTACCTTAGCACCCTCAGAAATAAGGTGGCAGAGTGTATAATCCTTCTTGTGTATATAGCCTTGTCCTTTGGGTCAAATGTGAGGCCTAATACTGGTTTCATTTCCATCCCTGCTGAGCAACTGCCATTCGTGACAACCCTTTTTGGTGGAATTGCTTTTGGATTGTTTGGTGGGTGCCTAGCTTTTGGTATCATACCCAGAGTTGAGGGATGAGTGTACCAGTGGGTGATATTCTTGATGTATAGCACTGAGCACTTCATTTTGTATCGCTATAGCTCGGGTGAAGTGTAACTAATTCCATGCCTCTATCTACATGTTTCCCTGTATACATTGTATGTATTCCTTTCGTCACTTTAGCATATTCTTTGTTAGGGAGTACTTCAACAATGGTCTCGTCCTACCATGCTTAATATTGCATCCATCTTTCCATGTTGCTTGTGCATCTCTTTCCTCCATATTCATATCTATATAGTTTCTCACTTCATCAATCTTTCACCACTCTTCCTTGTTTTTTCTGACTGCCTCCATCATATCTCTTCTTAACAGTCATGTTTCTACTGTGTACATTGCAATGCTTCCAATGAAACCTACGGCTGGCCTCTTGAGTTCATTCTTAGAACCTAACCAATTGCTATTCAAGCTCCGAAGGCTTATATTTCTATAGATCTGCAGTTTATCTGCATTTTCACACAGCTGAAATTAAGTTTACCTGATGAATCACAGGGGGGTGAAGATGGTTTGGGAATTTGCAAAACCATCAGAGCATTTGAATTATTTTTCAACCATTTCATTGATTCCATTCCATCTTTGTGAAACATGTTGACTCCAAAATAAAAATTCCTTGAGAAATATGTGTGAAGTCCATTTTCTTATTTCAATAATAGATTTCAAATAAGTCTTGGTCTTCACCCTTCTCTCATTTTCTTAATCACTGTTTTTCCCTCGCTTTTACTTTGCTAGCTAATACTGAGGCCCATTGCTGGTGTACATGGGATGAACCCGGTTCATTTGTAGTGAATTGGAATGCTGTAGCAAGGTGGACTACGAATCTCCTCCAAAAACTTTGTGAGATTGTTGCCAGAGAACCTAGAGTAAAAATTTCCACAGTGAAGAAAAAAGTACATATATTAGGTGACAATTTTTATCGAGGTCAGGGTTATTAGAGAATAAATATTAGTGCATTCTCACACACTGCACTGATCAGTGGTGCAGCAAGGGGGGGGTTTTGGGGGATAAAACCCCTGAGAGTTCACAGAAATTTTTAATTTTAATCCATTTTACTTAATTGGATTGATATTACTAATAGAATAGTGTAAGGATTGATAAAATATCTCTCAGAAAGCCATAAAACTTACCATTTTGAACCATTTAGGTATCTTAAAATTACCCAATTTATTAATTTCACACCTACTGTCCTGGTGGGTATTCCATACCCCCACACACCCTGGTATTATTTGCACCTAAACCTCCCCAGCCTCCATTCCTAGCTGTGTCCCTGGCACTGATGCCCTGCCTTATGTCTCAAATGATAGGGACTGAATTAAATCATCAAGATTGTTTCCATTTGCTGAGAACACTCCAAGTATTTGAGAAAATATTTATTTATTAAAACTATAAAAATGTGATGTTCTTAAAAAATTCTGTACATCATGAATGATTAGTTATCACATTCACTGGAAATTAAATATACACATATAAATACATAAATGTACAGTAAAGAGGGTTCACAATACAATAAATGCACATGGAACTAATTGGATTTTCACTGAGAGGAATTACTTAGGAATGTGTCGATGCGAGGAATGCCTGCACTGTTAACTGAGAAGGTTGACTTTTTCAATTTTGGTTTTGCACCTAGGGGTAAAGGATTACGTTTTGGGTTTGGGAAAACATCTTGCTTCCGCTGACCCCCCATGCCATCATAGTACACTTCATCCCTTAGGGGTTTCTGCAGAATTTCCTCAGGCCTTTGGCTTAACCGTGGCTTCTGAAAGATAGTGTATCCAGATTTGGATTGCAGGATATTTGTCGTCTTGTTTTCCATTCTAGGCTGGCTTCCAGATGAACTTGGTTTTGGAAGTAGTTTGATATCCTTGCTTGGATCTGAAAGTTTAGGAAAACTCAATTGAACATTTCTTTTGGCAGGGAGGCATACTTCTGGTGTAAGAGTCTCTTCAATTCGACTTCTTTTTAGTGTTTCACTGGGTGAAGGTGGATATAATTTCATAGGAGACCTCGCAACTCTTTTCAGAGTAGACAACAACTCTTCTGGAGCTGGTGATTCTGCAAGCAATCGCAGCATCTCTGTGGCCATACTCTCCCTCGCTGGGCTACCAACTGTTAACTTGGAAAGAATTCCAACAGCCGAATTCTGTGTATTAGTGTTCAAAGTGCTTTCCATCATATTCTCCAGCTGCTTGATCTTCTTTTCAAGTCTACTTTTTTCTTCCTTGATGATGGCAAGCTCCTCCATAAGATCTCCACGAGCTTTGCCGCTAACTTTTAAAGCATCCTTCAAACTATCTCTCTCAGCATAAGCTTTTGATAGGTTTTGGCTGTGTTCTGCCATCCTAGCCTGCGTCACTTTCCTTTTCTTTTCCATTACTTGCAGTTCTCTATAACGAAATAAACATGGAATTGATTTAGAGAAAAATTCCTCCATCATAGAAGACCAAGTAAGTAAATAATAAATTACCTTTTTAATACTGAACAGTAAGTAGCTAGTGACCGGGACTCAGACGAGCTGCCAGCCATATTATTTAAAAGTTCATCTACTTCTGCTGCTGACCCGACTCTGATGGTCTCTAACCTGTAAAGATTCAATCTTTCTGTATTAAATTGAAAGATAAAATCCATACCTTCATTGAGCACTGATTTCCAGCATTTTACCGATAGCATGAGAATTAAGAGGTTAATTAAAAAAGTAAAAACCTTGGGGGCTTCCTAAGCCACTCACTGATTTGATAGGGGGAAGGCTCATGTATTGGGAATACAATTCAAGGCAGGGATATAATAAGGGGGCACATTTTAAGACACTAAATTCCAAACATTTTTGAGGGTTCTGAACCAATTGACTTAGCAACTCCCCACTGGCTGGCTAACCTATTGTAAAAACAATAAGCTTGAATAATTATATTTCAGCATAGTGAAATGATAGAATTCAAATTTTGAAATCCAGTCCATCATAGGAACTAGATAGATAATATGTTATTAAAAACAGCAAATATCTAAGCATATACCAAATTGACCATGGGACATCATCCAATGTATCACATTGGATCCATTTTCATTGAATAAGTATGAAAACACTAGCCAGCATAGCATATGAGTGGAGGGCTTCACCAAAAAAAGGGATTGATAGTTGACCACACGATGATGATGGTTAAAAATGGTGCTGAAAGAATTGAAGTGCTTTCCCTGGGTGAGGGTCACCAATGGGTCACTTGTTTTTGCAAATGGATGACGTGAACCACTATTAGCCTATACATACAAGAGTTGCAGGAGATGTGAATTACCTAGATGTAACTCTGGCCTGAGATTCTTACAAGGATATTTTTGACCACCCATTTCATGATATTGCCAACTAAATTTTCATTGCTGCTGAAATGCTGAATGAAAATGAAAGTGCTGTAATTTTTAATAATAGATTTCTTCCCAGTACTCTGCCACCATAGAAAATGATAAGCTGTCAGGGAATAGTTAATTATTAACAAGAAGAACTAGATAATTTGCGAATACATACTTCTAAAATCAAATCCACTGTTGCCCTGCCAATTGGGTATTTACCCATGGTGTCACAGGAAGCTATTAGAAAAGGAAGAACCAGTGGTGGAGCACCATTGTAAAAAAAACAAGAGGTTGATTAATTTATAATCGGATTATTTTTAATGTCAATACGTGGTTTCAGAGCATTATTTCAAATTTGACCTTTCCTTTCAATATTGCTTTTCATCTGATGTAATTTCTTCTGAATCTTCCTCATTCTCCTTCCACTTACTCTGACTATAATTGACCACCACAACTTCTTTTCTCACAGTCCCACCCCTTCTCCTGAATTCCCTTAACCCTTTTCCATTTTTGGTTGAATAAGGTGGGAAGGTATTGATCCCGTTTGTCTTGGAAATGACAAAATAGAAATCAAAAATTATAACAGCAATAAATAGTTGGCGGAACCCTACTTTGTTGTGTTTACTATACCTTATAATATACTTCTCATAGAGAGGGTCTTACTACTAATAAAATAAAACAATTATTTACATCATAGATGCCAAAATCTAAGAAAATATAGGCTCAAGAAAACTTCATACATTACCCTTGCAATGTTTCAACACGAGATTGAAGCACTTTATTTTCCTCTTGAAGTTGATTCATTTTCTTATTTTCATTTTTCAAGTGATTCATTCTCTCCTTGAGGCATAAAATCGCCCCATTTAATTTGCTTACTTCATTTTCTTGCTTTCTCAATTCTGCCCTAAAATTTTAAGATAAAACAGTACAGTTAAATGGAAGGCACCAAATAAAGCATTTTAAGGTGGAAAAAGAGTTAAAATACTGTCTTTAATTAAAAACACTCCTTTAGGGAGTAATTGATATGCTAAATAAACTATCAATGTGCACACACAAAAATTGAACTGGATAATTCTAAGCATATCACTGACTCAGATATTCAACCTGAAACGTTTTTATTACCACACCTTAAAGGCCCTTTTACACGGTACACGGCATTGCGCAATCTGACGTACATGCGAAGGCGCAATCAAAATTGCGTCGTGTAAAGCGGTGAATTGCTAGAACACATGCGAGACGGCAAAATAGCCCCTCTTCTAATTTCGTTCATGCATTCACCCAATAGGGTAGTTTCCTTCATCAAAGAAAACGAAAAGCATTGATTGCGATTCGTTACCCACCACTAGTGTATTCAAAATATACAAATTATTTCGTTTTAGAAATAGCGGTGTTGACGAATGGCAATGGTCCATTTTTATCCTCATTTGAAAAGGGCCAGATTGGCACCCATGCGATGCCACTCCACGTGACGTCACAGGGACCTAGTTTCTATAAGAGAAGATAGGAGTTATACATCGTCTGAGGTTACCAATGCATGCATGAGGCACAGAGCTCAGGGAAACATGTCTTAATAATCACTTATTAAAACTGGCTAAGGTCGGAAGGTTTTCTTCATTTGATAAGGTATTAATAATCCTTATTTAAGACAAGCACTACCAGCCAGCAGGGTACTCAGCTACACGCTAGCAGCCTGCGTCGTATCAGCGCTAAGCCATGCCTCAAGGTCACCTCACAGGGGGGCAGCGAGAACCAGAAATAAGTCTCACGGAGAGATTTCCCGGCATTCATACTTATGCGTCGCGTTTTCGCTCGCTTGAAAATTTTCACTTTTCATTTAATCGCGAAAAATAGATATCGTCATTTAAAAATCTAAATGCGTGAAATAAGTACTCCAGGTGTAATAATCTTTCGATTTACGCAATAAAAAAATAATAGGAAGCCACCCTATTCCACGCCATTTTAGAAATAAATGCAGCTCTAACCTGCGCAATTCTGTGCCCCGTGTAAAATGGCCTTAAAACACAAATGTCACTGACACAAAATTAAAACTCTTTTAAAAGCTTCCACGGCAAAACTCTCGGCAGTGATGACACACCTGCATGCCACAGCTTTAACAACCATACTCCACTTCGCCATCCACCATCACTTGCCTCATTGTTCCTCTCCCACCAATTGTCACATCAAGACTCAAACTTTGATTAGAAAAGGTTAGTGTAAAGCTCACCCCAAACTAAGCTACACACATGTGAATGTCACACATTCAGGTAAGAGGTCCAGTTCCTTTCCCTGTGCTGCCTTGCACTTTGAGGATTATTGGGGGTGTCTAAGAACTTCACCCGGAACCCTTCCATTGCACCCAAGCACTCTACCCACTAGGGTAACATCACCCAATGTGTATATCACCCAACAATATTTATATAATTGAAAAAAAGAGCTAAAAACAAGAATTCACGGCTATATACAAGCTATTCTAGTCTGTGTGGCCTCCAAAATTTTTATGAGTATCCTCAAAGATAGGGGAGGAGGAAAGAGCATTGGCTCAGGTCCTAAAATATTTCCCCAAATAATTGTCATGACCAAAAATACCACTCAATCAGTGGCGAATGCATACAAGGTGCACCTGCATTGCCGAATATTGCAGAACCACAATTATTAACTATTTTATCATAAGGTGGCATTTTTTGTACACGTGTAAAATCATTTTCAATGAAACTTTCTTAAACTTTGCATGTGACTTGATTATTTTTTATTATGATAAAAGTAAAGGCTGCTCAAGATATCTTTTGTGCCCCCCACCCCTGAGTTTCTTCTGTGTCCGCCATTGGCCTCAATGGAAAGAGTTAAGAGACATTGATAATTCATATACCTCAAAAGTACCATTTGTGATGTGGCAGAAGTAATTAAAAGGAAAAAGACATTAAACGGTGAATAGTAACGTCAAAGTTGGGTCACAACAACAATACAGCTACTTTGCCCACAGAACATAAAAGTGGCAAAAAAAAAGAAACAGTATGAGACATAAATTAGGGCAGTCATTCTCCATGAATCAAAAGCATAAACGATTGGAAAATCTCATCAGAAGAAACATAAAACTTTCAAGATCTATAAGTCAAGTATGTAAATTCCAAATGCATTTGCGATAACGATGTGGTTTTCAAATACATAGACAACTTATGTTAGTTAGAATTATATGGCCTCCTAATAATAACTGACACGAAGTCGAGGATAATATCCAATAATTGACATGCTAGGAGACATAGGATGCAGGAAAAAGACTAGCGAGAAAAGAGGAGACCTACATAAGAATAAGAAAAGAAGGGGCACCTTAGAACACTGTTCTTTTAAGGAGAACTTTGTTATAGATACTATGTCATAAGACAATTACATAATAAAGGATTTGGTGCTTTCCCGGCGAATCTTGTCGATGAAGTCTTCTCGGGAAATCAGTCGGGTCAGGATGGACATTGCTTCAATTGCTGACAGTTTCAATGGCCTTCTCTGCCATCGTCTTCAGGTCGAATAGATAATTGGGGCATATCAAGATGAATAACCACAGGGAAGTAAGAGAACCGCATGGGAGAGTGATGGAGGACAGTATTAAAAACTTAGGATTTAAATTAGTTACCCCCAAAAATTAAAGAGTGGACGAGGTAAGAAACCTACCTCAAACCTTTGTTTCTCCCTTCCATATCAGCCTTCGCTTCGTTTGCGGTTTTGACTTCAACATCTTTCATTTTAAGTTTGAACTTCAGGTTATCTATTTTATTCTGCAGGGAGCTTGGATCATCGGAGCCGTCGATGTTTGCTACGTTGAAGTACACGCGATGTATATCTTTTTCGTACACTTTCGCTCGGCATTGAGGGCATGTTTTCGAGCTGGAACATGCAATAAACAATTGCACTATGTCACACTACAATAACCATTTCCGAGAGCAGCCATTTAATACAATTCAGATATAGACTTACCGTTCGAGCCACTGAATAACACAGTTATAATGAAAAAGGTGGCCACAACTAGTTGCAAATGTGTCATCTGATCCAGTGATTAAATCACTGCATATGACACACGTGAAGTGCATAATGTAAAGCAGTCAATCATTCCCCAAAATGAGAATAGAAAGACCTACTGCTCTATGCCCAGACACCAAAAACACAGGAAAACACCTTCACTCGCTTGCTCACTTGCGCGCCGTTAACCAAACAAATTCAGAACGAAACATTCGTAAGAACAAAGGAAACGCGTAAGGCGCTCCCAAACCTCTGTTTACGGACAGTGGATTGTGTTGGCGTGTGAAGTGATTGTGTTATTTTACTGCTAGATTCCTATTTTATACGTTCCTCTGTTTAAAAATTATTACCTACAGTATTGACTTCATGACAGTGATGAAATTTGCCAACAGAATCGTTGGAAAATGTGAACGGTAGACACGACAGATTTCTGTTGTTTGACAGGACCAGAAGAACTTGGAATTCTTTACTGTGCTTTAGGTCCTACTTCTTGAAGGTTCTCATTCTTGAGTGATTTGCAGTTTTTATGTAACTAGTTAAGCAATTAACTGGAGTAATTACTTTTTTCTTTCTATCCCCATATACATCGTTACCTGTGGTATTCCGCCTTTCAATTTCCAGTGAATTTACACTCCTGATTAGCCATGGCAGATGTGAGAGATATTCTGGAGTTGGAGAGGCCTCCAACTCCAGAGCTTACCAAGGAGGCGATCATAGGAGTTTCAGATAAAAAGAAAATAAAACCAAAGAAAGCCCACGAGCCCATGAAGCGGCCCGAAGGGATGCATCGAGAACTCTTTGCCTTACTTTACACCGATAATATGGATGCTGCACCGATATTTCCCACGGATACGGGTAAAAAGACTTTTGATTTACTTTTTGTTTTGATTTAGAATGCCGTTTTTTAAATTTCTAACCTATCATTCCAGTATCATAATTGTTCCCTGTATAATTGTAAGGTGGTTGAAACCATAATAATAGGCGTATGAATGGAGTAATTATTATAAATTGTATATTTGTTATCAGATTCAATCACAGTATATAGTATGTAAAGTCTCAATGGCTTTTGATTTTGTTTAATTTTGGTGTTTCACCTTCGATACATAGTGACGGTATGTATTCATGTTGATTATAGATTTGTTTTGGATATACTTCAGATTTACGTCCATTTATTTAATAAATATAGGGAAAGGTTACAAGCAAATGAAAGCCAAATTGGGTATGAGGCGTGTGAGGCCCTGGAAATGGATGCCTTTTACAAACCCTGCCAGGAAGGACGGTGCTGTGTTCCATCATTGGAGAAGACTAGCTGATGAAGGAAAAGAGTATCCATTTGCTCAGTTCAATAAGGTAATTTATCCGAAATTGTATAAAACTGACGCTTTCTGTTGGATATGTGCTTATATTCAAAGGAATTTCATGCAATGATTGTCAGTTCAAAAGTATTGCTAGGATTTGTTTCATTTTTCAACAGCCTTTAGCAAAGTAAAATAGATGCATTCATTCAAAATTTTAAATTTGTCTCTTCTTTCCTGAAATTTGAAGAATGATTGCAATAGTACAGGCTTGCTAGAGCCTATTATACTTATATCGCTGGCGGTAGGGTGAAGTCCTCGCCTACCAAACCGTAGGTCGCGGGTTCAAATCCTGCCTGGGTTGGTGGTCCCTGTCCAGGGCATGGATGTTTTTGTCGTGCTATGTTGATTCCTCTGTTGTAAAGGTCTCTATGTGCTGTTTGCGGGGAAGTTGTAAATAAATAAATAAAAAAGTTACCTATTCCTAAGAATGTTGGATTCCAGTATGCATATTTTATTCTTCCATTCCTTGTATGCTAACATGGACGATGGTTGTTCATCCTTTCATGCATAGTTTAATAGATTTAAGCTTAAACATCATGTTCCATTACAAAATTTTGTTTTTCCTACAAGGGGAACAGGGTTCATACTGGTCAGGTTATTCAGGAAAATGGGAGAAAAGTCAGTGAAATAGAAATTGGAACTAGAAGTCAGGGAAATAAGACTATGGGTAGGGAAAACCTCCAGGGTCGCCGCAAGAAGACTAAAATCGTGGTTGAATGTGTGGAGCATTGTTGTGTTGCAGTGGCAAGGAGGGCATTTCACTGCCATTCTGACTAGGTAGTATGGGTTAACACCTATTTGGTGCCACTTGACTTTATTTCACTGACTACTTTTTTATCCCCAGCTCAGAAAGACTCAGTCCATGAACTTAATATCAATATCATTATCTATAAAATTGTTGGGTGATTAGTTTGGGAGTTGTTTAAGACTCAAGAGGCTACATGCTTTGCTTCAATCGCTTTAGCTGTCAATAAATTGACCGTGAAATTTCAGAGCTACCTTGAAAAAAATCATGTCAGAACCTCACTACTATTTCTAAGACCGGCAGAAATGATTAAATAAGAGATAGATATTTTGCTGAACGAATAGGTATAGGAATCAGTTTCTTGTCCGAGCAATAGAGGACTTAAGATGTGGAACTCAGTATTCCAATTACGTCAATGTGAAATACCTTTTGTTTTATTTATTTGATAATGGTTGGAGGTCTGACCTCCATACCAAATGCCTATTGAGGCTGTTTGGTGGGTAGAATGTAGATGTATACCAGGCTGCATTTTCTTTCAATTCCTATATATGACTGCTTTGCATTTATTATGGAGTTATGTTTTAATTGAGGAAATTTAAAAATTTGGACTGAAAGTCAGATAAAAGACAGGATTTGTAAACGGAAAGATAGTATGAACCCTGTGAAAGGTGACATATTTCTGAATAATCGCATGATTCTTAGTCAAGCTTGATCATTACTTGTTTGAGACCGAACAAAATGTGCCTTCCTGTGTAATTTTCTCATTTATTGTTTGGGTTTATGATTTAAATAAGGTCTTATAGTCAATTTTTATAATCAACTACTTCTTATGGCCCTAGCTCCATGAATGATCTCTCTTTATATCCTGCTGTTCTTTTCAACTTCTGTAAATACATATGTATCTCCATCAAGCTGTTAATCATCTTCATTTACCTTGCACCATGCACTGAACCACATCAAGTAGCAAGCATTATTCTTAATTATTTTTTGTGTTCATTTTTTATTCTTTTATATTTAAAATTATGTATTCATTTCTGACCCCACTGAGACCATGCATGAGAGACCATTGATGCTGAGGAGTCTTCTACAAATTCACATTTCACAATTTTAGCCCATTTCTTTGGGCCCGGATTTAGCAACTTATGAAGGAGAAAGGTTCTTAACTGTTGTCATGCATTGTTTAATAGGTTTAAGCTTAAATATCCTGTGCCATCACAAAATTTTATTTTTCCTACAAGAGGAATGCTACTGAAAAGGAAGTACCTATGCAAAAAATAGCCTTGTTTGTCAATATTTATTCTTGTTCAGTGATTATGATCAACATCATTCTCATAGGTATTGCACATATTTTTTATCAATGAACAACAAGTATGTATTTGTGTATTAGCATGGATTGGAAGAGTGTTAGAGCTCCTAAACTCCACCGCATGGAGTTTTTTGAAAACTTATTTATTTGTCTGTCTTTCAGCAAGTTCCTGTCCCTTCATACACTGACAGTGAATATAGATCCACATTAGCCACTGGCTTACCTGGTGTGACAGCTGGTGGTCAAGATGGCTGGAGCCGTGAAGAGACTGACCATTTGATGGATCTGTGCCGTCGTTTTGATTTGCGGTTTCCTATCATACATGACCGATGGGATCGCTCACATTTCCCGGAAAGATCTGTGGAAGATTTGAAAGAAAGATATTATGAAATCTGCTCCTTGTTGGCAGTAGTGAGTATATTTCCTTCATTCCTTTTTTACTTAGAAGGACTGTTATCGTTGGATATCACCATGATTGCCTATTATTTTCAGATGAGAGGTCAAGAAACAAAGACGTATGTGTTTGATGCAGATCATGAGAGAAGAAGAAAGGAACAACTTCGCAGGTTATTTGAACGGACTCCTGATCAGGTATGTGGGATTTCTTTGCCAGTAAATGAATAAAGAAAAATTCATAGAGGCTCTTAGGAAGTACTTATATACAGTAAAACCTCTTTACATCGTAATGGAGGGGACCAAAATTTGGGCAATTTGATGTATGGAGGTTCACTATAGAGAGGTTTTAGTGGAAGGCACCATTTTTTCATATCCTTGGGAAATGAAAGGTGCTACTGTCTTTTTAATCATTAAATAACTATATTTAAACATATATGCATGCATAAGTGAACATATATTTACAGTTATACATTAGGAAAAGGATTATACAAAGGTAAAGTAACTAGTTAAAGAGGCCTTTTTAGAAAATAAATTAGTTATTGGTTTTGCTTAAAAATTTTTTCAAACTCTTTTGAAATAATGTTTTCAATTACATGAGCACTTTTTAATGTCATTTTCACTATAAATAAATCACTAGCTGTTTTCGTTAATGCCTTTTGACCTAAGAAATTATTCAATTTACTAATAGTGTTCGGAGGAAAGTACAATAGTTTTATATTTCTCAACATAATTTCTTCATCCCTTTTATTTCACTGCCTGAGTGTTTTAATTGTGCAGCCTAGATAGACAGTTTCTTATGTTTTTCCTTGGTTGTTTAAAATAGATGTCAGGGTGAATGATGGCTTTCCAAAGGTCACTGCTACATCATCCTTCTGCCAGCCCTCGTTGATGGCTAGAGAAATAGCTAATTATGTGGTAATGTCAAGTTGTCGCCTTCTTTTATTTATCGAATCCATCATCAGCCTATGATTAATTAAGTAATTTTTATATTTTATGGGCAATAATTGAAAATACTCCTGATAATATCTTTTAGAGAACTGATTTATCATTCTTATAACATGTGACTTGTTAAAAATTATAAATAAACATGTGACTACTGCAAAAAATAGACAAGAAATTGAGCACAATTTTGAAAATTTCATTGAATTCTCTCTCTCCAAAATATAATGCAAGTAGTGTTCCGAAGAAAAAATCTGTCAGGGGCACACAAAAATGCTAGGTCTGCGAAAGGACGTGATTTCCCGGCGAGAATGCTGGGCGAACTACTTTAGAATGCGGCCGCGACTGTAAGAAATTTCCTTGCCCTACCGCATATCAGCTAATTAGCTGTCTCCTTCACCTAGCATTGTCGCGCATGGATTGATGTTCGTCAGTATTGGTAGAAATTGACATCCCGGACTCCCGATTGGAGAGACAGATTTTGCGGCATAAATACGCAGGCAAGGCATATGTCGCTAAGCGCAATAAATTATCAACTACGATCGTTCACGAAAGCATCGAAAAAATTACCAAGGCGGTAGTAAGAAAGTGCTACACCGGGAAATGTGGGAATGAAATAATTGCAAAATTGTATTTGATTTATTTCAAGTCGCAGTATATTCATGAAATATTTTCATTTTAGAAGCAGAAGTAGCAATGCGGTCGAGTAATTCTATCTCCATGGATGAGAGTGAAGTTGGTTGAAATATTTCCGCCAGCAAGTGATTATAAGCTGCGCTGGTCGCCTCTTTTATTAACTGAACATTGTATGTAGGCACTTACAAGAAAATAAAGCCATAAGTAAATTAAAGCGATTGCTATCGCAAGATTTTGACCATGATTTGAGAGAAAACAATGTCTTCTGTCATCATCATCATTAACTGCCACTTAATATGATTAGGAGAGTTGGATGCCTTTTTCTTATTTACTGTTAGGTATGCTCTCATACGGAACAAAATGGCCCAAACTAATGGTTAACGTGAAAATTATTAAAGGTGTATAAGAAAAAAATAAGCGTGAAACATTTATCGCTGATAATGTCATTCCATGTTCGTTATCGCGGCTGCATTGATGGTCTCTAGTTGTCTCGGTACGAAATGCGGAGGTAGTTAGGCCGTCTCGGGGTGTCTTGTTGCTATGATATATAGAGGTTTTACGATATAAAGAGGTTCACTATAGAGAGGTTTGCCTATAAATTTACATGTAAAACTGACGGGACCAGAGGGTTGGTATGATGTATAGAGGTTTTCGATGTAGAGAGGTTCACTACATAGAGGTTTTACTGTATTAGCACATTATAGTAAGTTTTTGCTGAGGTATGAAGTTAACTTCATAAGGTGTGCCCACTTGGAAAAGTTATGTTGATTAATTTCTTTTGGTCACATGCTGATGTAACAAATATCATTAAAAATATGTTTGTATAGTTTTTAAGTAATTTAAGTTGCAAAATAGTTTTCTGGACTAAAAAAATTAAATTAGATTTTCAATGATTTAGTCAGCATAAAATATTGAACTTTTTATCTCTTTCAACTGAATTGCAATTAATAATTGTTAAGGTATGTGTGCAAAGGTACAAAATTACACCTGTGGAAATGATAGTTCCCTCAGACGTAAAACGTAAGCTATTCAGAGTTTTCATCGTGAAATCTTTTTTGAAACCATTATTTTACAGTGTATGCAATTTAAATAAGTTCTCAAATTCTTGTCAGATATCGCAACAATCACTTTTAATCCCCTGACGCCCTAGCAAATATATGCATCATACCTCGCTCCCCACTGTTTTGATAGATCTTTGAGTACACCTTTTGGGAATAAAAATGTTGTGTCTTCATGTATGCCATTTTTCAGCTGTCTTGACCTAATTTCTTTCTCATCTGATAGTCCATCATATCTCATGTCATATTCCTATACCTAGCCATTTTTGTCTGTTGATATCCTATGCACACTTATGTTTTCAATTTTTGCCAGTTTATTATTTTAAGCATCCTTGTAATTGATGAATGTTGTTTCAGTCATAGCTTTTAGAACTGTTCAAGTAAAACTTATGCTAGTACCAACTATGAATGATCTGATAAAGCAGGCAATCAAAATTAAGGGATTCTAGTTACTTTGATTTTTGGGTCACTAAATATAGTAAAACCTCTTCACATCGTAATGGAGGGGACCAAAATTTGGGCAATTTGATGTATGGAGGTTCACGATAGAGAGGTTTCAGTGATAGGCACCATTTTTTCATATCCTTCGGAAATGAAAGGCACTACTGTCTTTTAAACCATCATATTTATGTGTTTAAATGAACATACATGCATTAGTGAACATATATTTATTATTTAATAATTACAGAAAGCGAGTGCTATCGCATGATTTTTTACCATGATTCGAGAGAAAGGGATGTGATCTCTCTTAATTCAATAGTCACTTAAGATGATTAGGATAGTTGGATACCTTTTATCTTATTTACTGTTAGGTATGCTCTCACATGGAACAAAATGGTCACAACTAATGATTAACATGAAAATTACAGCATATTAAAGGTGTATAAGAAAAAAATAAGAGTGAAACATTTATTGCTGAAAATATCATTCCATGTACGTAATTGCGGCTGGTCTCTAGTTGTCTTGGTACAACTTGCGAAGGTAGTTAGGCTGTCTCGGGTGTGTCTCCTTGGTATGATTAGGGGAGGTTTTATGAGATAAAGAGATTTGAAAGAGGTTTGCCCATAAATTTACGTATAAATCTGACGGGACCGTAGGGCTGGTATGAAGTATGGAGGTTTACGATATAAAGAGGTTCACTACGTAGAGGTTTTACTGTATGACTTATTTTCTACTTGTATTCTAGTTAATCAAAAATGGTCATGTTTTGCATGTGTCATGGAAATATATTCTAAAGTTCATTAATTTTGTTTATGTGGATCTTTATGGTTATTTCTGGTACGAGAAAACCATTTACATATTGGGTCATTGTATATTTTTGACTCAACAGCAAAAACTTGCAGCAAATTATACATTGAAACTTTCTTCTGGATAAGGGTGTGGAAAATTGCAGGCATTCCTGGAATATTTTTGTGTGAATTTTTTATGTTTTGCTGAACTATGAATTAGAATTTGGTATTTAATCACTTAGTTAGTAGAAAAGTGAAGGCATGATGTCTCTATAATTTTTAACTTATTCAATTTCCAAAGGGCACAAAAAAATTGCGATATATTGTGGTGTTACTTCTTTAAATCTTCCATATTCTGAACGTAAGCCCCAGACACAGGGAACTCCAACCGTCTGTCACTAGCTGGTTTAGGGAGACTCCACAAACAAGAACAATCAGCACTCAAAGAAACAATTGTCACAAAATTACGAGTCATTTTCAATCAATATCTATTACAAGTAGAAATATTCAAAATCAAAATTATTACAGAAAACAACGATGATACCTAACTAATAATCTCATAAGAAACATTACCAAAGGCTAAGTACAAGCTGCAGTTGCCTGACAGCACCAAAAATGGTTTTTAAGAAATCATTTTCTCAGCTGAGCGATCTGTTCACCATGAGCGCCGGAAGCAGAAGAGTCCTGGCCGACCTCGGAACAGTGTCAGGGTGGAGGGGAGGGAATTTGCAAAGGAGTGGAAGGGTAATAGCGCGATGTCCAAGTTAGCTGCATCGGTGTAAAACTCCCGGTAGGCGCCCGTGTTGACTGAAACCTCTGGAAAACGTCCGTCATCCAAGCCGGGGTTGGGGGAGAACAGCATATTGCCGGGTTTGCTCTCCTGTATCTCCTGGGTTTGAGACATAGCCAAGTGGTGCGATAGCTGTTAGAGGCAAGCCATTGGAATTCAAGGAGGGGAAAGACATAGTAGGATGAGGTGTTGGAGGGAGAGAGAATTGTGATAGGACAAGTGGAGTACTTCTCACTCCAAACTGCATTCTTATGCCTCAGCACCCACTTCCCCTTGATTGCCAGGAGTAGGTATTCCTCCGCCGTACTAGCTTTGTAAGTCTTGATCTCCGGGTATGGCTGGTTTGGATGACAGAGTTCAGAGACAAAAGAGTTCCGAGACTTAGAGTCGAAGGGCCTTTGGCGAAAATCCTTTGCACGAAAAACCTTAGCGCGAAAAGTTCTTTGGGGGAGAAGTTCTGCGGATAAGTTCGAAGGAATTCAGAGGAATTGGGGGGGTACCAGAAGTTTTGGGGGGGGCACACTAAAAAATGCCACAACATATATCCCATCATTCAGACATGGAGTAATATACTTGTTCCATCCGGAAGAAATGTGCATATTGGGGGCCTGCAAGTTGTTGGGAACCAGGTCAAGTCTCAACTGTCTCCATTTATTATCCATACCCTCATTCATTTCCATCCTCGTGCTGTATATGACCACCGGCAATTGACTGCCACGGTTGTCCATATCCCAGACAGATGATTGCCTTGTAAAGTGCACCTTGAGGAAGGCAAAGGGGATCCATCCAAAAGAGGCCTTCATAGCTTTGAGAATAATTAGTGAGTGACCACATCCAAAGCTATTTGCACCTCTACCCCTTTAGGCATTCCCTCTGGCTAGAGGGGGGAGGGAGAGGAACTGAGTCTCTTTCTCTTACACATTTCTACCATAATTTAGGCTTGGATGTAGATGTGTAATTTGTACGAGAATATAATAGAAGGAGTTCAACCTCATTATTAGAAGTAAAACTATGGAGATAAATTCATTGCTGTGAAAGTGTTATTTATGTGCCGATACACAGTTTTTTGGACTTGTCACATTACTAAGTAAAAGATTAATTTCCTTCTGCACCATACAACAGTATATCTTTATAATGAATGGTAACATTTCCTTTGTGAATATGTTTTCTTTTGATGTGCCCTGTACACTTACAATTGTATCCTGATGTATTCTGTCCTCTGGGAAAATAAGTATTATTATTAATGCTGGTGGTTGCTTTCGGGAAATGCTGTGTAGGTAACATTATCTGCTCGATGCTTCACTTCTCCTACTGGGAACATTTTTAAGAGAATAGGAATGTTTCCTACGCAGCATTTCCCGAAAGCAACCACCAACATTGATAAAAGAAGCATCCAAAAATATTGTTATTATTATTACATATGTATATATATAACTGTACTTATATTGAATAGCAAAGACCATTTTTTGATGATTATTAGTTGCAATTCCTTGAATATTCAAACAGTGCAAACTCATAATCTGTAGTCATATTTTACACCTTTATATTGATTAGCTAATGAAATTAAAATTGATTTCTCTTGTTAAAATGGAATGGAATCACTCCAGATACATATATAAATCCATCAATTTTTCAATTCAAGATTCTTTAAATTGTTTTTGGAAAATGGTATTATGTATTGTTTCTTGTACTTTTACAGATTGAAGAGGAACAGACGTTGCTGAATGAACTACGGAAAATTGAAGCCCGTAAAAAGGAACGTGAGAAGAAGACTCAAGACCTCCAGAAGCTGATAACAGCTGCTGATAGTCAAGTGGAGAGTCGCAAGGCAGAGCGAAAGGTCAACAAGAAAAAATTGCTGCATCACCCCTTGAGGCCTAGACCTGATGCAATGGTAAGTTTATTTATTAGAGGTTACATTTTATCCATTATATTCTCTCTGTGTCCACTGTCAAGGAGTCTTTGGATTAGTCTTTTTATCTCGTGTGATGCTCTAGCATTGTCAATCAAAATTATAACATGCAGAGAATATTTTATTTCCATTTATGAAACACAAGAATTGTAATTGTCTTCCCAGGGATGTTCTATGATTTCTTGTGTAATGAAGAGGAATGATGTTTTTAGTTGAGAAAGATTTACTGCTTTTCCTGCGAATAGGTTGCGTGAAAAGGTCTCAGGATTGCCTCCGGGTCAGGAAATGCATTACTGCCAATGTTTCAATGTCCGACTTGGCCATCGTCCATAGGACTGAGAATCAATCAGGGCCGTGAGTGGACGATGGCCGAGTCAGACATCGAAACGTCGGCTGTAATGCAGTTTCTGACACAGTGGCGATCCCAGGAACTCTTCACGCATGTTTTTAGTGCTTTTCTTTGGCTACATCATGGGATTAACATTGAAAGCAGACAGAAAATAAGGGTGAATGTACTTAACCTTATTGATCCATTCAATAAAACATTTTACATAAATAGGATGATGAACTGAAATTTTTCAGAAAAATTGTCAACAATCAGACCATTTAATATTTGTATGGCTATCGAATTTACATTATCATCATCATTCCTCTGCTGTCCTCATAACCTGTCCTATGCAACTCATTCGGGGCCATCCCATGCCCTTCTTCCCTTCCATGCGTCCTTCCATTTACATGATTGTTATATCCAAGAAGTCCTACACTTACTGTTAGTTGCGATCTTCATCCAATATAACTGCAAGTCTCATCTGATAACTTGGGCCTGGGAAAATTTACCATATTCATGATGAATTTTATACCTGGCATTCATGGCAAGAATAGAGAAATGGCAGCCAAGTATGTATGTAAAAGCATGAAAGCCATAATTTCAACCAGCAAGTTTTATGCTTATTCCTATCATTAATTCCCTCTAATTAGTTATCATCTCATTAGATTAGCTTACTGCACCTGTTTAGTTTCCGAATCTCAAATAATCAAATTTCACTTTAATTGTTCTGATTTTATGTAACTCACAACTCAGTTCATACAGCCAGTTCATCAATGAATGTGTTTTTGCTCTGAACTTCCTTTATACTTTAAGCTCCTCTATTTTATCCCAAATCTGTGGTGGAGAAAATCAGAAATGGCTGCTTAAAGGACCTCAAAAGAACTGTACCTCTTTAGAACATGTGCTCTTTCTAGTTTTTACATCATGTACATGGTCATATACTACATGATGTCAGAGTTAAGTTTGATTATCTATGTTACTGCAATCCCAGATTTTTGCTTTTCTTGGATAATATTGTCCTTCAAGGTACTACATTTTAAAGAAAGGCTAACTGTAATTGTCATAACTGCGGATCATCTATGGTCAGTTGTAAATTCTAGATCAAATTCGTTTTTAACAGAATCATACCTAAGGGGTAAATTGGAATATTAGTTTCTGAAAACAAAAAGTAAAGCCCTTTATCTCTCTTACCTTGCATCCAAATCAACTTTTGATTTTCAGGCTCCCGATCAGCCAGTTTGTGTTTTATCTGGGCTATTTTTCCTCTCCCTGCACACATGTAATTTCAAATTGTTTTCCAAAGGCAGCAATGATGAAAATCGTGTAAAGATCGATCCCTCATGATAAAATACATCTAAATAGACATGTCACTTTATACATCCTATCAATGTAGGTAATAAGTTATTTGGTTAACTTAGCAATTTCATTGACTATGATCAGTGGCGGATACAGAGAAAATTAAAGGGGGGGGCGCAAAAGACATCTTGAGTTACCTTTACTTTTATCGCAATAACAAATAATCAAGTCACATGCAGAGCTTCAGAAGTTTTAACTAAAGTGATTTAACACACATTCAAGACAATGCCATCTTATGATATAAAAAAGTCAAAATTATGGTTCTGCTATGTTTGGCAATACGGGTGGCCCCGCAAAGGGAGGGCGCGCGCCCCCTGCGCCCCCATCTGTATCCGCCACTGACTATGATGGAAGTATTTGGCTGCTCCCAAGAGAAATGAATGGAAACTCAGCTGCATATATTTCCATTACTGACCATTACATTTAAAAGCTTGCACAGCACTTAATGCACCTAACACTATGATTATGTTTTCCTAATCTATACACAGTAATCATAATTTTCGTATTAATTGTTTGTCCTATTTGTTTAGATACAAACTATTACACTAAATTCTTCTATTTTTGTCAGTTTCATCTTATCCATCAACCTATGTCCTTAATTAATGGATTAACTTAAATTAGAATTAACAGATGTGTAATTATGCAATAGCGGTTATTTAAGGTTCATGAAAACAGTAATCTAACTTACATTAGTATTTAATATTAACTGTGCTTATTGCTCAATACATCCCTTCTTTTCATCCTAAATTAGCAAATTCAAAACTTGGTGTTCCTTCATTATTATTTGCCAATAAATATTCATTTGTTTCACTCTGCGGGCTTGCTTGTAGGTTTCAGCCGACAGCCCAGCTATGGCACGAGAATGACTTCCTTACAAAATTATTTTGTTTAATGAAAACCCATATTATTCCCTGTTGTGTTCTAATTTAAAAAGTGTTGGAGCCCCCTGTTTTCCCTGGCTAAATCATCATCAATTCTATAATAGATAATATCTAAAAATATTTGAGGTGGACAGCTTTCTGTTTTTATTTTATTTTTGCGAATTTTGCATTTAGCTTTGGATTTGCCTGCAAAGCTTTTCTTTGGTGATTCATTCCTATATTTTCTCTTATAGTATCTTCACCATGGACACACTAGTTTTAAGTTAGTATTTTTGGTATCCCTAACTCCAATGAATGGACTACTCCGTATCTAATTTGACTGATATTTTTTTCAGATTCACTTTTCTTCCAGTTTCATTTTTTAATTCAACATTATTTTGAATCTGTTGACCCCAATCACGTACTGTATCTCTCTTAAGCTTTTATTCTCCAATGTTTTAATGAGCCTCTGTCCAGCATCTTTGCAGTTCCTCCAGAGTTTAATAAAGTTACTTATACAATTTTAATTTTTATACAAATTTTAGGGATAATATGTATTCTTTTATCTAATATTATGGTGGTATTTCTTCATGTGGTAGTACGATTAGTAATACAATAAAAGTTCATTTAATTAATTCAATTGTCACTGTGCATAAAATATTTCCTTAAGAAATGTAACCCATCTTCGCATATCATATATGTATTTGGTTCGTGAATGAATGAGTCAGTGGAATTTTGGTAACGCAAGAGTGGTGAGCATAGACAAAAGGCTATTCTGTGCTTTAAGATCATATGTTTTCCCACTTTTTGCTGTCAATTCAGAATTTATAATTTAAGGCTCTTTTCATAGTGAAGAATTATATTGTACCAATGTTTTTCATGAATGTGATGGGACCACAGAACTGTTTCTTCTGCTGTCTCTTTTTCTCATTTTGTGTACTAGAAAAAATGTTTCAGTGTATTTACATGTCAACGTCATATTGCAGTATTTTATTGGCCATCTGAGTACACTTACTTGGTCATGAAGGTTATTTTTTGTCAGCGTGTAAATTTGATATCAGGTCTAGTGATACTGATTCATGAAATGTTACCATGCCAAACATCCTTTGCAACTAAATCACCAGTGTTAGCCTAAAAAATTGAAATGCTCGTTACATGCCTGGCATCATCATGTTCTGGATGGAGATTACCTATTTTAAATGACTGGATGGCGGTTATAACATTTCCACCTCATTGTTCTAGATTACCAACATTTTTATAAATTCTCTCACCAGCGTGCTGGGTTTCTTCTCCATGTTTTCCCATAGCATATGGGCCGGATTATTAGTATGATATTACATTTTTCAATCAAACATCCTGATTGTATCTTTGTCATTTATTTTTCAGCTGACTTATTGGTATCACTTCGATGTGTCACTCAATTTCTTTCTTTTGCTTCAATAGCATATGTTGAGTTTTATCATTTAATCAAGTTGTATTATTGAAACTATATGCTTTGTTAATTGATAGGCAGTGGAGACTGCTGGTATCAAGTTCCCTGATTTTAAAGGCACTGGAGTGTCTCTACGCTCACAAAGAATGAAATTACCTGCAAGTGTTGGGCAGAAGAAGACTAAAGCAATTGAGCATTTACTCCATGAACTCAACATTGGTAATTATCAGACTGTCATGTTCCCGTTTTCTTGTAATATTAGGATGAGGGTGTTCTTGAGCCTTCTGATTTAATGTTAACTCATGATTCATTTTATATTTCTACTAGTTTCTTCATCTTATTTTGTGTCATCACCAGTGTTAACTCTAGAAAATCCAACGTGTTTACTAATGTGATGTGGAATTTCTTTAACACAGGGCTTTTTGTGCTAACATATGATAATACTAATGAGTGCCCATATTAATTTCATTCTCTCATCATACACTTCTCAAACAAGGAAGATCATTTTAACTCATTCATCCCAAGTGACACGAATGTGCATTGAGCATGCTTTTCCAAGATGTCATAGGATGCATATTCACATCCATAGCTAATAACCAAGTTTGCCTTATTGCCATTGGGCACTAAGTAGTCCAGGTTTAATGTGTTAAAATACAAAGATCAAGTCATCTATTTACTATGGGTGCTCATTACTATGAAGTCATCTTAAAGATTGCTTAAATGAAGAATTTTTCTTTTTCTTTGCCTTTTGAATTTTCGTGCTCTTTGAAGTCATTTTTTGTTCATTTTATCCCTAATTTTGCCTATTACATGGTTGAGTGTGCTTAAGTAAAACGAGTGAATTAGACTAAATAGAAAGAAGATTGTGTTGCAGTTTTGGTAACCTGCAGTGAATCCTGAATCCTTATACATATTGTGTTTATCTTATAATATGCAAGTGGTGCTGTTCGAAGCATTGTGGTTTTTATTGAAAAAGGTTCGCAATAGAATCTTTCATTAATTTGGCAATATTTTTGCCAACTCAAAACTTGGTTGCCAAGTCATGTCAAAGCTGCTTTAGGTTTTTTGGTATCCTGTTGTTTAACTTAACCCAGTTATTTAATGAGAATAATGCAGTCTTTGGGTAAAGATAAGAACCTGATGTTACGCTTATGGGTCTTAAATTTAATTTGAATAATTTAATTGTAAAATTTTACCTTGAAAGTAATTCCTTCAAATCTGTTAAACTTCAAATTCTTCTCATTTCAGAGCTCAACCCGATGCCGACGGAGGAGATAAGTGTGCATTTCAATGAGCTTCGAAGTGATATGGTACTACTTTATGAGCTCAAGACAGCTTTAGCCACTTGTGAATTTGAACTACAGACTTTACGCCATCAGTATGAAGCCCTGAATCCCGGCAAGGTGAGTTTCATAGAAATGAAGAAGCAGTGTACTTATTCATTGCCTCTTCCTGTTTATTTGTTGGCTATATCATTGTATGCAATGATTGACTGTAGCAGTTCCTTCTTAGTGTTTTAGCAGATGAGTCTTTGAAAACGTTAGACTTATATGTTTAGGTATTTAATTTTCTGTTAATCCATGATTTTTCATCAATTATACTAGTTTTTTTGCTCACTTCAGTTCTGCATTATACATTGGGGTGCATTCAATGTTATTTTCCCTGCTTTAACCATTGGCACTCATTTTTTTTCACCCTCCATACCCATAGGCCACTCAGAATTTAATTTTTGAATGCCTCGGCATATTAGAGTGATACTAAATAAGTGGATTAAGGAGTGATCTATGCTCTGTAGATAATTATTCAGCATCCAAGTGGAAAGGGTTAAGCTCAGATAAAATTCAGGGTGAATTTGGAGACAAACACCCACGTAGAATAAATCGCTGCAACTAAGCCCTTTTTAGTAATAAACAATGATGATTAATATAAAATTCGATATTATATTGCCAAAGTTTAATGTTTATCTGAAGAATTTCATGGTTTTACGATGGGTGAGAATTATGTATCAACAAATTATGTGTGTATGCAACCCAAGTGTCACCCCAAATATCTGGCTTTATGGCTTCATTTCGCATTTTGTCTTTTGGAAGGCAAATTTGAGGAAAATCATCTACTTTTTCTTTTTAAATTTCATTTCCCTTCTTAAATGATCGTTTCGAGGGAAATAATTCCCATAGCGATCCCTAAAAAATTGTTTATTTTGAAAATATTAGGTACGGAAATGTGTCCAAAATACCACGCTCTGAAAAAAGTTGCAAGGATTGAAATGTTTATCCGTATGACCTGAAAGTGATTAGTGGTAGTTTTAAAGTATATTTATGATATTTAGCAGTTGTAGATACAGCAATGATGATTATGATTTGTCACAAGCTAAGTGCATGTACACATGAATGTTCTACCTGACGTTACCTGAAGGTGATGAAACTATCATGTGACCACTGCAAGAGGCTTTGCCTGGCGTGCTTGATTTTATACGCCTGTGAAAAGTACACGTACATGTTTTGTTTTGAATTCTTTTGTGTTAATGTTGAAATATCATCGTATCTCGGGAAACTGAAATTTTAAGTCCAGTTCATACCTGGTACGTATTAACCATAGTCAGACGTTATTGATACCATGCATGAATGTGATTCCAAACATTTCGATAAAATATTCTACAGTTTCAGCCTGAATTTTTGCAAAACCGTAAACTTACGGTCTCTGATAGCAGTGATTAATATTATTCGATTTGAAAAACAATTTTTTGATCTGAGAACCCAGTACGAGTTGGCAACTTTCCTGCACAGGGAAAGTTTAATCCTGAACATAAAAGTCATTTTTTGGCCCACTCTATTGTTCATACCACGTGACTCAGCTGTTTCTTTTTCCCTGGTGTGGAGGAAGGAGGCGTGAGATGTAATCGGGAGAGGGGGTTGAGCATCCTCACAGCTGAATAATTCTCTAGGACTAGGAAGTGTGCATAAATCTCCAAATTAAATTCTGATTTCAAATATATTAGCTTTGAAATAAGCATTGAATGTCTTCTTTTTGCCTAGCTTATTTGTCCAATATCTGAATGGAATCCTATTTTTTTATTTAAAGACTAAAATGTTATGGTAAAATTTCTTGTTAAGTAATAATGTCACATTATTTAAGATATAATCAGATATTTAGAGATACAACCTTTAATTATCATTAATATTATGCCTTTTCTCTCTCTTTAACCTTTGGTACAGACTCTGGCCATTCCCATGAGTGTTTCATCCAGTGCAGAAAAATCCCTCGCACTGTCTTCACCTGCTGTGCCTGGGCTGCAACCTCCACAATTGACTCCTCAAACTTTGGAGGCTCAGAAACCACCAAAACCCATGTCAGAGATCATTGATGTAGTGGGTTCCCCAGGAACTCCCCCTGGAGTATCTGGTACATAAAGTGTTTCCTTTTGGAAAACAACATAGGAATGTTTAAACGTGTTATTTTTACGCTAAAACCAATCAAGACCTGCTGTTTTTTGTGTGATGAGTGGTCATTGTTAACTTTTAAAACAAGTGTGTCTTGAGGAAACTTAGTGAAATATCTGTGAAAGACATAACCGAAATTGTTTCCTTGGGAAAAATTTCTCATTTTTAGTCGGAAATACTGCAAAATTATGGTCGTATTTGACTATGATAATGCATGTGAATAAGATGCTGTTGCTTTGTCAAGCACACTAGATGTCTCTTATTCTAATCTCTAAGTCTTCGCCTCACTAGAGAAAAATCTATGAATGTTTAAAAATTAGCGTAGCAATCTCCCCTCATGGACTTGTGTGGTGAGTTGTTGGGTGAAATTTTCATACTTCAATAGCTGACCATTGTTCTTCAAGCCAAGATTTTGCCTATGTATTCTGTCTTACAGCATAATGTTGTGAGCTTTCTCAATGGATTTCATCTACAGAATTCATGAAAAACTAACTTTGCTCTTCTAATGGAATTATGGTTTTTATTGTCAGAATTTTTCAAAACTGTTGCTATTACTTTGGAAGTTTTTATCATCTCTGTATTAATAGTGAGAAAAGTTTTGTGAATGGGAAGGGTTGCCAGAATATTGCTTTGAGAATGGCATATAAGAGTTCCCCCACATAAGCCCCTTTAAGAAAAGAGGGGCTTTTCATATCGCCTCGGTGATGATTTCGTTCTTGCTTATGTCTCACTCCTCTTATCTGTGGCAATATTCTTCACTGACAGCCATACAGGTTCTGTGTTACTTTGTAATAATTTATATCTAAAACTGAAACTTTTAGTGGAAAAGTTTTGTTGTCGTTGCTGAAAACTAGTTCAGCAACAACAGTACCCTAATCTATTCCATCACGAAAACCATACATTTCCATTTTTTAAATATTTCAGAGGACTTATTAAAAATGTTGAATGAAAATATAATTCCCTTAAGAAATACAATCATGTCAAACTTTATCTGGAAATGAATAATAATATTTCACCAACAAATAGAGAACTTGTAACTTTTTTATTAAAAATAAAACATGGAAAATCACCTTGTTTCATAGCATATGTTTACACCAAATTCAATCGAATTTTGATGTCTTCATCTGAAGCAATGAGATGGGTCCGTAAGAATTCATCCACTGTTTCTGTATTCCACTTGTCAATCGCAAGGACCTGAGAAAGAGCAAAATGGATCAAATTCGTGGAAAGGATCCAAAGGTGGGAAATTTCTCCATGCAATTCAACCAAGAAAATAAATTTACACATTGACGGCACAACTCTCTTAAAACAATACTGCAATTTCAGAGACACCAAAAAATCACTTCAATCCAAATGGTGACTCTTGAAAGTCCACATTCATTTACTCAATACTGATGCACCAAAATACTTCCAGCAATTTCTCGAGCCCAAACGACCTCTTGAAACTTACACTAATTTTACATTATCTAATTACTTCTAATAAATAAAATTAATTTCAGGTCAATAACTTAATAAACATTTTCTAATAGTTAAAAATTTCTGATTTACTCGCATAATTTAATTTTTTAAGACAAGCATTAAAATATATCAAAAGTATCAATGGATGCACTAGGTAAGAATGCCGCGATATTCACAGGAAGGTAACTATAGTTACCTTCCTGTGAATATCGCCACCCCATACCACCACCCCACCCCATATATATATATATATGGTATACCACCCCACCCCATATATATGGTATACCACCCCATGAATTTAAACGATCAGGCGATAAGTCACCCAAAGTGTAATTATGAATGCTAACAGAACTTATGCTTACCCATTCGCGATAAAAAATTCATTCAACTTACTTCTTGAACGTTGCCTTCTGCATCCATTAATTTTATAATTGGGTCTAGTCCTCGAACGTACTTTATCTGTAGATTAGGATATTTTGCTGGACGATCACTTTTGATGAAAGCTGTGAAAAGAATACCCAATGAATACAAGTACCGGTGGATATTTAGCCAGGCTTGGCACGAATCACAAAACTAAATTTACCAACCTTGAATTTGGGGGTATGCGCCAAATTTACATGTACACACTTCCAGCCGAGCCCGGGCATACTGCTTAGCAGCATTTACTGTGTCATCCCGGCGACAGCACTGGTAACAATGTTCCCTTAAAATAAAAGGAGTTAGAATTCAAGATTAGATAAACCCTGAAATTGAAAGAGCACTTGACAGAACTTAGTATGATGACAATTAGAGAAAGATAATAATACTTAAGAGCCTCCAAGTCGAATTTCTGTAGCTGGTCGCATGATGAACACAGTAAATTTGCCTTATTAAATCCTAATGACCAGCAATCATCCGTAGAAAATTCCGCGTTTGTCAGACGTCCCTAGAGAGAAAACAAACAGAAATAACAACATTAGGAGCTCAAGAAGAATTATTGTGTTCCTGAATTGGTGAAATCACATCAAGTAAGTAAATCCGACAGCAAAAAGGTATAAAAGTGTAAAATTCTTACCGTGGTAGAAATTAAAACATACACAAGGACTGCATAGCGGCACCAGTAATGACTTCTCGGTTCAACTCCAAGCATTTTCACGAATAAATAGTTTCGTCCTAAGCTTAAATAAAAAGTATATAGTACTAGGAAAAGTATATTTAAGTCGACAAAATAACTATCGTAATCTTTCCATCACAAGCGTATCATATCTAACCACTTGTCATGTTCGCACTTATGTCATCATTTGTTTTTCGTTTAGCGCTTACGCGGCTTATGCCTTGTTTCTACTACGAAGGGTCTACAGCGGTTAGGGGATGATGGGTAATGCCCCGTTTACACAACGATCGTCGGGACGTTGATCCGTACGATCGTAACCTCAAAACGTCGTGTAGACGCGCAGATTTACCATCGTAGGCCTTAGTACCTAACACTGCCGAACTTACGATGGTTAGCGCTAGTGTGCCAAGAAAAAAGAGTTAGGAAATGAAGATCGATGCATATACGATTCTTTCGCGCCGTTGCAATCTTGATACAACAATTAATATTTAATAAATAACTCTAATATATCAGATATATGGCAACGATTGAAGACATTATTGAGCAGGTAATGGAAGGAAGTGATGGGAAAGTTGTTTCTGATGTTCTATTTGCCAAATGATATAGGATATTCTGTACTATACCAGTTTTATGCATTTCTTTATTTACAGGTTAACCCATAACCATGTATCCTTACATTATACTTCACAGATGATGGAAAATAACAAACATGCACAAAATGTTAACCAATTAAATCATTGTATACAGGATTTCACAATAAAATTCGCCAGAAATAACCATAACATTTAGATGAGGACATGGAGATATCAATACTTGTGCCGAATCAAGCCGAAATCTAAGCCTTTTCTAGTTAAATTATAACAGCAATATGTACTGTCTTTAATGCGTGAATATTCTTGAATGTTTTGACATAGTCTCTCGAAGAATATAGTTTCTTAAAGACTTCACGGACTGTTATGACTATTAGTTTAGTTTTAGTTTTATCTCAACATAGCTGGGAGTTGAAGACATAATTTGCTCTATGGTAATTAAAAACAAGCAGGTGAGGATTTATATAGCTATGACGGGATCCATTAAAAGTTGCTAATAAAGGAGATAGGAACAATCTAAATATTAATTGATAATTTTGTAGAGGAATATGCCTTTGTTGGAGGATCCTTGGTCGTGCAAGAGTTTTCAAATTAACTAGGGAAAGAATATATGAAGTGTTGCAATCAGACAAAGAGATTTATAAATCGTAATTATTTAATTTGAAAAATTTATTTTGGAGACGTTCAATCCGGATTGAGTCGATATTATAATAAAGTGACCAGTTAGCAAAATATTCCAATTTGGAACGTAGCAAGGAGACACATCTACTGTCTTTATTTACTGCATGAATATTGCTAAACTTTGGACAGATTCCCATAAAGAAACCTACATTCTTTAACGTTTTACCGACAGTTCGGTCTAGCTTCAGTTTTAGCACATGAAAACATTAATATTCTTTTGCTTCTAAATTTCCAGGATTTCAATTTTCTCACGCAGTGTCGTCGTCAGTTGTTATCTGACACAATTCCACAACGAGGGCAGCACTGAGTTACGATGGTAACTTTTAGACGTGTAAACGTGCAGTAGTCGCGATCAACGTCGCGACGATCGTGGTGTAAACGGGGCATAACCTGACCAGCGTTCCAGGGAAGTTTGTCCGAATACCCTGCCGGGAACAGAAGTTTGGGGGAGGTAAATAGTTGAGTAACGAAATAGCGTGTGATGAAAATGTAGGTTCAAGTAGCTAGATTGTTGCATTTGATCAACATTTATTTAATGCTGTGGCGAAATTGGATCCGCCTCCGGAACAAATGGAAGAAGAAATGCGACGGAGGAGGAACCTGAGGGCCTATATTATAAATAGGTTACGAAGAAAACCCCGGCATTACATTAGAAGAAGTTGACGGTTTGTTAGCAGTCACGGGTTTTGGGATGGAGATGTTCCCAAATGACCAGATGCTTTTCAAAAAACATATCGTATTCAGCGGGATACATTTCAAATGCTGTGCAATAGAATAAGGACTAGCATCGTTAAAATAAGTACGCGCACGCGAGAAGCTATTCTCGTCCCTAAAGGATAGCGATTGCACTGTACTACCTCAAGTTTGGGTCAGATCTTGCAGTGGTGGAGGTATTCTGCGATGTCAACATAGGCCGCTTTTATACCCGAGCAGCTAAGTCTGCCCACACCTGTTTGTGGCCTTTAAATGTACCCCGAAACCTCCGTTGGATATTTTCCTCTTCATAAATCGAGAGCAAGATCTCCGTCTCGTCGTCTAAAAAATTCTTTCTCTCAGGATTGGCCATCCCCGCTCTTATTAAAAAAAATGTGTACTCGCAACGTTTTTCCTGCCTTCAATAATTGCCTGATCTCGTGGTTGTTAGACGAAATACGTTCGTCAATTGCTCACTAGATCAGGAAACTAGCGTTCCCACTACGATTTCTAACCCGCGTTACCTGCTAACCCGCGTCAGCCAACCCGGGTTACAATTCTGACCGGGGTTGGCGCTAACTGCCGTTTCCACAACGATATGTAACCCGGGTCAGCGCTAACCCGCGTAAGAAGGGCGTAGTGGAAACAAGGCATTACGCTGTGGCCAACATCGCACGGCGGGGAAGTGAGTGGGATGAGGGAACGTGACGTCACGGTTGGGACTGCAGACGATATTCCGTATGCGCGCTTGAGATATTTTAACGCTCATTCGCTGCAAAGTCGCTGAAAAGTGACGATATTGGGCACGAAAAATGATTATACACTTAATAAATATATTTTTACGATGAACTAAGGCATTTTATAGCCTTGACTGTGCGCAAAAAGCTAAATAAATCAAGATAAAGCGAGAAGCGATCGTATTAAATAAATTGATTAAGAATGTCATATGTTTACATGGGCGTACCCAGCGAAGGCCAGAAGGAGCAGCTGTCTCCCTAGAAGCAAAAATCGCAAAAGTCTTTAAGCAAAATCAGAACTGAATTGAAACGTATTCAACAAATTTTTCTTCAAACCAACGAAAAATGATATGTATTAGTATAAGTTAAGTAACTGAAATAAAACTATTTTTTCAAGGAAATGATCTCATAAACTAATAAAGCGCTGTAATAATGTTCTTATAATGTTGGTTTCATTCATCTTTTCCATGCTAAAATGTCTCAACTTGGCTTGCCCCCCCCTCCTAGAACATGGCTTCCCCCCCTAGACCATGGCATTCCTCCCCCTAGACCATGGCTTCACCCCCTCTAGGTAAAAAGAAGGGGTCCTGGCAAGTATCACGTAATTTTTTCCGCAAAAACCAGTTTATTGCGATCTCGGTTATCTTCAATAAAAATAATTAAACAAATCGTTTTATAAGCCCAGCACAATGAAGCCTAGATTAACGTATTTACACTGAAAATACGCATTTTGAAAAATCCTACGTGAGATTAAAAAGAAGGCGTGGAGCAAAATCCCACGATATCTCACAAAGGATGAAGGGAGGGGTCCATAAAAAGGCAAAATTATTTTAGAAATATTACTTATTAATAGTAGATTAACCTAACGGTGGCATTCCTAGAAAATGAATATTAAGACAGTCCCAACGGTCGTGTGTCATTTTTGACCCGTAATTTTAGTAACTTTGCATCGAGCAATATTCATGAAAATTGGCACACTTATGGGGAAAGGTCCTAAGTTTTGTTGAGTTTAAGGAAAATTTTTACAATTTTGACCTTTTGACCTCACAATGTGGGTCCAAACCAAAAATTTTAATTTGCCTTATGTGGTTTTAATGTAAAAAATTGAGATTGAAAAATGTCTAAATTTCATTGACCAAAATGTCAATTCTTGGGTTTTCGGACTTGGGAAACCCGAAAAAAACACTTTAATTTACGAAAATTCAACCTTTGACCCAGTAAGGTCACCGTCAAGGTCATATAAGGGTGGCAAAAAGAATAGCATACCAACAAAGGTGTCGATCCATGGATTTTATAGGGCACCCAAGTCATTGGTATTGTCCAAATACCCGTATTATTCACTAATTGACCTCCAAGGTTAATACGGAGGTCAAAGGCCATAGAGGTAAACGTCCGGCCATCGTGACACCCAGGTTTCGAACCATATGTTTTCAAGGGTGCCAAAGACGATTTTTCAATTAATAGATCCGTATTGTTGATTTGTTTACCACCGAGGTCTCAATGGGGGTCAAAGGTCATAGAGTTAAATGTCTGGCCATCATGACAACCAACGTGTCAAACCATAGGTTTTGAAGGGTCCCAAAGTCGGTTACGCAGTTCATTCATCCGTACAACAATTTATTTTGACCTCCGAAAGTCATAATGGGGGTCAAAGGTCATAGAGATTTTAGCCGACCGCTTTGACTTTCTGGCCGCTTTTGATTCAGATATTTTAAACTTCATTCGCTACTTCGATTACCAAAATTTTATCTCCCTCAATAACTTCAATAGCATTTAAAAAAAGGTGATTGTTTGTTTTTAAACTCTAGCTAAATTTGAGGATTCTTTTTCAAAACTCTCTTCTACAATTCTAGGCCATTAAGCCTGATATAGAAAGTAGGAATTTATGGTGTGGTATACTTTGAAAATTCTATCTACAGCTGACGAAAGAGGTAACTAGCCCGTTTTACAGTAACCAAGTATTTTCTTATACATGCGACTTCCGCATTTTCACAAAATTCGTTCAGCATTTTAAGACGCACAGTGTAATGTAGAAATAGAAATATATTTTAATGACAATATTTTCCACATCTGCGGGCAACAAAACAGCAGCTGTTTGAACGGCCTTATGTATCATGTGCGCTGCAAAACCGATTTGATAACTGATGTACAGACCTTAGATCTAAAGGAATGACTATAAAAAATAGAATGGAAATACATCCTTCTGCTAATGCTAGTTTCTTTTCTTCGTTTTCATAAATTGTTTTTACTTAAAATTTCTGTATTTTGGAGGAAGATAGAGCAGTATTTAAATATCTTTTATGGTCTTGCGTCTCCAAGTGCTTCGAAATATCATACTGCCGTGAAAAATAGAAATTTATCCGTTACATTTCACACATTCTTAACAAATTTCACAGAGTAATCGCGTCTGGATTTTTTTAATAAAATGAGATTCACTTCTTAGATGATCTTTGAATCCACATCCTCTTTTCTTACGTATTGTGACAAGAATATAAAAAATTAAATTATGTCGTAAATTGTTTAAAAAAATTTAATTGAAAACTCTGTAAGTACATACGTACAAAATTACATAAAAATATTTAATAAGTTATTCAATATATTAAATATAATTGATTGTTATAAAGCACATTTATTTTTAAAATTATTTTAATCCAATCCTCTCTTTCTTTCTAATTATAAATATGTTAATAGGTATTATTTATTCCCAGAATTTTCCGTAGCGTACGTAAATCGTAGGTGTCACTTGCAAAGCCGGCGCTAGACCTTTTTCCACCATCGCAAAATATATATAACACGAGAGCTGTCTGCTAACAATAAGTAAAAAATTATGCATTTATGAAATAACTAAATTACTTACCTAAATAATATGAATGCTGATTTGTTGACATCCCTTTTTAGTAGCGCTAGCGCGCAGCTCAATTTGCATCGCATAATTGACCGTTTAAAAATTACTATATGCGAAGGCGTTGCCGCGTTACTTCGTGGACGACCGGCTTTACACCATGACCCTTTTCCTCTCTAAAATTCCCCCCGTTTACAACTTTTGTACAAGATTTCATGTTTTTATAACGATGTTCCGAATGATGCTAGATCGCTAACGAGATAAGAAAAAAATCTGCGGAAGTTTACAAAGGGTTTTGTCTTCATTTTACTGCCACAATATTTTTTCGTCGCTGCCAATGCCGAAAAATGCCACTGTTCATTAATTGTAAGTTCACCAATCCAACCATGGCTAAGAGAATACTTCTCGTACATAACGCAATAAATATTAGTACTTTTAATTGAAAAATCGCGAAGAAAATGGTCAAAATACCGCAGTGATACAGTGAATCCCCATTCGTAGCCATGCGCTACGACGATGAGCGTCCCAACAGTGACGTCACGCCGCTTTAAAAGTGGGAGGGGAAGGAAGGGAGCGGAGGGGAGATGTTGGCCACACGGCGAGACATGGGTAGGGGTGGGGAATGGCGGGTCTAGTTCTTATATGGTCTAAGTCTGTAGAGTTTTAGAGACCGGAGGAAGGGATAAGCCGTGTCCCAATTGGCCATTTGGCTATGCCAATTCCAGGATTTAGCCATGACGCCATCTTGGAAGGATGTCCCAACTCGTTAGCCAGCATAAGGGAGGGAATTTAGGCAGCTAACGCGGCCGCCAGATTTAGGCATCGAGGAGTGCATCCTTCGCCCGACTTTTCCCATGATTCAAAGCGCCTTCAGGAGAAAGGGCATCATGGCTGTCAACAAGGGATAGTACTTGTATGCAAGTAGTGTTGATATTTTGAGACTTGTTCGAATAATTATTAATTTTTATTTTGTTTATAATAATGAAATTGTGTTAATGGAAGTGTAAGAATTACGGAGAAATTAGTTAATGAGAAGGCGGCGTTAATTTTAATGCTAATTAATGTTTGTATGCTTCATATATCTGTATATGTTATTTTATAACTTTTTATACCGATCACATGCTATCTTTTGCTACCGTTTACTTTTTTAACGTGTTAAATAATGCTTAATTATGTAACACTATGTCTAAAGTCTTATTTAACACTTTTTGTACATTAGGTTAACTCCCGTAAAAATAAACAATTATTATTATATGTTATTGGACAAAGTCCCGAAATTGGAATCGGAATAAGTAACAACATTTAAAATCTATAGTGATTATAAGATATGATACCGAAACCTGATTTATGTTCGTAAACCATACTTTAAATAAATTTTGAAAATAATTCCCAAGTCAGACGGTAACCGTTTGAATAGACTAAATAGACCTGTTCTTAATAATACAAAACTAGGAATTAAATTGCTAAAATATAAGGAATTCGAAAAAGTACTTGGTTGAGAGACGATTGAAATATTACAAACCAATTAAAAGGAATATACGCTCATTTCGCCACAAACTTAGCTAAAACCTCTTTAACAAAACCATACGGAACTAAAAATACGAATTTGAAAGTATACCCCTACTTTACTATTACAAAAAGTTTGTCTAAGATACTAAAATTATGATTAAATACTCTTCTCCGACAACTAATACTCAAAATCACTTGACACATCACATTTTAACAATTTAGGGTGGGTTTTGTTCATCATTTGTTCAAATCATTCCGATTATCTCTTGTTTTGCATTGGCCTAGTGCCCAGTAGATGGCAGCACCTGCGTAAGGATGTCCCAATTCATGCTCCCTTGTGGTTGGCTGCCCAGAATCTGGCTGGCTAAATACATGATGCCTAATGGCTAACGAGTTGGGACACGGCTATAACCTTTTTGGCATACCTGACGCCAGCGCCACTGTGACGAATACGGCCAACGTCAAACTACTATTCTAAATACACCCTCAACTGTTTTTATTCAATGGAATCCAGCGGTAAAAGGCGATATAAATGAAGTAAAAGCTATCATATAGGTATACTGTCTATTTATAAATTATTACAGGTAAATAAAGTGCAATTTAATACTAATTATAGCGATAAATTCCAAAAAATGCAAATAGGTGACACAAAAATCGGGCATGTAAACATTTAAATCTGGGGGTCTATTCTCTAACTCGAAGCTCCCGTCGTGGTAGCTTCGAACTAGCTACCAGAATTGGCTACCAACCTTATTCTCTAACAGGGAGTAGCTTTCTCAGACCGAGAATTTCTGGTAGCTTTCTCAGACCGGATATGGGGTATGAGAAATATTTCGTGCGAACTCAGTTTTTACTCTTAGAACCAATGAAATCGCTCGTTTCATTTCGTAACCTGCGGGAAAATCATAATGTAGTCGTTCTCGGCTGACTTTTTCTTCTAGTTGAAATTAATGTGCTTTGTAAATTACGAAATGCTGAGTGCCTTCAGCTTTCATAATAATAGAAATACGTAAAAATAATTATATTTGGCTAAGCGGCTTTTATATCAATTCAATAGTTTCGATCGATGCAGCAGTTTATGTCACGATTGATAATAATGTAGGCCATGTAAATATAATGAAGAGAAAATGTTAGTAAACTACCAACACATTAAACCAATGCTATCACATTGTCGTTCTAATTCCCGAGAACTTTACACTCAGCGCTCCTTATGCTTTTGCCTGTTTGATGCAAAAAATTTGATGACCAACTGTTTCTGTGCAGAGATTGTTCCTTCTTGCACGGCGAGAGGATATCGCAATAACATGTGCATACGATAAATGTATATTATTTCGGGAATATCTTCAACAAAGTTAATGGGAAGGTGGAGAAAATTATGTTTGAAAGTTACGTCATTTCACTCAGATTGGCCTAAGCAATCATTTTAGGCTCACAATATGCTTCAAACGATATTTACACAAAACTCTACTGTCGTGCCGTTCTCACGACGGCTAAATTAATATTTAAATGGTTTTATGAATAAATATTTTATGCCAACCGCCAAGCTTGCACTATTGCAAGCGAGGGCGATTCATTAGAACTTGACCATCATTATGAAAAAACAACCTATTAAACGTAGTTCCTTCTCCCAATATTAAAGTCATATTATATTATTGTTTTTGTGATGACTTCCTCCGTGGGCTTCTGGAATATCCATGGCTACACTTTCTCAAAATTCAAAACAAATACACCAACTTAACTACCGGCACTGAAATTAAATGCGTATATACGGCCAAAGACACACAAATGAAAGCAGAATGATATCATGAACACATTTATTCATTGGAAGAGCAAAAAATTTATTAATAACTATCATGAAACACCTTACATTGCATTATAACACAATAATATATCCACCTCTCTACGGTCTGCATCTATGTAACACTAAACTCTCTTCACACAATCACTTCACAACAAAGATCGTTGCTAATAATGCACGGTAAAGTTAATCATAAATGTATAAACATTTGCAAAAATAAGACATCCATCTCTGTGCAGTGGATACATTGGCATTGGTAATGATTTCAACGCATCAATTTGTACCGTCACTACAACAGTCTCTCGCAACATCAATAATAATCACTGTTTTCGGGGTTTTTCTTCTCACTAGTAATGACTTCATGCAAAATAAGATTTCACGTGATATAAAATGATTGAAAGCAACATTTTTCTTCTCCAAATAATGAAATCAACTAGTTAACGCGATCGATAGTTCACTCCGAAACATATATGTTTATAGTCACGAAATTTGTCACTCATGCCCACTACTTTGTTAAGAATACAATAATTGAAGGCTTCAAATAATTTACGCAGCATTCCCGACCTCATTAAAGAAAATAATTACGCAAAACAACAAAAATAGTCAACACTTTTCTTGTTTACCACTCAATCGCTAGCCGTGTCAAGAAAGACTGATGGGATAGAACAAAAGATTAGCGACACGCGCCACTTGGTTCACGGCGGTTCATAGGAATTCCCATGGCCCTATGGGAATTCCCTATGTATTTTGATGGTAGCTAGCTGAAGCGCGGGGTTCGAGGGCGCGCTTCGCGAAGCTACCGTGGTAGCTAGTTTGAAGCTACGGAAGTAGCTTCAAATCCCATAGAGAATAAGGGTTGGAGCCTAATAAGCTACCGGTAGCTTCTGCAAGCTCCCTTCGCCGGAGCTTCAGCGTTAGAGAATACAAGTGGTAGCAAGTAGCTTAATTAAGCATCTTTCCACCAGAAAGCTACCGCGCTTCGAGTTAGAGAATAGACCCCCTGGGCTATTGGAAAGACGATTACCTTCAGGCATACCTCAGTTTTCATTGTAAACATGAAAATATAAAAATATATCCTTAGAATGCAAAATATACTGAGAACTTTTGTTATTGGAGATAAGATAACCTTCAGGCATACCTCAGTTTTCATTGTAAACATGAAAATATAAAAATATATCCTTAGAATGCGAAATATGCTGAGAACTTTTGTTATTGGAGATAAGGTAACCTTCAGGCATACCTCAGTTCTCAATATAAACGTGAAAATGTATCCCTCGCATGCAAAGTATACGGAGAACTTATGTTGTACGAGAGAGGATAACTTTTAGGTATACCTCATTTCTCAATGTAAACATGAAAATCTATCCTTAAAATGCAAAATATAGTGGGAACGTTTGCTATTGGAGAGAGGATAACCTTCAGGCATACCTCAGTTCTCAATGTAAACATGAATATCTATCCTTAGAATGCAAAATATATGGAACTTTTGGTATTGGAGAAAGGATTAGCTTCAGTTCAATGCGTCGGTCTTTCATGTAAATATGATGACCTATCCAATTTTTGCAAAATTTCTTTATATTCATGGTAGAGATAACCTTATAGGCATACCTCAGACCCTCATGTTAATATGAAAACCTATTTCATACACTTAACCACAAAATGCATAAGTTTTTTTAAATTCTCTTTATATTTTAGGTTGGAATAATCATCCTGGCTTTCCTCAGTCCTTCATTTAAACTTAAAAAGAATTACATACCTATGTATTGAATGCAAAAATATTGAAATATCTTGATTTTGAGAGGTTGGGAAAACCTTCAGGCATATCAGTCTGTCATGTAACTATGAAATAATAATTGTCATTATTATCTATTTTAGAATGAAAATAATTTAGTTTAAAGTGAAATGATTCAGTTAAAACTGTTATTATTGAAGGCTTGGGTGATAACCTACCAGGCATACCTCATTCCTTTATGAAAATGTAAAAGCTTTTTTCAAATTCCTCATTCTAGAATTCAATATATTACTAACACTCTTAATACTGGAGGCAGGGATAACCTTCAGTTATACATGAGTACTTCATGTAAAAAAGGATAACCTATATACTTATAGTACTATATAATCTTAGAATGGAAACTTTAATCACATTATCGTTAATTGAGGCTAAGATGAACCACTAAGCAAAACCACCAGCAAACCACTAAAGTGGTTTGCTACTCCTGAGCCCTTGATGAAAACATTCAAACCTATATGATATCCTAATTCTTATTAATTCAGAGGTAAAATATACACCCTTTATAGGTAGGCGTATGCCAAATTTACTATCTCTTCCTCCATTAATATTATAGGTTCATTATTATTTCTATCATCCGATATTATGTTACTATATATCTTTTATGGTTCATTTGTTCCCTCCCTTAGGACAAGTATCCTTCAGAGATTAATATATAGGTATACACCTTTTATGTGTATGTAGTATGCCTAATAAGTTCTCTTTTGAAAATAACTTTTATGGTGGATAATATCACTCCCTTAGTGCCTACAAGTATGCCATACAGAAATTGATATATGTACACCTATTATGTAGATGCATGCCTAAAAAGTTATCTCATACTACTATAACCTGTAATGGTCAATTCGTTCACTCCCTTAATACAAGTATGCTTCAGAGATTAATATATGCAACCATTATTTGGATGTATACCTAAAAAGTTATTTCCTCCTCCAAAAATATTTTATGTTTGATTTTTCACACCCATAATATTAAGCTTGCTACAGAGATTAATATATGACCTGTTATGTGTATGTATTCCTAGAAAGTTATCTCTCCAAATAATATATGCATTTATGGTTGAATAGTTCATTCCCTTATTTAAAGTGTGCTACAGATATAAATAAGTACACCTATTAGGTACCTAGATGTACATTAGAGTTATATCCTATAAACCATAAAATTTTATGGTTAATATTTTCACACCATAGGCGCAGAAGAAGGATAACAGAGGTGTGAATGGAAGGATTTCAATGACTCCTATATCAAGAGTTTTCAATAAATTTTCATTTTAAGGTTATGTACCTGAAATAGTTTTTCATATGTTTACATGAAGGAGTGAGGTATGCCTGGAAAGTTATCCCTAATTCCAATATCAAGAGCAGTCAATTATTTTTGCATTATCAGGAGAAGTATTCATGATTAAATTATTGAATGAGGTATGCCTAAAGATTACAATGTAAGGATATATACCTATATATGGGGATAAATCACTATAACCTGAGGATATCCCTTCCTCTTAAAGTTTTAAAGTTAATTTTTTGAAACCGAAATTTCATATTTAGGTCATATTATTGATGCTGCAGGAATTAGGAAGGATCCTTGCAAAGTGAAAGCTATAGTTAAGGCCACCAGCCCTACTGATGTATCTGAGGTTAGATCTTTCGTTGGTACCTGCAGTCACTATGGGAAAATCGTTCCTAATATGTCGAAAGTTTTAGGTCCATTGTATAAATTGTTGTGAAAAGGAGTAAAATATGAATGGAATGATGATTGTGAGAGAGCTTTCATTCAAGTTAAAAGAATTATGTCATCAGATGTGATATTAGTGCATTATAATCCTGATTTACCAGTAAAATTGATTTGCGATGCCAGCAGTAAGGGAATTGCTGGGGTGTTGGTGCATATTTTTGAGAATGGTGAGGAAAAACCTATAAGCTTTGTGTCAAGAGTTCTATCGCCTGCTGAAATGAATTATTCTGTAATTCACAAAGAAGCCTTAGCAATTTATTGGTCAATAAAAAAATTTTCTCAATACTTGTTGGGAAGAAAATTCATTTTGGAGACAGATCACATGCCTATGTTAGCAATATTTGGTGAACATAAAGGTATTCCACAAATGGGAGCTAATGGGTTGCAGAGGTGGGCGTTGTTTGGGTCTGGATATGACGATACAATAAAATACGTTAAAGGCAGCAGTAATCTGGCAGATGCATTATCTCGACTACCAGTTGATGAAAATGACATAAAGGATATAGCTATAGCTAATACTCACTATAGCGAGTATTTATTGGAGCACCGTGGGATCTCGTTATATCTAGGTTTTTGTTTGTGGTTGCTATTGACGGATTGTTATGTCAAGGAGGCTGATTTGTGTGTCATAATTTATATTCATACACAGTCTGAATTAATAATTAATAAGGAGTTGTCTCCATTACAGTAACTCAGATTTCCTGATTTACAACACTATGTAATATTTGGTTTTAAAGAAAGGCTGAGGTATTTCTGTAGGTTATCCTGTCTTCATTTACCAAAGTTCTTAAAATATTTTGCCATCTTTGAAATGATTTTAATGTTTACATTAAATACAGGTATTCCAGAAAGTTATCTATCATCCAATGACTAGAATATTGATATTAGTTGTCTATAATTTCCATGTTTACATTAAAGACAGAGGTACCCTGATAAAAATAAACTCCTCCATTGTGGGGAGGTCTACCCTCTAATGAGGGTAAGGGAAGGGTCAGATTATCCTTCCTATACCCTTCAGCAAGGGTAGACGGAGCGTATTTTAGAACATTAGCGGGTAGGCATTATCCTTCCTGGAGTGTAGGAGAAAGGTAGAGGAAGGGTTGGGCCAGTCTCAATGAAGGGTAGAGGAAGGATAGGCCTACCCTTCCTCTACCCTTCAGCAAGGGGAGACAGAGCATATTTGAGAACATTGGCGGGTAGGTATTATCCTTCCTGGAGTGTAGAGGGAGGGTAGGACTAATATAAAAACTAAAAATCCATATATTAATATGAAAATTTAAAAAATCGCTAAGCAACTCAATTAAATGAATGGGGATGAGTTGTAACAGTGATTTCTAAAATTATGAGACAGAAAAAAGTTAGCCTTCATGTGGTATTAAAACCCAGGACTCACATATTGGGGGATGCTGAAGTAGCGCCTTAACGACCTCGGCTTTCAAGGTACTTATGTGCTGGAGTTTCTCAATGGGATTTATAGTACAAAATCTTTGAGAATATCTTTTGCACCTGGACCTTTGTGGAAGAAAGCAGTGACTTTTTTCTACCATACCTATTTCTTTTCAGAAAATAACATCGGCATTCAAATACCGAACATCACTCCCAGGATGTCACATTGTCAGCCACACAAATAGGTTACATCCTAATAATGTGAATGAAAGCTCTTCTGAATGAGCTTTTTTCACACACTTATAGAAACTGTTGAGTATATATTATTGCTTTCCTTAGGAGACTTTTAAAGATAAGTTGTGCAGCCCATCCATCTTTGCTTTCAAAGACTGCTTATGTTCTTGTACAGAACTCAATACTCTTTAGCTGGTGAATGTAGCTGAGGAGACATTTTCAGGCTATATTTTCCTCAGAAATAAATGCCAAGTCCCAAGGAAAGGTAGACGAAGGATATTCCTACACTTGCCATTCCATTAATTGAGTTAGAGGAAGGATTGACGGATGGCATGGGAAGGAGTTCCAAGGAATGGTAGACGAAGGAAAGCCCTACACTTCCCTTGCCCTTAATGGCATGTAGAGGAAGGGTATACGGATGGTAAGGGAGGGAGTTCCAAGGAAGGGTGGACGAAGTATAGGCCTACCCTTCCGTAACCCATAATACATCTTGGACAAAGGATAGAGGAATGGTAAGTGAAGGAGTGCCAAGGAAGGGAGGATGAAGTATAGGCCTATCCCTTACCTTACCCTTAATGCAGTGCAGACGGATGGTAAGCGAAGGAGTTTTCAGGAGGTGTAGACGAAGGTTTGTTCTTTCCTTCCCTTACCCTCCTCAGAAAGTAGGGCGTGGTTTGTACAAGGGTAACTACCCACCATATGATGGCTACTACCATTCCTTTACCTTTCCTTTACCCATCATGGGGGAGTTTATTTTTATCAGGGTATGCCTGACGGTTATCCCTACTCCAATAATTATAATTGTACATAAATTGTCCATTCTTAGGATAGTTTTTCACATTTATATTAATGGCTAAGCTTTTCCAGAAAGTTATCTTTCAACCAAAAGCTAGAATTTTTATAATAACTGTCCATAGTTAGTCATGTTTACAGTAGAGACTGAGGTATGCCTGACGGTTACCCGTACTACAATAATTATAATTTTACATAAATTGTCCATTCTTAGGATAGTTTTTCACATTTATATTAATGGCTAAGCTTTTCCAGAAAGTTATCTTTCGACCAAAAGCTAGAATTTGTTAGTCATGTTTACAGTAGAGACAGAGGTATGCCTGAAAGTTATCCCTACTCCGATAACAACTATTTTACATAAGTTGTCCAATATTAGGATAGTTTTGCGCATTTATATTAAAGACTTACCTAGGTATTACGGAAAGTAATTATCAACCAAAAGTTAAAATTTTGATGTTAAATGTCCATAATTTGTCATGTTTACAATAGAGACCGAGGTATGCCTGAAAGTTATCCCTACTCCGATAACAACTATTTTACATAAATTGTCCATTATTAGGATAGTTTTGAACATTTACGTGAAAGGCTGTAATATATCTGAAGGTTATTTTTCGTCCGATAACTGGAATTTTGATATTTATTGTGCATTGTTTGTCGTGTTTGCATTACAGACAGAGGTATGCCCGATGGTTATCCCGTCTTCAACGCCTAAGTTCTTAATAGATTTTGCTATCTATGAATTGATTTTCATGTTCAAATTAGAGACTGAAGTATGCCTAAAGGTTATCCGTACGCTAACAATTATAATTTTTTCTTAAATTGTCCATTATTAGGATTGCATTACAGGTATGCATTGAAGACTGCGGTATTCCTTTAAGGTTATCCTTCCTATGTTTCGGCTTTTAATGAGTAGGACTTCAAAATGTGTGCGATAATTCTATATTTTCTTTTATAAAATTAAAAACATTTACGTCCCACGGTTTTTAATCATTCCTTTCTATCTTTTACGGCATCATACTTGTACAGCATTTCATTTTGAATATGTTTGGCGCCCGATCGACTATCGACGGAATCCACTATCGAAATCACGGGCGGGAGTCCAAATCTTGGCATTCAAAAAAATTAAGTTTCGCGTTATGACTTGAGGAATAAATTCCACTGAAAAATATATTTTTTGTTTCATCGCCTCAGTAGATAAAAAAGCACGATTGAAATCACATTTCGAAGAGCATTTTTCTTTATGAAAATATGGACTTTTCATGGCAGGATTTTTTACATCTTAAGGCAGTTCATTGATTTTTTAAATTAATCTGCATTTCTTAATAACCCAGGCGGACGGCGTTCTTGGGTGTTCCGAATAGAAATGATAAAAAACTCTCCAGCACCGTTATCAGCCTCCTTCATTTTTGCCAGGGCTGCCTGAAGCCAACCGGGGAAAATAAATTCACTGATGAATCAGTTTAAAGATATTAAATGAGACGACGTCTTTATCCAATGAAACCAGAAGGAGAATAAGAAGAGAGTAGCGGCTCGAGCCGATACCTTTACAAAGAATGAATATACATGTACAAACGTAATTATTTGCTTTGCCAACCTCGCTGCCGTGAATGACACCTGCCCTTTGCGAACAGGTCCCACTCCATGTTTTCAGGGAAGAGTTAGCTAGTAAGGTTTTCCAACTAAATTCCAACAGTGTTTTTCACGTGACACCATCACGTGGACTACCATTCGTCTGGCTCCTACCCTTCCACATATTTGGCGTGAGTGGCCCTTCCTGAGGTAATTTAGATTTATTCCTGTCAGTGTAGCTCTTGGGGTCATAGGAGCACGCAAGTAACGGAAAGGTTTTAGCCCATTGGAAAGGACGCTGTGTATACTGAAGGCTACATATGGAAATAGTATACGGACAGAGTAACCTTTAAAGGGCACTAATTGTTTACTAATGGCTACACAGTAGCGGATACAGAAAAAAACTCTAGAGGGGGCGCAAAAGATATCTTGACCAACCTTTGCTTTTATCCTAAAAAAATAATCAAGTCACATGCAAAGTTTAAGAAAGTGTTATTTGAACTGATTATACGCACATGAAATACAAAGCCATCTTATGACATAAAAAAGTTAAAATTGTAGTCCTGCAATGTTTGGTTATGCGGGCGGCCAGGAAAGGGTTGGGGGGCGCGCCTCCCATATGCATCCGCCACTGAGATTACATATGGAAACAGTATATGAAAGGTATACATATACCTCTCAGATACTGTTTCCATATGTAGCACATACGTATACAGTATATGAAAGGTATACAGATACCTTTCGTATACTGCATACGTATACGCTTCAGGATACTGTTTATGTATACTTAGAATCTAAAACATGTAAACAGTTTCTCAAGGAAACAGTATACACCTGGTATACTTACGGTATATGTATACCGTTACTAGTGTGCTGTCTGGGATATGCCCAATTCATTACGTTGCGCTCTTAAATTGGAAAGGGATCTCAACCTTGTCTTGAAAATTTCAGTACAAGACGGAACATGTAAAGAATACTCACACTTACCGCTTGAGCAACTAACGATATAACGGCAGTCTTTTCTACAATTTCCACTATCCACAGTTTTCGATAATAGACCGTTGTAAAATGAAAAAATAAATAAATCATCAACACATTTCAATGCCGTTCATATGTTTAGAAGCACTAAAAAACGTATGAATTGGCCACTTAGTTGTAATTTTAATTTATCATGTAATCATAAATAGAAAATAAAATTCAGTTGCATATCACGTAGTAATTCATTATTGCAATGCTTCACCTGCGACGGTTCCGGAGCAACAATGCTTTCGAAACCATACGCCAACCGTTACTACGGGACTATTGTTACTTACGAATGCATCAAGCAATCAGACAGACATCAAGAGCGAACAGACGTAATTGTGAAAATAGTTTTTCGGCAGTTAATTGTTCAAACTTGCAATTCAGCATGGGCCAGTGCATGTGTCGTAAGTGTCATAACCATTGTAGGATAGTATTTTTAGACCTAAATCCACTAAATATTGGCTGATTTTAATTGAAATACGTGGCGGAAAGGATATTGCCTAGCAACCACTTGGATATAATCATCATGCATCCCTTGGCTGGTCGGTCCTCGAAGGATTCGACAGTTTTCGAGGGCCAATGCACAAAAAGTTGCGTATAGTCTTAATTTTGGGAGTAATATCCCTCCGAACGGAATTAACTTAACAATATTCGGGATCTTAAACCTGATGAGTTCGGTTCGATGGCGTGCTTCCTGAATTGAAGCGCAGAGTTCATGCTCTCGTTCTCTTCGTTATGCGAAATCGCTTTCGCTTAATTTCTGCGAGGGCCAATTACTGCGACGAATCGTATCCATAGTGTCTTATTAAATAAGAATCCTAATCAAAGAAGAAGTAAGGCCTAATGTGTTCTTAAATCGCAGATAACCTATGCCCGAGACCTGATTGAATTGAATTGATAGTCACATACAACGAGAAATGCATAAAATAGGAATTTAATCTGCAACTCTTAGCTGATTATGTATGTTTGCATGCAATTTAATTGATATGAGGTTCATAAATTCGTTTTTGATTGGAAATGAATGTGGGAAAGGTTGAACTAATCATTTAAAAAAATCAATTACTCGCTAGAGTGTCCTTTCCTCAATTTTAGTTGATGAACTACCAGCAGTCCTGTGTAATAATGGTAATATGTATATTGTAATAGCCAGGGGCGTATTCAGGACGATATGTTAGGGGGGCACGACCCGGGGGGGTAATATTTGAACATTTTTATCTCTAAAAATAACATTTTATGCTATTTTGGACGTTAAAATTAAGCAATTCATGGGTCGTCGGGAAACTTTTTTTTGCTAAAATATATTGGTGGAGCAGAATATATTTTTTTATAGGTTAATATTATCCTCCTTATATGAAATGCTTTTGGTAGGTTGGCACGTGCCCCCTGAGACTTCTCCCACCCCCACCCCGACTACGCCCCTGGATATAAATTTTTTACTTCATAGTAGCGTATTTATCCCTTTCGCATCCTTAAGAGCCTGGCCCAGTCACGTAACTAGGAATATGCATTGGGAGTGGGGGAAGGGTTAGGCCTGAGGGGGCGACCTCCCCCCCAGGCATGCCATTGTGAAAAATGGCATGCCTGGAAGTACATTTTACATCATTTTATGCTTAAAATTTAACTCACGGCAGATGCAGTTATTATACGGAAAAACTAGTCAATGGTTTTAAATATTCTTTTTATTTCTCTGAGGCTGGGGGAATCTATCCCCCTTCGTGGAGGAATTTATCCCGCTCATACCACCCCCATCGTTACGCCACTGACCTGACCTATGTAACTCCCTACGGGCCATCCCTTACCCTTCTTCGCATCCACCTACCCTTGGACGATCGTTTTCATATAGAGATTATAGGACTTTCATATCCTTCATTTCCCTCCAGGCAAGCGAAAACGGCAGGGCGACTGTCAAGACGCGTATCGGCCCGGAGGGAGCGAGGAGGCCTCCCGGGATGATGTCCCTCCATCGGCAGAGGTTGCGGAGCGACTCAGCACCGTGGATGAGGCGAGGGAAATTCCACCACCCCCCAATCCGCCGATGGAGGGCGAAGGAGATGAAGAAATCGTCCCGGGTTGGCTTTTTGAGCGACACCATATTGGGGCGGGTGATGCTGGCCCAGTTGTGGGCCAGGACCCTCCACGGCACATACCGAGGGCCTTTCAAGGCGTCGAGGGGATCGGCTACCTCAACTTCCACTTGCGAATTACTGCGGAGGAAGTCGAAGGGCAGTGGGTGATCCGCAGGGTAGAGGTAGTCGCCCCCCTCGACGTCGTGGTGGTCTACCCGGGCCACCCAGCCTTCGCCGTGGAGGTGCGATTTCCGCCGGCCGGGCCCCATGGAGACGGTCCCGCTTGAGGCCCGCAGCCGGCCTCCATCAAGAGGTGAGTGAATCATCTTTTGCGTGGCAATAATGAGTATTTTGAACACTTTGAAGCCCCAGCCCTATCCAATCTCACGGGATACCATGCATTACCATCACATCGAGATATAAAATTCGTGAATACTTACACATTCATTGGTACCATCAGTTATCAACTCATAGCTCTTGATGTTGGTTCGCTAAGTAGTCTGCATTTACTAACTACACAGCAAACCGCCACTATAGGCGTGTGGCAGAGGTTGTTGAATCACCAGCCGCGGGCAAAAAAATGTTAAAAGTAAATAAGGTGCTTATTAGAGATATTTAACTGCATAATCCCAACCAGAATTTATTAAAACGACCGGAATTATCTCGAATATTCTTGGAAACAACAAATGCCTAAACATCCGTATGGCAAAATATCTCTCTTGCGTGATCGTTTCTGTATCTGTGAGTTAAACTCGCCCCAACCAGCCAGTTTACTAATAAAATTTTAAAATAGCGCATGTGTAATGCTGGAAGCTGAGAATATTGTTTGCGTGAAGAGAAAAATGAAATTATTAGAGCGAGATCAATAAGAAAAAATGAACAATGATAAATAAACGCATGCAAACAATCAATCGATCGATCAATAACAATTTTTTGGACAATTTTGACATATTTTTGCGCAAGCCCGAGTATTCCTCGGGAAATATTTCCCTCCAGGGACTCGGGCCCGATTAGAACTAGGGCTGTCGTATTTGATTCCGTGGAAAAGAATTCCGTACGTTTTTCTCGAGCCCCAACTATTCAGCCTTTTTATTAAGCTCTTTATCTAGTCTTGCTTAAAAGCAGGAATGGCAAGTGAAACGAAACGAAAGGCAAGACCAGTGAAATTTCAATAGTTTCGTTCCCTGGAGCGAAATGTAGAAACGAAACGGAATGAATTTAATCCCGGGGAGCTAAAGTCAGGGTCAGTGGCGCCGACCCCATGGGGCCTGAGCCCCCTCAAAAATTCGTTATGTGTGTGAGGAAAAAAATGTGTCGGGCTTGTCGATTTTCCCCGTAATATCCAAATATCGAGATCCGAGTTATCAGGGTTCTAATGTTGATCATATTACTCTTCTAAAATGCTTAAAAAACTTAAAACTCACTACTTGTAAAATTTGTCGGGGCAAGATCCCCGGCAAGATCCCCCCCCCCCCCCCCCCCCCCCAATATTTTTTGTAAGTCGGCATCCCTGCTCAGGGTCGAAACGAAATCGGAGTCGAAACTACTTCGGGTCGAAACTTTACTTAAACTCTGGGACGAAACGAAACACAGATAATGTTTGGCACCGGAGGTAACACGTGCTTCACCTTCGAACAGTTAAGTTTCGACCCACACACCGAGTACGAAGTGTGGTTGAATGAAGTAGAGGTTCGGCTACCGCCATTAAATGCATGGTGCACTCGAATTTTTACTACTAACAGGGGAACGGTGAACGCAAACTGGCAGTTTATATGTTTAACCTCTCTACATGCATGTCAAACTTCATGGGTCGAAACTATTCTCTCTTATCCCCCTCCACTCAACTTCTGGGATCGAAACTTAACTATGAGGAGCGGAGTTTTGATTAATTTAGTTTCGTTCCCGGGAGTAAAGTTTCGTCCCGGGTTGAAACTGAACCCCTGGGTGATTTTAGTTTCGTGCGGAAACGAAAATAAACCTAAGCCTAGTATTTTCGTTTCCCTCCGGGTCGAAACGAAATATTTTCGTTTCGTTTCACTTACCATGCCTGCTTAAAAGGTGATGCCATTTAGCGGTTCCTGAATTTCTTTTTCGGATTAGGAAATGATTTATTAAAACAAATCAAAAGCCCTTGGCTTTTCACAACCTATACATGTAAAATTCACGGGATCCAAAATGTTACGACGTGGGACCAATCCCCAGTGCGAGTATAGTATGGCCTACAGCTTCAAAATTCAATGATGGACGAATACTTCTTGTCCTTTTTTCTCACTGACATGCCTCGAGTTTATTGGATTTGTATGTCGAGGGAATGAGAAGGAGAGAGTAGGGGGTGGGATTTTGTTCTAACTCGAGAAGGACCGGGGTCGCTGCATAGATGGACCCATATCCGTCATTTTAGCGTGTGGTAATCATTTAAAATATTTCTTCGTTTCTGTTAAAATTATTAGATAAATTCATTACACATAACCTTTTCCTTATTTTTCAATAAAACTGAGTAATTTGTTTCAAATAATTTTAAAATTAAAAATTAAAAATGTACAGCGGTTACGTCTCTCCTGCCTCGCCTGCCTTAGCTTACCACACGTCAATCATTATGGCAGATACGATGCTTATTTTAATTCAAAATGTAATTTTCAAGGAATTTCGAATGCATAAACGTGCTAATTAAATCATCAAAATGGCCAGGTTGCCCGTCAATATGACAAATCAGGTTCCTCGAGCAGTGGCGTAGAAGTGGCGGGGGGGTTTTGGGGAAACCCCTGCCCCCCCCACCCGAGAGCTCAAATGAAATTTTAAAGTTAAATCCAATTTACTTAATTGGATTTATATTACTCATAGAATAATGTAAGGATACATGAAATATCGCCCAGAAACCCTTTAAACTCACTGTTTTGAACCATTAATCATATTTTTTTTCTGGGGGAGGGCCCCCGCACCTCCCACTTTCGTGGCGGGTATTCTATAACCCCCAGACCCCCTGAATTAGTTGCGCATAAACCCCCCTAACTTTAATTCCAGGCTGCGCCGCTGTCTTCGAGTGCTAAACAGAATTAGGTACAGCAATCGATACATGGGCGTACCAAGCGAGGGGGAGCAGGGGGCAGCTGCCCCCCCCCCCAGAAGCAAAAGGAAATTTAGTTCAAATCGAAATTTTTGAACAAATTTTCTTTTAATTCAAGAAAATTGATATATAACATATATAATTAAAATAGAAATATTGTTTCGATCAAATTATTTTAAAAATTAATAAAGCGCTGTTATTTTTGTTTCCTTAACTTTTTCTTTGTTACAACTTGTACGACCATGGCATGTCCCCCTCTAGTTTTGATCCTGGGTATGCCCTTAAAGTGATAGAAAAAGTAAGCAAAAACTTGATGGCCAAGGGGTACTTTAAAGTGAGTCTCCGTTTTGTGCTGACATCGAGGGGAAATTGAAATGCTCCTCTAAATATCAAGTCGATCACGTTTGTTTTCTTTACCTAATTTCTCCACCAAACTCTGTTCTGAAAAAAAATCACTTGTACCCCTTGGCGTCTCACCCACCTCATTTGTAGCTGAATTATTTGCGCTATGAGGGAAGGGTGGGGAAAGAAAGGCTGAGAGAAACTCGGCTTTGCCATTAGCCTGATCTTGACAAAAGGCGCCGAGGAGACCACGGTTTGAATTTCCATCCGACAGTACTGACAAGGAGACATCGCCAAAGTGATTTTCGGGATCTACATTCGGATGTTATTTTCTGAAACTATATAGGTAAGGTAGAAAAAGTGTCACGGTCAAAGTGTCAAAAATTGATATTAAATTTAAAAAATCGTGAAGTAACTAAATAAAACGAATGGGTGATTTCAAAAATTAGAAGAGAGAAAAACTATTTCCGACACTGGGACTCGGTCCCTAGACACTTTATACAGGTTTAATAACTAGCGCCCTAGACCACACCGCCATGGCCATATTTGAGAGATGGAGATTACTCAATGGATGTGATGCTGCGCGAAATCTTTACAAGCGAGCATCTCTCGAACCCGGGCATATGTGGAAGAAAGCCGTGACACTTTTTCTGCCTTACCTATATAGTTTCAGAAAATAACATCCACATCCAGATCCCAACACATCACTTTGGCGATGTCTCCTTGTGAGCTTTAAGTGGCCTCCGATGAGCACTCCGATGAGGAGAGGTCAGGCAGTCTCTGAAACATCTCTGCCATCGCCAATATATGAACTCGGTGAATGCCTCACTACTTTGAACCCGGAACATGATGATTTTTTGTGGACATAAGCCTGCATTAACGCCTCTTTTAAGAAAATCTACCAACCTTCGATCAAAGTTTTAGTGAATTATATTCTACCGCAGTGGTGTAACTATGGGGGGGGGGGGGGGAATGAGGAGGATAGACAACCCCCAAGCCCTCAGAGAAATAAAAAAAATTTAAACTATTGCCTACTTTTGGTATTCAATAACTGCATCAGCTCAAAGTTAAATTTAAAATGCAAAAACGATGCAAAATGTATTTCCAGGCATGTCATTTTTCAAAAGTTTTCCCGGACCCCTTGGGCAGCGTATGATCCACGGGGCGGAGGGGCCACGTAAATGCCTAGGTTATCCTTTCATGACATGATGTGAATCAAATAGCCATACTTGAGACACAAGATATTTCGTCGATATGAACAGCGATAGTATGGCGAGTGTGAAAACTGGATAGATCGCGAAACACAGCCAAGCAAATGAATATGGATTCACACACTAATGACAAGATAATATCCGCATAGGGTTCACGCGAGGATTGCATTCCTGCTCAGTGCTAGCTGCGTTTTTTTTCCAAATAAAATAATCTTTATGACCTCTTGGTTCTCAGGCATTTTCTAGGAATTTTTTCCACGTATGTCAATTTCGAGCTTCTCAAAACTCGTCGGTGTCCATCTGCATCGGCTGTATTCTTCGAATTAGATTGTCTTCAGCGGTTTTCTGTTTTGGGAGTGGGCGTGCAAAAATATTTTAAGGATAATTTTATGGCAGCGGAAAACTTTGATCTAATAATATGAAAAGAGAGATAAAATAATTTCATGGATGACTATTTATTGGCTTTAAATTGTTGGACTAAGTTAAGAATTATTAAAAAGAAATATGATTCGAACCCCGAATTATTCATCAAATTATTAAAAGGATATGTTTCTTATTTATAATAATAACAAATTTTGGATGGCTATTGTAATTATTATATAATCTACAATTTGTCGGTTGGTAATATTGTGTTTCTAAATTTTAAGTACTTAATGATAATATGTGCTACCTATCAAGTAAAATACTATGCTAGTAAACGCTATTCAAAACTATAATTTAACCTTTATATTTCCTTAATTTTAGGACCATGACATCTCGGTCCTCCCCGCCCCAAACATGGCGCCAAGAACAGCCAAAGGTATGTGAAATATGCTCTTTTTATTGTCCCTATAAACTTTTTGTTTCTTAATCCTTGCACTTATTTTTCACTTATTTAAAATGAGAATTTTCTACTTAATCATTATAATTGTTGTTGAAAAAAATAAATTCCCCTAGGCCGTACTATTTGCTGGGCAAAAAGGTGGGAAATTGAAATGATGAGAGGGGGTGCAAACCTGAGTGTATGTGTGATTGCGACCTTTGTTCCTTGGAGCAAATCCTCTAGGTGCGTTAGTGAGCTTATGCGATTGATTGTTTCATAGTGTTTCAGCTTTATTTTTGTGTATTTAAATTGTTGGACCTCTCTGTCATCCTTCCAACTTCCCAGCCCCCACCTTTTTGCTCAGCAAAGAGTGCGGTCTTGGGGAATTTATTTTCTTTCGACTGTTAAACGGCCGTAGATTGTTCAATCACCTGTATAATTATTTTGGCTGCTATACATTTTGCCATTTACCATACAGCATAAAATACCACGTAGTTTAAACATATCCTTAATAGAGCTTAAAATGAATGCGTTATTGATATTACATAGAAGCAACATTGCAAGCATACTGGGTTAAACTAGGCAGGATAATGGTATTTTCCCCGCTTTGAAGCCGTGTTGTTATCGATAACAATCGTCAAAACGTTACGGATTTTTTTTATTTAGGAAACTCCTGCCATACACCTGATACTATTTCCTTTTTAATATCCTGACAACAAATGTCGGCCTTCATCTCGTATTTTCGGCTCCACCTCTAAGGGCTTTGCATAGTACACTAAATACTAAGCCGTTTAATGTACTGATTGCACTGGAATGTCGTCAAAGTGAATTTCGTGAAGTACTAAAGAATCGCTATTGTCATGTTTGTGTGCTCATTACCTCATTGGGTTTTTCGAACAAGATGTTGAAGTCACAAGTCCACACTGTGGCACATGTGGCGAGGGTCGTGCTTACTTAGTCACTGTCAGGAGTGAAAACCCCCTATTTTGTCGCTGGTCGGCGACGACGAATGTCAAAGCACTGCAGAAACAAGTGACTTTGTATGCAGTCACGCGCACGGGTGCAAAGTTAAATACACCAAAGGATGAAGCTCGCCATTAAAAAAATATTTTACTTAGCCGGGATTCGAATAGTTTTGTACCAAAGGCGTACCCAGGACCATAACTAGGGGGGCAAGCCATAGTCTAGGGGAGGGGGGGGGGGGCAAGCCATAGTCTAGAGGGCGGGGGGCAAACCAAGTTGTGACATTACTTTATGAGATTATTTCCTTGAAAAAATAGTTTTATTTTAGATACATATCTTATACAAATACATATCATTTTTCGTGGGTTTAATGAAAATGTCTTGAATGCTTTCGTTTCAATTCAGTAGGTACTGATTTTCCGATTTTTGCTTCTAGGGGGGGAAAGGGGAGGGAAGACAAACGATGGTAGTAGCAAAATGGACGGTAAGACTTTTGGCAAATAAAATTTATGACTATTGGCTTAGAGGCGTAACTGCCAGATTACATGACAGGAATTGTGAGAGACAAATTCGATTCTTGAGATGGTTTAACGACTTCCTTTGGAAATTTTGCTCATAAAAGGCTTTTTATAATTTTTAGAGACAAGGTTTACACATTTAATTCTTTCATCGATTTTGATATTAATAACAGTGATAAATAGTTAAAAACTGCGACAAAACAATGATGAGACGGAAGCGATTGATTCTTACACCAAATATATACATGGTTATATAATCACTATCACGTATATAATTTACGCATTGATTTAATTTTTTTAGGAACGGAAAATCACCATCGCGTCCATCCATTAATTACGTGAGGCGATTTTTACACTCCCTACCATCCCCCCTTGGTGAGATATCGTGATAAGTATTTGGCTCGACCCCCACCCCTTTCCTCTAATGTCACGAGAGATTGTTCTAAAGGCGTATTTTCGGTGTAAATACGGTAATATGTGCTTAATTGAGTTGTGTTTACTAGAATAACAATTTGAGATCAGTTAAAAGTAGTTTCTAAGATAACTGAGATCGCAATTGTACACTGTTTCTTGCGGAAAAAAATTACGTAATACTTTCCCGCACCCCCACTCTCCGGCACGTGAGATTAGTTGAGAATCGGTTAGATCGCCCTAAACGCCTCGCGTAATTAATGGATGCCCCCATATTGGTTGAGAATAATCAATGAAGCAGTATCAATTTGGCCATACGTGATGGTGCTTCGGTAAATTGCTGTATCTTCTGTTGCATTTAATCTTATACTTAAAATTCATTTCCCAGGCCAGAACACCAGGCCACCTCCTCGCTCCAACCCTGGAGATTGCGTCCATGCAGGTAGGATACCTTTTTTCATCTTAATACTCTTATCACCTACCAAAATCAGGTAATAGTTCAACCATTAATTCGAATTTATAGTAATCGAAGTTATCCGAAGAGAAGTCACCATATTTTTTGACAATCAGTCTATTCAGCATTTTCATTATCACATACATTAAAATACCTAAAGCAAATGGGAATATACGGGTAATAGCCACGGTGCTAACTTTACGATATCACCCGCAGATCACACATTGTGCGAAAAGTCCACAGAGAAAATCATTAGCTTTGACAAGGATTCGAACCCGGATCCACCGATTTCCGATCGAGTGCTTTAATCAGTTCAGTTACAGAAATACCTGTATTACCCATATCCTGGGGTAACAGCAGTCGCTAATGTCATGTCCTACTAAATGGTTGTAAAATAAGAATTATGAGGATTTTAGATGACTTAGGCACGTTAAACTGAAATATTTATGTTTATTATATTAAATAATTCCGCATTTAAGAAATCACAAAAAAGTAAACGGAAATATGGACTTAATATGAAGTCAATGGTTAAAAAAATATCTTTCCATGGTAAAAAAAAGGCTGAAAATTTTAAGGGCACTGCCAATAGGCTTACATAAGTTTATGAGCTTTTAGAACCTTAAGTTAAATTTGAATTCCGAAGCACATGTTACATAAATACCCCTCAGGAGTGTTCCATCTAGAACATTCTTGATGTGCCCTTAATTCACAAGTATTGCACCGATACCACATTTCTCCCTCTTATCCGGTGTCTTCGTTAATAGAAAGTGGTTTCTTTACCCATTTCCGTTAAAAATAACTCAGTTTCTAATTCGTCTTCACAAACCTTTCTCTCATCAATAGCAGTGTCTGAGTCAGATTCAAAGTTTCCTGCGCATTTTCTTTTGCTTCTCTTTCTGTGTTTTTCTTTTAGCAATAGCAGCCGTTTGCTAATGATTTTTATTTGAAGATGTCTGCTACAGGCTACAAGCTTTATTTTTTTATTTCAACAATTTTCCAACGTTCCCGTTAATACAAATTATTGTTTAATAGGCCTTGCATTGTGGACGATTTTGAGATCGGAAAAACGGGCTGCCGTGGATGTATGGATGGTGTTGGTGGGCTTTTGTTAACGATGTTCGTTGGAAAATTTGGAATTAGTTCCGTACTTTCAATGAATGGAGTCATTCATCAATTTTTTAAAATGTCGATTGTGATATGGCTTGAAAAATAGAGAGACCAGTGATATTTCGTTTTTCGATCCGTCGAGTCGCCGAATTCACGTTCTTCTCGTGACGTAAAAGCGGCAGTCTAACCCTTTCGCGAATAAGTTGATGACGTCACAAACTCCTGCCGAGCGAGCCACTGCTTCTCCGCAACTCCTCCGTTTTGCGCATCGGTTCCACGTGGATCAAAGTTATTTACATTCCAGTGAGCGACTCCTTCCTTCAATTAGCGGTTATCTCTGAACGTATGAATGAGATGGAACACTAATGACGTCACCAACTCATGAAAAGTAGGCGGAATACTTCTTGTTTTTTTAATTGATAACTAATGAGAAAATCACGTTATGAGGAATGTGACATTTTTGTCATAACTGAGGTTTCCCTTTCGTCATAACTGAGGTTTCCCTTCCGTCTTTCCGTTCCGTCTCCTCTTCGAGTCGAATTGTCTCGGAAACCCACGGTTGAACTTAAGCACTATGTTGGTCGTTCGCCATGTCACTTCCCTCCTCCGTTCCTTTCTCTCCCACAATTTTCGTCTCCCCTATTCTTCGCATTTTGGGGTTGTAGTCTCGAGCGCGAACTGCACTAGAAAAGTTCTTCGCTAAAAATCTGTATTGCGGATACAGGTAGGCGCATAATAAAAGATCATTTCGACTAAAAAAATGGCGGCAACGTTAGGTACCAACTTTTACTCTTAAACTCATCACACTCCTTCCTCGCCATTTCCTCTACGTACACGTGAACCAGCAAAGGCGATAGTGGACAGCCTTGTCTAACACCTCGGTCAATGCTTGAACGAATATCAGGAGCAAAAAGGATTCTTCTGTCGGTTAATAGAATTGTTCAGTGGCGGAACTAGTTTTTGATCAGGGGTGTGAGAAACCCGTGGGTCTTGAGAAAAGGTACCCCCTCAGCCGAAGGGGGGTTCGAGGATTTTGGAAATTTGGGATTTTCAAAACTCAAAAATGGTGGTTTTAGGATACTTCTTTGATAAAAAAGATACAACTATGCATAGGCAGGAAGTCGTACCAAAGTGTGTAAAATAGGCCCTAAGTTTCAAACTATGTAGTTGACTAGCTTTCGGAAGTAGCCCGAGGACAGCTAGGCTTTGAGGTGGCAATTGAACCACACAGAGCAATATTTTAGGTAATGCAATTTTAAACGAGACCAATTTTGAAAAATCCATTGGGAAAATCTTCTGTTATTCATATCGTTCCATTAATTAGATTTCACGATTATCAATCTTTTACTGCATTTAATTAGACAACTGCTGTCAATGACAAGTAATGCTGGACCAAAATTTCGACTCCATCTTTATTTAAGAGTGGATTTTATAATACAATTTTGCTTCTTGACATGGTGACTGAAAAGTATGTTAGGAAACAGAGTGTCATGCCTGAAAAGGCAGGTGCTACAGCTAAACCAAACGCTATCATACCCCACTCCCTCAGTTGTCAGCAGCTGGTGTGGCACAAATACAAATAATCAAAACAACTACATTCAGTTCAGAGTTTGACCCGTAAATGGTACTGTGAATCGGAACTAGTCTCGTGAAATTGTTTTATGAAGTGGTAAATACCAGTACATTCTGTAGTAAAAGATGGAACGATTATACATCGACCTTATACGCTTGGTTTAAAGCAGCCACTCTGGTCAGTTCAATAAGTTTTTCTCTTCATCATTCACAAGTTGGATTTTTTTTAGAGAAGCAAGCAACTCTATATGTACCATTTTTATCCATTTAGGTTGTTAGGGAACGTAAAATATTGGAAGTTCATGTAGATAAAGGAATGCCTTATGTCCAGAAAGTGGTCTTCACCGGTGAAGGTGACCAAGAACCAGGTTTGGAGCCTGGAGACATTGTGATTGTGTTGGATGAGAAGGAGCATGATGTTTTCAAGTATTAAGTATAGGTTCCTATCTAAAATAATCACCTATATTTATGTACTTAAGGCTCATTTTGTGAGGTGTTCATCATGGGTGTGTGACTTATGAAGTAGAAGTACTCGTATGGTCCCCTTGAATTGTGTAAGACATTGTTCTGGCAAGCATTCTTGGAGTTATTGTTGGCAATTGCAAATCCTACTTAAATAGTATGATGGGTTCCGTATAACTTTGCACTGATCATGTAATTGTTTTAGTAGAATTATGGTGTTTCTTTGTTTTTTGTGCAAAAAAAATTTCCCCATTTTTTGAAGTTCTAGTTAGTATTGCATGTCAAGTGTTCTTATTTTGGCCTCATTTCTTGTGTTTATTTTTATTGGTAAATACAGTGGAAGCCCAGTTTAGTTAGTATGGCATTTTATGAGAATTGCATTTTAGCGAGTGATAGTCTTTGTACTGCCAAACAGCTTATGTCTTACATGTAACATAAATTGGATTTAGCTAGGTCAAAAAGGTCTTTCCACTGTAGTACGAGTTATTTCTCGAGGGCGATGCACTGCTGAGCAAGGATTAACTATTTTGTTTTGTATTAACAGTTTATTAACTTAAAAATACGAGATGTGTGTCAGATCTACGACACCTAAGCCAGTTAGATTAAGTTAAGATTTAAACTTAGGGAGAAAATGGAAAAACCTAGTGTGCATGGGATATACAGAGCTCATTGCTGCATTGAAAACATCTACTGCTATTAACATGTGAGAGAGCTTAACTTATTCCCATCAGCAGAGATTAGCATCGAATTAGTATCTAAATACAGTAAAACTTGGATTTTACGCAGCTGGAGGGACCGAAATATGGGCACTGTGTAAAATCAAGAGTCGGTATTGAGGTGAAGTATAGTTTTCAGGATAACTCTTGCTCATTATTTTTAGAACGCTTAATCATACACTTATGTATAGTTCTGATTTGAGCCAGAACCGGATACAGAAAAAGCCTCATATGTGAGGCTTTGCGGTAAAAGAACATGAAATCCTTTTCAATCGCATCAGATATATGTTTCCCGGATTCAATTACTCATTTGGAGGCAAGAAAATGAAGCCTAATAATCTTATTTAGGTACTCGCTATTTCCTAAGATATTTACGTAAATTAAAAGTCTCTATTCAGGGATGGAACTAGGAGTTTTGACTAGGGGGGCAAAGATCAGTTTCTCGCCCCCCTCCCTTATCCTCCCTAACTCCCTCCCCCATCCCCCACTACTAAAATGTAATACACCCGTAAGCATGGAAAAGGTGAATGAAACCAATATTTTAAGGAATCTGTAACAGCTCTTTATTAGTTTTTAAAATTATCTGCTTGGAAAAATATTATTTTCCTTTCGCGATTTTTGCTTCTAGGGGGAGGGCAGCTGGCCCCTCTTGCCCCTCGCTGGGTACATCATGTTTCAATCTAATAGCGTTGATTAGAAATTAAAATGTGCATTATTCTTATTATCATTCTTACGAAATCACGATTCGAAGTTGGTACCAATTTATCCCCACATTCTTTCTCTGCAATTTAAAAATAAATCGACAAAAGTGAATAATAAGTTACTAAGAAAACTTTTTTATTGCACTGGACCACAAAGTATTGAAGAAAATGAAGCTCAAAGAAGCAGTATTACCCTAAAAAATTACTCAATTGAAGACCTGGATGAGAAAAAAAAAATTATTCTATCCCTCGGAATTCGAAGGCGAGCCTCATGCACTAACATAATCTTTGTATAGGGATTAGGGAGCGGTTAAAACTTCCTAAGATATTTACGTAAATTAAAAGTCTCTATTCAGGGATGGAACTAGGAGTTTTGACTAGGGGGGCAAAGATCAGTTTCTCGCCCCCCTCCCTTATCCTCCCTAACTCCCTCCCCCATCCCCCACTACTAAAATGTAATACACCCGTAAGACTTTTTTTGAGATGCAATAGTTGAAATTAAACACCACATGTTTGGTATTAAGAGGTTATATTAATATTATTGTTTAATAATTTAATTGGAAAAAACAATATTTTTTAATAAACTTTTCAAGTTTTGCCGCCCGCGGGCACGTGCCCCCTCTGCCCCGCCCTAGTTTCGGGCTTGTCTATGAGCACTACCATCGCGCCAATCGGTCGCGGTCGACCTCCCTAATGGTGCGTTGTCAATGACTCTTATTCACCAGAGATCGATCCACTTTGGGTCCGTTGCTCCAAGCCGAGTTTGCCCCGCTCTTTAGCAAAAAGCACTTTTTTAGTTCGCAATCACAAGAGCGACGTCGAGTCGCTAACAGATGGCTCATCCGCCGTCCCGCTGTCCAATTAAGGTCAATCGCTCCATTCCAGAGAGTTCGCAGAGCATCTGCAGTTTTTTCTATCATTATTTAAATAAGTAGAAAAGAGACAACAGTAAATATCATATCCTTCAGGAAAGGGAAAATATTTCGATCACATTCCGCTTCAAATTAATTTTCTTCAGCGCTTAGGAAGTGAAAGAGCATTTTATTTATGCCTCTTCTGAACTTTGATTAGACTTCTAAGGCTTTTATGAAAAAATTACAGAGAGATAAATATAAAATGGAAACTATTCTCAAATTTAAAAACAACAGGGTGTTTACTTTTCAATTTGAGGAGCACTTTCCCAGCAGTTATGGATCGTTTCCTACCGAAATAAAATTCACGAGGCAGAATTTGAAACCACTGCATCATAAAAAGAGTTGTACTGGGAGTGTTCGAGTGACTTAAAGACGAAAGCAAGCACGATTTCCAATTCTGATAAAGTACTAGAACGAGAACTAAAATCGGCGAAGGAGGGGAGCGAATAAGGGAAAAATATACTATTTTCTGTTAGGAAAGAGGGACCCTGTTATTTGTGTTTATTGTATTTGTGCCTTTACCTTAACTTAACTTTGCCCAATAAATTGTGGTATTAATCAGGATCAACTAGCGCATTGTCACTCTCAGTGGCACAGCGAAGGGGGGGTTTGGGGGATAAACCCCCCCCCCCCCCCAGAGCTCAGAAAGTTTTTTTAAGTGTAATCCATTTGACTTAATTGGATTAGTATTACTTATAGAGTAGTGTTAGGATTAATCAAGTATCCCTCTTAAAGCCGTAAAACTCACCATTTTGAACCATTAATCTTAAAAATTTTCTGGAGGAGGGCCTCTGCACCTCCCGCTTACCCTGGCGGGTATGCAATACCCCACACACCTAAGTATTATTTGCGCCTAAAATCCCCCCTAGCATTAATGCCTAGCTGCGCCCCTGGTCACTCTAGTATATTTCCAGATCACAAATGACACCAAGAAACTCTGTAAAAACTATTTTTCAGGGAATAATGACTTACATGTGGAATCAAGGCGAGAAAAAGGGTTCAAGAATTTTTATAAGGATAATTATAATGATTCCTACGTGTTAGAAATGGGACCGATTGAGAGGGAAAATGGAAATTTCAACGTAAAAATCTTGAAAATGTAGGCAAAATATATCATAACGAAGCTGTGAACAATTGGGAGATTATGTAAGTACTACAGGAAAAAATGAAGATTTTAGGGAAAAAGTTGAAATGATATTTGTCATAGATGCTCTAAAATTCATTGAATTTAAAAAAAAGAAATGGACGAATAGGGAATAATAAATCGATAGGCTATAATAGACTATACAAATAATAGATTGCACCAAGGTAATAATTACAGATAAATATTCAGATCAGATGATAATGAAAGAGTATCAGAATGCTGGATCAAATGCTGTAACAGGGATTAAGCTGATAGCAACATTGATTATGAAATGTTTTGAAAGCTATTTCTGGAGTCATTGTCGCATGACCTTTAACTCCTGTTAATTATCTTGAATACATAGACCTACACGCAGGCGTCCAGTGAATGCACGAAGTATGCTATTTTCGCACCTCCGTTAATTGCTCGGAAGTCACACCATTAACTTAACTGCGAGCAAGGCTCTTTCGCTCCCGCAGGCTCACAAAAATAGGAATTATGTCTCAATTTAAAACAATGGCTCACTAATTTCAATTTGTCTTCCAAATTTCCTTTTCCTTGTGTCCTCATGATAAATTAAATGAAACTGCCGATGAGAAAAATACTGGATGTTAGATGAAACGTGACTGTTATTAACAAGCATAATGAATATTTTAGAAAATGATTCGGTAAAGAATCGCTAATATAATTTGTCAAGATGGTCAAAATCACCATATTTATGGGGACTGCGTATTTTACTTCGGGATATTTCGAATATAGACCAGAAGAAATCTACGTTTCTCCCCTCACGTAGATTATGTCCATTTCCTCATTAGAGTTGATATTTTTAGGTAGGATATACGTTCCATGCAGCGCAAAAGTGATAATATTTACATATTATTCAGATAATATGCTCGTATTACACCAACCCATTGAAGTAATATGGGCATAAAATGCTTATAACTCGCGAGTAAAATAGTTTAATATTTCCAAAAACCGCAAATTATCCGCGTATTACACCAAACTTATGAACAGAGGGAGATGAAGGGGTTTTGCTAATATGTCCATAACCTATTAATATTATGAGCATAAATCGAATTTTTTGCCGAGCACAAGACAGCATGAAGTCAATAATTACCGGGCCTCGTTTGATTGTACTCCATTTTTTCAGGGAAGGTACAGTTGGTAGGGTTCCCCACTTCCATTTAAACAGTATTTTTACGTGATACCATCACGTAAACTACCATTCGTCTGGCTCCTACCCTTTGACCTATCCGGCATGGGTAGCCCTACTGAGTGTAATTAAGAATTAATCCCGCCTGTGCAGTTCTAGCGGTCATAGAAGCGCTCAAGCCTTTCCACCGCGGCAAGGTTGTGGTCCAAGGGAAAGGGAAGTCAATAATAGTAAAATAATTTCAAGATATTATGTATCTGGTATGCAAACCGATAGGAATAATTCTTTAGTAAAATATTCCTAATTAATGAATTAAAATGGTGGCATATCGTCGCCATCAACCACCATGATTTTTCTCACATGACACCATATTTATGAAGTGTCCAAAGAATAGGTTACGCCAAATTTCAACATAAAACTCTTAAGGATAGGAAGTTTCTACTTCTAACGAAGCAATGAGAAGGGATTACGAAACCTACCAAGGTACAAGCTGATCTAATCTCATACTGATTGCATGAACTATCAAGGAATTTCCAATTTTATTAGTACTTTAGGTTTTCAGAGCTTATGCGGTATCCAGATACCAGGGGTAACAGATTCCAAAAGAGTATTTTGGTGACTACATTGGCGATGATGATGAATACGCTTTCCTTCTAGCCACTGATCATTAATCAACTCTCAAAGTTACTATTGGCAAGGCTAAGGTAGTATTATTCACCAAATAGTTACGATACATGCGGGAGTAAAACAATCTACTTAAAATATAGAATCCTGTTACGTCCATAAACAAAAATTGACGGCAGTGTTTCCATATATATGAAAGAGGATGTCTGTTTGTATGACCGTCATCCTTTTCCATACGGCTGCACGGATTGCAACTAACGTTATTACATAGGTGGAGGTATTTCATGATCCCAAACCTGGTAGTGATACTTTCGGTTGCGTACGACACGTCCTTTACGTCGTTTTCTCATTACCATTTGTTACGTCACGTCATACACTTCTATGGCTGGACATCCTGCCGGATAGGCACACCTCTTCAATCCCTCTAAAGAGAAAATAAAACTCAACTAACAATAGTTTTGCCTATTAATCCTCTCGGTGCAAACCTTTTAGCTGGGGTATGAGTTCACAAGATTTTTTTGGCCTACAGACGTGCGGACACACGTAGCGATCAATGTTGTGGAGCGGGGTATAAGCTGATCCCGTACGCATTACACGGAAATAGTTTTTTATTCCATTGTTTGCTTTTCATCGTGCCTAAAAATCCTGCCATGTGACCTTGAATTCCAAGTTCCATGTTTCCCACTTCTCTGGGTACTATCTTTCCCGAGCAACGTTGGATGGCCTGCTTGCAATTAATATAACTGAAGATAGCTGAATTAAATCGAAACTTGAAGCACGTACGAGGTGGAAGGGCTCCATATTAATTATGAAACACACTTTTTTCTTCCACAAATTTATAAAAAAAATCTAATTCATTAACGGTTTCGGCTGTTACACAATTGATAATGGTGTAACATCCGAAACCGGTTATGTAATAGAAATTTTTATAAACTTGTCGAAGAAACAAAGTGTGTTTCATAATTAATTAAGAAGATGGCTGAACAAAATTCACGCACATGGACGTAAGTGTATCGGAGTTTATCTTGCATAAAAACTTTATCTTTTCAAATAATCAGTAACGAAACCGGTGAAGTAGGAATGTAATATGATCATCGGACTGAATCTGTTAGGTTGCAGGAGAGGGCCAGAATAATTTTGAAATGATTTGCGGCGATAACAGCTGAGCACAGTCGAAAGCAATTTTATAACAGCATGCTGTCATCGCGGAAGAGTAACTATGTGTTGAGTATGACATTTTTAGAAGCATCCCTTTTTTCCAATTATAAAAAAAATACCATAAGACAAAGCTGAGTGTCAAATTAATTGAGTCTACGTGATATTGATTCGTCCAAAATTGCTGGGCTGAAATTCTACTGAGGTGAAGGAATTTGGAAATTGTTTTCATTTTCATTTGAAAGTAAATAAGAAATCTTAGATTTAAAATCTATTCAAACCCTATATCCTATATCAATTTAATATTACCTATTTTCCAAAGCTAATTTCTAAGATAATAAGTAGGGCTTATATTCTTAAGTCAAAGTTATACTTATTCTCGATTAAATTGTAGATTTATTTATCGCTAATGAGTTCTAGTATTTACGATAATGTAGCTAATGAAATAGAATGTAGGTTGAAGTGGAATGAAATTGGCTTAGTTTATTTTACCTATTTATAAAACTACTCCACCAGCTTCTGTAACTTATACCTTCATCATTTTAAGATAATCAGCTAGTGATATTGGTAAATGCTATAGATAATGGGCGATAATAATCTGATAATTCGTTGTTAAATACGAAAACACCAGGTAAAACCGATATTAAAACTCGTAGATGAAGATGTGGAAATCCATGGGAACTAAACAATACGATTGTCCTGTGAAAGAGTTCTCGGAACTTTTCCCTTGGAAAATATCAATAGCGACCGCTTCGACGAGTTTTCTTAGGCAAATTAGCAAAACAATCGATGACTGAGGTGAGTTAGCGGGTCAAGCTCTTCTGATTGTGTCATTATTATTTCGAAGACAGAGTAAAGGTTTGAACACTATTTCTTCAGTGTATTCAACAACCTATGAGAAAAGGATTTACATTTTCAGCCTGATGTTTCTGTCCGCCAAAATTCCCCATGCTTTCTTTTTTAAATCTTTTTTTTTTATCAATTTCGCATCCCACTCTAACGAGCACACATATATCTTTCTGTTTGCAGATGCTCCTCCTCTCCACTTGGGTCTTTGTTTGCAATGACGCAACGAAGTCGTGAGATCACCGTTTCGGAGAAGTCAGAGACGTCCCAACGGGACTCTTACCTGAGACTAATGCGCCCTAATCACGTGTTTTATTTTTTTCCGCGGGAGTCACCTTGTTTTTCTCGCCCAGCGGTCTTCCTTCCTCCCATACCTCGCGGGGAAACCCTTTACCCTCCGCTCGCCCTCCATGGAGGGGTCCGATGGGCAAACAATCATGCGGGCCTATAAAACTCCACACGCTCCGAAGCAAAAGCCTGAACGGTGCCAGCTCTGAAACCGCAAACATGAAGTCCTTAGCGTCATTTTCGTTACTCCTGGCCCTCGCGGTCTCCGTCCACGGCACCAGCTTCCGGGATAGCAGCCCGAGGGAGCCGGAAGGTCCCATCGACGCTCCCGGTCCCGTGGGCATCCAGACCCTGCCGGCCAAGTTGCCGGACGACTGGCCGAGGCCCGTCGCGACGGACTCCGGTGCTGCTGGAAAGCAGAGGAGGGAAGCGACCGACTCCAAGACGGAAAACCGACCACTCATAAAACCCCAACCCGCGCAGAGGCTGCCCGAGGCACCAAATCGACAGCCAGCGCGACCCACGTAAGTTACGCCTTCAATTGGCTTGTTGGCCGAAAACTTGTACTCCCAAATCTGATCATGCGTAGAATATGATCGCACGCATCCCCACATTTCTATGCTATCCCACAACAGCTCTAAGATTTCTCTGTGGTTCATTTTTCTCCTATCTTTTTTGTCCGAAAACTTGAACTCCCAAATCTGATCGTTTGTAGAATATATGCATTCCCACATTTCTATGCTACCCCATACCAATTCTAAACCTTCTCTGTGGTTTCTCTCTCCTATTTTTTAAGCCACCCCAAGTAGTTGGTCTTCCTTGGGGGGACTCATTTTGAATTTCCGCATTTTTGTTTCCTATCTTCCTCTCATTACATGACCACTCCACCGAGTTCTTCTTTGGACTATGTTACTCCACAGTGCCCTCCCTTCTCCCACGATTTGGAATACCTCTTTGTTTCCAGAACGCCTGGTTATCACGAACAACAACATTGATATTTCTGGTCCATTCTATCACTGCATAAAGAACTGCGCGTGCTATCACTTGCAGGGAATCAAGGCATAAAGCACGGAAACGGTTTGAGTGTGTATTAAATCCCAGAAAAAAGGAGCGTCAAACAAACTCACATGAAATTACACTCACATTACCACTTATGTGTTACTTTACTGATGTGTGGGAGTCAGAGTGCGTTGTCCTTACACCCAGTTTCAATTCAAATTAACAGTGAGGGGCCAGGCGCCCAATTTTTACTTTTTCTCGAGGACAATAATGATACCCTGTAAACGTTACCGATCCATATCGACATTAAATATGTGTTTTTTCTTTCCAATTCGGTTTACATCTTCTGTCAGAATAATTTTAAATTTAAAGTAAAAGCAAAAATATTTCTATGTTTATTTTTTCAATAGGAGATATCAACTTCTAAGAGTTTTAGAGGTATTTATCCAAGTAACTAATCGCCTGATGTTCGTCATAGGAAGATTTTATCATAAATTGTATAGAATTATTGTGTAATCCATTCATATATTACATTTTATGCGATTGTTACATAACATATTACTTTACACATTGTATGTAATGGCGGGCTGAACGTATTTGAGGGGAGTGCGCAAGGAAAGGTTGATGAGGATTTTATTAGGTATGAGAACAATATGACGCACGACGATGAACAGAAAATAATTGCCTAAGTAGAGATTCTCCGTCGGAAAAAAGACTGGGTAGCAACGTCAGACCTCACCTATTCGTGGGATCGATGATTTCATTCAATTATGAAATTGCAAGGTTTTAACATTTCCTCGAACCACGAATCGATAAAGAGTACTTTTCAATATTAAATAGCTTTAGAAAATTCCATTTTATGATTTAATTTATCTGACCATAACTTTAATTCGTTTTCAAGAAAAGGTAAATGCACAATCATCATTGCGGTGTTTTTATTTTGCTTTAAAGTCGTCGACTTTTGAAAAAAAATTTAAATTGGTATCGATGATTAATTAGTTTATAAACCCAGTTCTAATAATTTGTTCAAATGCTCATCGAGAATCAAATCTCATTTCTCGCCAACATAGACGGGAATCAACAACGCCGCGCCCTGGGCAGAAACCCCAATCTCCCAACCAACAAAAGCCAGGCACGTTTCCAGCTCACACAGGATTGAATGGTAACCGCCAAGGATTGACCAAGCCAGCACCGACTCCAGCTAAGCCCGCGTAAGTAGTCAGTAATGGGAATGCGCAAATGCAAATTGAAATTTATAATTTTGCTAGGGTGGTGCATTGATCCAATTTTTCGCACGGCTCTGTCTTCTTTCGGCGCCTCTAAAAGCTCTCGAAATTAATGACGGTATTCCATGAAAACTGTAAGCACAAAAAATACTTTTTCACCATGGATCTATTTTATTTTCAGCCAGAGCAACACGCAGAAGCCACATACTCAGCCGGCGCAGACTGGACTGGGTGGTAATCGACAAGGATTGACAAAACCTGCGCACGCAAGAACTCAGTAAGGAAGGTTCCAAAGTCAAAGACGTTGATAAAATAATTCAATAAATAGAGTAAAATGAATGTGTAAAGTCGAAATTAGTGAAAATTACGGTCTGCTAATTGGAATCACGGACTTGGATAAGATTATTAGATAAATTAGAAATAGTGGTTGGGACTTCGAAAGAAACTTTTACTTCACTGATCATGAACTTCCGTATCTATGTCTAGTGCCCCTTACTCCTTCGCTCCCAAGGCGTAAAAAATTCACTATCGTCGACGATGGTTGACTTAAGGTTTTCCCGGTGAATATTTAAAAAATATATATTATATATTCAAAGTTTTTTTCGCTCCTCTGTCTAATTCTTTTTATTTTCGGGGGCGAAACAAAGTTTTTCATCCTTTCGCAGGGATAAGCGAAGATGATTAATGACGTCACTCACCGCTCCCGTCCAATCATGATCGGTGCTCCACAGCAATCCATTTATTTCGCTTTCCAACGATCAAAATCACGGTTAATTAATACCGTATTGATGTCACATGCAATTTGAGGGAGTGGAAACCTTAGCAAATTTTCATTCAAGAGTTACATACATGAATGCTTAAGTTGTTTTTCATCACAAATGTTTCCTCGATTTTTATACAATATATATACATCAAAAGTGAATTTTCACTTAGGGTAAACGATCTTAATGTACCAAAATTCTCATGCGGGCTAAAATATAACAATCAAGTGAAATAAAAATAAAATTTACTATGTTTTTCGCCAGCGTTTTGTTCTAAATTTATTAGCGAACGCATAGAATAGTTTTAAATATCATTTTTTAATATCATTAGTGGATTGCATTACTTATATGGAGAGAAAGCTTTTCTGCCAGCTAAAATACCAACTTCAATCGAATTATTGGAGAATCTTTAAGCACTTACGAATCAAGTGGCATATTAAGATCCCAAATGAACAATTCCAAGAAGAAATGATAAAAATATAGGCAAGTAGGCAATCTTACTTTTGAAATAGCACAGACGTAGGAAAGCGTCATTTGAGAGAATGATGGTGCCATACATTTTGATATAATTTTTACTTGTAATTTACTCCGCACGGTGAAAGAGGAACCGTTAATTTCGTTGTAATTGTTCTTGCTGGTGATCGACGATTAATTTCCAGATTTCATTGATTTACCTAGAATAACTTCAAATCACAAATAACTTCGAATCCCTGAGTACCATAATTTACTTTTTAAGGTTCCGCCACCCTTATATTGTAGCCTACTTGTGATGGGTTCAAAATATGACACCCTTTGTGATGTTACAGCTGTTATAATCATCTGTTTCGCAAGTGAAATTGCAACTTTAGTGACCCAATATACCATATTTTTACTGCACTATTCCACAGTTGCCTGGTGGTCTAAAGAGTGAAAAATCTTAATAGAAGTAATTGTAACTGTAATTTTACTGAATAATTTTTAAATTCAGTCATTTATACTTGTAGTTAGGTAATTACTTTTTTACTAAGTGACTGTGATTGAGCCCGGTCACTTTTTCTCGATAATTTTACCAACACTGAGCATAACTATAATAAATACATATTAAGTGTTAAGACTTCACTTGGTGGAACCACATATATATATATATATATAGCAAAATGACTCACTTTCTTATGTTCCACAAAAGTTTATTATTCCGACCCCGGGTTTCAGCTACTAGATAGATAGACCTTGATAATGACTATCAAGTAATTGAAACCCAGGCTTGGTGCAATAAAGTTTTGTGGAACATTAAAGTGAGTAAATCTCGCACTATAATGATAACAAATCCAAAAAATTTCTTTCTAAAACTAGGCGCCACGCTTCGGACGACGAGCCGAAGCCACAGCCCCTGCCGGCCATTGTCGGCACCCAGAAGCCACAAGTACTGCCGGCGCCGATCGACAATGAGAGGCCCCTGACAGCAATCCCCGACGGAGGAGGCGAGAGGCCATCATTCCGTCCGCCGCCGGCACTGCCCCTGAGACCGATGACGATCCCGGCCTACGTGGGCAGCACCGAGAGGCCCCGTCCCCTGCCCGCCACCATCGACTCCCTGCCGAGCTTCCTCGTTGACCCCGTGCCACCGCACTTGGCCAAGCCGTCTCCGGCCGACCGACCAGAGTGAGTCCGAAACCCATTGACGACTCGTTTGACGCACTTGGCGAACGTAAAGAATGATTTCAATTGTCATTAGTGGAATGCTTTATTAACGTGGAGAGGATGTTTTTCTGCTAGTTAAAATTCCTACTTCAATCGAATAATTCGAGGACCACTTCGCACTGACGAATCAAATTAATTGGCGCATAAGAGCAGTGCAGGGTCCTATCCGCAATATTGAGACAAATAATATAGGTTTTGACTTGAATAGGCGCGTCTGAATTATGATATGAAAATTAAGGCACGTTGCCATACTATTTTTGCTACCATCAGCGGACGAGTTTTATAGCTGCGGTCAAAATAGAGTAATTTAATCAAAATGGCACCACAATGGAGTTGATCTGAATGAATACATGTGAATTAAAATATACATCCAATAACCAGTCTGCATGCCATTAAGTCTCGCGTCAATTTTTAACAATCAAGCATGTGAAACATGTGAAAATCACTTTTTGTGAACAGAAATGTTTACGAAGTACAAATAGGTCGACTATGCCCTGAGACATGATGGTCTTATGAAAATAGTCGTCGAATGTAAAGTGAACGGGAGGAACGGAAAAGGAAGGTATCAAATTCCTGGGTTGAAAGTTCATAATACCTTGACGACTTAAGCCATTTGGGATAAGTGGTCAATCATATTAAAGAAAAGGAATAATTAAATATGAAAGGGATGGATGATAGGAGAGCTGCGTCGAACCAACCCTATTATTTTTGGCCAATGAAGATGAATGAGTGAATGTTAACGAAAATATTAAATGAGGATTTGGAATTAAATCGCCGTCTCGATGGATGGACTCATTGAGAGGGCCTGTATCATCACTGCTTAAATATTTTGCGCAAACGACAAAAACTTAAAAACGATAAAACTGATTTAATAATAAATTTACTTACAATTAAATGGAAATGTAATATTATTGGATATAATCGCAAATATTAGATAGACCGTGGAGCCAATATAATGATACTAATTATATTAACAAGAGGCCCAATCTGGATCCTCGGTCAGCATTACTTTTCCTACACGCTTAAAACTTACTCCATGATGCTAAAATTTTCAGGGTAAATAAAGAAAAAAATTTAAAATTTGGATGCAACTTAAATATGAAAATTTTGTATCTTTATTCAAGAAAATATTGTATTCAAATTTAATTTTTGAGATGAAGTTTACTTTTATAAAGGCTTTGCAGAATGCACCATGAAAATTACATGATGAAAAGCTCAGGTTTTAAAAAACGAAATTCGATGGAAAATCATATCGGTCGAACTGAAGTTACGTGTTCCCTTAAACTCCTCGACTGACTAAACCGATTTCACCATTTTCTTCCACAGGCGTGAAACATCACTAAGCTCTACTTCGAGCGAGGATAACAAGCCCCAGACACTGCCGGCCCTCGTGAGCCCCCCCAAACCTCAGACGCCACAGACCCTGCCTCCCGTGGGCACCCAGCCGGTCCTCACTGGGAACCGCGACAGCCTGCTGAGGCCAGCTCCCCTGCCGGCCCATTCGGGATCCTCGTAAGGGAAAAAAATGATTTCTTCGAGTGGTCGTGGAATGACGATAAAAATCGGCGAGAAGATTTCTCTCCTCCGTCTCTTACGATAGGAAGAAGCAGGGAGTCCTAATATCCATCGTGGTCCACCCCAAAGGAAATTCATCTCCGCAGAAGCATACCAACTCCAGCGACCACGAGACTCCGTCTGATGCCGCCATGAAACCCACAACAGAAATCAAAGCAGAAAAAATTAAAGGAGATGAGCAAAATTGAACGAATTTTAGGACGAATGATCCTCCACATTACTACCGACATTTTTGATGGCTGCCAAGAAAAATCTACTCGTCCTGACTTAATTTGAATGAAATGTAATTTGTTTTACTTTTTTAATAAAATATTTGCAGCGAAAACAAAGAAACACTTGCACATAAGTTATTTCGTGATTAAATAAAAGAAACTCTAATTATAGCACTTCAGTAATTGCAGTGGAAACGTGGACTAATGTCGACATCGATAATTTTGATGGTGAAAGTCATTCATATAAGTTCTCATTGGCAAATAGTCATCTTAGCAAGGAATCAAAACACAGCAGACTTCCAAGGCAACTGCTCAGACAACTCCGCTAATCAATTTTCTTTATTCTAATAGAATTTCAGGAATAATTCATGGTGCAAATCACTATAGTTTAAATTTTCTGGTGTGTTTGACATGCGTAAGTCCCCAAGTCTCGAGGCCCAGGAAAGGAATACTTCACTTCATTTTTACATTATTTGACGCTATACACTGATCAAAATATAGAAATATTGCCTGATAAATTTTACGAACACTATGAGAAACGGTGAAGCCACATACATCCTTATATCGCCCACTTTATATGAACTTACATTATGTACCGCTCACAGTGGTTCAGGATTGCAACCCACCAAATACATGAAGCAAACCACCTTTTAATGAAGGTTGCTCATACTCATACTTTTTCAATAATTATTGGAAATATCTGAATTAAGCATTCATGTTTATAGAAATGTATCCCTGGTATCGAAAAAAAACTTTGTTTTCAGAATTAATATATCATTTCGTCGTTAAACTTAACCATTTCATTATTCCTCCCTAGTGCAGTCCTATGTGAAGCTACTAATCTCATGAGATTCCTATTCTTCATTAAATAATCAACGTATACCTACGGAATTGTGAAATTAAAATAGACAATTCTCTACCGCATTAACCACACTGTTCCACTAACATTTCAAGTATTGGAAGGAGGATAACTTGAAAGGAAAAATATCAGTTTCATGTCATTAGAACGCTTGTTTACTGTAAATATGTCTTTCTGTTAATGCATACGATGTGGAGTAGAGGACTAATTCATGGCGTTTGTGCTCGTTGACGAAAATCAACTCGAGCCTAATTCTATCACAAAGTGCAACAATTGATTTTAAATGAAGATCATTCGAACATAAATTCAATTACCCGAAGAGACCCTCGAATGTACACTTTGAATGCAGTCAAGGTTAGACGTGGTATAAAGAAAGTTTCCCGACCTTAACTCCTTTCTTCTGCGTCACGGAATAATTGATTTACCTATAATAACCTTCCCAACTGATTCACTAAAACTTCAAGCATGAATTCAAATGCCTTTACAGCAGGGGAAATTCAAGAATTGGTAAATTGTGACGATAAGGTCATCGAGAAAGAGCGGAGGGACTTGACGAAGTTGGGAGATTGGGATTTCGACATCATCCGGAAAGATCCAGAATTAACAAAGATTAGCTTACCAATTAATACGGAAAAAAACTAAATTGAATTGCCTCTTACATCATGTAAACGTCACATAATATTCCGAAACCAGTAAATTATTAATTTATAAAAGTTAAAAATTACAGATCGTTGCACACATATTTCCAGGTAAGACAAAAGGAGCTATACTGCCCACAACAACGCGCTAAATGCAGAAAAATTCAGTCTACTGAATCCGTACTCAACTTATGTCACTAGATCTGCAAGCTTAAAAAATCATAAAGTAAAAATCTAAGGAAAGAGATTGGAAAGCAAAGTAATATAATTCGTTTAGTAAATTCAGAAAATTCTGGATAAATTTCAGGAAATTGTGTGGGAATTAGATATGGGAGACAAGCGTGAAACGAGACATATTTACATGGAAGACTGAAAGCATTTGATTGCGTAAATATGTGAAGGTCAAAGAGCTCATCATCTGCCGAATTATTTGACAATTTCATTGCGTATGAGCTTATGCTAGCACTGGCTTTGACCTAAGGTTTCCAAAAGTTCATTATACTAGCACGTGAGTTCAAAGACCGTGCAGTGAGTTTATTCTCCCCGACAAATCCTTTTCGCAAATGCTTATAGTCTCAGAATGATATCAAGTCAGTGGTCCAACTATCCCAATGCACAAAACATCATCTACCGTCCAAATTATTGCATCCTACGGCAGCTAAATAGTTTGTATATGTATCTTCTCTAATACAACAACATATTATATACCAAATACTGCGAAGGTTTAATAAGTAATCGAAATAACACCCATTTGTTTAAATTTATTGGTTCTAGTATATTTACCGAAAACGACAAAGAGGGTCATGAATACATCAAATTAACGCGAATTTGTGTATAGAGATTACAAAAACGAGATTTCCTACCCTTCATCTCACAATGGTTAACTTGTGGTAACAGATACTAAATGTATGTCTCGGCAAAGGAAGTCTTCTTTTTCTTTTTGTCGACTGGACAGTGGTGAATTTTAGTATTTACTTGCCTCCGTGCAATCTACCACCATGCATATCACATGTGACTTGAAAGATGCATACATTCAAGGATGACAAACATGCAAACTTGACGCTTGCAACTAGACGGATAACGTAACCTCAGTAGCATGTAGTCTATGACATTTGCACAAACATGAACTACCGAAACATAGTCTTTTCATCAAAACTGTTACAGTGGAGAGCGTCGAAAGATGACGCATTACAAACAAGTACGCACTCAGGCGCTGATTGCGTGACATTCTTTCTTCGGTAACTAGTGTAAAATGATCAGCAGAAAATGTACATGACAGTAGATGTACATAAGATGTTACATAAAGATGTACATAGAGTACATAAGATGTATATGGCAGTAGATGTACGTAGAGTACATAAGATGTATTACTAGACATTCATAAATACAGCAACGATTTAGAGATTGTCGACCCAGTAGAATCAAAATTTACGTTGCAGCATTAATTCACAAAAACTTACGTCAAATTCAAGTTGTCTATTTTCGCTGGGCGAAGACAGCATAGTTTATTCTTTCAAAAACAGTATCAATTAGGAGAAGCCTTATTCATATTCGCAACGTTTAAGTTTTAAAGTAACGCCCATCGTCAAAATTAATACGACACTGCATAGCGGGTCATTTACATCGGTAAGGGCTGGGCTGTTATTTGGCATTTTCATATGTGAAAATTATATAAACATATTCTAAGCCAAATAGATACTGAAAACTTGAGTCGTGGAAATTAGTAGCTTTTATATTCCATCACAAAAATTTGCTTAATATCTCATTCATTCGCAAAAAGGGGTATCGGGTTAGTGTGGTGGCTATGGTGTTGACTACCCATCCTGTGAGCTCGGGTTCAACAGAGAATTTTCAGAGACTGCCCGATCCCTGCTTGAATGATGTGTGGAGGACATTTCAAGCGCAACACTCCGACCGTCGAATGGGACGTTATGCCTTGGTCCCCTTGGCGCCTTTCGTTGAGAGTAGTCTAATGCCGACGCCGAGTTTCTCTCCACCCTTCCTTAGATGCCCTTCCCTCATGGCGCAAATGACCTCAGCTATCGGTCGCCTCCTCAAAATACCATACTGTCATCCGCAAAAAATGCTATTTTTCTGTATCCTTACAAACTATTGGATATCTGTGCGACGCAAAGGATTACAATATGCAAGTAGGATGTCAGACTAGTAATACACGACGCGGAAAATTTTGAAGTACAGTCACAAAAACTAACGGAGGACGAGGCTACAGAAGATAGTGTTTGTACGAGGACGACGACGCCAAACGAACGATATGTGATTCACCTTGTTTATCCTCGAGTTGGAGGGTGGTGCGCAGGAGAAATCCGTGCTGGTATCTTTTTTAACGCCTACTCGCAACTTCCTCTCATCAATGTGACTCGTCACTTCAAGGAGTAGTACAAGCGAGAAAGTGGTACCATTCAGAGCGAGCGAGGTCTGAAGGCTATGACAAATCACCGGGAAACGGCTTGTCCATCCAGGCGGAACGGTCAACAGAAACATTTGCTTCTATCGCAACGAGAAGAACGCAAAATGGTTACATAACTTTCGGTGCCACGCACAGGCAGATGAAATAATTAACTTTGAAACTTAAAAGTTGCAAACATGAATAAGGCTTCTCCTAACTGATACCGTTAACAGTCATTTTGAGCAGCCATTTCAGCAAAAGGTGAGAATAACTTTGTAAGTCTGCGATGATAATCCTTAGTGACTTCTACATAATCCCAAGTCGGAAATAGGTAATTGGAATTCAAAATACAGTGGTTGGGAAATACAGCAAGCCTGTATCGAATGGAATTTAAAATGGAAACAACAAATTATGACTTTTGAATTTTGAACTACATTATAATAAGAGTTAAGCAACATTTTATGAGGTCCTTGGATACTCTTGGGATTCGCTGACGGGTCTGGGGAAACAACAAATTAGGGACACTTTGTTTCAAAGTCAGAGATATTTTACGTCTCTGCATTGTTATTTATGAGTATCATGCATAGGTAATATGATAATACAGAACTCCTGAGTTAATACCAGGGGCAAAAAAATTAGTCGGTCAAAGTCTATGAATGAAAAGTTCCAAAATTAAAAAACATTTTCGGGATGATATAAAGCAAAAAAAAACATTACATAGCAATTATATAGCATTTCCATTAAATATTTCAATAATTATTATATCAAACATTAATACACTATGATGTTAATTTTTTTAAACATAGAAAGTTAGATTTTAATGAGATAAGCGAATTTATGGCACTAAGACATTTTTCAAGGATTCAGAGGTGCTAATAAATTAATTGTAATGTCTTTCCGAAAATATGTCATTTGGACATAAATTTAGTTTTAAAATGGATTGAAGCACAATTTCTAATGCAGATTATTATCTCAATTTCATAATCAATGTAAAAAAAACGAAGAATAGATCAATAATCTGAATGCCCGTTGGCGATCCTCGAAATAAATGCACTCAATAAATTGTCAGGCGGGCGCGAATGCCCTTCTGTGCAATGCCATTGTAGGAGTTAATTGGCTCTCAAGGAATCAGAATAGGAAAGGCTAGAAATGTCCTCGATGTGAATCATCACTCAAGTTTACACTCAAGAAGAGAAGAGTACACTATGGCATGTTTATTGTCCAATACCTCAAATGGATTGCGCTCAGATGAGTGTATAGTTTAAAAAAAAATCATTTGAGAATATGTAAATGCAACAATTAATGATTGGGGAAGACGCTAGAGTCAAAACTTGAAATTCTTGAAATTTAACCTCCAGAAGAAACGAGTTATCTTTCAGGTGAAATCAGGAAATGGAATAATAAGGAGCTCAAGTTATTATATATTATATGAAACGTCACCACTCCCACACAAAAAAAAACTGAGAAAACTTATTTAAGAAAAAAACTTCAAAAGTCGCAATTTATTAAAATTGATGAATCAGACCAATCATTTCATGATACTAGAGATCTTTTGAAGACAACAGCGCCTTCTCTCCTTGGCCATACCGCATATGACTCCTTTGGATTGGACATACTATGGGATTTGTTTAATACAGACGTTGTCATCATGAAACTGCCCTAGATGTGAGGTGTATTTTGGAGATAGTGCCCTAGAGGTGAAGCGTATTATATATGGTGACAACATGCACCATACACTTAATTTTTAAAATCTCGGAAGTAAATTCAGAAAATCTACAAACAGCCCCGCAAGCCAGCTCAATAGGCGGGTGGCGGGAGGTGTCAGGACACCAGCCGTTATCCTGTGTGAGAATAATAGAAGAAATAGGAGCAAGTTGTGAAATATTTGATAATTGAAGTTAGACATCGTATTTATTGGAGTTTCTGCTCGGGGGAAGAAACTATTCCTATATCTAACGGTTTGGCCAAATATCTGTAATATTTTTCTAATTTCTGTTGGAATAGGAAGTACAGTGCAATTCCAATATGATGCCCTCCAAGTTACTCTGAAAGGTATCTGCTCTTAATTGTTCAAGCAATCTAGCCTATCACAATTATTCATGTAAAAACTGAATGACGCTTTCTGTTCTCTCGTATCCGCATTTGGCGAATCGTCCCGCTTTCCTTTTTATTTTTTTACTTCGCGGATTAAATCTTCCTTATTCATTTTATGCAGTGAGGCCTGATGAGCGAGAAGTAGGACCAGTCTTTCACTTTTTTGTCCTAGGATCTTCCCACAACACGACTGACGAATTTTAGCTTCTTTGAGGCTCTGCTTCAAGTATTTCTTTGGTGATTTCCTCGTCATGGGTTTGGAGTAATCGTGATTCGCAGATATTTAACTTCACATGACGCCTTTAATTAATATCAATTAATAGTTCCCACAGAATCAGACATATCCGACAAATAAGGTTTGAAATTAGATTTAAAAATTCAGAATTTAAATCTAAAAAAATAGGTAGCACGATATTTCAAAATATGTTTCGGCAAAGATTTATATAACGTGAGTTTTAATTAATCAACACACAGAAAATTAGAGAATATGCAGAAGGTGGGCGATTTTTTTTGTTTGTAGAAAAATTTCAAGGATTCAGAGGCACTATAATAAATTAATTTTAATTTTATTCCGAAAGTATATCGCACAGGCATAATTAAAGTTGAAAATGAATTGAAGCACAATTTATAATGCAAATAATTGATAGATATATCTCAATTTCGATATTAATACCGAAAAAAAACAACATTAGATGTATGATCTGAATGCCTGATGGTCAGCCTAGCACAAAATGTACTCGATATATCTTGACAGTGAAGCATCCCACACAGCACAGGACGTCATCAGGATATCCTAATTTGGTCTCGTATGTCCTGATGACGTCCGAGATATCCCTGTGACATTGCCTAGGTATCCCGCCGGGATTTTACATCCTTTCAATTGTTTCCAGAGTTAATAGGTTTTCTACCCATTTTACTGAAGAGTGATAACGGGAATTTTGAAGGAATTTAACGATTTTTACTGAAAAATTATATTTTCTACTCATGTCCTGCGGACGTCACGGGTCCGTCACTCGGACATTCCATTCCCACTGGTTATAGGAACTCATTAAACCAATTTATCAATAAATATTTACTCTTTTGGGATTAAATCATATCAGAGGCGAATGACTGTAAAGTTCTTTTTTATGAAACATGACGCTTTTTTTATTTATATAACTCTCCATATCCATAAAAATCTAAGAGCACGGTAAAAACTTGATGAGGGATTTGCTGAACGCTGAGGGTAAGTCGTCACCTTAAAATTGCCCTTGAAATTAGTTGCGGCGTGTAATGGATTGTGACTACCTACGCTTATGTTCAACTCCGCTAACTGCTGCGCACACGTCCTGTCTCATTAGCGCCCTGTCTAAATCACGCGCGCAAACGGAGCCTCGGAGAGGGCAGGAGAACGCATATAAATTCGAAGCACTCCGCCGTGTTTCCTCAGTCGAATTTGCCCGGGACCAAAACCAACAAGGGAAAAAGTCGGTTCGGTCAACAGAGCCACACCCTGAAGCCATGGGGAGGTCGCACGTGAGTACATTCCCCATCTGCCCGTTGCGAAAAACAAAAAAAAAATATTTAACGCGAGAGTAAGAAAGAATTTCTCCATCGCCAAAATAAGGGTTTTCAGCTAAATACCAGTTACTCCATGGTAGTCAAACACGGAATATTTTTTCACCACAATCTGTCAATCTGATTCTACAATAAACTGCCGCATGCAGCTTCAGGAACAAGCTTAAGCAGATAACTAGAGACTATTGAGTAAATGTTAATTCTAAACACGTAATACTCATTGGGGGAATACTTTGAACTTGAACTTCTTTTCCAGTGTGATTTAATTTATAGTCTGTTTCTTTATGTCATTTTTTTATTTTATTTTTTCCCTCTCTGACGACATCTATAGTAACATATGTTACTCTTATGATGAATAAAGACTATTATAATTATTAAAGATTTCAATCATAGAAAAACTAAAATTCGCACATGCTCGCACGACTACATTAAAGCCTATCCACGAATCTGGTTTTGGAAACAATACAAACAGGCGGAGGAAAATTTATTTTAAATCTGAGTCGTTTTGAAGTAAAATTCGTAGGGGAAAAGTGTTGAGCTGATACTTTTCACTTTAAGTAAAATTTTCCGATGCAGTAGTAGCTTGTCGTGTCTTCGAATCCACGTTCTTAAATTGTTGCTTTAGAGAATCGATTAGGGAGAACAAATAATTCTGATTCTGTGAGTGATTTAAAATATTTTCAAAGCGATTTTATTTATTTAAATTTTCACTTGAAAAACACCGCTGTAGAATGATATTGCATTCGTAAATCAAATGGCATTTCCAGAAGGAATGGAAACGGAGAAAAAGGGATGAAAACCAGAAAATTTCATGGCAAGCAGCATAAAATATATCAAATACATACTTATTAAAAATTATTATTATTATACTAATTAAAAACAGAAATTTGCAGTAATATATGACACTCACGAGAAACTTTCTCACTTGAGACTTCCCTTTTCCATTCTTGAATGTGAGAATATTGTACCTCATAATTTTATCAATCCAGAGGTCATTAAGAACTAAGATGAAAGTAAAAATTAATTACAGTTTCACTCAGAATTAGGGATCCTCTTTAGTAAAATAATACCATTTATATAATATATAATTTAAAATTTAATAAGATCATCTTATGACATGTAAAGTGAAACGTAAAATAGATTTAAAATGATGGAAATCATAAAAAGTTACCTCATATCTAAAATTAATAACAGCTGCATTTCAAGCAGATATATATGTCATGAATAAAGTTTTCCCAAAGTTTGTTGAAAATAGCTTAATGTCAATGAAAATACTAATTTTATCAGACCAACTGAATTAATTGATCTTTGGAAACAATAAAATCATCTTGGTATACCGCGCAGGTAAGATTATACGAACCTGCGCGAATCCCGAGAAGAGTTTTTACATGTTGTTCGCCGGGAAAGTGTAAAGTCTTAAATAAAATCATCTTTAAAAAATAATTTTAAATCTTCAGGAGTTGAGGAATCCATTGAGGAGTATGCTTGGCATTTGAAGGCAAATGCATAAGTATAAAAACTCAATAGCAGTGATCACTTATTCATCAAGAGTACAGTTCAAGGGACAGAGACATTATCTCACAATGAGTTCATTTGTTTTAGGTAAAATATGTGACAATCCTTCTCTGCATGGCAACTTTGTTACCAATATACTTTGCTGTTCCTCTGGATACTTCATCGCAAACAACAACTTCAGCAGATACAAGTACAACAGAGGCAACAAAAGGGTTATCATCCAATAACACGAAAGGATTCAACACAACCGACAGTAGTGAAGAGTCAAGTGAGACAGTGGACATGTAAGTATATACACTTTAGAGGTCCGATATCTAGACTGCAGTCCTGGCATTGTGAACAAATAGTTAGGATGTAAATTTTTTTAAACTCAGAATTTTAGAGTAAATCATATGCCTGATAAATATGGAAGTTAATTAGTATACTTGGGAAAATTCAGCACAACACTACCTAAGGCAGTGAGGTAAGTTATTCTTGCATGCAATTTAGAAAAAGCAGTCAAAGCTGTGCTACACAGAGGTTTCCAAAAGATTCAACAATATTATATACATTCACCATGAAAACGAGCAACCCAAATTTGGTGCAATATGTATCTCTGCAAATTAATACTGCAAATACACCTATTAATTTTATTTTTCAAAAAGAAAATTTTCTGTGTATCTAGTGATGAGCGTATTCTCAAACAATAAGTAAATGCATATATTATTATATTTCATTATAAACCTAACAACAGCACAAAGATCTATCATCAACACGATTTTCCATCCAGGCATTGAAGTAGCAGCACTCAGAAATAGGAAAAGAAGATTATAAATGCATTTTATTACCGTTTAATAAAGATAAATATTCACTGACCCTATGTGGAAAATCCAAATTCACTATCCTTGATGATCCTATAGGATACTCACTGTCAAAAATATGACACTCACATAATATAAATAATATATTATCTTGCAGACTCCTGTTTCCTGCCACAGTCGTGAAGGAATTCCAAATTTTGGAAATATTTGGATTCAAAAATAAAAATTCCAACTCAACTGAAAGGTGAGACCTTACCATATTAAGCTTTGGAAAATCAAAAATTCAAGAAAATTGATAATAATGTTTTAAAATTATACCAAGGTCATGCAATAAAAAAATCATTAGTTACCACAAATCATTATCCATTTTTTCCAGCAGTTCAACTACAGAAACATATTCCACTGATAAGCCATGAAGTTCTCATTTCTTGCAAAGCGATGAAAGATGATTACATTGGATCAAATATTGGATTGTAAATACAATGGAGAAAAGATTATAAATATACATGTATACATATATAATAAACACAAAAAATGATCTAATAAACATTTTTTAATGCTTAAAACTCCAAAATGTAATACTTAATAAATAAAAATTGTATTCCATAAAAGGTAAAGACTTTTATTCAACTTGAATGATATATTTGATAGACTAAAAATTAACTAATAGTAACCTTTATCTTTTTTTGGGTTCTCAAATTTGTATTTGTATAATGTAATTTGTAAATAATTTATCATAAAATCTATCATTAACCAAGTTACAACAATGTAAACCTTCCAAAAGTCTTTTTATGTTTCTTTTATTTCATAATATTTATTATTAAATAAAAAAAAACATTTGTCCTACCCAAAAAAGCAGTATCTATGGACACACAGGAAAGAGGGGGATTTCCTCATTCGGGCTGGTGGCAGCCCTGAACAACCAGTGTGTAAAGGAGATTGTCAGCTATATTGGGTTGTTTGAGTTTATACTTGGTTTAGTGAATGTTTTAATACTGGAATAATAATTTTAGTTCTGATTTTTGAAAGAGCCAAGATCATCAGTCATGTCCGTGGACAAGCAAAAATTAGTAAAAGTAAAATCTTTTACCAATTACAATTGAGATGTCTTTTACAACTCTATGATGCAAGTTCAATGTAGTTAGGACAGTGTCCTAACTTATTGTCAGTCCCAACCATAACTTAATTTAGAAAAAATCATCATTTCCGTGGACATTATCTTCATGAACTCTACAATCCATCGATATGACTGATGGTAACGAACATGATGATAGTTAGTTTCTAATGACAAATTTTATGATTGACAAACTGTAATAATATAATTTTGGTTCTTTTGTAAAATAATTTAATTATTTAAAATTGTACCTGTAGAAAATGTATGTTTTTTGGAGATTGACCCAAAAGTGAATTAAAAGTAAGGGAATAATGTTTTGAAAATTTTCCATAACATCCCACATTGTCTAGATTTTATTCATGTGAAAGAGAAGGAAAATCAATATTTGTCTCATATAGATATGATAGATGACTTTTAACAGAACTTTTAGGTAACTAACAGTTCAAATTCCAAAAAAACAGGAACTAAAAGTCTAAATGCTCTAATTTAAGTAGGCAAGAATTCAATGACTCCTTAGCAGTGACGAGACAGGAGTAACAAGTTTCAGTTGATATGTATTATCTTATGTTAAGCAATTAAAAAAATCATATGATTGCCATGAAAAATATTTGCAATTTATTTATAATCAATCTAAATACTTTAAATAATGGGTGAAAGAAGAAATCTAGAAAATTAGATGTAAATGACATGGAAAATGTAAATGATATAGCCAATCATTATGCCCATCACTTTCAGTAGCTAAGCAACAAAAGCTAAAGCCCATAGATACAATAAACTTATGTAAAATAAATTAATTAATTCATGTGAAGAATTTTGTCTCAAGTGAGAACAATTTGCCATGTGTGAAAAGCCTTATTGTGACAGAAAATCTTTGATTGTTACCTGCATAGAACTTATATGGATAGTATCAGAAGATTAACATAAAAAAACAACTCTATTTTAGGAATATCACCAAAACAGCCATCAATGTAATCAGATGTAGTATAAGAATTTTCAGGACTCAAATTTCTTTCAGCTTTAAGTAATTGAGAGTTGTTTTACTGAGCTACTCTTAGCACAGTCATCATGCCTCCAAAGAAAAAGGGGAAAAAACCAAAAATGACCAAGGCAGAGAGAAAAGCAATGAAGGCCCTAAAAAAGAAACTGGCACAAATTCAGATGAAAAAAGTATGTGTGCAAAAAAATTATTCACTCAATGTAGAAGTTACGTAGTTGGCTCAGCAGAGAAATTCAAAAAGACAAAAATCTCATTTGTATAGTAGGCTTAGTAGCAGTCACTTTATATATGAGGTGATTTACAAGAAAAAATAACCACTTGATGATAGAGAATGACTTGACCATGCTTAAATTTGAATGTTTGTTTTTGCATCAGGATAAAATGGGTAGAGAAGTGAAAATGACCAAAGAAAATATGCCAAAAGTTATGGACAAGCATTATCCCCTTATGAAAGAGGCAACAGTTTCGAGGATGAAAGAAGACGTGAAGGTTTGGATTAATCTTCTCAATAGTAGCTATAGGTGTTAAAATTAATATAATAGGCTTTAATGCAAATGAACAATGTACAGTGATGGCCAGTGCCATAGCCATTTAATATTTCGGAGAGGTCCGGAACCTCTCCGAAATATTAAAAAAAAAAAAAATTATATTCCTTCATATAAGAAAACAAAATATGGAAAAATCATTAATTTACAAATTTTTTCTTTAACAAATGAAGTTTTTTTGATTATGAAAAGTGTTAAAATTAGGTAGTTTAAAACCCTCTACTTGGAACCCTGTTTTTCAAAAACTTTCCCTATTTAAAACAAACTTTACAATGTCCAGCTTTCCCACTGACAATGAGTACTTGTGCATTGACACCATAGCCCTGAGTGAATTTGTTTTTTGACTGCCCTCACGTCACTTTTTCATTGCACAATAAGGGTCATTATTCTAGAACCTCGTTACAGCTAAAGTAATTGCGATGGGTACCCATATACGTATAGGTATTCATTCCATTGAATCGCTCAAGAGAAACCAAATGATACAAAAATTGCTTGTATTCTGATTTCATAACTAAAATTTTACTTCCCCAGGTGATGGAGCAAATTTCCAAAAGGATTTTTGACCTGAAGGGACATGCAATTGAAATTCTCCAAGAAGACATTGAATCTGCTGAGACACAATACATGAGGCAAACAAGAGCTCACTTAGGCCATATGGATCACTTCATAGGTTTTTGATTAAGATATACATTTACGTGTGGTAAAGAAATTGGTGCAAATATATCCTCTATCAGCATAATTCGAGCCACTAAAATAAGCCAAAACCAATTAATTTTTTTTTTGGTTTGTTAGAATTTTGTAGATCAAGTTCCAAAATAGAGTACACATTCTAAAAATACAATTACACAAGCTCTGTTTTGCTACAATGATTGAAATGTTGTGGTACCATAATTAATTGCTGATTAATACATGTATTTTGCTAGAGATAATGCAATCCAGAATCAAGACCTTATCAGAATATTATGAAACTGAAAGGCAAAGGAGCTGTGATCATGCAAAAGAGGTTAAGGAAAAAGTAATTACCACATTTGATTATGAGGAAGAGAGATGGAATGTGGCCATTTATGAAGTAGCCAAAGAGCATAAAGAGAGAGAAATTAATGCCGCTGGAGAATTTCTTCAAAAGTTTGAGGACATGATAGACAGTGTACATAATAACAATTAATCATATTAAAAATATGAATATACATGTATACTACATAGGTATGCCAATTGTATTAATCCATTTCAAACTTAAAACAGTTGGAAACACAGCATGATAACATGGAAGGTTACTTTGACTCATCACTTCTAAAAATTTGGAAATCCATGCAAGATTACTTTCAAGAATACCAGCGAAAAACAAGTGCAAGAAAACAAGCATATGATAAACTACTACAGTTGGATGCGGAAAATTCAGCATGTATCAAATATCAAGCCCACTGGATAAATTCTATGATGGTAAATAAGATGAGCAGATCGACAGCTAAGTTCTAACAACACATATCTCAAATTCGGCCGGTTTGAGACAAGTATCTTAAACGAAGCGTAATAACATTAAAAAAATAAAATGCAAGCAAAAAACTACTCTTTGCTTGCAAATGAATGCTTCTTTTTCAATTTTATGAACTTTTGGTTTTTAATTTCAGTGTGCAAGTAACAAATATTAGTCTTTTTTTGCTCTCCTGAAAATCTGCTATTTTTGAGATCCACATTGTTAGAACTTAGCCATTGATATGTTATGTAACATTAACCTCTGAAAATGACCACAATGCCTTTTATTTAAGTTTAAAGCTGTGCCAAAATTTATGTCATAGCTACTGCCTTGGCCCCATTTACATATTTCAGACCACCACCTTACTTAACAATTCTGATTTCACCTTAAAATTTGCAGCAAAATTTCAAATGTTTTAATACAAACTCATTTCTCACAGCTACAAAAGGTTTTTAGTTGTACATGGGATATTTAGCTTGGGTACACATAGGGTTGTGTCATGTTAAATACCTAAAGATAGATAATTAAATTTAATACCTCTTCTAATCCATACCCAGTCAACACAACAATTATGGCCACACTGTGGCCGAATTGTGGTTTACCTGTGGCAACTATGGCTATGGCTATCCACAGCTTGCCATATTATGGCCCAACTGTGGTTGCCAAGCGGCAAGCCATAGTGTGGCTTGCCAAACATGTCCCACTATGGCCACACTGTGGATCGTCTTAGGAAGGCCACAGATTGGCAAACCAAACATTTGTAAACATAAGTACATTACGGTTGATATTGATACAGGTTTGTTGGTATGTTATTAAATTGGAAGTTGGTTGATTCAATTGATATAAAGAAAGTGTATTATCCACACTTAAGCCACATTATGGCAGGCCACACTATGGCTGGGGGTGAAAACCATTATGGGGCCATAACGGCAACCCACTATGGCCACAGTACAGCCACAATTGTTGTGTTGACTGGGTATTTATTTTAGAGGGGGTAGAGGTAGTACAAAATCTCAAGCCCAATAACCCCAGAAAGTTCAATTTGTCTAATGTTGTATGGGCTGTAGACCCAAAAGCCATAAGCCTGGGGAAAATGAACCACAACTGTATTAAGGAATAGACTGCAAAAAGCAGGGGAAAAACAGGATCCTAGAAGGATGCCAAAACAGCTTAAAAGTTAAAAGGAAGTAAAATTAAAAATATTCAATTATATTACAAACAATGATAAGTGGAATTCGGAAAATGGTGGATTTTCTTTTAATTGGATTCATCATATTCATGCAAATATACGTACTATTATGTAATAAAGCAGGTTATGCAAGTCCAAAGCCTATGCATAAGAATTATGTACTAGTAAAATGGATGGTTTGAGGCGTGACTTTGTGAATGCGATTTATTATGAAAAATGAAAAAGAAGAAACTTTGTACTTTCACATGAAATATTTATTTGCACATTCACACGACCATGGTTTCCACGTAAAATGTCCTGATGATGACGTCTTACATTGAAACCACAGCCGTGTAAATGTGCAAATAAATATTTCGTGTGAAAGCACAAAGTTTTTTCTTTTTCATTTTTCAAATTTACTAATAATTTGTTAGCACTATATTTTTTATCATTACTATGCATACTTCTGGAAATCTTGAATGATGCAATTTACCCTATTGGAAATATTCAATTCTGCTCAATTGAAAAGTGACAAATTTTAATTGATTATATGGAAATTCAATTGAATTTCCTCACATTCAATTGAATTTCTATATATTCAATAGAAATAGAATTTGTCACTTTTCAATTGAATGTAATTTAATATTTCCAATAGGGTAGTGACATAACATTGAGTTTTTTTTGCTTGAATCTTGAAGCTTTATCTCTAATGGTTCAAACTCACCCCTCCTGACACTGGGGCAGGCAAGTAAAACCTTAATACTATTGCAAAATATTTTTTTTTAGAATACAACATTTATTTCAGATAAATAAACAGGTGTAGAAATATGTAGTGAAATGCATTCTATGGAAATACATATATAAGATTGAATTTTCTTTCATAATTTTCCCAGAATCAAGTGCAAATCTTGAAAGATCAATTAAAAGACTGTGAAATTAAATACGAAAAAGAAATTGAAGATTTGAAGGCAGAGAGGGAAGAATATATTTCATTTTACAAGAGCCAGAAGACTGGCATGAGACATGGAAAATCTGGGGATTCCTTATTGTTGAAAGACCTTGCTGTTTGCTGCCATGAAGAAGAAAAAGTAGGTCCACATGAAATTTGCAAAAAATACATCTTAAAATAAATATAAAAAGTAATCAGAATGTTGGATCTTAATGGAGGCAAAATGAGAAGGGTGACATGAGCAGATGCATACGGTCAAGCTTCAAAATATTTTCTTCATCAATAGAAAAAAAATTCAAACATGTTGCATAGCTCTCTTGAAAATGGTCTCATTTAAAAAAATCTCTTCTAGAAATTAGAAAAAATTAAGAAAACTGCAGAAAAAATATTAACACTAGCTCAGATGTGTCGAGCTTTAGAAACAGAGGAAGAAAAGGTATTGCTTCCAAAAACATTGGTAAATGCTGACATGAACAAATTTCGAAGTCACAAACCAGAAAGAAACCCACATATCAAGGAAACAATGAAAACAGACAGTGACCAAAGAGAATCGGAAAGCAGTCCAGATGGAGTAAGTAGATAAATTATAGTTTCTCATTTATGACTCAGATTGCTATTGATAACAATAAATTTAACTGTAATTTTAAAATTACAGTTAAAGCTCTCTCAATTAGGCAGTAATGACATAGGAGAATACATCTGGAGTGAGAGGTGTCCTTAACACTTTCATGCTGCTTAACAAATGGCTATTCATGCCTTGTTGTCGGCCATTATAGCATAAACCATTAACAATATATCCATGAAAACACTTAACTGGCAGCATATAGAATTCAATTTATATAATCACTCAATAGCAGCACAAAAATGCAGGAGAGACACTGATCCATGGCAAGAACCGCTGAGAATCACTTGTTATCCACTCTGCAGTAAACATGAAAAAAGCTAGTGATGAATCATGTTTTTCATGAAAAATTTACAGAAAGAGCACGTATTGAAGCCCTGATATGAACACTTCCACAGCACATAAAAAGTCTCACACTAAGCATAAATGAGAAATCATAAAAAAATGCATACATGAATTCTCATAATTATTTATTAAATATGATTTAGCAGTAATCTAATGCTAGAGCTCCATAGGAGTTTAAGATTAATTAGCTGCATATTGCTAAAAGGTAGTTAAATGTCGAAACCCCATAAAAATTGTGCCTGCACACCACAATTTTCTGAGTATTTTAAACATCACCAGTATTAAATGTAGTCACGTTTTTAAGAGTATAGTATGACATTTTAAATATTCCCATGAATAATACGCAGTGTAAGTATCTGCCAGCGATTTCCCAAAACCAACCCCACCCACCTACAGCTCTCACCAGCCACAGTGTCCCATGCTCGGACGAAACAGTGAAATGCCTGGCACCTCAGGCGATATTGTGGTAGCCAATTACAGCTCGCCAACGGGGAATCACACGGCGGACACTACGTAAGCAAGGAACAGGTCGTCGAGATGGCAGGCAGTTGGGAATGGGGAGCCAAGAAATTAAAGAGTTTTTATCTCCTAAGCAGCATTTCTTATTGTCGTTCTCAACTTCACCAGGAAGAACCCGAGGATGAGTTCTTACAGCATCTAGTTTTGTGAGGACAGCATGTAAAAATTCACTTTGCCTCACATTTCCTGATGCCCTCCCAGTCACACATCTTTTCCATCTCCTCATGCCAGTGTGTCAATGAGAGAATTTGCAAGCAAGATTTTTGATACGGAGCCATTATAATCAGTAGGAAAGATAAAAGAAAACTGTCCTTCTTACATATGTAACTTTTTAATATGTTCATGTTAATAATTTTTATACTAAAATAAAGAGTACATTTCGTAGACTAATTTTTGTACGTAGTTTTTAATCACAAATAGGAGAATTGTTTTTGTGTAATAGTTGTTCGATATATATAGATTTCTCTCTTTCAATCACCCCATCAACATACCTCTCAGGGAGCCTAAAGAAATTGTCACAAAAATACATCTTGTATCATGATCAATGAGAACAGAAAATGTAGCTATTGATTTCATCATACATTCATGTACAAAAACATTTTAACCTAACTTCATGAGGCAAATGCTGACTAAATACTAAATAAATACATTCTACAGAATCATTCTTCAGCTATGTGGAAGAGTATTCTAAGCCACCATAAGTAGGTAGTTGATTCAGTAGTTTAATTGATTTGATTTAATTCATTGATTATTTTTGTACATATGAAATGCAATGGGATTACAGATCTTCCTTTAATTTTTTATAGCAATGTTCTGCTCCTTAAATTTAGCTAAAATGTTTTTTACAATTGCAAGTGCACAACTCTACATATTTTTGATGGTGTGCCTCAGCTCTCGGATGAATTTTATTTTTTTTATTCACAAAGGTTTTATTACTGTTAGAAAATAGAAATCCTAAACAGCACAAAATTACTTTTAAGGTTATTTCCTGCCATATCAATTCGTTTATCTTTTTGTAAATGAGGAAATATTTTGTACAGATGATTAGCTCTCCAATACCTGCATTTGGGCCAAGAATCTTTGAAATACCTCTCCAGAGCGTATTCACCATACATCATATGGTTTTTTAAATGCAATTTATTTCAGACAGTGGCAAACACTTTATGTTCCTTGACAGCAGAACTAATTATGAAAATATTTGGCAGCAATTCTTTGCAGATATGAACATTATGCAGGGTTTCTGGGCAAGAGTGGGTAGAGCAAACATGCTCCGAGGAAAATTGGCATTGGAGAAGCAGAGCCTCATGACAGAGAATGACATGTTAAAGGACAAGCTCAGAGAATTCCTGTTGATGCAAGGAGCGCAAAACCATTGTAAATGTGAACTTGATGAACTTATATCCATTCATGTACCAACTCATGACTATGACCAAATTAAAGAATAAAAATGACCATGGCCATTTCATTATCATTAAGACATTACATCTCTTCCTTCCTAAAAGATTTCACTTCGAGGAATTCAATGCACTTAACAATTTATCTAATAAGTGGATACACTTTTCAACAAAGCAAAATATTATATTAAAAGAAGTCTTCCATGTTTCAAAATTCAATAAAATTATTCATGCCATACAATTTCACACTAAGCTTGTTTGGAACCAAATACACACATGAGTTTTAAGGACTCTGGGACTATCACCACTGGGATAAAACACTAGATACAGTGAGAATCACTACTGTGGGGGAAAGTTGGGGTCGCCCATTTTTTTATGTATCTGTGGGAACCCCAAGGAGCCTGCTATAAATATAAATATGGAAGTTGAACAAAACTCAGTTGTCAAATCACTCTATAGTGCACCTTTTCTTTTTTTGTACACGGCTGTTGTCCTTAAATCTTGGTTCCCTCCTTGTCAGCTGGCATTCATCTACAAGCTAGGAAGTAATCATGCTAATTTCTTTTACAGATGTACAAATAAAAATAAGTTAGATCTAAAAAAACACCTCTGGCTCTCTCTTTACGACGAAAAGTTTTCGTTAATCACATCCAAAGTAAAATGCGAAAGATAGCGGACACCTATGAAGAGTGCTAAGGGTCACTGACCCCAACATTAACTCTCCACGAAGTTTATTAGACGCTTGAGTGCCATTCAGAATTGCCTCTTATCATGTGAAAATTCCAGGCTATTTTAAGAGACATTCAGAGCTTTAGAAAAATGAATATGAAACCATTAATATTCATAAAAATTAGCTGAAAATTTTACCGGACATTGGAAACATTCTCTTCTTCATCAAGAAGCCTTAATTTATGAGAGAAAGCAAAAAAAAATACCAAATGAAGATTTTAGAAGAATTTCTTAAGGTGGCGCTAGTACTTCAACGCAAAATTCATAAACATTGCAGTGAGCCACATTGGCACTCAGACGGTTAATTCAGAATTCCCAGACACATCAGCAGGAGTCTCCATTGGGCAAAAGAGGCTCAGTTGCTTCTACTGCCCCTACACAATAATTAAAAAAATTCTGTTACATATAGTATTACATCCAATTCCCCTAAGGATTACTTTCTCCAAAAAGTAACCTCTGTCATTTGCTATAGCTTACTCTATGCAGAGGGTTCACTAAAAGAAGCATGACAGGCAAGAAGGCTTTTCGTGTTCAATGCTATCCCTTGCTAAAAATCATAGATGATCGTATGTCTTTTTCCCCAGCAGGACAACTGACTACCTGCGGTTCATAACATCGCACTATGGAATGCCTAAAAATCGCACCCCTTGTGACTGTGTAACAAAAGGTGCCGACTTACTATTAGCTGCAGTGCTAATGAGGGTTTGAGAATTTAATCAGCACAATCCCATTCCGCCCACATTCACCCTGCCTGTTGATCCATGTAATTCTTTAGCAGCTCTTTTTCATGAGTGAAGCCGTAGACCACAGTGATCAGTAAAGCAACACTTATTTCACAGCAGGCATGGTGACGGTTACTTTAACAGCTGTAGTACTGCATGTGAAAGGCAAGGGGAGACCAATGACTTATTATTACAGTCAGATCCGGATTTAAGGTTTTCGCATTCAATCTTCTTCCACATTAAGTGTTTATTTTTTGGGGGCCCGATTCATTCCGTATGCGAGCAATGAAAAATTATCCTCATTCAGTGTTTCTGCATTCTGCATTTTTCTGCACTTAAGGTTGTAAAAAATTTTCCCACACAAGACATTTTTGCCCGATTTTATGTTTTTTCATTATGGTTGATTCAAATAATTTTCTAAATCTTTGAATTTCTGCTCAACAACACGAAAATTCTCATGAAATTTTAGCAAGAGTCGATTGAATCTACCTGGGAATGCTACTTCATTAGCATTCTCTCGCAAATGTGGTGCTGGGACCTTCAACTTACAAGCCGGGTTGTCTTCATTTGATGTTTCACTCCCCTTCTTATCCAAACACTTTTTGTTTCAAATTCGACCTAATGGAGTTAAGTCATCCCTTAATAACCTGTAACAGCCTCATCTTTCACTTCTTGAAGTCGACTTTGATGATTTCGTGGCGACTGATGACACGGGGTATTCTCCGGGGGCAGGTACTATTGATGGTTTTCTGAGAATGTTTTTCATCGATGGCTTACGCACCTTTCAACTTTCATCACTAATCACTACAGGAAGTGCATTGTTACGGTCAATACATATTTATCCAGTCCACTATTTCCCCTTCAAAAGAGGAGACCCAATATTATTTGTGCAGTTGACCCAAAGATTCTTTCTATAATCCAGGGGGTGGGGTCAGAAATTCCTCCCCCCTAAATATGAAAACTCAATTACTTTGCTTCTTCATTAAAGAAAACAAAATGTTGTGAGTTCATATATTTAATAAAAATTTCTTTCAAAAATTAGGATATTTCCATTATGAAAAGTCTTACGATTATGTAGTTTAAAACCCTCTATTTTCTAACATTTTTTTATTTCCTCCCCCACACCTCCCTGGTTTTGGACCTCCCAAATGATATTCCTGGCTACTCCACTGTGTGGCACCTTGAGCCATTCCAATCATTAGAGACCCTAAAACCTGAAAAAATGGCTGGTCCTCATTTAGCGTTTTTCTGAATTTAGTTTTTTTTAATTTTGTCCCCCCTGAAAAACGTTAAATCAGAATTCTGCTGTATTTGGAGTTGCAACTACAGTGCAACCTCGATATAACGACACCCCACGGTGCACTAATAAACACTCGCTATAGCGAATTGTCGCTTTACCGGAGGTGGAGCAAATAATAGCCAATATACCTGTTGCGGACAGATATACAGGAACAGGAGTAGTGCGGCGACAGATAAACATCTATCCGATAAACGTAAGCATAAATCCAGACGAAAGGCGATGTTTTTTGCATCACTAAATTTCCTTACTCGAACAACGACTAACTATTCAAACAATTTATGAGCGCCGCACTGAATAAAAATCATGGAAAGCATTGTTTCGTCAATCATTATGCTAATGCACAACCGACGAAGTCATTTTTCTATGCACTTAATTAGTTCATTTACGTGATCATTCTATTATTTTGGTATTTTCCACTGAAAATTCAAAAATTAACTGACAAAACATTATCGCGGTTATTTAATGCCTCAAAGGTTTCCATTGGTGTATGTTTATTGTTTCTGTACGTTAACCGGCAGTGAAGTGAAATAACGCATTACATTTGTTTCTACCGGTGGAAGGTTGTATAACGTTCCCGCCTTGGAAGACTTTTTCTATCAGATAATGTAATATCTTCATCATCTACGGTAAAAAGTTTGCTAAGCTTGAAAAATGACGTGATTAAAATTACCGTTGTTGAAAAAAAGTTTCTTTTTGAGTGTTACGCTCGCGACGTATTTGAAATGATACACCGAGTTTACCACGGCACTGCAAACGAGAGTTAGTTGTTCTGTGAGTTCTTCCAGCGGCCACCAGGGGATGCTCGGCTACCCAGGTAACAAAAGAGAGCGCCAGTACGACTCCGACCAATGACCCGAATAGTTCACCCTTGTAAATCCGCAACGGAGAATAAATACGTCCATCCGGACAATTCACGCTGAGTATCATTGCTTCGTACATCCTACATCATCGCTAAGGCGCACTACCTACCTTTAGAGGCATCATTGCAAGAAATACCTCATACTGCAAGGGTTTTGTCGGGGAGTTGTATGTAAAAAAAAGTTCCGTTTCGTCTATGTTATATGACGCGGGGAATACTTCTAAAGATACTTATGATCGGAGTCCTCTCTTCCACGACTTCAGGTTTACACCGCAGGCATCACCAGGGGAGTTGTGAGGGGAGCTAACGCTTTGGTGCTTCGCATTAGTATAATCAACCTTCCGCACTCTTAAAATTCTCGATTCGCAATCTATCCCTAAAATACTCCGCTTCAGGCTTGGGCGTAGCCCCTTTCTCAGAAGTTCCCGCAGATTTAAATGGGCAAAACCACCCGAACAAAGCTCCTTATAACTCTTCATCGTCTGCATTCCTTGGGCGCTTTTGTTTTTTTTTAATTTTGCAGAGCGAATAGGAAGATAAATTAATTTCGACACTCATATTACTCCTTTATTTTTATTTTCTCGCTTAGACGTGTTTGGTGTTTTTTTTGGCCATGGTGACTGCAATCAAATGCTTTCTATTCACGCAACTATTTCTATTCAACGTGCGGGTATGCTGCCGACTGCTTTCTGCCGCCCGAGGAACAAAAGAAGATCAAACATTCGCGAATGCTAATGCCACAATATTTTCACCAAAAGTAACTACTTATTTATCGAACGACAGTTTACCACATAAATTTGAGACTGAGCACTCCATTAACTTCATTTCTAACAGATCGCTAGCAATTACAGAGGTTAAGGAGTCTTGATGAAAGTCTTCCGGCGGTGAAACCCTCGCTATGGCGAGAGCCAACACCAAAAGGGTCTCGTAAAAACGAATTTTTTAACACGCTTATTGTAGGGTTAATTGACGGTGCATCGGCTATCTCTCGTTATAGCGGGAGTGTCGCTATAGCCCGTACTCGCTTTAACGAGGTTCCACTGTACTTCACTCATTTTTATGCTATGGTATGAGAAAAATATTCTGGAGGTAAACTATTCCCCACTCGGATCTCCAGGCTGGGACTACTCCAGAGGGAATGTGGAAAAAAACATACAGAACTATCTTGTACATGGAAAAGTAGACATTGCTTATGGATAGAAAGGAACCACTCTAAGGAAAGGGTCTTAAAATGCAATATCCTAATGGACAAAAATGGAGAAGTGATTATTGACAATGAAGACTAAGCAAAGAGTTATTAAAGAATATTAGAAAAGGCTGTGTAAGGGAAACAGACTAAAAAATATTGGCTATCAAAAGAGAAAGGGAAGGAGAAAATAGGGCATGGGAGCTCCAATTTTTTTATCAGAACTTGACACGGCAGTAAGAGATTCGCAGATGAAAATTGCATCTGAAATTGAAGATATTCTAGCTGAGCAATGAAAAATGCAAGAGAAAGTACCATGTACCAACTGTACAAAATCACAAGTGAAATGTGATCAATCCATTAAATACCAAAGGGCTATGAGAGGAACATTATAATCCCCAAATCTCATGAGAAAAAGAGCAGACAACTGAAAATTTTAATATCATAAGCTTGAAACACATGCATCATCTACAGAAGGATACCAGTTCAAAGACCAATTTGATTCAGAAAGAGTGAATGCACAAAAGAAGCAATATAGGCCTTTAGGCGGCTCATAGAGAAGAGAATGGAAAAGAAAAAGGCAACATCTGTTTTGTTAGTAGATTTACAGAAAGTTTTAAACAATGTATATTAAACTCAATGCTTGGAATCTTGAAAGAAATTGAAATTCTTCATTGAAAGAAGAATTATCCAGTTTATATGAAAATCAATTAGGGGTTATACAATCAAGATCTAGCTGTAAAGAAGCAAGAATAAGGAAAGGAGTGAGGCAAGCCTGGGCTTTGCCAACTGTAATTTTCAACATTTACATTAAGAAAGCCATTGATGAAATCAAATGATACTTCTCCAAGACCAGTTTATTCCATTAAGGTATACAGTGTTCGGACGAGGTGACTGACAGCTGAGGCCATTTGGACTATAAGGAAAGGGTATGAAAGGAAGGGTGAGAAAGAAGAAAAGTGTCTGCATTACCCTGCTCTAACCGAAAGGCACCAAGGGGACCATGGCTTAATGTCCTATCTGACAGAAGAGTGTTGTGCTTGAAAGGCCACCACACCAATACAACCCCAACGGGTAATCAAAGAAAAAGTAACAGGAGTGAATATCCATCAAGAAAAAATTAGCATGCTCCAATTTGCAGATGATATAGCTGTCATAGCAAAGAAGGATTTGAAGAAGATTCTAGTGAGTAGGATAATGGGCGAAAATAACCACCAAGACAACAAAGATAATAGTGTATGTACAGTAAAGGAGAAGTGAAAATGAACACGGACGCAGGGAACACCGGAAGAGGAGAATGAATCCTGTTATATAAGAAGCAGAATAATTATCGATAGCAGCAGGTTCTCACTGAGATGGAGTGGTTGAAGCGATTCACAATGTTTAAATTTCTTTTGCTTTTAGATTTGAAAGTCAGAATATTTTAGATGAGAACTTAAGTCCAATACGATAAAGTAAAAGTAAATCAATAAGTTTGACGTGTGTGTAGAATAACCAGCTAACCAGTTCACTTAAACTTCAATTAATGCTCACAATTGATGTCAGTGTTAATAAACTAACAGCCATCAGGAAACCAGAAAAAATAAAATATATAGTAAAAAAACTTCTTGCTATAAAACACATGTCCCAAGAGATTTATTTTTAACCCAATAACCTCATACATATTATCACCAATCAGATGAATGATAAAAATATGCCAACTTATCCAACACAAGTTTATTCCATTAAGGTATTTTCCAAAGGAAAATATCTACACAAATTACATAAAAAAAGGGCTTTTCAATCACTGACAAAGTGAAGTAACAGTTATAGTGATGAAATGACAAGAAAGGTGGACCATTGATGTTAAACGAGGGCTGTGTCTTTTCTTTCTTGTTATTTAACCAGAATAAAATGCTCTTCTTTCAAACCTAAACGAGCTTAAGAGGCGCATTATGACCAAGGTATGCAAGGGAAACTTCTTCAGTGCAGATGAACTCCAATATATACATTTAAATGCTTCTCAAACAAACGTTCAAAAGAACAACAAGATAATACCATACCATATTAAAAACTTCACCTCAGCAAGGGGATTTAATAATTGCAACCAGCTTAATCAAGAGCTGCTGCACCAGAAATGATTTCAATCAACTCCCTGGTAATCACAGCCTGTCTGGTTCTGTTGAATGTCAGGGTCAGCTTGTCTATCATTTCCCCTGAAATAAAATGGGCAAAAGATATTAATTAGACAGATGTATCATTGTGATAAAACAAAATACAGCAGACCCCAAATTATCCGGCTGCGGTTTATGCGGGTTGCAGATTATACGTGCATGAGTTCACAGTCTATCAAAGTTTTCTGCGATCTTAAAAAAAAAATACGTACAAAAAGCATGACGATACTTGCATTTTTAAATACAATGCTAGACGGGGCTAATTATTTCCACTAGAATCCCCTTCTTGAAGTGGAATTATTTTATCTACTTGCTGACAAGGAATGTTTCAAGTTTACTAGGACGTCTGCTCTAACTTTGTAGACTACGATCAATGATGGGGAAAAAAACTCTTCATTAATTTTAGAAAATTCTTCAATGGTTAATCATTCGTAAATTCAGAGAAATGTTAACTACGATCTTTAATTGTATATTTCATATCGCAAATGTGCAATTGGCCTTGCATGCAGTTGAGTACAGTTCAAGGGAACCGGAGATTTCGTCGCATGGCATGTTTACACCATTACCAGTCAAGGCCAAACTCGAGAGGAAGGGAATATATGAAATGAAAGCAGCAGGGGAAGTGGAAGTAGAGTTAGCATGAGTCATAGCCAGGCACTCGCCTGCGTAGACAATTTGCCTTGCATCCTGGTTTCCTATAATGGCCACTGCACGATGGTGTAATTGCGCACCCATTGCCTTCACGGAAGTTCCGTGTTCCTCTTTTTCGTGCATCGGGTTGTGGGACTCGGCTCAGAGATTACGGATCTGCACCCTGCAGCAGTTGTATTCTGGGCAACTTGTGCGAGATGCCACTACTCGGCATGATGCTTGCCAGTGTTGTTTCCCACATCGCCCAGTGGTTTCGAAGCATTCGTACAAACCACTTTTTTGACTCAATTACCTTGCAGCCATAGGTGCGTGGTTTTTGGAAACCAGGTATTACTTGTAGCAGTAGGAATACGAGTACAATCACATTATCACTGCAAAAAATATCGTGTTAGGGGAGAGAAAGCTCTTTAACGATTCCGGAGAGCAATCTAAAATTATAGACAATGTACGTGAGTAACAATAGATTGTTTGATTTAGGTAAATTATGAAAATGACAAGAAAGCGAAGTAAAGTTTGGATTATGTTTTCCAATTATTCGTGCCGTCTCTCCCTATCATTAGCCTAGATAATCGTGAGTGTACTGTACATTGTACTTCAGGATAGTTTTTGCGTGTGGAATGAACATCATCAACCATGGAAAAGAAACATTATGAGAATTTCTTTAAAGAAAAAGGTAATGGCTGGTGAAAAGGAGGGTAAAGACAAACATTTGTATAGAGATTAGTATTTAAGCCTAGAATGAGTGGGTAAGACTTAACCTCTTCAGTGGTACGCCCGGAAAAGTTCCGGGCCTTGCCCCACTGCCCAAAACGTTCTACCCCGGAAGATTTCCGTGGTAAACTTAGAATCTAGTTCGTTCACTCCCGAAACCTTTCCGGGGCAATGGTACTATTATGCTAGTAGTTTATATGTTGCCCATTAGATGTATCACTCTTATTAGGAAGCTTATACCACCTAGCGGTGTTTTTGGGTATTGTTTAGTGATATGTATAGTATGGTGTGCACTGTGCAGTGTTACCCTGAACGATGGCAAAAAGCAAAGAAAAGAAACTTCGCCTTGATGAAATTTGTTCTTTCTTAGAAAGAGAAGATGACTCAGAAAGTGAATATAGCCCATCTGAAAGTCAATCTGACCTAGAGTGTAGTAGCAGCGATGATTACGAGTCATATGAGGAACTATCTGACGTGGAGAGTCGCAAAATGCCGCAAAATGTTTCCCCAGGTACACAAAAACGTCATTTCCAGTGGACTCAATATGACATTGACCAAGCAGAAGATGGGTATGGGAAACCAATATTTGCTAGTGTTGCAGGTGTGTGTGTTCCACTTAGTTCAGATGTTTCTCCTCTGCAATGCTTCGAACTTTTCTTCACTGATGAGTTCGTGCACCAAGTTGTAGTCGAGACAAATAGATATGCCAATAAGTGCCGCGAGGATGCTCTAAATTCAGGTGTTGGTTCCAATGCGAGGATAAGGTTGTGGAATGATACATGTGAGAATGAAATTAGACTTTTTATTGCATTGATTTTGGCAATGGGTATTATTAGCAAGCCCGAATTGAAGCTATATTGGACCAGAGACTACATACTTCAGACTCCTATTTTTTACGAAACGTTTTCTCTGAAAAGGTTTCAGTTGATTCTGCGTTACCTGCACTTTGTCAATGATGAAGATGCAGGCAACACTGATCGCCTCAGGAAAATTAGGCCACTGCTGGAAATGCTTCGATTATCTTTTAGAAAAACCTATTTGCCGGAACAAAATATTTCGGTAGATGAAAGCCTTATGCTATTCAAAGGAAGGTCACTGATGAAAAAATATATTCCTCTAAAGAGATCAAGGTTTGGTATAAAAATATTTTTCATTTGTGAATCTCAATCAGGATATGCCTGGGACTTTTTCATTTACACTGGTCAAGGGGAGGAAAGGCGGGGTGATGAAAGTGCTTCGCGGAAACTAATAAGCCATGCTTCTGTTACTAAACTTGTGATGCGTCCCCAACTTATTGCGAAAGGATATGTTATATTCATGGACCGGTGGTTCTCAAGTCCAAATCTATTCCAAGAGCTGCAATCTCATGGTTTCGGAGCCTGTGGAACAGTTGACTTGCGAAGGAAGGAAATGCCGAAAGAACTGCAGACAGCAAAATTGAAGAAAGGTGACGTACTATGTTACACATCAGGAGTTTATTCTGCAATAAAATGGTGTGACAAAAAAGATGTGACAATGTTATCCACGTATCACAGGGGAAAAATATGTGAGACAGGAAAAGTAGACAGGAAAACCAAAGAAGCAGTGAAGAAAACCAGACGCCGTGATAGAGTATAATGCTAATATGGGAGGAGTGGATCGATTGGACCAAAAAATAAAACCCTACGAGTGCCTCAGAAAAAGTCTCCGATGGTATAGGAAGCTATTCTTTCATTTGATGGACATTAGTATTGTAAATGCTCATATTGTGCATGGAAAAAGTGGCAGAGAAAAATGCACTCTCCTACAGTTTAGGCATAAAGTCATTTATGGACTTTTAGAGAAGTATGCCATGGAAAGAAAAGTGGCCAAGGAGGAAGACCCTCGAAAACTGACCCACCTGTTCGTCTTACTGAAAGACATTTCCCAACGCATATACCAGCCACAGAAAAGAAGAAGTTTCCCAGTAGAGTATGCCGAGTTTGTCCCGGAAGGAAGGAAACTAGGTGGGAATGCAAACAGTGCGGGAATATTCCATTGCATCCCGAAAACTGCTTCGAAATGTATCACACAAAGAGAAAGTACTAGATTTTGTTTGTAATAGCAATAACATTATTTTATTTTTGAATTGGGTATGCTTATATTAATTTACATCATGGGGCACAGTATGATCATACTTTATGAAATAAATACCTGTAATGTGCTTAATACATTATTAAATATATTTTTGTAAGACGTATTTACTTTTTCAATCCATTTTTGAGCTAAACATTATAAAAACCCGCCCTGGGGGTATAACTTGGGGAAAATTTAGACACCACTGAAGGGGTTAAGAGAAAGAGAATTTCAAATTCTAAAAAAAATTTAAAAAACATAATGGTCATTTACTCAATACAGTAGGCCCTTGCTCAATGATATTATCATGCTCTACATGACCAATTATAAAGATAATTATATTGTAGAAGCATTGGATCTTCATTATTTCAAGATGATGAATAAATTTAAACAGCATCTGCGTGTGTCCCTATCTCAAAAAGTTGTTTCATTGACAAATAATGCATAGAATAACATAATTGATGACATTAACAGCAATATAAAAAATCGGTTAAATATAAAATTTTGAAAAGTACACGCAAAAAACCGCTCAGATTGTATGCCAAATCAATGTGAATAAAATCTTGATTTTGAATATGAATGTTTTGTTGCAGTTTCAATACACACACAAAAAACAGGGGAATGCTAAAAATAGAACTAAGTGGTGCAAGCAACCACGAACCAGGTGAAAGAAAAATTGAGAAAAACCAGAAAATATTGAATCAATAGCAGAAGAATTAACTGCAGGAACCAAAAAACTGGTTTCTATGAAGGATTTAATATTTTCAGTCATTGATTTCTGATCATTGATTGATTTCTCACCGGCATTTTTGCTGGCATTGTCCATGGCAGTCATTCTGGAAGATTGCTCACTGCAAGCACTCTCTTTCATGGCATAATACAAGAGCGATGCAATGGAGAACTCCAAGTAGCTTTGAATGACATCAGAATCAAGTGAGTCATACACAGAAAGTTTTGGTGCAGATGATACAGCTGGAAGGCTGTATAACGGCAGTTCAGATGTAGCATATGATACCACAGACCTAAAAAATTGAGCATATTGTTAAAAGCACTGTGTTATACACATGTATTGCAAGTACTCAAATGAAGTAACTCAAACAGCCAATATTTTCACCCAGAAATATTCAGCAAACATGGGAGACCATGTCTTTTAATGATACTTAAGCAAATTTCTCTTCTTGCAGATAATACAATTACTCTACATTAAAATAACACATACCAAAATTTAAGAACAATTAAAACTAAATCTGTCTTTGGTACACAACATACTTGAAAGACTGTTGAAAATTATGATAATAAACCTTGGGTATGATATTGTTGATTTACTACACAATATTATTATTGTTCTACTTCAAAATATGCAACCGACTACAGAATATAAGGAGTCAAAGCTACTGACATTAATACATACTTTATTTACGTGACTAATATAAAAATATATTTTAAAAAGTATCATGAAATTCGTTTTGGTTATAAATCATTTATAAACCTTCATATTGGCCCTTTATTGAAATCTGTGACTGAGACAAGCAATTCCAAGAGGCAAGTGGAAGGCCACCCTGCATTACATTCTCGAGTTGATCATTCAGTGGGTGTCCACCACCTGTAGCCTGTAACCTGAAGCTTCTCTCTGTACAAAGTATATTGACTAGTCAAAGGCTGTTGATGAAGTTACTACCAAGCATTTTTCCCAAAACACTCGCGTTCTCTGCACTAATTAGATCCATCTGTTATCATTAAATTTAAGAGTTTAAATTCACAATTGGTTGTTACTGGATAATTAAATCAGATTGTAAAAATGTTGTGCCATTTTCCTTCCATTTACCGGTGGTCTCACTAGTATTAATTTCAGGATCTACCTTTGCGATTAACAGACGAAGAACTTTTTCAGATGTTTTGAATCTATTTAATCATCTCTTAAATCCAAGATTTCATTAATTTGATTTGGTTTTCCTCATAACAAGACCATTTACTCAACAATGCATCATTTCTACTGACACTAAAGAAAAAGAATCCAGAAAAAATATTTTCCATGTTGCAGGCTGCATACATCTAAATCTAAATTCACCAGAAATATCTTTAATCTGGAATGGATCTGGACCCAAGCATTCCCAATTATTGATCTTGTACTGTACTGTTATATGTACTTCATAAAATTGAAGGTAGATGTTAACTTCTCCATTATCTTGAACAATTAGCCTCCAAAATGTCTAATTGATCTGTTAGTAACGTAAATCTGAATGAAGTGTCAACAAACACAAAGACGCACTTACTATTTTATATAAATTTAGTAATATATCTAAATGTATGCTTCAGCAAATTTATTTTAAGAAATGACATACTTGAATCTGTTGTACACGATCTTTCCAGAGGTGAAATTATATCCAGACTGGAAAATTTTATCAGCCAACAGAGCAGCATCTTGAAATGTGGGAGGCTTTCGTCCAATTTCATTGGCCACAAGAATGATGTTATTCCGGTAAAACCTAACGATGAGAAAGAAAAAAATAGGCATGTTTATTACAGTGAAACACATCTGCCACTAAACATTATGCTCTTGGAAGGTAATTATTGCTTCATTAAGTGCTACAATGATAAAACCAGCAGGTTTTGTCATTTCAGCACTTAATAAAAAATAAGGAGAAAACAAAAACAGGAGAAACAAGTGCAATAACAATTAATATCCTCAGGGACCACATCAGGTAACTTACTGTTATTGAGCCAGCAGGTTAGATTTACTATAAAATCTGTTTCCAACCAGTATTTTTCAACTACTGTCCTTATAAAAGTCATTATATCCGACAATAAATTGTTGCATCTTGGTAAATATTCTGTCATTTATCATAAAATAATCAGGAAATAAAAGAAAAAATACTTCTACCTTTCTCTTTACATCATCACCAAATCATCCTAGCACAATTTTTTATCTAGCTTCCTTTGAAAAGAGGTATGATTTTTGAAACTTGGAAAATGGTACGTGGCCCATATATGAAGAACTTCTCCATGCATTGACATGAGTATCCATATTATGAAACAAGAACTTCAATAATTGCATATCCCACATCAGAACTTACTAATATGTAATTGTATTAACGCCAAAAATTGGTTCCTTGTTTGTTAAAACTAAATTTTATAAAGCTGCCAATTGTAACAAACTAGATGAAAAGCATAGGGGCTCCAAGTGACACCAGAAATTCTTGAGAGCACACAGCAAAAAGCCTGACCACATGAAGTGGCAAAACAGGACTCACCCCTCCATTTACCATAAACATCCCCTCCTTCATTATTTATCCTTTATTCAACAGTGACTCTCACCCTCTTTCATCAAATAATGGGATGCACTATTACATTCCATTTTTCTGGTGTACGTCTGTGTGCTCCATATTTAACTCGATGTTTCGTTCCTCCTGCTGGGAATGTCGTCAGGAGAAACGTCGAATTAAATAATAAGTAAGCGCGCATACATACACCCGAAAAATGGAATGTAATCATGGGAACTGTCGTCAGGAGAAACGTCGAGTTAATTATTAAGCACGCAGACATACACCCGAAAAATGGAATGTAATAGTGCATCTAATCACTGCAGAAACTTTAAAACCAAAAAAAGTGGGATATTTTAAACCTGTGATATTCTTGAAATTAACTTCCTTATAAAAAAAGGTCACAGGAGTAACATCAGTCTCCATTTAGGGCTTGGCAAGATGAGCCTGGTGGCAGGAGGTTCAGACCTATGGCAACAGCTTCAGGTGGAAGGTATCAATCACTATGTGTTCTATCACAGATGTATAAGAGAAAGACCTTCCAGGTAATATTCAGCAATGTGTGAGACCATTGCCATTGAGCATGTAGGAATTTTTTCCCCAATTTTATTGAAATAATAGCTATTAAGAAGTGGGTTGAATGAAATTTCTAAGGGTAATCATATTCGTGCCTGATTAAAAATGCATACAATCTGCAAACACGAGAAAGCAAGTACTCATACTCTCAACATTTGTAAGACCTTTCTTCTTTCCTTTGTTCCAACTTTTCCCTGATTTCCAGTCAGAATTTTTTTTAAATCTCCCACAATTTCTATCTATCACAAACCAGTTATGCAATATGAATTTTATGGAAAAATGCTCAATGCATTGCGGAATGAAGTCATGCAGAAGTAGAAATGAAGTTTTGCTGTGTGAAGTCAGCCCAACCCCCAACCACCCAATTAGGATAGCAACAGAATGCCTAAATTGCCGCTTGCTCATAGCACCACCCCACACGATCAACCAAAATTTCCATCTCTTAGCAGCACCTTAGGAGTTTTTCATGACCATAACCTAATTTCCCTGACATGCATGACTTTCCTGATCATTATGATCACTAACTGTAAATAGTAATGTAGCACTTTCACATACTCAAGGCTTCACTGCAGCCAAACTATCGACGAATTAAGGGTTAGTGTTTTCTCTTCATTCTGCTTCTACAAAGCATGTGGATGACCTCCAATTATACGCACTCAGGTACATTCTGAGAACAAATAGGTTTGAAAAAAGTCCCATTGCAGAGCTTGGATAACTTTTGAGCGTGGTTTACCAGTCGAGATACATGTACACAACTGTCCACTGGTAAGACGAGGGCCTCAGAGCCATCATCCATTCCTACATTACAATCATCTTGAAATTAACCTTTACACAAAATACTAATCAAACTAAATGGTAACATAAAGTGATTGGCAGAAGCTACGCTAGATATCTACTCCACAACTTCATACTCAAATAATGGAAATAAAATTGAAAAAAAAAATTGCTTTGCCACTGAATATCCCGATAATCTAAGAATGATCGCATTTTGTAAGCACCGCACTTTACTCTGTGAGGTAATCTTGATCAAAGGATTAACATTGATATGGGGGGTCTGTAAGGAAGCCACACCTACCTCAACCCTGATTCCGATTACCTAAAGTCATACACTATGAACGATCATTACTTCTTAAAAATTAAACGAATAATAATGAATTCTGCCATCAATAGCAGCGAACAAATAATAAGGTCTATATTAACATGGATTTCCAGCCCACCATAAATGAATAGCATAAATTCTTACATTTGCAGTATACCACGGGACTTGTCTCCAACACAAATCACTTTCGTATTTTCGGCCTCGGTGGCTAGCTCATTCTTTATGTTTCGGGCAACACTGCTGTGTACAGCACCGCACAGACCTCGGTCAGAGGTGATGGCGATAATGAGTTTCTGAGGTTTCTCGGCTTCAGGAGTAGCCACTTCGGCTTTCTCGTAGAATGCCTTAGGAAAAAAACGAAACCACATAAAATTCAGAAAGGTTAACGGAAATATCCACTTTAAGCGATTATTACGAACCAACTAACCTGAGCTCCCTCTCCGATGGGCCGAGCCATTCTCAGTTCTCTCTCAGCTCTGGTATATTTGGCCGCTGATACCATCTTCATTGATTGAGTAATTTTCTGAATGTTTTTAACTGACTTTAGACGGATGGAAATGGCCTTTAGGGTGGCCATACCCCTTGCTTGTTGGCCACTAAAATTGCATTGACGATACATAAAGATTACAGTAAATACTCACCACAAAATTTCATAACAACTTATTACCCAATAAATAAATTCAATGGTAATAGTAGATGATAGTGAAGGAATAATAGTTTACTCACCATGTTGGAACAAAAGTTTGCAGTCGGCAAAACATCTCGACTGCTAGGCACCGAAATGGCCACAGGAAGAGCCAACGATCGATTCCAGTTTGTAACCATTGCTCTAGTTATCTTTTCAGCTTATTATGTGCTTTTTTCTAAATGAATTAGTTTTAAAAATTAATAAAACCGTTTATCATTTAATATAAAACTCATAAAATGATCAAATACTATATTATAATAAAGATAACCATATCTTGACATAAGTGGTAAACGTTTAATTATCATTCTCATATTAAGTATAAAAATTAATGCAGAAAATACTTAATTTCGCTTAACAAGTAAATTGGCTACAATTTCAAAATAATTTTCTTCTAAAAACACGGGAAGGATTAAGGTAGAATGATGAATTTGTGTTGCCAAGAGATATGTTATGACACACTTCAGATTTAGCCCGCGAATTTCAAAAGTTGTTCGGAGGACTCGAATTTGAAAAAGGACAGCGTACCGACTTCCATTTCACTTACGGACAGAATGGATGAGGAAGACGTCATTGATGAGGAGCACGGAGAAGATGATAGTAAAATTGGGGTAAATAATACTTGTGAATTAAAGAGAAGGGTCATGATAGTGTATGGAGGGGAAGTGAATATTCTTAATGTTCTTTAATTTTTACAATTTATTTCATTCAAGGCGTATGAAGGTGAACGTAATGAATTTAATGAACGAGATGGCCAGGGAAGGGCAATACTACCCAATAAGGACCTCTATCAGGGCTCATATAAATACGGTAAGAGGCATGGCAAAGGGCTCTACGTTTTTAGGAATGGTGCACGATATGGTGGAGACTGGTATAAAAATCTGAAGGATGGAAAAGGTGTATTCTACTACCCGGATGGATCAAAATATGAAGGTATAATTGTTATTTGCCTTAATTAAGAGGATGATCTGTTTAAGCTGCAGATTTTTATAGCATGGGTAGCAATACAAATTCAGCTAACATATTACTTTCTATAGACATTGTCACACATTTCTTGGGGGTGTGGTTAATTGCAGATCAGGTCACTTCATTGGTGCTTGCACAAGTCTATTCCTCTCTAAAATTTTACAGACTGATTTGAACCGTTGGAACTCCCACCCTCCACCTATCTACAGACTTAATGCAACCACGTCACCAGTAGCAGATTATGAAACAAAAGCCAGTAATATATGGAGTCTCTCTTTCAGTAAGAGTTTGACTGCGTATCACATTCTCATTTCTGCAACTATAACCCCTTGTTCAAAACGTATTTCCAAATTATAGTTCATTCTCAATAAGCTCCTAAGACGATAATGATCATAGTGATTTGGAGCCAATTCAATACATTTCCACTTCTGGTTAAAAATTTTTCCTTCACAAAGAGATCAATGGAAATTACACATATAAGTATAAGTGTCGTTAAGCATGGCATTAATGATTTCAGTTTTGCTTTACCATTTCAAAAAGTTTGTGGACAGTCAATCGACTTTGTTTGGGAAAATGAGGAGGTATGACACTCCTCAGCGGCAGGTCAAATGCAGTGGCCATGGACTCTAAATAGCCATGTCACCACAGAGTGAGTATATAATGAGCACTAAACATGAGTGCAAAGTAGCCAAAATTGAAATTTTTTGCCATTTGAGAATGGAAGTGGACACTAAGAGGTGCCTTCATATTATAATGCATCTGATTTTCACAAATAGGAGCAGATACAGCATATCCATTAACTGTCTAGCATGCCTATACAGGGGTGCGAAATGAGCAAGGAAGGGAGAGGGCTTTGAATAATGGCAATCACACAATTGTAAAATATGAATAACTTCTGAGAAAATGATGCAAGATGGAAATTTTTTGAATGATTGTTTATTAAGATTAAGTCTAGGGAGGCGAACTTGAGGGCTCCTAGCAATATGAAATTTTTTAACATGAAAGCTCTAAGATTCTATTTGTAATCTGATAAATCTCCTTTTTTGAGTCCTAAATTCTATGGTTAAACTCCATGCTTCAATCCAAACATTTGAATTTCTTTTCTGTATAAATGAGCACAGTTTTCCTTGAAAATCTTGGCTGACTGCACAGAAGGTGAGAATCACTCTTTCCCATTCTTACTCTGTGCATAGCCATTGAGGCCATTCATAAAGATCTGTAAGACGTGACATGACCTTCATTTTTACAGCATGATGCAAAATCTAGGTATTTTGGCTACCTTAGGCCCACTGTAGACCACTTACCTATTATGCAAAAAGGCCATTGGAGCCACTCATGTACTTATTTTCACTTGCGTGACAATACCAGATGATGCAATAGGGTGGTTTACTATTATTTTGTTAATGCCTAAATCGAAAGATTATTACTCCTGGAGTATGCATTTCACCCTTTTAGATTTTTAAATGATGACATCTTTTTTTTGCGATTAAATGGAAAGTGAAAAATTTCAAGCGCGCGAAAACGTGACGGCTAAGTATGAATGCTGGGAAAAGCCCGTGTGACGTCATTCTGGTTCCCGCTGCCACTGTGTGAGGTGACCTTGGGGCAAGGATATGTGCGCCACTGTGATGCAGGCTGCTAGCAGGTAGCACTTGGCTTAAATAATGATTATACCCTATCAAACGAAGGAAACTTTCCAACCATAGGCAGTTTTAACAGGTGATTATTAAGAGATGTTTCCCTAAGCTCTGTGCCTCAATCATGCATTGGTAGTCTCAGACGATGTAAAACTCCTATCTACTAGTATAGAAACTAGGTCTCTGTGACAACCTGTAGAGTGGCATCGTATGGGATGGGTGAGGGACTAATAAGGGACTAATGGTGGGTAACGAATCACAATCAATGCCTTTCATTTTCTTTGATGAAGTAAACTACCCTATTGCAGGAATGCATCCAGTTCTCCACCAACCCAATATAAATCCATAGAATGTCTATGCTATCGAGTACAAAATTCATCACATTCATGATTCCTTTCAGGGGATTGGCAGTCAGATATGAAACATGGATATGGAGTCTACATTTATCCAAATGGAGATATCTACGAGGGTACATGGAAAGAGAATTTACGACATGGTCTTGGTACTTACCTTTACAAAGCCACTGGAACTAAGTTCATAGGAATATGGATGAATGGAATTAGAGAGGGACCAGGGCAATTGTTACAACCCAAGAATCGTTTTTATGGAACATGGGAAAAAGATATGGTAAATATTACCCATTGATAACAATAAGAAATTATGAGGATTTTCATGCAAAATAATTTATACGGCAGTTACATATCTGTATTACCATTATCAGGTTATTTTAAAAAAATATAAAAATAAGTAACTGCCTCAGGATAGCAATTTACATAATAGGGCCACATTCAAAGAGTTCATAATTAAATGGCTAGTGGTACAAAATTTTACCAGTTAGTAGAGTCTGTAAATTTTCTATTTCCTACAATATTTGAGAGTTCTGCATCAATTAGCACATGTTGAAGTTCATGGCAAAGAAAGGTTTACTTTTATATAGCCATGAATTTTTGTTGCATTGATTTTCACTTTTACTAATGGCATACATCACTCATCCTATGGGAGTTTGTCTAGTACCTAATCACAAAACCAGTAGAACATGGCCTTCTTATGATGAATTGTGCTGATTGGGACCGAATCTTTGGGAAGTTATATATGTAACACTAAACATATTGCTGGTTCGAAAAGGTAGGGAAAAGACTTATGTAACCCTTTTAGGGCCGAATGTTGGGTGGAGCCGAAAGGCTTTTCCTTATGCAGAAGACCTACCGTTGGGTACAGCTTTCGTGGATTTTTTAACGCAAACAACCAGACGTCAGCTTTAGCAAACACGTGAGAAGGGTAGTGACCACCAAGGTAGCAATTGTCGGATGCATTCAGGCCAGGCCTGAAACCCAACTTAGCGAGACCTTAAGGCCACTCCGTGACAATTAAGGCTGACCCTTCCACTCATTTATGATCATCCTCACTGTAAGAATCTGTTGGGAAGTGATTATAATGTCAATAGTTTTTTCAATGATACATTTTGTTGCATACTACAATTATTTCATACTTTGAAATAAATTCTTCATTTTGTTCTGTGTAAGCAATTTTTAAACGAAATTTTAGCATTAAAATTAACATACTTCTGGACTCAGTACTTAATCTTCACTGAATTTTGTCGTTCTTAATGTTAGAAATCTATTTAAAATTCCACAATGCTGAAAAAATGTTCGTAATTCTTTTAGAGAAGTAAATTATGAAAAATCAAATGCAATATTTGGTTGAAAAAAACACTGGCAAAGCAATAAGTTGGCTGTGGATTTATGCTAGAATAGGGTTACAGGGTCTAGACCAGTGGCTGTGGTAAGGGACGGGTGCTCCATTGAGTTGGGTCCCAAATCTGAGGGACAGAAATACATACCAGTGTAAGTCCACCCCAAAATAGAGCCCAAGAACTAGAGAGGTTTCAAATATTCTTATACTACTCGTAGCAAGGAAAACATTTTCCAACAGTAGGTGTCGGCAGGAAAGGGTTAATATCATTTTAAGTGCTATTCCATTTTAGTGCATCATATCTTGTGATAAATGTTTAATTTGTGCAACACACATCAAATTCTACTCAATAGTTTGAAGTTTTAAGCTAGGAATAGCCACATAACTTAAAAAAACGTGGTAAGGTAATAATTTGACTCTTTTCATTTAATACATCGGCACATAGTACCTACCAAACAATTTTAAACTTTGGCCCATTCATGGTGATGATATTCACCAAAAATTTCTCCTCTCTCGAGGATGAGGAACGGTATTCCTCAAAATTAATGCCACCATCTACATGTGGCTTTTTGCTCTCACAAGAAGGAATTACCCAAATCGTTCCTCCTTCAGATACCAGATCTTCACGTAGGGTTTCATTTCAGCCATTAAACTTCATAACAGGCAAAGCTTCAGCCTTCCCACATTTCTGACCCATCACTACATAAATCTGTGGTAAACAAAATGTTAAAAATGTTAAATGGTAAAAAATGCAATAATTTGCATAAAATTAAGCCCTTTCATATCCCTTATTTCTCAACATAGTCCCTTCCCCTAATTTTGACGCTTCAATAATCGGAAAAAAATACAAAAATGCAAAGGAATCTAGTTCCCTTTACTTTAACTACAGGTATTTTTGGGAAAAGAGGGGGACTATATTCAGATAAAAACAGAATATAAATCTTCCAAAACCTAAAAACGCTCCCTATATTACCCAAGAATCCTGCATCAATTTGATCAGTTCCAACTGATATTCCTTTCCAGCAAGAAAATTTATAATAAATATCTATGGGGTCTTTACCAAGGATTAGTATTCTTTTTTAATTTCAAACTATAAAAATGTTTTGATGGGCAAATGAACTGGGTGATGGAAGGATTTCTCACTATGCAAAACTGCAGATATATAATTCTGATAGTTACATAAACTGCTCTCTTTATTCTGTTTTCCAGTATTTCCTGGAAAAATATTTAATTTCTTAGTTTTGGTGCAGGGTGGGCAAACATATACAAACTCTGGTGGTAGCTAAATGCAGATAACTTCTATTGCCACTATTTCCTTCCCAATTTTGTCCCTTCTCACAAAGGCAGTAACAATATTTGGCACTTGCTTATGTAATACTATACATAATGAACTTTTTTACAATGTACATCTATGTATTAATAAAATAAGTGATGATGATATTCTGAAAAATGTAGATGGACATTTAATGCTTGCAATTGCCAATTGATACTTTGAATGAAAGAAGGAATGAATTTCATTTCGATATCTGAAAGAAATTAGTACAATCTGTTTCTTCCCTAAATTCCCTCAAACATCTTTCCAAAGCCTCGATTACATTTTGGGTAGTACCTGTATGGGGCACTTCATTTTCAGAACTTTCATGGCTATTACAAGGTACATGATTGGGAATAATGACAATTCAATATTCCTCTAAGGAGTTAATGGTATGGGTATAATTTCCTGTCCATTAGTTCGTCCATCTCTATTTTTTTGCATGTTGATGCCTTCCACAATGAAAATAAAATTTTGGAAGACAAAGCAAGCTACACAATTTTTACTCTTTCGAGACAAATTGTCACCAAGTGGCCTTTATTACTTTGTTGACCAATTATTGTCAACTTCAATAGTAAGTATTATTAGTAAAGGCAACTTTTAAGAATTCAAAAAGAAGGAAAGTGAGATAATACAAATTTTGGATTCTCTAATTTTCCTTTCTATTCTAAAAAACATAAATGATTACTGGGAATATGTATTATTATTTTCATCTCAAACAGGATGTAATGAGTATTAGTGCATTCATTTAATTTACTAGTTTAGAATAAATTTTATTGAGGCAATTAATTATGAATGCCAGTGTGACCTTTGGGATAAATATTTAAATTCCAGCCTTTAGGTCCAGGATGCTACGTTTTTGACCCACCAGTGGACTGCATGATCCATGGAGAGTATGTTCTTTCCAAAGATCCCGCTCTTGCCTCAGTTGGTGATGTAGAAGAAGGTGAGGAAGATGATTCTCAGGTTAAGAAGGGAATCATACCAGTATGGCATAGTGACCACGTAACTAGTTTTGATCCTACATTATTACCTCCAATTCCTGTTCCCATGGAAATATCAGACATAAGGGAAAAAATAAAACCCCTAGTTGAAAGGGACAGTGAAGTGGTCAACACAATCGTAGACTTTGAAGCTATAACTAATGAATGTTTGGAGAAATACCATGAAGAAATAGGGGAAGATGAGGAAGAGTTACAAATAATTGACCTGAGGACCAGTGCAGCAGAAGAAAGGATATCTGGTGAATTCACAGGAGAAGGTGAGCAACAAGAGCACACAGATAAACAGAGGACCAGTATGAGAAGAAGCAGAGCATCCGGTGAATTCATTGGGGAAGGTGGACAACAGGAGCAAGCAAATGAAAAGAGGACCAGTATGAGAGGAAGCAGAGCATCCGGTGAATTCATTGGGGAAGGTGGACAACAGAAGCAAACAAATAAACAGAGGACAAGTATAAGAGGAAGCAGAGTATCCGGTGAATTAATTGGGGAAGGTGAGCAACAGGGAAGAACTAATAAGCAGAGGGCCAGTACCAGAGGAAAAAGATTATCAGACAGAGGAGAGGATACAGCATCTTCATTTGACAACAGTAAAAGTTTGATAGATACCAACACAGATGGAGAAACACAAGATGAAAGTGAGTTCAGCAAAGTGGAAAACACAATTTCTGAAGATACTAGTCCAGCTGAGGACACTTTATTGTCATCAGAAATGAACAACGATGATGAAACCACATTAACAACTGAGCCAAACACAATAACAACTGAGCCAAACACAGCGAGGAGCATTGAGGATCTTCCAGATGACTCACTGTAAACAAGAAATGCATTGTAAAAATATCATGCTTCTTGGGAGGCAGCCCCCAACTATCACATCACCTTCCATCAGTGTCGGAACTTTTCTTTGAGGAATTTGCTTGTTCGTGTATGTTTCCAGAACCACATAAACCATCAGTTTCTTGCACATCACCAAAATTTTCTGCAACTGATTGCTCTGCACTAATATCCACAGTGACAGAAGCAGTATCTTCATCAGTACTTCTAATCTCAGCTGTTATAGCCAACTCGGCAAGCAAGGATTGAAGGCCAGTTGTAGGTGCCATCTTCACTGGTAAAAGGTGGCTAATTGCATCAATTATAGATGAAGCATCCAATGTTGCCAGTTCCTAAGAAGAACAAATGAATAGTTGAAAAAAAGACATCTTATCCTTAAAGAAGATATTAAGACATATATATTTTAAATATTTTGTTTCCAATAATATTCAGCACAAAGAATAAACTGTGAATAAATACTCAAAAAGAATGAAAGATCTAATAAACTAATCAAAATAAGCTATATATGATTCTAAAAATATATGGATGAAAAAATGAAATTAACAATGAACATTTTATACATAATTATTTCTTAACTGCAATGTAAACTTTACTTAATAGGAAAAGGCCACCAGATCTATTTTTCCTTACTTTGGTACAAATATACATTGATAATCACCAAGCTTAAAACACTTGAATTAAAAATGTGTGGCGGGAATGGTACATTATAAATTTATGAATTTTTGGAAAGAATTAAGTGAAATACCTCATTGAATATACATACGACTTATAAAGGCACCCATTGGAAAAAACCTTACCGTACAAAAGTTGAGAAATGTAATAAATTCAGCCAATGCCCAAATATAAATGTAAGAATGGATAAATGACACATGCACTGACTCTGAATTTAGAAATGAAATAGGTAATCACACTCTATACTACAACATGTGTAATAAAATTACATTTATATGATGTCAATGAATAAGAGAAATCATTTATTCATGCTAATCAATCCATTTACCAATAATGAACATAAACATACATCTCTGTGACAAACCTGAACACGTGTTCATGCACATGTAGTTATATTCATAATTTATGGTCAATGTGAAAAATGAGAAATGCTGGTGACTATCACCCCAAGAATGATATAAATTACGTACAGTGGAACCTCGTTAAAGCGAGTATGGGCTATAGCGACACCCCTGCTATTACGAGAGATAGCTGATGCACCGTCAATTGACCCTATAATAAGCGTGTTAAAGAATTCGTTTTTACGAGACCCTTTCGGTGTTGGCTCTCGCCATAGCGAGGGTTTTACCGCCGGAAGACTTTCATGAAGACTCCTTAACCTCTGTAATTGCTAGCGATCTGTTAGAAATGAAGTTAATGGAGTGCTCAGTCTCAAATTTATGTGGCAAACTGTCGTTCGATAAATATAATGATGACGAAACAATGCTTTGCATGATTTTTATTCAGTGCGGCGCTTATAAATTGTTTGAATAGTTAGTCGTTATTTGAGTAAGGAAATTTAGTGATGCAAAAAAACATCGCCTTTCGTCTGGATTAATGCTTACGTTTATCGGATAGATGTTTATCTGTCGCCGCACCACTCATGTTCCTGTATATCTGTTCGCAACAGGTATATTGGCTATTATTTGCTCCACCTCCGGTAAAGCGACAATTCGCTATAGCGAGTGTTTATTAGTGCACCGTGGGGTGTCGTTATATCGAGGTTTCACTGTACTAAGTTTTATGAAGACCTTTCCATGTTATTATGAAAAAGCTCATATCTCTATTTGCTTTGATTTTGTTTACATGAGGGACAAAACAAATGGAAATCCATTGTCTTAATTTTAAAATCTGATGCTCACATAATCTTAATGAAGTATATAGAATCAAAATTGGTCCAGCTGGTAATAATTTAAGTTATACCAATTTAAGTTTTAGCGAACAGGGCTTTATTTCTATACACGCTCCATACACCTAAGACAGCTTTCAGGCATTCTGACTTTTGCTGTACACCATCCATGGCAGAGCTTGACGATTTGAAATAATTATAGGCTCTGTGGCTTCCCTCAGATGCATCAAAACATACTATCCACAGTGCAGATGAATATGATGAAAATTCATAAACCTTCTTGCTGGACGAGATATCAGAGAAAAATATTTGGCAGGCTAATTATCTTTCTTATTATCTATTTTATAAAGCAATCGTTTGAAGTAAGTACTGGGAGCAGGGAATTAGGACAATTCTCTATTGAAACTCAAAGGCACCACTGAGATGCCTAAACTGAAAGGACTACAAGACATAAAATTCACTACAAATGCCATGAACTGGAGTGTAGGATATTTACGTGTATTGACTTGACATATTTATCCAATGTCCAATGCCAACGCCAAACTACTAAAATAAATAAAAAAATCTCAATTTATCCCAATTTAACTATTTCAGGCAATGATTAAAATTGTAGTAGAAGTTTGACACTTAGTACAAAAAGAGTAAAATTACTTCATACCTCTTTGTGGACTTGTTGGACTGGAACTCCAAGGTGAAGAGAAATGCTTACTGGAGGAAAGAGAAGATGGAGACAATGCTGAATGTGAGGAATAAGATCATCAGCATAGCATGAGCACATAGCCACAAATCTCTCTCTTTCACTTTCCGAGAATGCTTGCTGCTTCCGCCGATACACAGCAAGAATTATCTTGCTGACATGGGTCAAAGACTCCTGCAAGTTGTTTGTTACATTTTGGGCCACAGCAAGAGGAGCACAAACACGTAGATCATTGAATGCTGTTAGTATTCCATTGCAGTATTCTGCTAATGGATAAAACTCAAGTAGACTATGAGGAGGTTGCTCCTAGAGAAAAAACCAGGGAAGACTTGCATCATGGACCTGCTTACAATTCAAGAACATTTACAATGCTAAGAAATTATTCAAACTATAAATGCTATAAGCAAAAGACAAATGCCATAAGCAAAAGACAAATAGATGGCCATAAAGGCATATTATTATTTAAATACATATTATAATTAGTAACTAAACCCAAATTAATAATCAAGATTATAAAAATACATCATGTGAATACACATGACACAGCTGAGAAAGCTAGATTTCACTTTAAGATCTATCCAGTAACGGATTGAGGGGGTTGGGCGGTCACCGCCAATAATTTCAGGAAAAATTAACACATTCCCTGCCGTGGACATTGAGACAAATTCGCCCATTGCGCCGACGTGTTTTTCTTTTTTCTTTCGCTTTAATACTTGAATCCTCTCCTTTTCAGTTTTCATGAGCATTCAGCTACGCGTGCCGCGTCTTTCACGTCAAATATACGTCGCCGAAGTAGGGTCCGGATTTACCCAAAGTTCTGCTATAGGCACCTCTCTACTGAGCCCCCCACTCCCCAATTTTACAAATAAGGTATAGCCACTTGCATGAGGTAAGGTTCGGAAAAAAGGAATAAACAAGACATACAGCTGACAGCATAAGTTCATGCTTGAATGTTTACGCAGTGAAAACATAGACAATTCAATTTTTAAAAACAGCTTGGAGTAAAACTATATAAAACAGTTTAACTTTTGTGCAACTGAAACCCTTTCTAAATACCCTTTCCAAAAATAATGTCTAGCCTTAATTCATGCAACAAAAAAGAAGAGTAACTTCAAAAATAAAAACATTACATACTGCTGTAACTGAATAAACTGCGGTAGCACGAAATATAGTACAACTTAACAAATTTTAAAATGCACCAAGAGCAGCGGTGCGAACTATTTTCAATTGAACAAAGCCTCTAAAATACACATACGGCCAACTGCATATTTTCCTTGAGAAATATTCTTCTAGAGAAATTAAAGTGCAGATTAAAAACATAAATGAAGACATAATGGGGCCTGCCTCAAGCACAGCAAGAGCTAAACTTCAAAAGTTTCCTTCTCCTCTTCTTTTCGACAACCTCATTAATTGCGGCATCGCAGTTCAAGTTCAGGTATAATCCTAATTTAGCACAATTAAAGCCGTAGCAAAGAGGGCACCTGCACGCAGACGGAACCAACATAATAAGCCTGTTGATGGCGGTGCCCTTCGAGGCACCTCCAGTATAAATCATTGCCGGTTGCCTAACAGAAGGTGCCCCTTGGACTGCGACGCCCTTATGCACGTGCCTATTTTGCCTTACGGTAAATCTGGCCCTGGCTGAAGTAGCTATGACCGACACGGTACTATGAGTGGCCAAAAGAAAGGCTCATTCTTCAGTCATAATGACCGAACCGGCATGGAGACGAAGTACATGTTTCGGTCATTACACCGAAGTGGTGCTGAATGTGTTAAAAAGAGAGTATACTTGGTGGTTCTCTAATGAAACTTTTTATTTCACCAAATTGACAAAAAAATTCAAAGATAATTGAATAATATCAAAAAGCCACTTTTCTGTGCATATCAGATGTCATTGACATTATTGCTCAGAGGTGTTGCATACCACCAAGGCAACATTGAAAGTAATGGGCATTCCCCCTAAACAACTACCTTAATCTTCTCCTGATTGTAGCAGGCTTTTAACTAACCATGTACTTTTAAAGAGACATAAAAGAATAGCTCACTTAATCACACCCTGAGAACTGAACTAAGACAATACATAAAGTAAAAAAATATAATTACATACATACATCATTGACAATATTATTATGGCCTACCATTTCTCAATTAAAATCACATAACACTTGGGTTAATAAAAATTAAAGGTAACCGATTGAATTAATTCCTGAATTATTCCATTATAACTTATGTATATAAGACTTAATTTACATTCATACCTGTTTGGCAGGCTGTGTGGCTGACACACTGGCATACATCTTTGCTTGAGACTTCACCAGAGAAAATTTTTCAAGATCGCTTTCAAAAGTTTTCGTACATTTTTTGACTGCTTGCTCAAAATTCTGGGAAATTATTCTGATGAAAATTGGGGCCATCAAACTTCTAAAATCAGCACCAATTCTACTAAATGATAGCCCAAAATACATGCACTGTCCAATTATTGAATCAAGAGAGTTGCCAACGCCTCTTGTCAAGTCATCTTCCAAAGTTTTTAAAAACTGACTGATCTGGAAAAAAATCATAAAATATAAGCCATGAATTGACCAGGCACTAATAGATAAAAATTGTCAGACAAATCTTATTTAATGGGCAAAATTCTAACCTTTTCTGTGATCCAGCTGTAAAATATTGCACTTTCATTGATGGAATTATACTTGGAGGATGAAAGACTTGGCTCTTCGTCACTAAATATAGCTTTATATTGAGTCACAATACTGAACAAGTGTATTCGTGTCAACTCAATGGTTTTGGTCAGGTGCTGATTAGCTGAGGAAAAATATGATAATTAGCCTCATTTTCACCAAGTAAGCAGGGAAATGATCACAAGGTGAAAATTAAGGTAAATATACTTGATCTGAAATTCTGCTTTGTGAGCGATGTGAATACATATATTCCATGTATCTAGAGTTGAAACCTGGTGACATCTCACACAATGTATATACAGACTGTCCCAAGGGTCATGTGTCATTTTTGACCTGTAATTTTAGTAACTTTTCATCGAGCAATATTCATGAAAATTGGCATATTTATGGGGAAAGGTCCTAAGTTTTGTTGAGAGTAAGCAAAATTTTACAATTTTGACCTCACAATGCGGGTCCAAACCAAAAATTTGAATTTGCCCTATGGGGTTTCAATGTTAAAAAAATTGAGCTAGAAAAAAGTCAGAATTTCATTGACCAAGATGTCAATTCTTAGGTTTTCGGACACGAGAAACCCGAAAATAACACTTTTATTTACAAAAATTCAACCGTTGACCCTGTAAGATCACCGTCAAGGTCACAAGGGTGGCAAAAAGAATAGCATACCAACAGAGGTGTCGATCCATGGGTTTTATGGGGTGCCCAAGTCATTGGTACAGTCCAAATACCCATATTATTCACTAATTGACCTCCGAGGGTCACAATGGTGGTCAAAGGTCATAGAGTTAAACGTCGGGCCATCATTACAACCAACGTGTCAAACCATAGGTTTTAAAGGGTGCCAAAGTTGGTTAGCCAGTTCATAGATACGTATTGTTGATTTTTTTGACCTCCGAGGGTCACAACGGTGGTCAAAAGTCATAGAGTAAATCGTTGGGCCACCATGACAGTCAAAGTGTGGAACCATGGGTTTTAAAGGGTGCCAAAGTCAGTTTTTCAGTTCATAGATCCGTATAATAGATTTTTTGACAAGGTATATTACCTTGAGTAGAAAAATTTAGCATTGAAACACACACAATACACCTTGAAATTGTCTACACCGTTTAATTATTCAACTTATTGGTTTGATCTTCTTTGATATCATCACCACAGAATACTGAATTTCATAAGCCTGGATGAAAGCATGAAGAGTGCAGACAATGAAGGAGGTGGGAGAGGGAAGGTAAGGACACCAGCTACTTTGTCCAATGGCTTTCAGATGAACCCATTCGCAAATTCAGAATGTGGCTGGGATAAAACAAGTCTTCCTTTACAGCTTCATGCATGCTTCACTTTGTTTATTGAGTTTATACAATGGCATAAGAATATTCTTAGCCCAAAATTTAGAACGAGGAAAACTCTCAGGGGAAGTGTAAGTAGCGTGAAACAAAAAACGTACATAATAGAGAGCATCATATAAAGAAATGCTCTATGTACAGTATTGACTACGTATGTACCTATTTAGTACATGATGCGATTTATTGGTTTCCCATGCAAATTAAATAAAAGCATATCTAATTTATTTTTTGTTTTCTGAAAGATGAATTAAAGGATTTTAACAGAAGGATAACCACCTCTTTTTCACTGACATTTGCATATGACTAAAATTAATGACAGTTTTCCTCAAATAAGTGAAGCATTGGCTTGACATAAAAGACCAATCCTGTTTGTTGATAGCTTAAATGCCTATAATATTCTAATGTATAAATAGAAAGTCGATTCTAAATGAGACGATAAATTGCTTCTTTTCCTATGCATATAATGTACGTGAACATTTAGTTTGAATAATAGATAAATTAGAGGCCAAAAACTGGTTAGAAGTATCTAATTCTTTTCTTTCAGGTGAGCGTTTGAATATTCTTTAAAAATTTCGGAAAAATACCAACATACTTCCTATTGTGTGATCGTTGATCAAGATACTAATGTGTGGGGATTCTGATGATAAGAGGATAAGGGGGAAATATAGAAATTTTCCAAATGTACACAAGTAAAGGTATCCCAATATCCAGATCATGCTTAAGTGCCCATATATATATCCCAAAACCTGAGTATTCACCTGAATAATATTTCACAAGTAAAGAATAATTCACTGTATATTTTTATGTATAAAATGACTTTTTAACCCATGAAAATAGCCTCAAAAGTCAGGGGTCATCTCATACGCCTAGTCTGTCTCTGAAGTACCAATTTTCAGACTTCCATACCAGACAATAGAATCTATATCTGCATAGGGCAAACAGGGAGCTCAAAAATGGTTGCATCTGTATCGCCACCATATGCACTGACTGTATGAAACCAGTAAGGGCACCACTATTCAAGAAATAATAATTTAAAAGCATGGATTTATTATTATGTGATACAAGTTGGGGTGCATTGAGAGAGGGGTTGTTTTGTACAGAAAGTATAGCCCATAATCTATATTGAAATTGGAAAACTTGTGGGTTGTCTTACAGTATACAAACATTAAAACATAAACCACAAAAAAATAATTACCGGGATCCTTCTTTATAGACTTCAACAGACTCTGAAGCCAAGTGTCTCGGGCTTGAAGAAATTTCAGGCGAAGTTCAGCCTCAGTGAATACGTCCATACGGTACAAATATGTGACAACTTGCAGACACTGAGGCAGTTGCAAATCAGTTCGAAGCTGAGCCAGCAACTGTTGTAACATAGTCTGCCAGGCCACTTGAACGTCTTTAACAATGTTCTGGAATGAGATGAATACTTCCACATAGATTTCGCAATTTTGTGACATCAATAAGCAATATTACAGGAAACTGACTCCTGCAGCAGGACATCATTGACTTCCAAAAGAGTACCCTCTATGTAAAGCCAAATTGAATACTTTCAGGATGAGGATAGTATTTAGGTTCACAAGGCGGAATGGAGAAAATTGGATAAAAATGTAAATCTGACTACTTTCATGACACCAAAAATAAAAATGCTAAGTAGTTAACTATAACACAGAAAGGGAGGGTAAAAAAATGAATATAACATAACAAGGGGCAGATTGAGCATCAATTTTGATGGGGATCATGACCTGGGTGCGGGGAGTATGGAATACCCCCCCTGGAGAGAAGCGTTCTCTCATGTAAATTAAAAAAAGTATATACCCATTTTTTAATGCATTTTGGAGTCAAAAAATTCATTTTTATTCTTAACAACAAATGAAATTGAACAATTTAGGACATCTAAGGTTAAAAAAGCTATTGAACCAATTAAAAACAAAAAAAAATTGATATGAAAAACCTGGGTGGAGTGGCCATAACTCCTGGGACCGTGTGTGGGTTAGTTATGTAATATAGTTTTCGCACAATTAGTGCATTGCCGGTGAATCCCCTGAAAGTTATCACCGTGGCTAGTCCCAGTATACTTAAAATTATGTGATATAGATTAGCATACTTGCAACATACATTACCTCAATAATTGGAATATCATGATGCTTCTTTTCAAGTCGCCTAACATAGGCTGCAAGCTCCAAGGCCTCCTCATAGTTACCATTTTGAATACAAGTGTTCATCAATTGAGGTAGCTCCAATATTTCGAGTAACTGAGTATTACGCGATAGGGTGAGAGAGTTCAAATGGCGATGTGCACTAATTTCCGTAGATTTTTTACTGAACTCTTGGCATTTCTTAGAAAATACAGGAAGTTTCTGTAGGAGGGACTCCAGATGCATTTCACTCTTGTTGAACTGTCGAAAATTACAAATCAGCAAAATAGTACATGAAAAATGGTACAACAACAGAGATTTTAACGGCAGGATATGAGCTATAGATAACAACAGACCTTCTGAAAAATCTCCCTCGAACACTCGGCTGTTTGAATAAAAGTTTTATAGTTTGTAAACGCCAACTCTTGAGTTTGTTCTAGTACAGCAGATTTCTCTTCACTCAATCTGTCGGGTTCTTTCACTGAAATTTAAGCATGAGGTGAGAGTAACCACGTCCAAGTTAAACCGGCTAGGAGTTATTCCACTTTATCACGTCAGGCCATAACTAGACTAATTTCCACTCACCTAAGTTTTCCACTCCAAGTGAACCCAATTTAGCCAAATAAGCCACGAAGTCAACATCATTCCTCTTCTCATCTGAAAACCAAAATTAGCCGTATAAGGACAAACACCAAACAGAATTTCCACCTCTTAGCATGATAAAATAAGGCAGAAATTTCTCACTCAAACTACAAGAGGAGGCAGATTTGTATAATAAGTTTAAAAGTAATATTATGTACAGACCTGACAATCCTTCGGGAAATAATAACTTGATGAAATTATCTTCTGCCTCGTTCATGTTTTGATATATCAGTCATTAACGATCTTCAATTTTTACGACGACGTTCACAATTCCATCGGCCAATCAAAATTCATGTCGTGAGGCCATGCGGAAACGTCCTCAGTCGATCTTTTCAGGAACTACTGGTGTAGCGGGCGATACTATTCTTGACTTGAACTTGTTCGGAAAAGTTTTCCACATTCATTTTTTAAAGGCTTATCTTCATTGTTTTATGTGCCTTACGTGCCTTTATTTTCACTTGATAAGATATATTTTGAAAGTGTTATTAGGTTTTCGTATTCGAATGTGGAAAAGATATCGCACTATGAAATCGCGTGGACGGATATTCGTTCCATGTATTCATTAATATTGACAGTCAAGGTATGTGAATGATAAATATTTCATTTGTCCCTGGTAAAATCATGTATAATTGCATGGAATTATTAACGCTGCATTAATAAACATTCAAAGGATATGCTGGCTAAATGCGCTGCCGCAGCAACTTGCCTGAAGTGGACGCAGTGGTAAAATTGCAAATGGATATCATGTAAGTTCAATCTAAGTTGTAACTTTTCAGTAGTCTCTGCCGATTTTTTGTAATTTTATACTTATAAGCAAATATCAAGTAGTGTGATCGCCTCAAGGTGTCGAGTCATTTCATTGCAATTTAAATTATGCTCTTTCAAGCACATTTGCGCGTGTCACAAATATAGGTTTTTAATATGAGGCAATCACCGCATTACTGGTTTACGCCCGTGTAATACGCTAGTTATATGGTTGATGCGACTAACTTTTCATAACTCGAACTTTCGGCTTTTTTTGGAGGAGATGAAACGATTTCTTTATTAAAATTCAGTTTTTACATTCTACTCTAATACCCATGTATAATATAAATCGGAAGATAGTAAAAGGTAAAAAAGGATGCGTAGTGAGACGAATTTTCCCTTATTTGGCGCCTCGTGGGCGTTAAACAAATCGATGTCACCAGCTTCAAGAGAAGTCATGAAATATTTTAAGAGCCGAGAGCGTAGGAAAGGAGCCTACGGTCTATGAAAAGGCCTCTTGAGTGGCTATAAAAGTGTGCGAACTTTGGATATGCGCTTCCATTCCGGTATCGTCCGACAGCTGTGACTAAATGGATTTTGGGCGAAGGCCGCTCGCTTCCCCTCCCCATTCGCCTCTCCCACCCCAAAATGCACCAAAATTTGCACCCAGTGCGTCTTTCTTCTTAAGTCTTACTAATATTTGATGTTTTAGCATCGTCTGTGGAGGAACAATCACGAAAGAATTACTCAATTATCTGCTTTCCAGTCTGTATTCCTTATGTTAGTGTCATTCCTCGTCTTTCGCTGCTGTCAACAAAATTTTGCTGAATTCTTTCACGAATCTCTTGTCCGCATGTATAATAAAAGGAATATTTAACTTCAAATTTGAACGTTCATCAACAGATTTTTGAATTCCCACAGCGCTAAGGTCTGATATAACCGTAGGTACCGTGGTATCTCACCAATATATCATCATAGTGGGTAGTCCTTTACGTCGATATTCAAATCCAGCTATTAAAAAAATCTCGGATTGGTCCCAAACGCATCCTTGCAACAACGCAAATTGGGACCCTAGATTGCCCTCCCAATGTTTATGTCCCAAATCTAAGTCAACTTAGTGCAATAGGGTAGTTTCCTTCATCAAAGAAAACGAAATGCATTGATTGCTATTCGTTACCCACCATTAGGGTTTTCATAATATACAAATTATTTGGTTTTAGAAATCCCAGTTTGGACGAATGGTAATGGTCAATTTTAACCTCATTTGAAAAAGGCCAGATTGGCCCCCATGCGTTTCCACTCCACGTGACGTCACAGGGACTTAGTTTCTACACGAGAGGATAGGAGTTTTAGATCGTCTGAGATTACCAATGCATGCATGAGTCACAGAGCTCAGGGAAACATCTCTTAATAATCACTTTTTAAAATTGTCTAAAGGTCGGAAAGTTTCCTTCGTTTGATAAGATAGTAATAGCCAAGCGCCACCTGCTAGCGGGGTACTCTGCTACCTGCTAGCAGTCTGCGTCGCATCAGGGCTCAAGCCTCGCCTCAAGATCACCTCACAGGGCGGCAGCGGGAACCAGAAATACGTCACACGGACTTTTCCCATCATTCATACTTAGCCGTCGCGTTTTCGCGCGCTTGAGAATTTTCACTTTTCGTTTAATCGCGAAAAATAGATATCGTCATTCGAAAATCTAAGAGCGTGAAATGCGTTCTCCAGGAGTAATAATCTTTCGATTTAGGCAATAAAAATAACAGGAAACCACCGTATTAGCAAATAAACCACTGCAGGGATTAAATATAATTTTATGCTTTTCCGGCGAATGATGTGGGTAAACTCTTCTCTGGATTCAAAAAAGTTTATTCCTGAGGATGAGCCCCGAGTCGGAGCTGAAACATTGGCCATTATGGAAAAATTAACACGGTGGGAATCCCGAGAAGAGTTTACCCACACTGTAAGGGATGTTGGAATTATGCTTGTAGCAGAGGGATGATGCCTCATTTTTGGGCGGTATTCACAAAGTGGGACCCATTGGGCATTTTGTGGCTAAACGGTGGCAGATACGTCAAAATGCACGAAATTTTTGTTCTAGAAAGGCAGTAACTCGGCAAAATCTATAGGGAATGACCATAAAATATAATTTTTTTAGAATTTTGACCCTCCCCCCTAAATTTCATTTGAGCGAGGGTCAGGGGTTCACTTAGAGTTCGCAAATTTTTCAGGCCTTATTTTTGATCGGTCCCACCACTTTTTTTTCATTTGGCCAGATGGATTCGAAAAATATCGATACCGACTGTATACGTAGCAGTCAGTAGTCGACGTCGGCGTCAAAAACCTTCCTGTCAGCAGCGGCGGCAGACCGTCTTCCGACCCGGCGGCGTATTCGAAATATTCGGAGTGAACCTCTGCGTCGCTCAACCTTTACTGTGCGATACTTTTATACCCTACCCCACTTTCATAACTCAAACGCTGATGGAATACGTAAAAAGTCTTTTGATTTCGAGGAAAGCTCGTAAATTTTCGGCTTTAGCGGACAACGCCGGTTTTTCCCTGTTTGACGTCACAAATAGTGCCATATTTTAGCTTATTTGAATATTACTTACGTCACATGTTAATTTACGTATTCATTTGCTGCGTTGTTTTCCTTCTTGAATTAACAAAGTAAGAGTTGATAAGGTTGATTCAACAAAAGAAAGAATTCAACAAAAAAATCTTGGTCCATTAGGCTAAAGCAAAGTTCTATAGTTCGTTCGCATCGTCCAATTAAATTCCATAAAGATTCAAGATCCTTAATAATCGTTGACATAATTTTTAATAAAAATTCCTAGAGTTCTCAAGTATAGCAATTTTGTCAAGAAAGTACTTGTCCGGCCACACGATTAGCGAAAGACAATTTTCTACAGGAAGTCAGAATAGAAAATTCTCACAGAGATAGGAAAAAATTGGGAATAAGTTGGTGCATACATATGTCAGATCAGGTCATATTGCCAGATCCAGAAATGACCAAACTCGACTCAACTCGTTACTCGCAAGTAGTTTTCAACTCGACTCGATACTCGACTCGAGATCAAAAATCACTACTGTACGTATTTCACGATTTTAGATTTTTAAAGCACGATACCTGTTTTTCGTGATTAAATGAAAAGTGAAAAATTTCAAGCGCGCGAAAACGCGACGGGTAAGTATGAATGCCGGGAAAACTCCCGTGTGACGTTGCTCTGGTTCACGCTGCCGCAAGTGAGGTGACCTTGGGGCGAGGCTTTGAGCGCTGATACGACGCAGGATGCTAGCAGGTAGCTGAGTAGCATGCTAGCTGGTAGCGCTTGGCTTAAATAAGGATTATTAATACCTTATCAAACGAGGAAAATTTCCGACCTAGGCCAGTGTTAAAAGGTGATTATTAAGTCATGTTTCCCTGAGCTCTGTGCCTCATGCATGGATTGGTAACCTCAGACGATGTTAAAACTCCTATCTACTCGTATAGAAACAAGGTCCCTGTGACGTCACGTGGAGTGGCATCGCATGGGCGCCAATCTGGCCTTTTTCAAATGAGGATAAAATGACCCTTGCCATTCGTCTAAACCGGTATTTCTAAAACCAAATAATTTGTATATTATGAAAACCCTAATGGTGGGAAACGAATCGCAATCAATGCCTTTCGTTTTCTTTGATGAAAGAAGACTATCTGGTGACGGAAATATAAAGCGCTTCTTTGATTATAATAGGATAGTTTCCTTCATCAAAGAATCCCCGTGTCGATATATCGAAGGAATTCTAAAAATGTGACAAGGGAAGGGTAGCGTTTAAAGTTCTGCTTTTTAAGTCTCGACTCTGTGTCACTATGTGCACAAGTATTGTGCCCTGTGGAATTGTCCGGCAGCATAAATCATCTTATTCCCCAAAGCTAGGCCCGGAACGAGGGTGCGCCCGGCAGATTTCGTGGGGCGGTAAAATTTGAAAAGTTTATTTGAAAAAGTTATTTAATTTTTATAATTAAATTAATCAAAAATAATTATTAATTTATGAATTAAAATCTAAAATCTAAAAACATCTAAAAATAGCTGAAGAAGGTATTATATTTTAATGGTGAGGGAAGGGTACGGTGGGAGCGAGGGGAGATCAGGAGACGGGGGACGGCGAACTCACCTTAGCCCCCCTGACAAAACTCCTTGTTCTGGCCCTGCCAGCTTAAGCAGTAGCCAGTAGCCTTTTAGTTGAAGTAGTGGGGCCAAGGGGGCGACAAAACTGCGATATATCGTATGGAAAACCTCTTTTGTTTTGATTTTTCCGGAGCCCCAGTGGTCCAACATGGTCTCACCTTACAGGTGTCGGGCCGCCATGAAAGGGCAAAGTCCAGCCGGACGAGGGAGGGCATTGGCCCAAAAAACAGGTGAGAAAACATTTGAAGGGCGAAAAATAGGGAGCGCGACAGACGGGGAGGGAAAAACGCGTGGATGATTCATGGCTGGTGATGGTCCGAGAATACTGAGAAGGCGGCTAAGAGAGAGGCGTCGCGTCGGAAGAAGAAAAATGGAAAAATGCGGATAAGTAGACGCCGTGGAATTGGATACCTCTATGGGTCCAACGGCCTACCCAACATAGAGGCGCTGGTGTAGCCTGTTTTTCAGAGCAGTAACGAACTGGGGGCTGCCATATTGAATCTCGCTGTAAACAAACATGATATTGAGGCTTATTGATAGTCATTAGTGTTAACTGCAGACTTTTTTTTATTGCTTACAGTGTCCCTTACGATTTTGGAATGTGCTCGATTAAGGATACGAGTCTCAATGATCTTGGTTATTGCTAAATTGCGTGGGTATGAAATGTATTTGGTGATGAAAGTGTGAGTAATTCTGTTTCCTTCATTATTCCATTTTGATTTCAACCTGTGATTAGCTAACCTTTTCTCATGTTTTCAAAATTTTATGGTGTCTTGTATTCCTTATATTTCAATATGTTTTTCATTGTACTTGCAGTTTTTCTAGTGTTCAAACTACTCGCTAGTGCTATTCTTTGGTTTGTTTAATGCTAATCATTTTGTTGGTTATGTATGTAATTTGCTATTTCAACTCTTTCCTTTCAACTGTTTAATTGTCATTAATTGAGCATTATTCATTAAGTGTTCTACGATGTTTACATTTCTTAAAACTTTAATCTCTTTCCCTTTGAAGTAAGAACTTAATTTCTACTACATTGGTATAAAATATTCTTCACTTTTCTTGTTTTCTACTTTTGGGATACTTTCTTTCGTATAAGTGATGGATATTAACTTACAAGAACCTTTCATTTTAAGACTCCTCTGCCAAGATATGCTATCTTAATGGGTACTCGTCATGAACTACTTCCTACGAAATAATGTCCTTCTCCTTTCATAATTAAATAATTATCTTCCATGAAATGATATTCAAAATTGCATGCTTGTTTCTAGTGAAGTAATGTTATGGTCTATGGTTTCAGGATTAGCATTATTTTCCCTGTCCCAGAGGTGTTGCAAGATACATCTACCTCAAGGAATACTGGGTCACCCTCTTTGTCTGTAACTGTGGAGTGTTTACTTAAGTAATGGAATCTTTCTCCTATTACGCAAAGGCTGCTATCTCATGTTGTAATTGATATTTGTTGCTTGTGCATCTCATGTGCTTGTAGAATTGTTAACTTCCACAGATTTCATCTCTAGTATGTCATATTGAAATTGTTATTGTTGTATTTCTTTTACCAGTTATTGTATCAATAAATACCAATGTCCACTGAAGTAAGTTTCCGAGATCATTATTCTTACCAACCACCAGATCGCCAGTTGACTTTGTGCATGAATCTTGTATTATGGTTACTAGTTAAGTAACCTGGGGAAGTTCATCAGGAAGATTTTCCTACATTCATTGCTTTTAAGTTTCTCGCAATCGCAGTAGCATTATTAAGCCTGAATAGCACGCCCTATCGTGACGCGTAAAAGAACAGGCGCCGAGATGTCCATTCAAATTTCGCGGCAGCCTTGGACCACTGGCATAGATGGCACTGATGTATCAAAACCTATACGCATTATCCTTATGGGTATGTTGCCCCCTTGGTGGGGATTGTGCCGCGAATTCGGTGAATCTGGACTCAAAGTCCGGTCAAGTCAAATTATTTTTCCCATGTGGAATTGTGCAATTGCGGGTGACTCCGTGAAGGTCCGCCGCTGTCTCGTTCGCGGTTATACCTTGAATCAGTGGGGAAGGGAGTTAGTTGGCTAGGCCGGGAAGGGGGAGGAAAAGAACGGGATTCAACGGTAAATCGAAGATCTTTTGATGAGTTGAAGAGGGAAACAAAATGTGAGAATGAGGTCGGGCGGAGGTTGTGAGTAAAATGGGTAGGTCGCGAGCCAGGGGGCTTTGAGAGCTTAAGCCCCTCCAAACATTTTTCCCTTGTGGCGACTACCCGCGATTCGTCTGCTGAGGAGACCGCTAGCCCAGGGACACCAATCGTATGACATTCCACTTGTCGATATAATTACTTTTCATAGTGTCTGTCGGTAACCAACGATGGATTTAAGTCGATGATAATGGAAACGGAATATGTAACTGATTCAATGAAATGTATGCTTTGCCGATGCGTGCGATTTGACGACAAAATGTCAGTACATACAGGCAACCCGCCTTCCTTCCCATGGGCGCGGCGAAGAATTAAGGCTAGGGGGGTTTTAGGCACAAATAATACTTAGGGGTGTGGGGGTATTGCATACCCTCCAGGGTAAGCAGGAGTTGCGAGGGCCCTCCTTTAGAAAAAATTTTTAAGATAAATGGTTCAAAATGGCGAGTTTGACGTCCTTCTGATGGATATTTGATCAATCCTTACACTATTCTATAAGTAATACTGATCCAAATAAGTAAAATGGATTAAACTTAAAAATTTCTCTGAGCTCTGGGGGGAAGGGGGGGTTTAAACCCCCAAAACCCTCCCCTCGCTGCGCCACTGTTCCTTCCAAGCTTCCCCCTGCGCAAATTTCAGGCTATCCTGTAACGATTGGATAGAAGTGCGGGCAGTGCGAGGTCTTAATTCACTCGGTTTCTTTCATCGTCGCAGGAGACCCCACGTCGAACCGGAGTCGACCTTTATCGGGCTTGAACATTAAGTGAATTGTAAATAATTGCTACACCGGTTGTTTTTCTGTGAATATAATGAAAAATAAAGGAATGAACTGATTGTGAGTGTGTACGCTCTCGGTGAGCGTCAAGGGGCCGCACAGCAGGGCTGAGTCTCAAAAAGCTAGCCATAAATAAAAAAAGTAAAAATTATGTTATTATTTTGGGTACGCAATTAGATAGTACGATATTCAAAGTAATCAACTCTGAGATTGAAAGGGGAAATTCCTAAAACTAATCTTCCTCCATGATTCCAAAGTTGAAGCACGCCGAAGAAACTTTGAAGGGGCGAAATTCGGGGAAAACAACAGCAATGTTAAAAAAATTGAAAATCGTTATTTTGGGATCGATTTCTGCTGTAAGAAAAGATTTTGAATCCTTATAGTACACTTAATTTCGATAAGGCATACGTATTTTATTATAATGTATCAAAAACTTTATGGCTTCACAAGTATCCAAGGTGAACTTTTTCTCGAAATTCAAACATTTTTTTTTAATTTTCAAAAGACCTACAGAATTCCCCAAGAAATTTATTGTTATGATCGCTACGGATATTATGTAATGAATGGATTGAAAAGTATTGACTACTTTTATTGTTAGTCCCTTACCCTAGAATCGTGTGGAATTTCGTTTTCTGCGCGCACGCGTCTTATGGCAATATTGGTGCGCATGGTTCACGATTGCAAGCATGGAATCGAAGAAAATATGTATTAGGAAGTATTTAAATTGCACATATATGACATATATTTGACATTATTGACCATTTCCGCTCGCTGTTTTTGATTATGCTCCAGGGTGCACCGCTGCCGAAAGTGCTGCGCGGACGCTTCCGGATGCAATTACATCGGGAATAATCATGGCAAGTTTCAAGGGGGATCAGGAATCATTATCTCCCCATCAGTGTGAACTTCACACTGATGGGGAGATAATGATTGCTGTGCACTGTGCTGTCACACTGTGCAGCCTCTGGGGTTTTGCATCCATGAAAAAAATTTTTTTATCCCTCTGCCCTCTGTCCCTCTTGGATTCTCGGCTTACCCCTTTCTCATACAAGACGCCGGGTCACAGCCGACCAGCAGATACACTATCATTACATCTACATCTACATACCACAAACCGCCTCAATAGGCGTGTCGTTGGGGATATTCGGACACCAGCCTTTAACAAAAATAGGAATGCGCATAAGAAGTTCCGCCTAGCGTTCGGCAAAATATCTCTCTTAATCAATCGTTTCTATTAGACCTGGATATAAAATGAGCTTCTAATATGATGTTCTCTGTATCACTTTGAAATTTGCGCACTATATGAGATTTAGCTAATGGGTCCTTAGGTACATAAGTTAGGTCCTTAAATTACCTTAGGTACATAAATTAGGTCCTTAGGTACATAAGAAGTGAGACAGAGCGACCTCCCCCGTTAAAAGGATGTCGATACACTTATGCGTATTATTCTGTTAGTCTATTTTATACCAGAAGAAAAAATAATTAATTTCATGTTCAAGAAAATTTCTGTCTTCTTTAATCCCGTAAATAATTTTCAACTATGCTCCCCATAAGATTTTAGTCCACTATTGATAATTTTAAGGATAATCGTCACTTATTGGCGACAAGCTAACTTTTTTATGCCTCCTCAATTCTTTGCAAACTTCTCATTAATTTCGATGAAATCAAGAAATGACAAAATAAGGCGGGACAAAAATAATATTGAGAAAGTATAAAAGCCGAGTCACATCTCCTGTGTTGAAGATTTACTGGTGGGATCATTTGTACATCCGGAGAGATTAAAAAAATACAGTCTTTCTGGGAAATACAGGAAGTACTTATTTAGTACTTATATCCTGTACTTATTTAGAAGACGTATGATATCATATGATAGATTTAGGATGTCTAGTCATTCATTAGAAGATGTCAAGTAAATGATTGATCTGATGACTATTGAGCTCATTTGCATTATTTCATGAATACAGTCTCGAGCAGGAGTACTGGAATGCGATTTATGTACGAACAAGCATGAATTTTCAATAATCAGCTTAATTTTGAGCGTTATTAGAGTTAGGCGTCGTGACAGAAGAAATGAATTGTATATTGCTTCTGCGTTCTGCCTCATAGGTTTACCAATTGCACCGTGCAGAGTACCTTAAGGATTACCATTCGTTTCGTTTATTCTGGGAAACTCTCTATTTATCTCGCCTTTTCTAGCAATCCTAGAAAGATAACTAAATGCATGTTGTCATTTTTTCAGTGCTTTTATTTGTAACAGTTTTGATGCATGCTAATGCTATCCTACACTGTCGGTGACAATGACATGATATGGATAAAATAACTGTTTAACTTCTGTATATAATTGTTTATAAATATGCCATTTTGAATTTAATACATGCGTAACTTCTCGTTTTTTATTCATATTCCCAATAGTTTTAACTTGTTCTAATTTATTTTAGAGTGTCATCCTTTATCTTTAAAAGGTGGGTCCATCATTGCGTGTAAAGGGACGTGAGTCCCAAGAAACTTTGAAATTATCGCTTTCATGAAAATTTTAATTCCTTGAAGCAGTGATTGAAGTTAAATGCCTTAGAAATAATTCTCTATGATATTGCCAAAGAGGGATTTTTTGGCCTCGATTGCCTCTGAAAAACCTGAAAGGGCAGCGTGTCTCAACCGCTAAAAGCCACAAGGAAGAGGGTCAGTTATGTTTACGTACGTGAGGGGCTGTGGCTTTTGCTAAATTTTTAAGCAGTTTCCTTCTTAGCTGAACGCATTTATCCTACAATAGTTTCTAGGAGATTCAGGAGAATAAAAAAGGAAAAAGAAACTACTTGGAATATAGCCAGCTGAGTAAACAGTACTGGCCTAGTTTCTAGGTCGTCGTCTCAGTCAGATCGATTTCCGCGAAATGATATTCTTAAAGAGATAATCTTATAAAGGATAAGATGGAAGAGAAATATGGATTTTTGAAATGTAAAATTAGTTTTTTTTAGTATTTGGTTTCTGTAAAAGATGTTTTTCAAACGATTACGTCCGTTGGTCCGCAAATATAATATCTACACTCGATGAATCTCTAGTCTCTTTTTTTTTGTTAAATTTCTTTACTTCACGGTAAAAATTTGAGGCCAAATAGTAGGATTTTTTCCATCTCTTAATTTAAGTTATTGCAATTATGCTTTGAATTAAAATTTTCGGAATCCAACTAGGCTATTTTTGCTATTCCATCCAATTTATCAGTAATGGCTGACTTTCAGTGTACAGAAGAGTATTAAAACTATTCCATTCTTTTAGTTTAATGTATTACTTAAAAAATTGTACTTGTTTTCAAGTGAACTGTTATTTTAAGTATTCACTTTTGAGAGGAGAATATACTGAGTTAAGTCCCTTGGGTCTCAAATTTTGATCAAAATTTCTAAACGGATGCATAATAAACTCCGACAAAACACCTCCTGACTGTTATGAGAAAATCTGTGAGTTTTGCTCTAACTAATTTTTCTCGCATTTTTTTCTAATAAGTCACATGAATAATGTTATTTCTTACATATTTGTTTGTGATTTTTCTGAATCATTGATACTTGGTCCGTTTTCACTTTTAGTCTTTTTAAGATTTAATTTTAATTAAACAGATTAAGTGCTACCAGGCCTCCGCAGCTTCCCTCTGCCCCCTCTACCCAATGGAAATAGAAAAGTCAGTGCTGCTCTCTGGTGGCCTGTTCTCCCTTAGCTTCTAAAAGGGCGGCAAATACAAACCGATTAGAATGCTGACTTGAAAGCTCTCGATTGCAAATAAGTACAGAACTTAAAAAAAAAATGAAAAGGGAAACCAAAATTTTCAATCCTTTGGCGTATTTATGTCTAATTATCATGAACATAAAAGCCCACTACTGAAATGCACGCGAATTAACAACTTTATGAAGATAGCCATGGAGGAAAAGAAAAAATAAATGTAATTTTCCTTAAAAACCAATTCAAAAACGTTCTAAACCATTTTTTATTAATTTATACATGCCTATCCTTTTAATATAGAAGAAGTTGATTTTTCACATGCGGGATTACATTGGTGGCCAAAAATTATTTTGCACCTTTTTTTTGAACCATTATGAATCCTTAGCTAGAGTGAATGACAATATATTAGATCTGTAATTGTTGCTCTTAAGGCACGTTGGCATGACGTGCTTGTGAGAATTACTTGCGATTTTAATCATCGCGCCTTTTACCTCTGAGATTTCGCGTTTCGTGCACTTGTTAGCCTAAAGGCAGATGGCAGCAGTAGTGCTAAAGACATGACAAGTCTTACGAGGACTGATTTTAGCTTTTGCTCACTAGATGCCACTAGCTGTCTCCCGAAATCCGAAATTTCAGGTCTTTTCCAGATTCCAGTGATCAAGACCAGCGGGAATTCCAGTGGTTTTTCTTCGTGAGCTCTACGGAGATAACTCTTAATTTAACGATATATTAGCTTGTTTGTGTAAGTTAGCGAAGAAATGCTCCAGAAATAATGTGATGGAGGTAGCTTGAGGTAAGGCTTATCTCGCGAGAAATCCCTGTGAAACAAAGATCGCTGTTAGAGGATTGAAGAGGCGCCCTGATTGGTAACTGGTTGGACTCGTGTTTGGGAATATATTTTACGGAAACCACTTACGCACAATGCTTCGCATGGCTGATGTGATGTGCATCCGCGGTTCTCTCCGTATTTCGTCCTGTCCAAGTTAATGAGTCCAAATCTCTTCTCTGGACCTATAATTAACTCAAGAAGAGAACTAGAAAATAAAGCAAATGCATGCTTGGCAACCATAAACGCCTGGAGTTCCAAAGTAAAATTACAGATTTCCACTGCAAAAACTAAATACGTTTGCTTTGGCAACACCCGACTGTCTAGGAATCCAACTATAAAGTTAGAAGGGAAAAACATTCAACGAGTAAGCTCGTTTAAATATTTAGGAATATGGTTTGATGAGCGAATGACTTTTCAGACGCACGTTAATAATATGTCAGCAAAGGTTAAAACCATTTTCTATGCGTTACATAGATTTTGCAAAATTAATTACAACATTAATCACTCACATCTCATAACAATTTATTCTACAGTGGCATTACCTGTTCTAGCCTACGGTTGTGAAATATGGGGTGAAAAGCTAACTCAATCCCGCATTGTAAGGAAGCTTAATGAAGCTCAACGAGCTTGCCTTCTAAGCATTGCCCGAGGATACAGCACTATGAGTGTCGACGCACTAACAGTGATCACTGGTATAATTCCGATAGCCCTAGCAGTGGCAAAAAGGAAAGCAAATTCCGAACTAAAACGCTTCGGAGCCACGAAATTCCTAAACACTGACATTAGCATAGAGCAACCTAGGTATGAATTAAAAAGGAGGATAAATCAACTAATAATCACCGAATGGCAGAAGAACTGGGATTCGAGCGAAAAAGGACGGCAAACGTACAAATTCTTCCCCAGCATCATGGAGCGCCAAAAAATGAACATAACAGCATCCAGACAAATAACAGAAATTCTAAGCGGACACGGAAATTTCAAAACGTATCTAAAACGTATAGGTAGAAGCAAGACCGATGAATGCGAGTGTAGCACAGGAGACGATTCTTTCGAACATAGAGTGACTTACTGTCCATTGTACCAGGCTGAAAGAGCTGAACTACGGAAAATCCTCGAAAATTGGCCACCAGAAATGACTGAAATTGGAAAACTTGTACCCAATAATGCAAAAATTATTACTGCGTTTAACCGCAAAATCATTCAAGGAGACGCTGATGATGAAGATGGAGACGAAGACCAATGGTAGGATGAAGGAAGAAGATAAGAAGAAGATAAGAAGAAGAAGAAAGAAGAAGACGTCAAAATTGTTAAGCAAGCAAGAAGAGAAGACAGAAGATTCAGAAAATCATGTAAAGCAAAAACAGAAGACGAGCCAGATAGAAGACGCTGAAGATAATGGAAAATAAACGCTTACATTCTTAAGAATGAAAATGTCCAAAAATAATAATTTTGTAACTTAAAAGAAAAAAAAATTATTTTGTTAATTTCTCTCTAACATACTATTTTTCTTTTGATTAAAGCAATTGTAACTTAATTTAATAGGGGGTTAAATGTTAAAGGAACCCCAATTTCTGTAAAAGTCTTACGGAATAAAGGCATAGAAAAGAGGAGAATGGAATAGACTGGAACTCAGACTTGACATCTGATAACATTCCATTCTCCTCTCTTTTTTTTTTTTTTTTTTTAATATGTACTTTCCTACAATGTTTGTTGGGGAAGAAATTGAGTATCCTGATATTATGGCGTAAGAAATTACCCGAGTAGTACCACAACTGAGCCTTATTATCGCTATTTAAAGTAACACGAAGGCATAAAGGCATGCATAAGTTAAATAATGTCATAGACGTGTGCTTATAGCGAAATGTCGCCTGTAATGGTACTTGTGGACAAACGAAGGCAGCAGGTTTTGACACACGACATGGTCAGGTTGATACCAGTGTTGGGATTTTCTGATCCCTCTGTATTATATCTGGTCACCGGGTCCTAGGCAAATTTGAGAATTTGTGATGATAAGGAGAGTGGGGACTTTTCAATGTGTTACAATCATTGAGCCAGTAGATTAACCAATGTTTTTTTTTTCGGAATGTTCGCCGTATTTTGCCAAAAACCCCTAAAATTTTTCATTATTCAAAATAAATAAAATCAACGGTATATACAGTTGATTACCTACCATATAGGTTTAACATACTTACCTTAGGTTATAATGATGAAATGGTTTCATCATCATAGCATGACAGTGCCCAATTACGATAATGATGAAGAGACTAATATGAGAAGGAATGTGGGTGGGTTCTGTTTTAAATTTTAAAGAGAGGGAAAAAGTGTAAGCGAAACTTTAATGTTGCAATCACGCTCACACTGGTAGTACTAATTATTTATAATCCCATTGATTTTTTTAAGCCAAAGACTCAGAATGAATGGGAATGCTTTGATATTGCGGAAGGATTCATCTTAGAAAGTAGTTTCATACAGTGGCTACAATTAACAGCTTTGGCTTTTTTTTTAGATCGCCCTTTATTCGGTAGAGGGCCGTGTAGTTCACCGTCATGAAGGCTAGAGTTGCTACGTACTGAAAGCTATTTTCACTCCTGCACGTGTAGATTTGAGGCTAGCGAGGGAATTAATTATTCTACGTACCGTAAGGCAAATTAAAAAATTACTCTCTTGTACCTTCGCTTGCACCTGCGCCCCATACAACATGGAGGCGTTTGTATTCGCCGTTCGTGTGGTTAAAGGCTCGGATTAAAACCTACTTCTGGCAGAGATCTCTCAATTAGTTTACGACATTGCTGCTTTTCTGAAACTGGTTGTTCTTGTATCTTTTAAAGGGCTCTCAGTTTAATATAATTGGTTATTCCAGTTAAGTTGTGGTAGAACCGTTCCTTTAAGAATTAAGTAGATTTTTTTGGTTCCTCTTAATAACAGTATTATGTACTTAACTCCACGCGTTCAGATGTTGCCGCACCATTGATTAAGTTATCAAGCGAAAGTTGAGTGGTTGATAAATATAGCAGTTTCTGTCTGGAGCACTCCAATCGCATATTTATCGAGTGGGGTGCTGTGAGAAAATGAGTAGATTTGCGTTTGGTTGCCATATTTAAAATAACGATCTTTTGGCAAAATATATCAATGCTATGATAGAATGAGCTAATTGATACCTAATCACTAATATATAGTATAGTAATGATAATGCGGTTGAAATTTAGGTAACCCCGATGCATTAATTATTCCTACATAAACGACATTCGTACTTTTGGTCGGGCCAGAGAATGGTGTTAAGTGAAACATCACATTCCATTTCATATAGTAGACACTCGATGAGATTTTTATTATTAGAGCAGGATTCTTTTTGAAGGAATGATATTGTGCAATGTAGTCTTTATTGCGGGTTGAATTGCCAATTTTGAGGATATTACATTACTTTAATAATTTTTATCCCATGAAAGTTTTGTATAAGTAGTAGGTCTGGGGTTTGGTATTAATTCGAAGATACACTCCTAAACCTCTGGACCTTTATCGTACCTCTGGTGTTATAAAATTCAGGGTGTTTCAGGAGGCGTTTTAAAACCTTTGAGCCTAATTAAGCGAGAGCATTGAGCGAGTATCGAGAGTAAAATTGCGCGATATTCAAATTAAGCATTTTGAGATTGTTTCAGAAAATCATAATCGCACATTTTCGTTCAACATCAATTATTTAATGTACTTAAAATTCCACAGTACTAAATGGAATGTGTACAAGGCTGGATACCCAGGAGAACAGATTTCATGGTAGCTGCAAAGTGCATCCAAAAATATGTTTGCGTTGCCATAGCTATGGAGTTGCGACCCGTGTTTATGGGCACGAGATGCTTAAAATTGTCTCCCCTACCACCTCCTGAAGCATTGCAGATTCTTCCTGAAACACCCTCTATGCTGTATTACGATGATCATTCCGAATGTTACGACTGATTTCAAATGAGAATTGTCTGATACAGTACTGCCGAGCCAGCAAGGGCACCGAGTGCGCCTCAAATGTTTTAAGGTCCTTCCTCCAGTTTCTTGTTCTCTCTTCTTCGCCAAGAATCGAAATCACGGATTTTACAGAAGGTGGAAAAAGTGACGAGAAGCAGTAAAAAGAAAGACACAAAAAGTGAGCTAAGAGTCAAGAAGTTCAGTAAATATAGGGATCGTTCTCAGGTTTCTTGAATATTTCTTCATTCCAGTGTGCATACATACACTTTCCATCTCTCGACGATGGAGTTTTTCTTGCATCACGAGTGAGAAAATGGCATGAGCCATCCTCAAGAGACCTCAGGAAAATATGGCATCCAACGAGTTCTGTTACTTTCATTGCTTCTGATCTATTAAGAAAGTTCTTTTTTTCGTTAAACTATATTTCTTATTTGCTTATACTCTTTTAATTAGCCTCTAAAAATTACGTGATCATGAAACCAATGCTCAGACGGACATTTGTACTGATTTCTGGTCATACAGTTAGTGTATGTAGTCTATTGAAATGCGTTATTTCCGATGAATTTTAATATTCCCGGCCTAGATTTTAAATATGCAACCTCAATTTTCAAGGTATGCACGAAATTTTAAACCTATTCCAGGCACATGAAAAATTCTGTGGCAATTAATTTTAAAAATTTATTTCATAGAAATGAGTTCCTCATGCGTTTTGATATTCTAAATAATAAATATTCCACCCTGCATGGCACCAATTCTATCGTCATCGATCGTAATTTTGATGGAATGCATTCGGAATGGCCGAGTAATAATCTCAGCGCCCTTTAAAATGAGTGGCAAGGCCGTTTCAGGGGAGTAGGGTTGGAGATATTTAATCCCCTTGAAAATCCCCTTTTCAACGAAAAAGTCCTAAATGATATCTCCATGAAACGAGCAACCACCATCCTCCCTGTTAATGGACCTGCAAAGACGTTTGAGCTCGTTCAGTATTATTTATTGAACGATCGCGAAGCATAAGAGCATTCCTCACTCCGGTTTGTTTCCCTTTATTATGCTCAAACGTTTCATGAGCGGATTATATAGTTAATTTTTTGATTGTTGAAAGCACATGTAATTTTTTAAAATTACAAGGGAAGTTTTTGTCGTTTGCTATCATTTATATTTCCTCAGTTGACTTGATGGGGACACCGTGACTTTTTTCTAGTGTAATATCGTAACAATACTTATTAATATAGCAGATTTCAACGTAAAATATTCGTCATCATCAATAGTCAACTATCCTAAGATTGGCTTGATGTAGCTCTCCATTCCACTCTCCTATCCGCGGGCCTCTTCATAGCGACGTATTTCTTCAAAGAGAACATCCTTTCGAACCTGTCCTATGTTCTGCCATTCGGGGCCTTCCCTTGCCCTACATCGCTTCCACCTGTCCTTCTACGATTTTTTCATCGGGCTATCATATCTCATGATGTAGCTGATTAAGCAGTACCGTCTTCTTTTTAAGGTTATTGGAAGAGTTCTCTTTTCTCCCACTCTTCTCAGCACTTCCTCATAACTTACTCGGCCATTAAAAATGAATATTTGATGGTGGAGTCCATTTGCCTTATCGTCAACTTTTTATTTCTATAGTTTATATTTGTCACTATCACCGCTTTCGTTATTTTTTCTCCCTCTTGGTCATGCGAGGATCGGATTACAAAAAACGGATTGCTTTGTATCCTGCAATTTACCTTCGTAGTTTTCATTACGTTTTTACTATGACATCCGCATTGTTTTTCATCTTCACGCTCTTCATCCACATTGTGCTGTTACTAAATAAAATGACTTGGATAAATACTTTATCTCGTGATTACCTCAGCGATGACGTTGTCATTTTTGGATTAAAAAATCGTGAGCGAATGGGTCTCTTGGCTAGTGATATTTAATTGCCTAAATACCTTTTTACTTGCACAATCCACCGTGGAAAGTGCCTGACGATGCTAGGAATTTATTGACTGAAGCCCGTTATTTGACGATTGCCCGGAATATTTGGTGCTACGTTCGCATTTAGTCTTTGCTGAAAAATTAAGAGCCCATTTTCCTCTCGTCGATTTGAGTCTATTTTCGTTTTCTGTCTTCTCGTGAGAGACATCCCAACAGAGGATCAGTGGCTCCTCGAATATAATGGGGAAGGAAAGTAGACGGGTGAAGAAAGTAGCAGAGTGAGTGGGAAAGTGATAATTCGAATCTCCGTCACTGCGGAAGAAGAGGAGAAAGCATTTTGGCTGAAGATTACGTACAACATGGATTTCCACTCAATCGCCATCCCCTCTTTCTAATAACAATGCCTTAATTTTATGTATTTTTAATGTTTTTTCCTCCAAAAACTACTCTGCCGTAGTGGATTTGTGAGCTTTTTTAGTCTGGTAGTCTATTCTAAACCATAAAGGGAAATTAAGAATGCTTGGGATGAATTTACTCTGGAATATCCTTAAGGGTATCGCATTTTCTAATCATTTGGACTGTTTAAGGTTTTCAAAATGCCTCTAAACTATGTTTCACTTTATAAAAAGTCGCGTCGTTTTCGCTGTGAAGCCGAACAATAAAAATATTGCCGTAAATAAATAAAATGATATATACCTATATTTCCGCCGGATGAAGTGGAACAGTATTCTATTTGAACGTGTTAGGCTTGGAAATCAATGGCAATTTCGTTGTGGTACATTTTGAACGACATGACCTTATTTCATGCGTAGTGTTCGATAATATGGCTATGAGGTGGGATTGCTCCTTTAGGAAAATTCCACCTGGTACTAAGGTAATTTCATTCTCCTATTTTACTTTGATAATTTAATTTCATTTGTCGAGGCTTCGCCATAAACTTAATTTGTCATCTCCTAGATTTACGGGCGATCTTAATCGGATTTACATTTTACCGTTAGTATGATCGATTTTCTCTAATATAATCTGTTCTTGCTCTTTGTACTCATAGTATCATGTTATAAAGAGAAAAAATAGTAACCTTTTCGACATTTTACTGCATAATATTTTTATGTGCATTGCATGGATGGTCGTAACATGGTTCAATAGGGGCAAAAATTAGTTAGGCCTTAATTTATATACTTTATATTAAATTTATTCCCATAAATTTCGTAGTTTTGCATGTAATTTGCTTCAAATTCATTCATTAACCTCCGCCTTTGGCAGATGGAGAAACTTAGTAAAAATGTAAGGCGCTCATTCTTGGATAAATGTTCACCATCTTCGATCTCAACTTTTATCTTATTAAAAGTTGCTGATTTATTAGGCACTCATCGCTTATATGATCATGGCCACTAGGTTGGCCACTCACCTGGAAAACCTTGATTACCAGGGAAAGTAATGGAATTTCATGCATTGGTCGTCTCTTTCTTAAGGAACATCAAATCTGGTTTCGCTAGTAGCGGCTCACGTCTTAAAGACGGCGGGAGATTCTTCCTCCCCTTTTCCTTCTCCTATCCCTATACTGGAGGCGTCGCGTCGCTTCGTCGGGCTCATAATCGCGGCAGCGCGGCGCTTCTTTCCATTTTTCCTTCCCGTTCCTTCCCCTTCCGAGGTTCAGTGTTATGAAGTGTTGGACATCTCATAAGTGTATCCTCGCGAAAATTTGAACTTATCTCGATCCGCCTTTTTCTGGAAAGTCATTGTATTAAGGGAAAACGACTAAGTTGTCTAGAAAAATCATATTCGACGCACACATAAAAAGTATATTTTTCTCATTCTCTCAAGGACGAACGTTACGGCAATATTTGAAAATCCCATCACCATATTGCCATTAATATGGTGACCTATGACTGTAAATCTTATTTTTTGTTTACTTATTTTGCTCAATATAATCGGAGATTATTATTTAGATAAATATTTGGTAAAATAACCATTAAAAATGGTCTGAAAAATTGTGTACGCGGTCTAGAAACTAGAAAGCCTGGAAAAGTTAAGGAATTTAAAGTTGATATTTGAGTCGCCACCCTGGAAAACTTTTAAGAAAAAATCTTTTCTGTGGAATCAATTTCAATGCGTTATGTTACCACTTAAGGAATCACTCATTATCTTTGTTCATGCTTTTCTCTTTGGTCCGCGATTCGCGACGGTGTTCTTGTGTATACTCAATCCCGGCGCCATGCATATACTCGATACCTAGCCTCTCAAGAGCCGAGCATCGCACCTATAGTGGAGGCGCAGTCCTAATCAAGTCAGATTAAGTCCACCCTCCTCCCTGCAGTACATTAGATTGGGTGCATTCCACCCTTGAAGTCATCATTACCCGCGCCCAAGCATCGCCGTTCGGCGTAGTTGACCTCGGCGACCCCCTCACAAGGACTATCTCCCCCCGAAGGCTGCCTCCGCCGACGCCGTCCCGAATGCTAACTAGAGCAGTTCATTATGCCTTTGATCACACGTGCTCCTACGGACATCGGCCAATTCTCGCGGTAATGCAATCTGTTCGTGGGGCTTTTAGCGAAGGTATCGAGCGCTGGCTCAAGAAGGAAATCCAGGTTTCTTGGCCTATGAAAAAGAAAGTCGTGTTTTTCGTCCTACGCAACATTACGAGATCATGAAAATGTCGTAAAAGTAATTACTAAGGTGTTTCAAAATGATAAACAGGAAAAAAATGAAACTGATTCACGGCGTAGTAGCATCATCAGTTGAGAAAATGCCTTCGTGAAGCAAGTATTAATAACACACAGCTGCTATATCATCAAATCTTCATTGAGGCTTTCGCGGTTCGTGGTTGATAAAAAAAAGTTTTTGGGGTCTTATGGGGTGGGTATCTTATATCGCTTCTTCATAAGGTGAAGAAGCGACCAGCAGGGGTCGCGAAACGTCGGGATATAATCTGAACTACGCGGTAAGGCCCGAAAATTTTATTTATGTTTATAATTCTTCTTCTGATGACGCTACTGCGTTGAGAAACCTTATTGTGACTTCGTCGTAATTTTTTTGTGGCCCATAATTTTTTCCCGATTTTTTTCTTTTCATGCTGCATCGTAATGGAGTGGTTACTCATAGTGAAGGCCGATACTAATGAGATTTCAAGGTAATTTTTGCTGACAGAAGTGCGAAATTATTTGCGTAGTACCCACATGAGTATAAAATAATTTTTTGTTACTTAAAATCGCATATATTTGAAATCTCGGGTGAATAAATCAATTATTGTATGTAGTCTAGGGAAGCGGTGATAGCCAAGGTATTCAGTCTTTGATAATAATTTCGTATTTCTTTGGATCGTTATTTTTTGACTTTTTTATTTATTTTTACTTTATTTATTTTTACTTTACTTATTTTTTCACATGAAATTTTAAAAATTTCAATAAGTTGAGACCACATTTCTTGGGCTCATGAAGCCTCTTTTCGCCGTCGTTTATTCACTGTAGCTGTGGAGTTAGTACATTCTTACGATACTGCAAAGAATAAGCGAGGTAAATGAGTTTGAAAGGAAAAAAATATTTTACCTTAGTGCAGCACTGAGACGCTCTGATGTATGATTATTCCGACGTCTTGAAGGATTTCGTGAGTTCTGACACTCAAGGATAAAAATATTCCTCTTCAACGCAAGAGGTTTGCTAGGACCCATTAATCCCCAGCGTTGCGTAAACGCAACATTATTGAATCGTAATTATTAGAACAAATCTTTGCGTCAGAATAATTTTTTTTCAGGTTTTCTGAAGTTCTGAAGTACCTTTCGTTCTTATTCAGTTGGTTTTGTAAAAAATTTCATTAAAATAATAGTATTTATTTTACTTCGAAATTTGCCTATTTCGAAGCGCTGAAGTACTACAAATTGTAAATGATTTTTTTACCGAGATTTATTGAGTAATCTTACTAGTGGTAATGTTTTATCTTAGTTCTAAGTTTCTTTATTTATCATGTTTATTTTTGTCACAAACTTTCGTCGTTACTGGTATAAATATGGTCGTTGTAAATAATGTTGCGTTTACGCAACGATGGGAATTCTCTGGTAGACCAGAGGGCTTTTCTCAAAGCATAACGAAACTTGTCAGCATGGCTTTTAATCGACAACGTAGTGTTTTGGAGGCATGTTTAGCTGCATTTTTGGGACTCACAGGTTGTGAGTTTACATAGTAGAGGGTGTATGACATTTTTAATTCCTAAATGGCCATCGGTACGAATTTTAAATCGAACACTCCGGCACTTCTTCAAACTCTTGCACGCACACGTGGAGTCGATTCAGGGCTATGTTATTCCCATGTCGTTGAGTGGAAGCATTACTTCGTAGACGTTAAAGTCAGCTTCAGATGCATTCAGTTTCAGAGATGGTAGAATGAGAGGGTGAGAAACGTATTAGTGGAATCAGGATTGTAATGGAAGGTGGAGCGTTCCTCTAGTCGCTCTTTGGAATTTTCTCCGTGCAATCCTGAGTTACCTATATTTTTCTTCTATCACTCAGGTGATGTAAGGCTCATAATCAAGCTTATTTCTACGCCTCAGACGTTTACTTAAGAAGAAGCGTCAAGAAGGTAATTGAAAAATATAAATTAACAGGAGAGGCGATGAATAAATTTTCTAAGTTTTGGAACTACAATGGGGATTACATCTTCTCAGTATTTCAAATATGGATGAATGCCGGAGGTGCTGCAAGGAAAATCACAGTTTACTCAAGTAGTATCTAAAGACAAATATTCCAGTAAACGCGCATACCCAGGTAAAAGATGCAGGGAACGAACAGGTTCACCTTAATGTGAAAAAATGGAATATACCTCCGTAGTAGTCTCGAATTTCTGCGTGAAAAAAGTAATGGAGACACTTATTACTCAGTACGGAGGCCACTCACCAATTAATTAAATTAATTTTGAGCCACTCAAATAACCTAACAAATAAATAAATAACCATAATGTTGTCGGGGTATCATATATTACCGCGCACTAAGTTGCACTGGACAAGCCAAGAGGAGATGTATGTCGCATCGTGAGGCAATGTATGACGCGGATTCGGTTTGACGAATTGAAAAAATATCGACAGCTCTTCAGTAATTCTCAACTACACAAAGTAATACATTTTTGAAAGTCGGACCATTTCTCAATAGATTATACCAAAATTCCATTCAGTTAGGAATTTTCCCAACAAATGGTTCCATATTCCAGGTGGCACGCAGCTAAAATGTTAATTCGTGGGGAAAATTTAGAGTAGGTAGTTGTGGTGTCTGGTCTCATCTCTATCAATTTTTGCCAAATGGAGAGGCGGAACTTGAAATTGATATTTCTAGGATCTCTAAGTTCATTGGGAGAAAGGGATGTTCTAAATTTGCTGAATTTTTGTAATTCTACAAAATATCATGCCGCGTATTTTTAAAATTTCTTCACCAGTTACAATCTGTTAGCAACTTTTAAGTGATAATTGTTATTTTTCAACGGAAAAAGTAAGAGAAAATCGAACGGAAAACTGCGCACTCATGTCTTTGAGAGATTTGACAAAAAAACCTACCGGGGATTTCTATTATTCGTTTGACGGGTCAAAACATATTCTCTTAGTGCGATGGCATAATAAGTCATTGCTGTTGCCTCAAATTACGGGAATATGGAACCCATAGTAAGGACAAAAAGGCACGAAGATTTCCGAAAAAAATCGAAATATCATCAACGATTACAATCAGGAAATGGGAGGGGTAGATTTACTCGATAATTTTGTTGCATGTTACCGTATCCAGATTAACGGCAAAAAAACTCTATTCCGAAAAGGGATTGATAGTGCAGCGGTGAATACGTGGTGATTTTACGCCAAAGTCACGGGCCAATCAATTCAATTGTTAGAATTTCGATCCGAGATCATACAATTTTACTGATTGTGAGGCAATAAATCGTTTCCAATAAAATTGCTGATGACATTTAGCATAAAAATCGGTACCCACATGCAGGACACCCTAGGAAAAATGGCATACCCCAGCTTGCCCGTCATGGGAGAATAATGCATTTCATCCGCAATCATACTTATAATTCCTGGCGAAGAATTCGAGTGTGCAAATCAAATATAAGTTATATTGCTAAAATTACTACGTTTAATTCCACGCTGATTATTATCGAACATTACATCATAAAAGACGATGAAAAATAAAATATGCAACCTAAATTTTGAAAAGTCATTTTTTGCTTTTATTTACCGGAGTTTTCCCAGCGTTGCGTAAACGCAACATTATGCAAATCATATATTATGATAAATATAATATTTTTTTCTGAAAATTAATCTTAATTAGGCCAAAATAAACCGGAAAATAGGAAAAAACCGAAGGTAAAAGCCCTATATGCAGTCTGGGGAATAATGGGTTAAAATGAAACCTTCCATGTGTACTTTCATCAGGTAAAATAGGTTTGAAAGATATCCTTTCACTTTCGATACGTTTGACGTTCAAACCAAGTCTCTGTTCTAATTCGCTATTCTTCATAATCGTAATAATCATTTAATATCATAATAATCCTTCGCAATATATATAGTAGGATTTATCTTATTTTACATGTGAAATTCCACATTTGATCCTGCTGGGAAGTATAAAGTATTTACGATTCCTTATGGTTGTGATCTATCTTTGATGTATCGGTATTGTATTCAAGTGACTGCTGTCACTTGAACTGACGGTGAAATGATATTTATGACAAATGTTTCATTAGTTTACTTTAGATGTCATAAACCCGGCGTCATGGATTACATTAAAAGTTTATGCCTTTGGTTAGGGGCGGATCCAGGAATTCTTTCTGGGGGGCATAGGGAAGGCCGTATCCAGGATTTTGTTTTGGGGGGGGGGGGGGCACAAGGATATTAAACAAACGAAATGATAATGGGACCGTATTAAAAATCTTGCCTATTTATTAGGGGCACGTTCCCCCATGCCCTCCCTAGATCCGCCTATGCCTTTGGTTATATCATTTTTTGTCCTCTGAACCTTTTTGATATAGAGTTTACTATATTCAGTCTCCATTAAATAAAAATGCGTCCATCGAACACCATTTTATGTTATGGTCACTAGAATTGAGGACGAGATTTAAAGTAATAGTAGTAGAAGTAGAAATGAGAAATACGTGTTACACTAATGTTGATGGGAAAGTTACGGCTGAGGTCATGAGGGCATAATGTAGCTTTGAAGGCTCTTAAAGTTAAATCAATGCTTTTCCCTAGAAAAAAATACTTTAATAAGGATAGTATTCCCGTAGCGCTTTCAGTTAAATTGCTATGAATTGAGAAACTTACTTACTTTCTGGTGTGAGTAAATGAAAAATGCAGCCTTTGAAAATCGAGAAGGAACAACAACGGCTCCGTCGAATGCTCCGATGGATCTTTGGAAAGAGCTGGAAATAAAATTGACTCGCTCCCAGGAACCACATTTTAAATTCGAGAGTGGACCACGAGATTAAGCGGCGACGGAGGTCGATTCCATTGACCCCGTCCGCTGTACCTCCGCCGTCGTAACTCTGGAAGGAAGGTCGAGGGAAGGAGGGTAAATTCTCTAGCGGTGTACGCCGCACCTGGAGCCCCATTCTCGTGTTAAAGAGTGGCCTGACCGTAAAACGCTGGGATTCGTTCCTCGCGACGATATTTTGCTCAATCCCAGCCCATGATACAATTTACTGATACTGCGTTAGCAACGGAGCTTATTTGTTGGAGACCCTTTGCTGCCGAGCCTGTAGAGGGTGTTTCATTGTCGATAAATTACTTTTCCGGTGTAGTGAAAAACCTTTTTGTTTCGCCTTAAATTTTAAAGTTTGATCGTGCTGCTAAAAATGAGACCTTAATCTACCCTGACGTCGAATACAAAACTTCTAGCTCTGAGTTACCAATCTGATCATGACCTTTTCTGTCGGCTGAATGTCGGCTTCCATTAAAATGATTACATCTTCAAATCGTATTGTATTTTCATTAACTTTTGGACTTGGCAGCTACACATGTTTGAATGTCGCTGCCATATTATAGTTGTATTATTATTTCACATTATTGGTTTCCTATATTGAGAGTCAGTCTCAATTAAAATGAAAAATCGTGTGTACCGTAAATAACTTCACGGACGGAGTTTAACTCGGAGTATCGGCTTATATTGTAAGCATTTTAAAATCTTCCCTCAGTAAATTTTTCATCCATTATGTGTGCATTGTTATATTGGATTAAAATTATGCCTTACAATAGAGTGGTTACATTTTTTCGTGATTAATTTACAGCGTTCTACAATGCGTAGGTTGCCCAAAATATGATGCAAATTGGAAGAGACAAACTTAGGAGTGCTTAAAGTAGATAATTAATCTGAAAGAAGTGGGAGAATGGCTTGAAAATAAGTGGGCCGGTCGCCTCGTCGCAGAAAACCGTCGTTTCCTAAATTTTTGAACAAAATTGGAGTGGTAGACAGCAAAATTTATGCTGCGGGCGTCTTGGTACAAAACGACCTTAGTGAATAAGTATCAATTTCATTGTGCGATGGATATTTCACCGCAAAGAGGATACAATTTATTGCTCCAATGGAACAAGTGCTCATTTAGGCCGACTTAGTTACGCCGTTGCATGGTAATACTTCATGACCTAAAGAAAGACAGCATACTACTGATATGTTATCCTACTTAATCTCTGCTTGCTAGAGAACTACCTCTATTAATTATTGTCTTTGAAACTGTTTCATTACCTGCTACGATTTTTTCTGAGTTCATTTGGTTCATCTACCTCTTTCTGTGCAATGGAACTGTTGGTATCACACAAAAGGCAAGATTAATGTCTGCCTATGTTTATTTTTATTCCGGGGAAAATTGTAACTGTTTTTGCGTGCAATTTATCTCCGAAGGCCATTTTTTCCGGAGATTCATTCGCTAAAAATCTTTTCCTTGGTAAAATATCATTTTTAGCCCATTTGTCACAAAAACTTTATCACTTAAATAAAAAATGTTATTGAGGAATATAATACCTTTCGCATTTCGTGTCGGAAACTGGGGCCAATTTATTGAAAAAAAAAAAAACGTTTTGATATGAAAATATTTTTATGGCAAAAATTTCGTTGATTCCAAGAAATGCCGCGGGAGATATTTGTAACCGATAAAATAAATATAGTAAAAATAAAATAAAAAATACCCGATAAATTTAATTTTGAATAATTTGCCTTTGCCCATGCGGCGTAGGTATTGAATAAACAAAAAAACATTTTCTTTAAGACTCGTTGGACGTTAAACTCTCGAATTGGATCTGTTTTCTCGCATAGTTTACCGCCTATCATATTAAACGCAATATAATTGCTTTAACTCCACGTAACACTATTCATGATTTTTTTGTGGATTAATGAAAGAGTTTTAGAGGTGGGATCATATCTCAGAAGAGGGCTTTTCTGAACATCTTCTTCAGATAAGTATGAACCACTCCATAATGATTTAATTTTATCCTGAGTTAATATACAACCTACTGCTAATGAGAGAAAGTGACTCACCTCGTATGCATTCCCATAGTGTACTACAGAGTTTTAACATCAACGCAATCGATGGATTTAGAGATTCATGATTCATATCGTAGTCTATTAATAGGAATATGCATCCTAATTTTAACGCCACATCTACTAGGATATGGGATGGCTGAAGTTACGCTAACATATAGACAAAAATCAACAGATTATTATGAGTCATTGAGGAAGTCAATGAAATTCTAATCATCAAAATAACTCTAATGGCTTGCATAATAAACACTTTGATGATGGAATTTAGTCCACGGTAAAAGAGTTCTTATCTAACCGTCTAGTTTGGATATTTTATAAAGTAATTGATATAGTTCCCGTCGTATAGGTTCACTCAGCTTGCCTAGTACGTTGCACGTCTGGTAGTTGGGCACACAGAAAATTGGATTCTGTTTGGAAAGTCATGATATGCTTTGAAAAATGGCAAATAAGGCTGAAAATAAGTCTTAACTAGGCTATTTTTACTCATATCCTTATAAATGGGTACATACTCAATATTTAAGCATTCTATCCCTAACGTGAGATTCAGATGATGATCCACAAGTGTTAAAATGATGTTTAACATCGAGATTTTACTGAAATGGTTTATAAGGTTATTATATCGCTGCTCTCTGCCACATATTCATCACTTCCAAATACTGATATTTAGCAGGGTGCACGTAAATGAAACTTCGCACGCAAAATTTCGAATATCGTCCAGAAGGACTGGAAAAGTCTAGGAAAATGAGTCTCTTAAAATTTAAGTGGCCACCACCGTAAAAATGGAGTTACACGAGTTATGATTCTCAAAAATGGCCTGTTTCTCTTTCCTCCGTACTCCTAGTGCTCTCATCGACTTCCTTAACACGTCATAAGCGAACGATGAGTCCGTTTCACCGCTACCCGCGCTAAATGCATTAGATACCTACTCTCCCTTTAAAGGGATCCTCGCTCACTGCACTTGCCACGTGACTGATGGTCGAGGCACGGGATATGTAGGCCGGCCGTTTCGCCGCCTCACCGCGCGTGTTTAATATCCATATCATGGCGCAGTTGAACCGTCCTGCACCTAACGGCTTCACGACGACTCGCATTAGGGCTCGGAGGGACGACGGCCTTGTATTTCACGTGCAATAGGTTGGGTATTTGCGAGTAATTTTGACGACGCTGTCGGAGCTCAAGCAGATAAAAATTCGGCGAGAGCTCATCCATCAAGTGGGATTTCTGCAGGGACCCATTCGTCCAGTTCGGCGGATGTTTTTTTTTGTCCGCGCGTAAAGAATACTAATGCTGTTCATTCCTCTCCCGTCAAGCTTTTCTGGGCTCTTTGCATCCACGGGGTGTACATTTTTGACTTTTCATCGTGAAGTTATTGCTGAAATTACTCAGTTTTTTTTTACCTCGCCCGCTTTTCGGCGACGACTCTGGGTGAGTTTTAAAATATTACGTGAATGCGGAAAAATGTAGCGCCTGAGTACAGATGTGTTAAAGATAAAATTTGTGCAACGAAATTCTTTCCTGGATTTGAAAAAAATAAGCTCTAGCCAGATGAATACCTGCCAGATGAATGTATGAATAATCGTGCACAATATATACTTTTGAGCAATGCATTCTATATATTTTCGTTCATATTTTCAAGCCCAGACTATTGCGACCGTGAGCTCTGAACGTGGATTATTTTTTTTGTAGTGAGCAGCTAATGTTTGTTTTGTTTGGTGATTTATAGTGTTGATTATTCGGGCGGAGATAGGCGGCCTAGAAGTGTGCCTAGTGAGAAGTGTGCTTAACTGCAGACTTCGTTTCAGTAACGTGTGTAAACTTACCACCAACTAAATCCTCGCGACGTGATTTTGTGCCTGTCGAAGCTTCGTATAGAAAACGCAGGTGGCCCTGAGAAAATGGCCTCCTAACTTGAATATGTGCATTTCGTTCGCGAATGGCTTGGTCATATTCCGGAATGCTCCGCTCTTTCTCGACCAGAATCAGTCGTAGTTTATCCCCTTTTTCCAAATATCGCAACTTCTTCGACTAGTGACCGTATCCGAATAGTTTATCCGAATAAGCAGTCGCGGCCAGCTGGTACGCGGGGCTCTCCACCTTTTTCGCTAGGGAATCGTAGGTGGCAATTTAGTGGATAAAATAGGTTTAATTTCATTCGGCTATCAGCTGATAGTTGGGTGCATATTTATATGAGATTCATCGCCGTGAAATTCTTCCTTATGAGTTCCTGCTCGTAGGTTGCTTCTCGCGAATTTTTCACAACTTAATCCTTAGCTAAGATAGCCTGTAGGATATTATTGTTGTTGGATGGCCAGAGTGATGTTATAATGCTGATCGCAATGTACTGTATCTTGAAACCATGGTCGGATACTTCGGTCAGCATGGCAGTTTTGGACATGTTGCTGAGTTTGGTAGGTGTTGCAAGAATCAATAATTTTGTAGTTATTGAATAGAGAGTAAATGTTAGGCTGTGAGGACAATGCTCTTGATTATGATGAAACGAATGTCAGAGATATTTCTTCCTCGCCGATTTTTTGGGCTCTTAGTTTCCTGATAGATTTCACCAATATCCCGTTGTTTTATAAGGTATTTTTTTGGGGGTTTGGCAGAATAAAAAAGTCGTTCTGCCGTAAAATTTACTAGGTAATTCTCGATACCTCTTTGTAGCGAAAGGCGGTTGGTGATTAAATGGCTGGAAATTATTTATTTTTTGCTTCCAGAAATGCTCGAATACGAAATACAGAATAAAATTCTCAAAGTTTACTAGCTCAACTCTGCCTACTGGGGAGCTTTTGGCTCACGTTTTTGTCACTCCCATTTTGTTAACTCTTATTTGACGCGGATAAACTTTCTTTCGTCTTCGCCATTTTTACCTCTTGTAATGTAAAACAGATCAGTTGATAACATGTTTTCCTGCGTTATCCCTTTTGTGATTGTTACTTGGCAACTACTGCTGCTGTGTTATGTCCTCATATTTACGCAATTGATATAAAGAAGGGCTTGCAAAAATACCTATAAATTATTCGTTCTTTATTTTTTATAATTCAGATATAAAAAAGCCAAAGGCCAGTGGCCTGAAAATAATACTCCTGAATTCTGCGAGAAAACATTCCGTTGGTGCACGTGTGCTATCTTTTTCCTTTTTTTCTGCTGCTTTCGAAATGAGATATCATCTAAAAAATGCAGGTTTTAATCTAAAAAATCTCTGTTTGTAGCATACTTGTGGTAGGTTTTCGCTGAGCATAAATATTTTATCCCTAGATGCAATACCGCAGTAAGTGGTCGCTGGATGATTTATTTAGACTACAGCAACTGTGTCCGCAAAATGTTATCAGAAAGAAGCGCTGGGAAATGATCCGCCGTTTCCTAGCTGTAATGCATTTTGATTGCCTTTATAACTTAATCGATATAGGCTGTTGGCTCATGGTAATGGGGATATTTTATTCTGTAATTAAATCTGAAATTGGATAAATATAAAATCTAGTTACGTGTTCGACCAATAATGTTTATTTTTCGCTTAGTGGAGAATTGCTGACGATTCACGAAGAGGTGGAATAGGTTTTTGTCCTAGGAAGCCGACAAAAAAACGATGGACGAAGCAGGAAAGAAAGATTCAGTAGACTAGCTCAGGGGAAGAGGGCTTTCTACCAAAAATGAGAATCTTCTTACATCTGAGGAGACAAGCATAGAGCTAAGGAAACAATTCATCAGATGCTGCACATGGAGCATTTTTCTCTATGGGAGTGAGACTTGGACGCTGACAGCAGCATAGAAGTGAAGAGTGGAAGCATTCGGAATGTGGTGCTACCGAAGAATGATGAAGATAAAATGGTTTGACCGAGTAAGTAATGAGGAAGCACTAAGATGAGTGGGAGAAAAGAGAAGACTTCCATAAACCTTAATGGCAAGACGGGAGAATTTAGTTGACCAAATTATGAGGCATGATAGTCTGAGGAAAACAATCGTAGAAGGACAGATGGAAGGGGAGAAGGGCAAGGGACTGCCCCAAGTGAGTCAAATAGGACACGTTTCGAAGGATGTAAAAGAGAGAAAATATTAATGGTAATGAATGAATATAAATGTCAATGATAATGATAAAGGGAAGGGATGCATTTATGATACCTGAGAAAATGGCCTCCTATCTTGAATATGTGCATTTCGTTCGCGAATGGCTTGGTCATATTCCGGAATGCTCCGCCCTTTCTCGACCAGAATCAGTCTTAGTTTATCCCCTTTTTCCAAATATCGCAACTTCTTAGACTAGTGACCGTATCCGGAATAAAATACAGATACTCTTAGCAGTTAGCTGAAATGGATCGAAAAATGTGAATCGATCCCGATGAGCAATTGTGTGTTGATTGCATAGTTGTATCGAAGTTTATCATCTCCCAGTGCATGTGCAAATGTGGCAACAAAATTCCGACCCGTTGTAACGTAGGTATATGATTTGGAAAATAAAATATCTTTGAGTGATATCGACTAAAAAAATAATGTCGGTAGTGTGAGTTAAAATCGCATGTAGTAGAACTAATATGGCGGAAGGTCCTTGAAAACTCACAAAAAGTCATGAATATTTTCAATTCGGTGCTATACGAATTTGTGGTTCATATTTTAATTGGCGTGATCATTGTAGGAGAATGGTTAGGAAAATTTGTTTCCTTGAAAAGCAAATTTGAAAAAGTAGACAACATTTTTAAAAAAAGTGGTGGTATATGTTTTAATACGTAAGCAATGTGTTTTATCTTTAGATTAATATTTTATAAAATATGGACAAAGCCGTCCGTTGCAGGTTCAATCTAAATGCATTTATAAAGTATCGTTTAACGTGCGTAAACGAATATATTTGCCAGAGAGAATCATATTCCACTCGCATAGAATGTTTTTATTGATCTAAGGCTGTTCTTCGTCACAATATATTCATTTCTTTTTCAAACGGAAGACCATTATGTAACTCAGTCTGCCAAAAGTGTATAAGATCTACTGAAAAATAAATTGCATCCCTTCTGGCACCTTTTAAATTATCCAAAAGGACGCCAATTCCATCGATCTAGAACCCGCTCATTCAAACTTTATTTCAACTTCTCCTGGGGTAAATTAAATATTCATCGTATGCATTCGCCACGTTAAATTTTACATGGCATCCCAAAAAAACACTACTAATGAATGTATGCTATAAGTTTTGGTGAAGAGATTAAGCTCGTGAAATTTTCAGTACAGTCAAAAATCCATTTTTAATGCCTCTCCTGAATTGGCATTGGGATTATTTAATGGTGAAAAATGTAAAAATGAGATAAAAGTTTAGTAAAATTTATCATGGCATGTTCTTAATGCGTATGAGTACCATTTAATATCATTTGTTTTGCGCGTTACTTTTTTACGCTAGTTCAATGTTATTAATAAGATTATTCTGGATAGGTACTTAATAAATGCTTTACCTTAATGGCCGATAGTGAAGCCTGATGGTAATATCATAGTAGTTTGTAGTTTTCTGTTTGACCTCATGAAAGTATATTATACTCTATTATTATATACAGTTTTGAATAAAATTAATGTTTCAGTCCAATGAATTATTATTTTATGTCCAGTGAAGTCTCCACGACGATACCTTCTTAGGTGGAAGGAGGTAAAGGCAAGAGTATTCTGTGGTTTAAAATAAGGGCAGATCCAGGATTTTTTCTGGGGAGGGGCACAAGGGTCTGACAGGCAAACGGTCTTCTCATATTTGAGCTTAAAAACAGCATACAACAATAAATTTACGAAATATCCTCTTTATTTTGATATGAAAGCTATTAATATGAAATAAAGTGATTAAGGCTCCATACACCAGAAAAAAACAAACGTAACGATAACCGTATTAATAAACGTGTATATTTTTTAAGTTTCTGGGGGGAGAGGGGGTACGTTCCGTCCGTGCTCCCTCTAACCCCCCTCATAATTCCGCATATTGTTTTAAACGCATAAAAAGTTTGTATTGATTAAATTTTCAACTGGTTAATGGGTGAGATGATCTTTACACATGGTACTGCTACAGTTTATGGGATTTTTAGTTTTGTATCGGGTCAGTGAAGACGAATTCTGAAATCAATATATATTGAAGTGAGGTTTTACATGTTGGCTCTCGTTTATCAAACCCTTTTCCAGCGAGGGTAATGAATCACCGCTTTATTCATTAATTCAGTTTATCAATCAATCATTTTTTTCCGGGCCGGTGATTAAATCGGACAATAGCAGTATTTGCTCACAAATGGACCGACGGATTTCCTCTGTGTACAGGGGCGGATCCAGGATTTCTTTCTGGGAGGGGCACAAGCACGGCCGTATCCAGGATTTTGTTCTGGGGGGGGGGGCACAAGGATACCTCGTTATACAAAACGAACGAAGTGATAATGGGACCGTATTAAAAATCTAGCATATTTTTAAGAGCCTGGGGGGGGGGGGGGGCCCGTGCCCCCGTGCCCCCCCCCCCCTGGATCCGCCTATGTCTGTGTACGGGATAATTTTTCATTTAAGTATATATATTTCCTCATTCATGGACATTATTGAACGATTATTCTCTTCGAGGTGACTGGTCGGTTCGATTCAGCTATTTTGAAGGCATGGGTTGCACTGTATGCAATTGTAAATGATGTGTTGAAATCTAATGCTAGAATAATGGTATCTTTCCCATCGATAATAGCATCTGTATCAGAGCAAAAAATGCTATTGCCATCACCTTGATAACTTGCAGTGTGCTCTGCGACTACCTGATATATTAGCTTTTGGTTATTTGATATGCCTTCCCCTACCTCACATTCGTTGCGCATTCATGCGCCTCCATGAATAGCTTGCAAATTTAGGATTTCTGGAAAAAATCATTTATTTAAATTATTTTAATTGAATTGAAGGTTCATGGAAGTCAATACTATGCATTTTATTTTAACTGAATTATATATACTGCCTTAAATTCTTGTAATAATTTATCACAAAAGCTGTATAATTAAAATTTTTTTAAAGCTATATTGAATATTTGCAGCAATCTTCAAGTTTCTTAAGAACCGTTGATTTTTTTATAGATTCTCGCGAAACCAATGTTTGAAAAATCAGTCTTTACCCAAAATTGCATCCGTCTGGTACCATCTTATGACTTTTTTTGTTGTTGTTTATCCACAGGATTTTTGATAAATATAGATTGTTGCGTCGTAGGACAAATACGGTAGGATTTCCATTAACACAGCATATCATGAATAAGTCCGCTTCTTTCATAAATTGACACGGGGAGGGATAGTTGCTTGAGCGAATGCAAGACATCATATTACACTTATATAGACCAGCGGATGAAGTTCGCCATGATAAAATATTTGACTTAGCCGGGATTCGAGCCCGGATTTCCCGATTGCGGGTTAGGTGTATTAGCCAGTTACACCACCAAGCCATTTTCTCAGAGCGAACTTCGTGGTGGGTTTTACCGAACAAGATGTTGACGTCACAAGTCCACTCTGTGGCATATGTGGCGAGGGTCGTGCTTACTAAGCCACTGGCGGAGTGAAAAACCATATTATACTTAGTTGAGTGGAGTGAAACATATTATACTTAGTTGAAACTGGGTTCACCTTTTTTGTTTTCAATCTGCATCATAAAAATTAGGTCCAGCAAAGTGCATTGATCGTGCGTGTTTAGCCTCGCCATTCAGATTTGAAACATGATTGATTAATGTTAAAAATGAAATTTGGCTTTGGGAAGTGTATCGCCCAGGTTCTGATTAGTAAATCCCTTGGGGTTCGTTTGTTCGTTGAATTTATTTTGTATTTACAACTAGTGATTTTCAATAAATGTAATTCATGTGACTCAATCAATGATTCAACTCGTTGGTTGGTTTGTTTATGTAGGAAATGGTGGACCTCTTCCCACATTAAGCCACAGATATATAAAATGTAGTTAGGGGCAGCTCGTTACCCTGGGCCACATCGTTCGAAGGCTTTACCCGGAATTTGAACTCATGACTCTCCGTTTGGCAGCTCAGTGCTCAATCCCTCTGAGCTACCAAGCTCTACTTTCTCGTATTCTGCATGTGAAGTTTTTTTCAACCAGTTAAATACTCGTTGGTTGTTCGTGTTAGAGTGGTGTGATATTAAATTGGATTCGAATGCAGATTTGGATTCAGTTACGTAAATCTGTGGATGCCTTTCCAATGGTGAAAGCCTCTCGTTATTTTTTGAGCGTTGATATGATGGAGACTCGGAACGGGTTTATTCCAGTTAATTATGTGCCCAAACAATAATTAATTATTGGAAACTGAAACGGGTGAGCGTTGCGCAACCGATGCAACATGCACCCACATCACGTGCTCGTCGCAACAACTCTTACTTGCACTCGGGTCTAAAAAAATTTGTTACCGCGCCCTGAAATGCATCCATATTTAAGCGACAAATGCGGCATTCCTAACTCCATCCCGTAACCATTCTTCGCACCCGTGACATAAAATTATATGGCTGCAACCTGAAAATGAATACCCACCAATAACGCAACAATTTATAGATTTTTGCACACTCACACTGCATCCCTACTTAGCGCATTAAAAAAAACTTGAATATAACATTAGAGTTTAATTTTCAATTAGGCACATCAATCAAAGATAACCGAATTCCAAATAACGGTTCCAGTACACACGGAAAACCGACTAGCATCCATTACTTAAGAGCATCGCTCGCAGAAATATGGCTGTAACTTAAATTTCAAACACGACCTTATCATAGTGCCGATGATTTCAGCCAACACCAAGCACAGCAAAACGCTTTTCATTGAAATAAAATTCTAAGACCTGTTGAATCATAAGGGAGAGCATAAAATAGTATCTCAGGAAGTAAGGTATCGCAAATATACAAAAATTCGTGATAAAGAAATATATCACAATGTCAGATCCCTAATGATTATCAAATAGGTTTGCCAAGGAGCCAATCAAGACACTTGTATTATGCAAAACTTTTTTTTACCATAAAATATACCTCGAGGGTATTAAAAATTGCTATCTCACTCACTAATAGTGAGAAAATCCATGTCCATCAAGCCTTTCGCGCTTTCGAAATTCGTGCGACTTCGTTCCTCCGCCATCTTGGCTGAAAAGAAAAACTCAAGTAGTATTAAGCAGATAAAATATTTATACCCACAAAAGTCCTTTTTTTCAATTCTTGTATACTTATGGATACTTTAGTAAGAAAATATCGACCAGACCTGCAAGAGTAACGACAATTTGGGCTGAATTCCAGAGCGTCCAACACCTTCCGTCGGCACACATTCACCTAATTTCGACTAACGAAGTTCGCGCCCGCTAGCATGACAATCGCAAACGTAGAATTTCAAATCAGCCAATCACATTCTTCCGCTCAGTTAGCGAATGAGATTGAGCGAAACGGAGTGTTATAGAGACGGACGAGACGCCTCACATAACGTGTTGTTCGTTCACTGTAGAGGTGGGCATTTCGGTTCATTTTGTGGATTCGGTTCATGGGATTTGATTCTTGGCAATGATTCGGTTCTTTAAATCGTTCAAAATGAACCGAATGAACCGTGTGATTCTCGAATCCATGAATCTCGAATCCTTGTAAATCTGTCGATTACTGCATTTCAAATCTTATGAGTGAATACTATCATACTAAATCTAGGTGTCACAATAAAAATAGCAAATAATTAACTAATATAAAAACTAAAAATCCATAAATTAACATGAAAATTTAAAAAATCGCTAAGCAACTAAATTAAACGAATGGGGATGAGTTGTAACCGTGATTTCTAAAATTATAAGACAGAAAAAAAATAAGCCTTCACATAATTATTTTTGAAGTTATGAGCGGTGTTCTAACCTATTATAAGGTCATTGAAACATTACCGTTATATTTTGAAGTTAGGAGTTGTGCTCCAATTTGTGATCAGGCGTTTGACAAGGTGTTTCAAAGGTATTTACTCTGTTAATAAATTCTGGTAAATTGAAATTGTATTTTTGAAATGGGGAACATGCACAATTTTTTTTAACCAGATGAATCGGAAGACCACTATTTAAAATGGATTTGGTAAAAATTTCACAGGTGGCCTGCGGTTTTTTACTGAGATATCACTCTTTAAAAATAATTCTTTCTCGGCAGCCTGAAAACACGGGGCAATGGACGCGTGACGTCACAGAACGATATTGCTAGAGACTATTGTTTATATTTTGACAAGAAAGTAAGTGGATGCTAATGATGGAACGGCATTTAGAGTAAATTATTGCTTTTGTTTCTTAATTAGTGATTTTCACCAACCTTAATTGATTATTTCATTCAAGTATAACAAGCATAATGGATGTAAACGAGAAAAAAGAGAGAAAGGTTTACAAATCTTGTGTCGTGCCCTGTTGCTCAAATACCTCAAATTCCACGCCGAAGGAGGTTTTCATTTATGTCCCGAAAGATTCGAAGAAGAGATTAAAATGGTTGAGACGTAAATTCTATATCGAAATTATCAACAGCTTTCTGTTGTGAGGATCATTTCAGCGTACGTGCCAGTAAGGTTGCAAATCTTATTTTTGTGAGTTAAAAAAGATTGAATTGGGCCAAAGGATGTTATTGCCACGTAATATAAATTGAAAAGTTACAAACAATCACATAAAAGGAAAAACTTAATTATGAACGGAAAAAGAGTTATTATATTTCAAGAAAAGTTTTATTACAAGATTTTTCTACCGTGCTGATGGAGACTTTCGCGGGGTGGTGCAGCATGCGCAGTAAGGTTTTCGGGTTGACCTTGCTGCGCATTTTTCTGCCGGTTTAAGTACGTGTGCATGGAGCTTTGATACTTGCATTTTTCAATTCATATATATAGCTAATTGAGCACAGGTTCCAGTGGCAATGAAGCTGACAAACTATGTGAACTTGAAGCTGAGTCAGAGGATGACCGGGAGAGTAGTTCAGGTATTTCCTCTCAAGTGACATCAAGTGTTGGGGTTCAAGTACGCACTAAATTCAGGAGTAAACAAACGCAAATAAAGACATGTATTTCTGATAGGGCGACATCACAAAAAAAATATGTAAATTCCCAGACATCCCCCATTCAAAGTTTGAAGAGAAGGAAAGTCAGTGAAACTTGTGAGGAGTCGAGCTCTGAGGAGGATATGAGTGAAGAAGATGAGTACAGTTTTTCTGATAATTCATCTAATGACTAAGAAGCTGGATTTCTTAATGAAAATGACTCAGTTGAAAGAAAGCAAGTAGCAATTGCAGGAATAAATTTAATTAATAGAAACCCTAAGCTATAAATGGGTGTACCTGAAAACTGTAGCTTCATTCTGGGCACTCTTCAGAGAAACACAAATTTACATATGTCCATGATCATGCTAACTCTAAAAAAGATTAGACTTAATGAATGCTTTACTATTCTCTCTGATGAGTTTAGCATAGCTTTCAGCACAGCTAGTAGAGTGTTCCATGATGCTGTTCCAAAAATATCCCAATGTATGAAACAGCTCATTATATGGCCAGCCAAGAAAAAGATATTAGAGTTACTGCCCATACTATTTCGGTCAAGGTATAGCCATGTACAATCAATTATTGATTGCTTAGAAGTAGAGATAGAAAAACCATCGGACCCTATAAAACAAGCTCTAACATGGTCGTAATACAAGTCTGCAAATACTCTGAAGTAATTGGTGTCTAGCACACCTGATGGATTAATAAATTACATATCTAAGGGCTTTTGAGGTCGGATATCTGATTCACTGCTTGTAGAACAATGTGATTACTTTAAATACTTGCCTTCTCATTGTGCTGTGATGGCTGATCGGGGTTTAAAACACATTGATTGCTTTCTTGGTACAAAAGGCTGCACATTAATTCCACCCCCCAGTGTTAAGTCTGAAGTTAAGAGCACCAAAAAGGAAGTAATGGAGACGAAAATATTGCCAGCTTGAGGATTCATGTTGAGCGTGTTATCAGACGCATTAGGGAATTTAAAATGTTAGTACCTCATGCCTGTATAGATCACAATCTTATTACCTTGATGGATGATGTGATTATTATATCTTGTGGCTTAATTAATCTTCAGGCTCCATTAATAAAGTAGCATCCTTGAAAAAATGCCGACAATGAAAGGGACTGCAAAATAAATTTATTACGAAAATATAACAAGAAGGATATGGGGCCAGTTCTGGGGTAACTTAAAAAACGAATCATGTTTACAGCTGTTGAAAAGAATAGGAGAAATATATTTCTCCCAAAACCTTGTGGCGGCAGCCACAACATTCATTACAAAATAATAGTCATACTCAATCCATAGACAAGAAATATTATTTGTCTTCTCAAAATCAGGAGCAGCAGCACAAAGTGCAGCTCTTTTTTCTTTTTTTTAGAGATAGTGTCATATTATGAGACACATTTAGTTTCCTAAATGCCGAATCGTATTTTTGGTGAGTGAAGATGTTGTAATAATTCAGAATTATTTAGGCATTAATCATACCTGAAACACATTTGTACATTAGTCTATTATTTCATTACTTATATGCAAACGACTATGGAGCTGATATAAGAGAACCGCATGATAAGTTTGGTATTAAATTTATGGGTAACTAATAATTAACCGCTAATGAAGGATAATTTATTTGATTTCAAAAATAAGTATTTATAAACAGAAAACAATGTTAAAACTTAAAAATTTTCCTATGCATTAAATAGCTTGCTTACCTGCTTGCTTTCACTCCACGCATCTCGGCGGCGACGAAAGAATCACTGTTTTTAAGGAAGGCGGCCACCATAAATAGGAGTCAACCATAGGTAAATTGTCTGACTGCGCCTTCTTAAATCCCACTTCAGTCATTTTGTCAATCAGTTTTCTTTTCACCTCATTCCTCCAACAATCCCCCTCTTTTTCCATCAACAACTCCCTAACGACATTAAAGATCTATTCATTGATAAACAGCAGTATTTAGACATCGAATTTTACGGAGAACTGAGGCCACTGAGACTGAAGATCGTTCGGTGACGTCAAGCCAATGAGAAAGCGTTTCGGGTCACGTGACTTTCGTCGATTTTTTTTAGAATTTCATTAGCATTTTACAGAATTTGTGATTGACGTAGACAACTTTGGCTTATATATTCGGATTGGTGAGAAAATTCTCTATAAGATAGGCTACAAAAACGGGAGAAACAAAGTTCATGCATGTTCCCCATTAGTGGTACCTATTCCAATTTGCGAAAACCAGTAGATTCAGCGGATCTGAATCTTCGCCACAATTAGTTCATTTTGAAGGATTTGGATTCGGCGGAATTGAATCTTCCCCCACAATTCATTCATTTTGAACGATTTGGATTCGGCGGATTTGAATCTTCCCCACAATTCATTCATTTTGAACGATTTGGATTCGGCGGAATTGAATCTTCCCCCACAATTCATTCATTTTGAACGATTTGGATTCGGCGGATTTGAATCTTCCCCACAATTCAATCATTTTAAACGATTTGGATTCGGCGGATTTGAATCTTTCCCCACAATTCATTCATTTTGAACGATTTGGATTCGGCGGATTTGAATCTTCAATCAAATCGTTCATTTTGAACGATTCGAGAGGAAAACGTGGATTCGATTCATTCGGTTCATGCCATTGAATCGTTCATTTTGAACGATTCATTCATGAACGACACAGCTCTAGTTCACTGTTCAAGACTGAGACGGTGGGATAACATTTCAGTCGCGGTTTTGGATTTCACCTCGCCATGGGCGTGAAAATTCGACTCGAGTCACAAAAAAAAGCAGCTCAATTAGTGAGAGCTCAGCTCAATGGTGATAGCTGATACCTGCAAAGCAAAAAACATGATTAAAATTATTATAAATGTAAACGTAATTATGAATGAAAAATTTATACACCCGAGAGTGTTTTGCATTAAATTCACAATAAGGGCTCATAGATGACAAAACTTAATGCAGCGTTGCCCAATGTGAGTAAAGCGAATGGAAATATAACAAAAAGAAGAAATGGGCACAGTGGAAAGGAAACTGAAGGAAAAGATAATTCACGGGAGTTTTATAGTGAATTAGAAATTGGAATACTGACACGATCCGTATTAGATTAAAAAATGTTGGGTTTTCGATGCATGGGGGAAGTAAAATGTAGCCTTGAATAAACTCTGCTTCCATCTGAAACATAAGAAACATATAAGTAGCATTATAGGTTGTGTGTGTGGGACTATGTGAAGGTAATCACGTGGCTGCAGCTGCACCTTCAAACTTTGGGATTTGGCTTTTTCGTCTCAGGTGCTGAGTTCGGGAGCGGTAATAGAATTTTTCATACCGGGTGCAGGAAAGCGGCATAGACTGGGTTTTCGAGTTATCGTGCCTTTGCGTGAGTGCAGAAGAGTGCACAGGGTGTGGGTTTCGGCTTTTTCTTCTCAGGTGCTAGGATAAGGAGTGGTGCATTGGTCCTGAACTCCTGGAATTGGTACGTATTCGTTGGATCTTCGTCTAGAAGCGTGAGTTCAGGTATTTGCTTCTTCGTCTCGGGTGCAGAGGGTACAGAGAGCCGGAATAATTCCTTTTAATTGAAAAATAGTGGTACAAATTGGATATTTGAGTGATTGCCTTTGGGCTTGGATAAAGATGAATGATCGGGGTGCAGAGATTGGCCTTTTCATGTCGGCTGCTAAGGTCGGGAATAGACGTTTCAGTCTCGGATCGAGTACTTATAGCTATACGAAATGAATGAATGGGACAATATGTGATGGCATGCGTGCAAAAGCGTGTACAGGGTGCGTGAGTTGGCATTTTCGTCTCCAGCGTAGAGAAGCGGTAGCTATTTAATGTATGAGTCACTGTATCGTAGCGGGTGAAGAGATGAATCGACAGGGAGCGGAAGTGAGATTTTTCGTCCCCGATATAGGCAGAAATCCAGTGCGGGAGTAGACTATTTCGTCTGGAGCGCAGAGAAACGGTAGAGATGGGGTGTGTGACTCATCGTTTCGTAGCGTTGGTGCAGGTGAATGAAAAAGGTGCGGGGTTTGAATTTTTTGGCTCGTGTTTAGACCTCCGGAATCGTTATAGATTTTTTTATTATTTTCGAGTGCAGAAAAGGATCACAGAAAAATAATCATTCCTCTCACAACCACTGTTACTACTTCAAACTGTATAATCTATTAACACATTTCTTTCAGACACTCAGAAAAAAATTTTTCACAGCCTAAACATGTCGTCTTCTAGGAGTCTTTCGCATGTCTTCACCTTCTTCTAATAATGTTTTCCAAATAAATTATTTTTAATTCTCAAAAAAATGTGAAGGCATAGGTATAAAAAAATCAAAAAATCCAATTGAAATTCGCAGTAGCTAATTATAATGCTTTGGAAAAAATAAAAATAAATCCAGAGGAAATAACCAGATTGATAAAAAAATTATCAAAATGGGAAAATAATGAATTTTTTTTACATGCGTTAATGATAAAATTGTCCAATTGTTACAAATTTGTGCAAAAATAAATAAGTTTTATGTTTCCTTTTTCGTACAAACATAACACTGCGCTGTCAACGGCACCCATGCGCCATTTTGTTAATATGCTTTTGTGAACTGGCTGTTTGGGGTTTCGGACTCACCGTTATAGCCTATGAAACGCGCAACTGTCATTAGTACAGAAAAGGGGTGCGTGAGCGTTCTTCTCTTAGCGTGGGTGCAGATGATTATTTATGGACAGGGTATAGTGATTGACTTTTTTGTCTTGGGTGCAGGCTTCGGGAGTGGGAATAGTCTTCATCGTCTCGAGTGCAGAATAGTGGTACATAAAAGGTGTGTGAATAATCAAATTGAAGCAAGGGTGCAGATGAATGTTTAGGGTGCATGGATTGGCTTTTTCGACCTGGGTGCATATTTCACGAGAGGGTATAGACCTTTTTCATCGTGGATGCCAAAAAGCGACACTCATCGAATGTGTGAATGATCATTTCGCCTGGGTTACGGTGAATGTAAAGGGTACGGTAATTGGTTTTTTCGGAAATAGATTTTGCGAAGGCAGCGAAGTCTGCGGGGCGAGGTCTAAACCCCAGGAAAAAGGCCAAATCCCGCACTCGTTCCATTCCTGCTCCTACTTTAAGGAAATAGAATTTTTCTACTCAAGTGCAGAAAAGGGGTGTATTTTGGAGGTTTTAGCTATCGTATCGCAGCGTTAGTAGAGATGATTGGTAGGGTGCAGGAATTAGCCTTTTCGTCTCGGATGCCGAAGAGCGATGCAATGACTGTGACGGAATGTGTGGCACTGACTATGATTGCGTGGGTGCAGATTGCGTAGGGTGCGGTTATTGCCTCTTAAATGTCGGGTGCTGAAAATATTTACAGCCTGAATATATAGGACCTAAATGACCACCAGGGTGCAGTTTTATGTTCATTGTGCGGGAATTAGCTTTCCGTTATCGAGTGCAGTGTTTTTAAGCTGAGATCGATCAGGGTCGAGGTGAACGGCTGCGTGCGTTATTTTTTTTGATCGCGCAGGCGGAGGATGTTCAAATTTTTCTTTATATCGGACATTTTTATACCTTATGTGAATATGGTTTGTCATTATGAATTAGAGTTCCAAAGAATCTTCTGCCACTATCGCATTCATTTGTCTATCATGTGTAAATTCACTCGCTTGAAGAACATCCCAACGCTTCCTACTAATACAAATAATTTAACTGGGTTTCTAGTGATCGGTAATCGGGAATTATGCAACAATTCTTAGTCCCTGGAATTATACATGGATTATTCATGAAGTTTTGCTCCATTCTGGAACTTCAAAATCTTTTATTTCAAATTCATTTCACATAAAATTTTGCCAGTTCAACACCCATTTTCTGGCATAAAATGCGTCTCATGTAATTTATTGAAGACAATTTTATTTACATGCATGCTTTAAAATCAGTTGATTACATTTCGAATTGTACTTTATGGAAAGATATATTTTTCTGTACAACTCTTTAAGTCATGACAAATGTCTTGAGGTGCCAATTGAGACATTCATAAATTAAGTGTAAAATTACTACGAGCTGAGTCTTAAAACAAGGGAAGTAAAATAATGCATAATTACATTATTATTTAGAAGTATTAAAGTAGTTTTGGGTGTTGTAAAAATCTTATCTATCGCGGTAATCACGTGGAATTTACCTGGAATTTTGTGAAATATTCCTGGAAAACCTTTAATTATGCATGAATAATTCTGCTCTGATCGGCTGGACACCCTGTTGAAGCGAATCGCGGAATAGGTTGCAAGTGATGGTAGGTATGTAGACATGGATTGCTTTTTAGGTTGAGTAGCGATGCAACTACTAGGGCGTTGGAAGCGGGGCGAATGCTTGCTCACCCTTGGGTGGCCTCGACAAGGGCTGAAGACCGAGAGGGTCAGTAGCTTGCTTATTTTCCACTCCGAACGGGCTTGCGTAGCCTAGCATTCCCACGTGTCTAAACCTGCGGATGACCAGTGACCCACTTCTTTGTGAATTAATTTAGAAATATAAGGGGCAAGATTTATTGGGCGAGTTTTCCGGAGTTACTGCAGCATATTTGTAACTCGGAAAAACTGCCTAAAATTATTATCTGTCCGAAAAATATCGTAAATTTCTCCATATATTTTTTATAATTGTTTTCAGTTGTAATATCAAAAGATTCAGATTTAATATTTCAAGTGATATCCGCGAAGGTAAAACATGAAGCAGTGATTTCATTTGAAGCACTGTACCACGAATTCATTGCCCATCCTGCTCGTTTCGACTCACATCAGGTGCAAGACCGCGTTGTGTCATAATTTTTAATTTTGATTTTGTATTTCTTGAAAAATGCTTTCCTTTCCGCGAACCTCTCCAGTGTTGTAAATTTAGATATGTGAGTAGTTATTCCAGTTTTTGAATTTTTTTCTCGAAGATATGAAATTTATACAAAAAATATAATTTATATGAAATGTTCATTTGACTTAGTGGGCGTCGTCTCAAATGAATTTCTGGTGTGTGAATGATTGGGTGGGTCTTAGTCTCTAGTGGGCGTCATGGTACTTATGCGACTTTGCGTAGTGTAACTAAATCTATTAACTTTTTGCTAAGTTATTTTTTATTGTATGATACGCTCTACGTAGGAAGTGAAATAGTTGATATCGGCATTTATGATTCGCGAGTTATCGTGTGATTCTTTCTCATGAGTACATCTTCTGTAGCTTATTACTAGGTGCATAACTGCTTTTTTGGCGCAGAGTGGGGTACTGTTACCTGAAGCAGAGAGAAAATCTTGTGCAGGTTGCATTGCTGAACTTAATTTCGAACCGCTCACAAATTTTCCCTTTTGATCTCGAACAAGCTTCTGAAGTAAGGCGTTGAAAAATATACTGATTGCAAATGAGGAATGCAAATTATTAAATACCCTCTTTTTATTCAAAATAACGCTATTTCCAAAGTTACCTCTTACTTCCATGCATGCTACTGGAATTCATTACAAGGACCTTTTTAAACGGCACTATAAACTGATAAATTGATACTGATAAACGAATGTCGACTTCAAAACTGGTGGTACCTCGAACAAAGAGTGGAGATTTGCGAGTTGAAATTCTTAAAAAGCAGCCCCAAGCAAGAAAGATTTAGTTCAGAATGTGATAAGTGTTCTTTTTCTTTGCATTGACCATTCCTGTATGTATAGCTTGGTTCACATTATACCAGGGTAAGAAGTGCCTTTGAAACTACATTTTATGTTTTAGGGTGAAACGAGGCAAATGAATTGTTTGAGTTATATAAGAGTATGACGTCATGCGAAGTGAAAAAAATAGTGAAATATCGTGAGTATTAATTTCTCATTCGAGTAAAATCCTGAGCAAGAAAATACAAAAAAAGGCTGTTAGATTAAATGAAAATATGTCCTACGTGTACCGAATTTCGATAGTGATTATGGCTGTTGTGCATTTTGATTTCCGGGATTTTTTTTTAAAAGAAAACCCCTTTTGATCTACTTTTTGAACTTTTTTCTGAGAAATTTATGTTACACATTAGTAAAGCTTCGTTAAAAATGCTTATTGCTTTGGGTTCTCACCTTTTCTCTCTTATAAGTTTATTTTCCAGCCTTATTAAATTTCCACGTGGAGTTACACGAAAAGAATATATCTCGGAGGTTATTTTAAATTTTCATAGTCCTTTGTTCATTGACTCTTCAACAAGGTTCCTTTTATCTTTATTTACGTATACCTCCACTGAGCTTTAAACTTATTTAATTTAGATTCAATTAAGTTAGAATATAGAGTCAAAGGGCAATAAATCCACGTTGAAATCCTTAAATGTATTGAGAATCCAATTTTCTCAGCATTGTACATGGAAACATTTTGGAGGTAATTTAGTGGAAATGTATTTTATCTGTGATGCTAGGAAAACACTATAATATAATCCCTATGTTTTTTTGCTCAGTATTAGATTCATTGCCAGGAACTATTTGAAACGGCACTGTTTACTGGTGAATTGGTGTTGCATGACGATATTCAATGAAGTGAATTCTATCCTCTTCATTTTACTGTTTTGAAGTGTATTAATACCTTCCTGTTTCTTCAATAGCCCTTCAAAATGTCTCTGTCAAGACGATAGTGGCAATCTTTTTGTATTTTACTCTTTTTAGTTTTTTAAAAACTGCTTTCATTTTTTAGTAGATTTACCATTCCGCATTAATACATTCGGACACCTCACTCAATATTTGAAATGCTGGGTTGACCACGGAAAATAACTACTCCATAACTCCCTAAGTATGTGAATTTCACACGCCGGCGACTTAGTCAGGGATGAACTATGCCCTCACCTATCCAAACCAGGCTACCGGTTTGATCTCTGAATGAGTGAGCTTCACGAACGGCCGACCCAGGGCTTCCCAAAACGATGTGTTTTTTTTTAAACCACGTATATCACATTTATGCAATAATATCCTCATTTCTTATAAAAGTATGAAGCTTTCAGGCAGTGTCATTCACCCTGGTCGACAGTCTCACGCAATTAAATAAAGTTGTACAAATTTAGTAGCGTAGGGGAAGTTTGCGAGTTTAAATACTTTAAAAGCAGCCCTCAGTAATAAAGATCTAGTTCGGAATATGATTGGTGTTCTCTTTCTTTGCATTGGGCATGCTTGTATTTACTAGCATGGAACATTATACCAGGGTGAGAAGGGTCTTTGGAGTTACAGTTGGAGTCGTGAAGGAAGTACCCAGTTCTACACGTATTAAGGCTCTAGAAAGTGTTTTTTTTGTACAATTTTCTCTTTTATTATTTCTACTAATCAATTCTAAAGGGTTTGCAGGATTAACATTGCCACCCCCGAAGATCTAATATCATCTTACATTTTTAGTCCAGTAAATTCGCGTAAGATGAATGGAATTGTGACGACAAAAATATTATTTGTGGGAACAAATTGCGAATTACGTTAAAAAAGGAGTTCAAATAGAATTTAGAACGCCTCCTTTTTACCTTTTGCCTCGCCTTTTACGATCGCTTAAAACATGGGATCGTTTTCATACGACTTTGAAGCGAAACTCGTAGGATTTCGTGGATGTTTCAGAAATTCATTTATGGCAGTAGTCCAGAGCTCGTATGAAGGCTTTATCTGAAATGCCCTTCTCGAACTCCTTTCATGTTGAGAGCAATGGATTTTAGTTCTGGTTCGTTTCAAAGGTGCGAACAGCAAATGTTTTGGAAGCAGTTAATTTCGTCTCCTGAGAGAAAGATGTGCAAATAATGCATCCACATGTCCTTTGCTAAATTTTGCGTTCAAATTTAGGATTAAATTTCATTTCTGCATTCCCTTGTGGTCAACATTTATTTTAGTGTGGTCCGTAGGTGCATTAGGGAAGCTTCACATCCAAATTGTCTCTTTATTTCAGAAGGGAAAATTTTAAATCGGAGAAGGCGAGTGAAATGCAGTAATCGAAGACGTAGTTTTATTATCGGTACACGTTCGTGCTCATCCTTTGATATATTCGGAATTCTCCATATTGTCCATGTTCATTGTGATTTTTATTGTGCGATGGGAAGTGGTTATTTTCTTTGCGATTTCCAAAACTATACAGCGCAGAATAATTCGATGTTGCCTTTGTCGACTTGTAATACATTAAGTACATTAAATACATAAGTTAACAGTTTTTTACTTGGGTTTTAATTATCATATATACTGAAGCTTACTTATATAAGTTATTTTCTATTCTTAGGACATGGGGATCCATGAATGGTCCTTTAAGAAGGGAAGTAGGGCTTTTTGAGAGAATCATTTAATGCGTTGCTCAATAAAGATCGACCTTTCACATGGTCACGTTTCAAAGGCCATTATTACAATGCGTCTAATAAGGTAGAACATTTTCTGATTGTGGACCAGTTTTCAGCTCCATCAAAAGGACCGCTGGGGACTGGTCGAGATTAAAAAAATGATCGCGAATGACATAATATTGCTTCTTGGATATTTATTTTCGCTCTTTGTTTTCTTTATTCATATGCGTTCGAGGATATTAAACTACTTGTCGCGGATTATTTAAAATAGAACAAAAACGTCTCAGATATTTGTAACTCTCGATATGAACAAAATTAACAGACAAAGAGCATCGGCAGGCACGGTTGCGCTGTTTTATAATATATATTTTTTGCTCCTCGATTTCCTTAATGCCGGCCGACGCTGAGTTAAAAGAATATTTTTTGTTCCCCCCCACTATACCCTCATCTTTTGTATCTTCCACTGATATCACGTGACGCTTCCCAAGCTCGCTTCCATTCTCTCCTTTTATCCACATCTTTTATTTTTTTTGGACTCGCATTAGTTTCCTCTATTTCTTTTTTTACTTTTCGACAGAGATAAGAGTTAATGCTGCAAGCTCTCCGACGGAGTATTTGGGCACGTGAGGATTTCCGGCTGGATTTCGTGGACGGTAGGCGGGGGGAGTGAGGGGGTGTGTTTGGAGCTCTTTGCTGGTGAAAACGGGGTGGTGCACACACATACAATCCGTGTTATCGTCTGTCTCGCTTCCACGGCAACTCAAATTAGGTCATCGGGTAGAATTCGCGGGAAGGATAAAAGAAGAAGTGGCCTGGCGTTGACTGGAGCGGACCGAGTTGCATCGGCTCGCCATACCGCCCTCTTCAAACTGCCCACGTCCGTCCGTCCCCTCTTTTTCTCTTCCTTATATAGGGCGAGAGGCAGAGGGCGCTGTATGGGTTTCCCTTCACAGTTTTCGAGGCTAAGAGTGAGTGAGTGACCACTCCGGAAACATGCGTTCGTTAGCCCGAGAGAGAGAGAGAGAGAGAGAGATATACCGGGAGGCTATGAGGCTGTATACCTCCCTGGCGTAACTTGAGTATTAGCTATGAAACACACTTTGTTACTTGCTCAATTTATTTAAAAATTACTACCGGTTTTGGCTGTTATGCCATTATCAAGTACGTAAATATGTAGCATTAAATACGTAAGTACTATATAAGACACGATCTCAGGCGTTATTTTGTGGAATCCTATTATTGAATAAAATAAAGTAATTTACTTTTACTCCACACTTTAATTTAAATAGCACGACCCGGGTTTCAACATCTAGTGTTATAATCAGGTAGTTCATTAGTAATGCGAAGGAACACTGAAATACTTTGAAAATAAATTTAAAAAAATATATTATATTTATAGTACCTTTTGTATCAGGGTTGATTTAATTTTTTAAAGTATTTTGTTTTCTCGATTTTATAAGAGCTAATGAATTAATAAGTTTATTGTGACACACCTATCTTTAATATTCTTTAGTGGAGAAATTATATTCGTTTATAATTGTATTTGGTTTTGTAAGAAATAAATTAAATTTAGCCCCAAAATTTACTTTTTTCTTTTTGATAATTTATTTTTTGGGTTAAAATTAATAGGGGATAAGCTCTATTTTTTACTATAATTACTTTAATTTTATAAATTGGACTAAAATCAACCATCTTTAAAATTACGTTGATCACCTGATGATGACACTAGATGTTGAAACCTGGGTCGTGCTATTTAAAATAAAGTGTGGAATAAAACAAAGTTATTTAATTTATTCAATTACGTAAATACTAATTATTCCTACGTACGTAGTATTTATTTACTTGATAATGGCGTAACATCCGAAACCGGTATTAATTTTTTAAATCAATTGTGGAAGTCACGAAGTGTTTTTCATTGCTAACATGGAGCCCTTCCACCACGTACAACCTTCAAGTTTCGATTTAGTATCTTGAGTAGTTATGAACCTTTCAAATAAAGGAAGCATTCCTTCAATTAAATGAACAACCTTGCTTTAGTAGCGAAATTCAATTTAGAAGACTTAAGATCGTTTTTGTATCTCTTGATTGGAAGAAACTATCCTCCTTTCTTCTGGTTAATATCATTTGAATGTTCAGCTTATCTTCATTGATGACTATCCCAAGTCGAGTCACGCCATGGTAAGTTGTTTTGAACCTTCAGTATCTTTTTGTGTTCTCAAATCCATAGTTACTCTAAGATAAGTCAAGTTAATTTGTTGTGAACTGTTGAGGAAAATATTATCTTTTTGCCTCCATGGGCGCAGTCTGAAACAGGAAAACTTTTGCTGACTTTTCGTGGTATTGAAGAATAATTATAGATCTGTACAGTCCCGAGTTGCACGATATCATTTGAATGAGCAATTCATTTTGAAGTAAAGTACTCGGAGAAATTGCACGTGGAGGTAAGAAATTAATCATTCAGATAATTTGTAATGCACGTTACTGCGCTGTTCAATAATGGATACATCGTATTTGGGTTTGTATATCTGATGAAATGATTAAACAATATTGAGTGCTCGGAAAATCTAGTCTCTCCGCTTATTGGTCATGTATCTGTTTAGAAATCTGTGGCATCAATTTAATTTAAGTTCAGTTCGAATGAAATTTATCGGAAGGATTTTTTGCCCTTTACTTAATCGCTATATTTCGTTCAAAGGGATTATCGTTGCGAAATTAAGGAAAATTTAATGAACCGTATTTTTACTAACGAATTTTATCCAATTCATCTGAAGAATATAATTAACTATCCATTAATGGTTAAAAAGTTAATTTGCTTTACGTGCTGCATTTAATTGACCAAGCAAATTCGGTCTGTGTGGCTCTTTTTAAAAAAACAATCATGAATTGAACAGTATCTAACCACTCTTGTTTCGATTCCTCTTTTCGATTCCCTGTTGCACAATGCTAAGTGGGAATTAATTATTACGGTTTTCTGCAAGTAATTGTCAGATAAACAAGGTTTCTGAGCCGAAGGAAAAGAGATGTGTAATTGGCGTTTGGAATGTTTACCATGTCGATCTTATTTTTAGTAGCCTTCAAGTTGGTAGTAAATATTCCTCTTTCCGCCAGCAATTTCGTAAAAATTTCAATTTTCCCCTCCCTCTTTTGCACCATTATCTCGCGTACATAAATATTGACTTCACTCCATGCTTCTTGCTGAGGCACGAGGGGTATGTTTTATTAGAGATTTAGAACGTCTATTAGCACAAATCAGTGAAAAGATGAGATTATTGGCTTCACGATTATGCTCTGGCAAACACAGGCAGTTTTCAAACAATCAAAATTCGCCTGTTTTGTCTATTTATTAAATTGACGGTTGACTGCTGCGATAATTATGGCAATTTTTGCGTGACTAGTGGCCATTTGGCCGTGATGATTTACGGTTAGGGGAGGTGTCGCTTCATAAAATGCTATTTCGTTGATGGGAAACCTGTATTATATGAATAAATATTACTTATTTTTAAAATTGAAAATATAACCCGATGGGTGCAATGCATACCAGATTACTCGCGAGTAAATGCGAAGTCTCATTTGCAGAGGTTTCCAATTTGCATGTCATCTATATTAAAGTCAGTACAGGTACTGTATTAAGTGCAAAGGTCTCGACAAGTAATCTGGTGCCGTCTTTTGAGATGCAAAGTCTAACCGGGAAATAAAAATCTGCTCCTTTTCCGCGCCATAGATCGTGCTTCAGGACACCAAAATGTTTGCCAAATGTGTCTGCCTTCTACTTCCCTCTCTGTTTTATTTTTAGTTTGCTGCTCTTCATATCTTGAGGTCTAAAGTATGGCGTTCGAGTTGCTAGTGATTCATGCAAATATTAATCCCAGCTCAAATATTCTTCGGCATCTGTAAAGTTCATGGAGGTTCATTTACCTTTCATTAGCACCCTACGAAGTCTTTGAAATCGGCAAATTTCTTAGAGTTAGGGAAGTGCGTAAATGTATGGTCATTTTTTTCTTCTGACTTCCGTCAACAGGGATACATAACATTGAGGTATTTCTGTTGCGTCAGACTTGGGATTCAACAGATATTTTCACCGTTTTTCTCATTTGTATTAGAATGGTGTTTATAACATCTTTATTTTTATAATATTAAATTTCATGTTACATTATTTTTAGATATTTTTCACTCGTGAAACGTTTGAATAAATAATGTATTCATCAATATCAAAATATTCGTGTTTGGTGCCAAGCGTTTGGGGTGCACAAATATCACTTTTAATTTAAGTCATATCATCTTTAATCTCTGCAGTACATTTAGGTGCAAGATAATGTGAAAATTTTAGAGACATGACGGATATTTGATGGATGTTTAATGGATGGACGAATGTATGATGTGACAGTTGTTTCAATGTTAAACATTTTTTTCATTAGTTTGGTTTCCATTAGTTTGATAATACAACTTGGTAGTATTAAATGCAGATTTTTCGGTGTTGAGCGTAGATCATACAATTATATACGGTTAAGCAACTCAGGAGTGCAATTATTTTTAATAAAGATACTTATTTAAAATTCCAAGTATTTTATCGTCGTTAAATTGCAGTATCAAAGTATGTACCTGGATCTGAATAAATTCAAATGGAAAGTTTTGTTTAAAGTGAAGACTGCATTTAAATTACCTGTACTCTATTTTTTTTTACTTCCTATAGGGCATCGTAATCTCAAGGATGAGTGGCGAATACATTTTTGATGCAAGCGATCTATTCCTCAATGGTAATTTCACCCGTTTGTACCCATTAAAATGCTGAAAGTGAAATATTCAGTAACTTTATCGGCTATAAAATTTGATTTGTGCGAACAATTCATTATGATGTGCATGTGCTATGCCACGCCGCGCCGCCATGAGAGGATTTATCAGTGGCGGATACATTTGGGGGGAGAGGGACACAAGGGGGGGGTCGCGCCCCCCCCTTGCGGGGTCGCCCGTATTGCCGAACATTGCAGAACCACAATTGTAGCTATTTTATCTCTTAAGATGGCATTGTCTAGTATATGTGTATAATAGGGTTAAATAAAAATTCCTTAAACTTTGCATGCACTGATTATTTTTGTTGCGAATATAGTAAAGGTATATAACTCATTATAAATTTTGCACCCCTTTTGAGTTTTTTCTGTATCCGCTACTGGTCTTAGGACTAATCGCGTTTAACTATTTGGCCATTGGTTTGGCGTAAATCCACTAGCATTGCCTCTCCATAAGGGTTCTTAAGTGTACCCTTGAACAGTCCTAGTATTTCGCCGGAACATGTTCTTCTCTGTCAGTGGAATCGATCGCTTTCCTTTGGAGTCTTGAGTGGAGGATTGAGCTTTTATCTGATTAAGCGAGCAATTACGAGAGAGTCATTACCGATTTACATAATTTCAAAAACGGCGCATTTATTGGCTGACTGCGATGCTGAGAGTGCGATAGCAAGTGAATGTGGGAGATTGCGGTCGTGAAGGACAAGTCACGCACTCCTACGTGGTCTTAAACGGTCGTCATTTCTTCACGATGAAAAGCCTTTTTAAGAAGAAAAGCGCAGGGCGAGCATGAAAAAAGCGTGCTTGCTCAGTTGAGTTTGGATATGAAGTGTTTTCATCATCATTCGGAACGTCTGGGAGTTTTTGGTAATTCCCTCTATCGTTTTTCTTTTCCGTCATGTCATGCCGTTGCTTTCTTACGTTTTTTTTGATTCGTCGGTCGGACGTCTAAACCGACATTCATGAACGTAGCAATGCCTTTTGCTCCAGACTGCTTCCTTTGATGTGAAATGACCACCGCTCGCCCCTGAATTTCGGATCTCATTTTTTTCATATCTTTTTTCGCTCCCTTTTGTTTTCCTTTCAACTCCCGTTTTTGATGGCGAAGAACTCTTGCAGTCCACTGATAAGTGAGCCGTAGCCGTGGAGGGCAAGTCACTATGGGTTGGTTTTCCAATGTCGTTCTTTCGGAGGGAAAATATTTACTCTGCTCGACTTCTATCGCTCTCCAAATGGAAGGACGCTGTTGAAGGCTCGTTCCTTTGTTTTTCAAGTCAATCCAAAAGTGGCGGTCTTGTCCGAGACTGTAAGGGTTGGAAACGGAAGAATGCTTTGCGTTAAATCTCACATCGAACGTTGCTAGACGTTTCGAGTTACTGCGCAAATATGGTGGGAAAAAGATAAGGGATGCCAGGGAAAATATTTTACCGACTCTGCAATCTTCTTACCAACTTATTTTTTATTCTGATTTGTTAATATTAATTGGAGATAATCTTTGTCGCTCTCTATTTATGATAATTGTTATTACTGTCAGAAAGATTAGATATGGCTTTAGGTGTCAGCGTCTGCTTCTCAAATCCTCCGCCTTGACGATTGCGAACAATGAAAGGTCATATTTGTTATGTCATTGCGGAGAAATTTTGCACTTCCGTTTTGCCCTTTATCAGCAGGTGATATAGCCACCTTAGTGATGGAATCAAGATGATCCAGAGATCATGTGGTAGAGAGCTTGGCCACTATGATCGAAGGGCTCTAGATTCAAATATAGTGATTCTTCTTGCACCCTAAAAACAAATTTCTCGAAGAGGGAGGTGAAGACCTCGTAGTAGATGGGAGGCCTGAGGTAGTGCTCGTAGGCTTCCTTCCTCTCGATTATTTGTTTCAATTTTTAGTTTTTCGGAATTCGGTACCATCTCCAAAATCGCAAAAATCTTTGGTTTCTTCAACTTCATCACTGGGATACATTCCTCAAGCACTGTATTTATGTAGGTTCCTGCGTCTGATCAATTAGGAGTAAATCATAAATCTCTATTTCTGTTTCGGATGAGCGAACAAGTCTTAGTACATGTAACTAGAGTATTATTAAACTTCCAAGATTTCAAAGGTTATCATAAAAAATAATAATGTATGTATTGCTATTTTCGAAGTGATTCGTATAGGCCATATTCATCCAAATCATTTTAAATTTCGAAGCTTTGTCCATAAAATGTGTGAAGAAAAATCCATTGCTACAAATTGTATTAACTCCGAAAGGATGTATTTTTGCGATATAGAAATTTAATCGTTTACGATTAGGCTAACCTTTTAACAAATAGAAATTCTTCTGTTAGCACCTGGTGAAATTTCTTTGCTATTTAGCCAATAACTAGGTAGAATACTTATGTACACTATGCACATTTGGTATTTAAAAATTATTTTCTTTTTTGTGCATCTTTAAGTAAGAGATATATTTTGCCGAATGGATAGGTATGGGAATTTGTTTTCCCCCTTGATGATAAAATACTTAAATTGATGCTAGGCATGATTTCATTAGAGCATTTACTTTTTATGATTAAACGGCTGAAGTTCTAAAACCCTGTGCCACATGCCTGTTGAGGCGACTTTCGAGGTAGTATGTAGAATGTAGATGTATGTGATTTGAACTTAGCCGATGATCCTGGCACTGACTCCTCACCTTATGTCGAGGCTATTGTCGAGAGAATGGGTGACAAGTGGAGCTCGTAACGTCTTAGTTCAAATCTATAACCCGATGGCGTGCGTAAGAATTTAATTCAGGCTGATTTTAATTTTACCTATGGATAAACCCTAGGTCCATGCTGCTGGTGATGCTTAGAAAGACCGATTCAACTTTTCCGACGATAATAAATTGATTATCCACATTGCACCCTCGATCTGACTCGTACTCGAAGTTTGACGAAGACGATTGGTGATGAGGTGTTAGAAATATATGACTTCGCTAAGCGGTTTGAAGTGGGAAGAAATGGTTGTTGGTCATGAGCAGGGACGGATTTATGTTTGGACGGCTGGGAATAGAGAGCTAACAGGAGCACTCCGGGGCCGGAGATGAGTTTGGAAATGGTTTGGGTATTTTGAGTAGGTTTTTTAATATGTGAAAAGTCATATATTTTGTAAATGCTTTTATATTTTTGGCAATGATAAATCAGTATTTGTACGAATTGCTACCCTCAAAAAATTTTGATTTTATCTTGTCTATATTTAGACGGTTTAGCCTCCGTTGATCCGCCGCTGGTCATCCGCAACCACGGACTTTGACAAGTCCGTAATGAGAAGCATATAAAAATTGGTCAAAAAATTCATAGAAAAATATTTACAACAATGAATTTTTATGTAATAACGAAGTCAGCCAACAGAAACCAAAATAGATGCGTATCTTTTTCTTACGCGGCGCTTACTTTTCTTACCCACTTCGTAAACACTTACAGTGAATGTATGGAAAAAATGGCGTGATAAAAGAGGGAATCGCATGATTAATCGGATGGTATGCGCAAGAAGGAGAACATGGGGGTGAAGCTTAGAAGGTGCGAAACTATAGATGGATAGCGGAAATGGAGTGAGTTGGAGGTAAAGCGTGTTCTGTGGATAACGGACTGGGTTAAATGAGTAGGAAAGTCTGTTACGGAGTGAAAATGGGAGAGATGGGAAGCCGAGAATGACTTGGAGATCGCAATGTCCTCCCTCTTCTGTTCTCGCATTAATTCCTTTATGTCCCTTGCAAAACAAGTGACGGCACACCGGCGTAACGGCCGACGCTTAAAGGTCTAGCGAACGCTCGGAATTGACTCCACGGGGGGAAAATGCGACGCCCCTCAAAAGTCTCGGGAGTGCTTTGCACATTTCCGAGGGAAGGGCTGCGAAAAATGGCGGGGATAGTGAGGGGAGATTCGAATGGCTTCTCGTTGGTTCCGCCAGGGCTAACACGTTGAAAGTAAAAAATAATGAGTGGAATTTTTTTCATTTTCTTGGAAAGTATTTGCTTTTTCGTTGCAATTGAATTATTAGAAACAGGAAATCATAAAAATATATAGAAAGTGAAAACTCTAGTTGTTTTCAATACGCCCTAAAGATCGCTAGTGTCGTAATAAATAGGTACGTTCAAACTTCTAATTAATTTATTACTGTTGCTAATATCTTCTCTGCTAAAAACTCTGGATCACTGCTAGAATAGCGTAAATACTTAATCGAACCTCTTCTACATTTTTCAGTTATAAAATGTATTAATGCACATATTTACGCAGATATTAAAAAAAAACTTTCATGTAGTTCTTAGAATCACAGATAATACGAAGCTCCTCTAAAATAAAACGATAGTAATTCAGTGAATCTTTTAGAGCGGGAAATACACATAATTTCGTAGAAAATGTCTGGGAGAATACGAATTGTTTTTGCTAAATCCTTGTTTTGATTTGAGTCCTTAGCAACCAAAGGTGAAAGTGGTAAAAAAAATTACCTTGAAACCTCGAAAGGAAAAAAGTAAAATTTTCATTTAAATCCTGTGTGCCCTGATTGAATGCCACAAATATATCTTAATTAACGACCTCTGATTATATGGTGAGAAATAACGTTAACAGTAGTTTTTACATTTTATTTTTATCGAGGTATGATTTAATACAGTTTCGCCGAGTTGATAGCCCTTTCATCACGGTGTCTGAGACATATATTGTAAACACAACAATCCTTGCTATGGCCACGTATGCGACTCCAATTTCGGTCAATAAACCTTTTAAAGGAGGTTGAAATCTGAAGAAATATGATTATCTTCAATTGGAAGATTTATTTAGAAGTATTTTCTAAAAAATATGTAAATATCGTTTCCCCATTTACATCGTTTTTCTGTTCGTATGCCATGTGTTGTACCGCAACGGTGATGGGTAATAAGAAGAGGATACATTATTAATCCCTTCCTTTATTTTTTTCTTAATCTGGTTATTGGAAGTATCACAATCTTCGTTGTGTAACTGTAAAAATTGAATGGGCTTAAAATTTCGTTAATTAAAGAAGTTTATTTCTTTACTTGAATGTAACCGTGCTATTTTTGATCTTTCTAACTTCTAGTAAAAATCACCGGAGCAGCTGGTTTCATGTACCTTAACGTTCGGTGCTTCACTCTCGGCCGTCAACTTGAGGAATTAATACAGTTTCGGCGAGTTGATAGCCCTTTCGTGACGGTGTCTGAGACAGGGCACGATGAAATCCATTCTTTGAGGATTATTAGAGTTGTAAGGACTAATCCCGAAAGTTCTCACCTGCAGGATAGTTGAGGTAACTTTTGTGGCACCTCACTTCCGCAATCTACTCTCGCCACCGCTACTAACACGGTGTTTCCTTTTGGTGATCGCTAGATTTTCCTCCTAGCTTAAGTTGATGTAGGAGGCATGTCTAATATCGTACTTTATGTTACAGGGCAATTTTGGATCTACATTTCTTGTTAACATTCTTTGGCTACATCTGCAATGCGCTTAAAACTTCTGTTATCGTTTATGGTCATAATCGTTTAATTATTTATCAAGCTCACAATTTTACATTTACACGTTTATATCGTTTTTAATATAATCGATACCCACAGTTATGTGTTTTCGGCATATACTCGATTATTTATGGCAGATAATGTTTATAAATAATTAGTAATAATAATTTCATTGTGGTGGAAGCCATTTTCTTGAGCTAAATGTCAGTCTCTCATCAGTCCACAGCTATTTAGTGAGAAAGTTTCTGTTTGTGATAAATTTTATAGTCAAATCAAGGTTGCCATCATATCTTCTTTGCCAATTCTATGCCCTAAATTCGTCTTCTTTTGAAACCCCTCTCTTGTCTCCGCCAAATGTCTCTTTTTACTTATATTGATATTTTATTTTTCCGTTTCATTTTGATATTTAATAAGTCCTGTCCTTTAAGGGGATCTTATGATTATTTTCAAAATGCTTTGGTGAGATACATGTCTAGGAAGGCTACTCGGGTTTTCCCACCGGGTAATTGATGACATCATAGACAGTAATGTAATTGGTAGTTGCTGGAAAACACGGGAGAATACTTCAATAGTTTTTTGCTTTGACATTTTATGATTGCAAAACATTTTGTGTGAGTGTCTGCAAGGGTTTATAGACTTTTATAGATCTGAAAAAACGTGGATGCAAATTGTCCAACGATTAGTTCAATCTTTTGCCTACGTATCATGCCTGGATATTTTGCGTGCAAGGAAAGTTTTTTTTAAACGTTTTCAGTGACTCTTGTGTGCACTGTTTTTTAAGCTTGCGTTTAATATGCTAGTGGAGAATGTGGAGAATATGCGCTAAATTGTAATGGTCTGAACTGATTAAAGACTGTTATCGCACCGATCGTGTACGAAATTATGCTTAATGTTTTGTATAACTCAGAGCCACGTCCGAAACTTGAGAATGGAGGGCAGGCGCTAAATTCAAATGAGCTTTACTGAATCAGGGAATTTATTTTTAAAATCTCATTTGATGCAACAGGGTGATATAAACCTTATTGCAGAAAATATTTTCCTTGACCTTCAAAATTGCCATGGGGTGTTACTGAATCACGCAGTCGCTATATTAAACGGCTATCACTTAATGCCTTTAGTTTTAATGCATGGCTCGAGAGAATTTGATTCCCTTGTGATTTGCACTCCTTTTCAGTATCTTGAGGTTAGATGAAGGCCAGAGAGATTACGTGAGTTTCCATTTCAGTCCGCATAGTGGCGGTGGAGGTCGGCTTTTTTTCCGAGGCTTTAAGATTGCAAATGTGCGGGAGTATAATACTAATGGCATTCCCTCCACACACCATCTGCTCACCCACCAGAATTACCCACCACCTGCGTCTAAGTGCTCGAAAAAAAATATTCCTTGGGAACCTTAATGACTCGGAAGCCGGCGGGCTCTCTCTCCTTGTGGACTTAAAATAGAATCAAGGTATGGACTTACAAGGGCTTACAAATGGTGGATAAAGGCTGAGACAATTGGTAATTAAGGCTCGAGAAAACGTCTGGACTTCTTGCTTTGGTGAAATTCAATTTGCCAGTGGTCCGTGTCCAAACGGAATGGTCATATGCATGCGAATCTAGTCTGATCCTGTACGAGCAATTTTATGAGCGTGCTCTTGTCCATGCGTTTGAAGACTTTGTTTTGAAGAAGATCCACACTAATAATATACCAAATTTCCCTTGGAACGAATAATAATGCTCTTGGAGCTTATGTTTTGCACAGATTTCCAGTAGAAAAAGCTTTCATCAATGTCAGAGACATATTACTGTAAACTATAATTCCTCCTTGATAGGTCATTTATTAAAATACCATGGACGTATTTTAATACCTTGTTTATTCGCACGCTTGCTGATAGATTCCTGTGTGACCAGCATATAGGTCTGAATTCAGGAAACCATGGGGAACGAAGTACTTGTTATACATTTTGTGTGTCCATATTATTGATACACCAGGTAAGACCCGTTCTCTTGATCGTTATATGCTGTTAAAAATACAATTTCTGAAACCTTCTTTACTATTGCCTCGATATGATTAAATATTAATTAATAATTTAGTAATTAATTATAAAGTGATAAATCTGAAGACAAGTCAGCCCACCACGTTGCAGCACTGATTTCATCCATGGCCGAAGTAATGAATTGTTGTCCTCACATTGACGTAGGTAGTATTGATAGTAGGATAGTAGGTAATATTGCTGCCGGAACTACTCATTGTTCATTTGCTGATTCTTTGTTAAATTAGCTTTCTAAGTGGAGATATTTTCTCATGTTCCAATTTTCATGTAAAGAAAACTATTGCTGATGCGTTGCAGAACTGTTGACGATCAGTTTAGAACCATTAATAACTTATTACTAAAAAATATTAATTCTTTGTAAGTGCATTTCATCGTACTTGATGGATTAGTAATCGGGATAGATACTTTCAGCGCTGAATGTGTGGACTTTTGTTACGGACTGGTAGTTGTTGAAATAGCAAATGGCGTACAAGAAGCGGAAAGTATTGGCGTCGCGATGAGGTGTTTACTAGGTTGCTAACTTTTCTCTTTTTGGGTCTGGGTTCAATGCCTTTAATGTAGAATATAATTAAGGGAATCTCGTTCTCTACTTGGGGGCTGTTTGGAGGGCCATTTATGTACAGCATCACGTCCGTTGAATTGGACGGGAGGCCACGTTTTCCGTGGCAACTCTCGTTGTGAGCACGGTAACTCCGTCTCTTCGTCAGGTTTTCTTCCTCTCCTTCCCTCACCGACTTTTATAATGATGCAGATCACCTCAGTACGAAAACACTAAAATCGACCAAGGCTTTCGCATGCGGAGAAGGTATTCTGAATCAAAGGATTAGGCAACTGCATGAAACAAGCGACTTTTTACTCAGTCACGCGCACGGGTGCATATTTGCATACACCAAGGATGAAGTTCGCCATGAAAAAATGTCTGACTAAGACGGGATTCGAACCCGGATTTCCCGGTCGCCGGTCAGGAGTATTAGCCAGTTACATCACCAATCGATTATCTTCGAACTTCGGGATGGGCTTTACCGAACAAGGCGCTGAATTCATAAGTCCGCACTGTGTCACATGCAACGGAGGTCGTGATTACCATTATAAGCAGTCACGCGCACGAGTGCAAAGTTGAATACACCAAGGATGAAGATCAATATGAAAAAATATTTGTCTCAACTTAGCGATAAAATATTTGTCTTAGCTTGTCGCACAACAACACATTAGTGCATATTTTGGGAAATGGAATTCTTCCGTTTGCGAATCATCACAGTAGCTTTGCCGTGCAGTTCTGTCACAATTTTTGTCTCAAATTATATTTTATCAATACGTGGTCTTTATACCACTTCATTTTACATAGTTATGGCTTTTTATCTCGAAAAGATATTCGAGACGTGTGGTAATTTGCGTTTTTCTAATTGGCTATCACGCCTGACCAGCAATCCGGAGATCCGGGTTCGAATCCCGGCTAAGGCAAATATTTTTTCATGCCGAAATTCATCCCTGGTTTTATTTATATATATATATTTTACGACAGGATCCATCCATCCCACGATTTTCGCGCAGGTTATTTGCGGGTGAGCTAAAGTCGTGAAACCAAAATACCGGGGCTCCGTATTATATAGAGCAGGTGAGGGTTGGGTTTTCTTCGACGATCCCTATTCTAGCTAGGGCGCAGGTCGATGAAGCACGTGAGGATATCGCGTCCACCGTTCCCGAGGGAATATTAAGGATACGGAATCGATTCTCTCCCGTCTGTTTTTTTCTTTTCCTGTGTGAGCAAAATCATTTCCTTCCGTGCATCCCTCAAACTCTCCTCCCCCAGGGAGATTTCATTTCCCGGGGTAAAGAATACGTAGGTACGTACCCTTCGTCTGAGGCGCGCGATGAAGGTTGAACCGATAGGACGCCGTTGACGACCTCGCGCTATAAGGCACGTCCCGTTTTCATCCTCCGGCTTCCAACGAGTATTCCTCACCAGCACACGTCTCCTCACTACCTCCATCTGCTTCCCATCTCGCCGTCGCTACGTGTCGCGGGGTCGGGGGTGGAGTTATCTTTTCCTATTCCCGCAAGCGGTTCATGTTATCCCTGCCTACTCATACCCGTTCTCCTCGTGAGTTGAGGCTCGCTTAGGGTGACCACATTTTTTAAGATAAACTTTAGTATTCTGGAATCACTAGTAAATGAGAGAAAATCTATTTCAGGCTTCGTTTCGTCAAAGTTATGAAAGAGTTCGGTTTAAAAATTCCTCTGTGTAGCCGACGATTCCGATAGGCAGTGAAATACGCCCCACCAAAAAATATTGTGGACTGGAATAGATTTAATTTACATCATGCTAATTCGGGGATTTAAAAAAATATCCTGAAAAATAAGTAAAGTGTACTTCATTGATAAATAAGAATTTTTATTGTAAAACCAAAAGAACGTTTTTCGAAAATAAATTTTGTGTGTGATATATCGCTCTGCCATTCAGATTTCCTTTTTCAATTCCGAAGCTCAATTTTGGGTAAAAACTTGAAGGTGATAAACTCTCTACGAAATTTACACAAAGATAATGCTCAAGCTAATTGAAAAACAATATTACTGCCTTCCGGTGCCTTTTATCCATCTCATATCCAGAGGCCGTAGGTACTGCTTCAGCCCTCTTTCCACATCTCTCTAGTTTTTTTCGTTGTTTTTCTGTGTTATTCCATTACTATTTTTGTCTAAAATTATATTTTCGCCTTACGTGGTCTATATACAACTTCGTTTTACATAATTATGGTATTTTATGAAGATCAAATGGATCGATCTAGTAAGTACCGAGGAAGTCCTAGGAAAAGTAGGAGAAAAGCTCCTGCAAACCTTAATAAGAAGATAGAACAACGTGATTGGCCACAGCTTAAGACATGATGAAGACAATCGTCGAGGGACCAGTAGAATGCAAGAACGGGGAAGGAAGACCTAGGAAAAAATATATGGAACTGGTAAACAAAGATGTGGAAGAGAAGAAATACGTAGGTGTGAAAAGGTTGGCTGATTGGAAAATTGAGTGGAGAGCTGCGTCAAACCAATATTAGAATTGTTGACTAGTGATGATGATGGTATTTTATCCTAAAATGATTGGTGAGAGCTGTGGTAATTTGCGTTTTTGAATCACGGTAAGGGAGGGCGAAGAGAATAGTATCAGTTGCGGCTTAGTATAGTTGACGTAGAGATCAGAGTTGGCTTAGAGAATAGTATTAATTTCGGTAACGACGTAGATCCTGGCCGCTTTGACAGAAGATGCCGAGGGTACTTCGGCTTAGTGCCCCGTCATGCGGATGGAGTGTTGTCCCTGAAGTCACCCATGAACCGTGAAATAGACGCGATCGGGATACTAAAAAAATCTCATTTTTATAACCCGTGTCCTCGTCGCCGGATCCCAATTCTGGAGGTTACCAAGTTGTTCATTACGCATTAATTAAAAATTTATAAACTTCAACTTTTTCTTGATGCTATACATAATCCAGTCCGTTGGCTGCTCAGGCATCGCTCTCTTGCCCGTTGAAGTTGGTCCCCAATATTCCAATTGTTGTCTAATATTTGATGTTTTGTATTCATGCACATTTTCTTCTCCCTCTCGAGCGCTTTCCTTTAACTTTCCCCTCCAAGATCACAAAAGTACGAAATCCAGAAGGATTTCGTACTTTTTCCCTCTCATAATATGACCAAGACATGAAATTTGCCTCTTCTCAATTACCATTCTTAGGGAGCGATCAAGCTCTTCGCAGAACTTCCTTGTTTGAAACTCTCTTGGTCCATGAAAATTTGAGAAGCCGTCTCAAGATTTCAACTACACATCTCAAATTACGCGTCGCAACTTAACTTTTAGGAGCAAGAGCGTGGTTATACGCTGCGCTATAAATCTGTCATCGATGCGACTCTCGGGCAGGCAATTAATTTAGGCTCTTCAAATCATGTTTTTGTTGGACAAATAAATTATATGTTTGTTACAGTTTATGATGCAAATGCACTGCTTCCATATCAAATGATCGATTGACTGTAAACATGTATTATTAATGGATTGCCGCTTTCATAAACACCTGGCAGTATGAGCTGGTCGCTCCGTCAGCATAGGCCATTTAACACCGTTAATGAAATCTACCCATCACGAGCACCAGTTATGCCTCGAGCGGAATGGGACGCATGCGGGTCATTTGACATCTGTGCTCTCCCTGACCCGAGGGGTCGTGCTCCCGTGTTGATAAATGAACTGGTCAGTCAATGGTATTGCGATAATATAACGGGATGTTTTCACTTTTCATTCATTTTACTATTATTCTATCCCCGAACCGAAAGTCATGGATAAACTGTGGATTGCCTGAAAGAAGCTCGGCGTTGTCCTTTTCATTTCCTTTAAAGTTGTAGCATGTTAAATTCGTATGATTTCGTAGGTTTTTGATGAGTTGCATGAGAATTAAGGGATTTTGACCGGTCCATAAGGTAAATTTTGCAATCGAAAGAATCGTAAGTAATATCCTCAATTTGAAAAATGTCTTATCGTTTACTCGAGCCAAGAATTAGGTAGGTTTTATTAGTAGGTGCTTTGATTTTTAACCATGTAAGTGTATACTGCACATTCATCGCCATGATTTGGAGACAATTTTCATTTTTGAAGAACTGTATTTTTGAAAAACGTGTCCTCGTGAAAGTAAAACAAGGTGATGGGTTTTAGGTGTTAAATTTTAAAAGAAGGATTGTAATTTTTATTAGCTTTTTTATGTTTTGAGTGTATAACCTGATCAAAAGATTATTTTCTTAATGTATATAAGCTTCATTGGTCCGCTCGGTAGTTGAGTCGTTATCTCAATGTTTAAAAAGCGTGGTCCATTGTGATCTTTAACCTGTTCTAGGGGAAAATACTTCTTGTCATTTCTGTTGACAATCTTTTCATTTGAATGTTTATGACATCATCCAAATCCAAATTTTTTTTCTAAAAAATCATTGCCAGTGCAATAAATAATACAATGAAGATAGCCAATGCATAATTAATAACTATTAAACGTAGCTTGAAAACAAAAAGTTTTAATAACGGTTCCGGCTCTTCCCGTTATTGTGTTGAGTATGGAGTTCATCCGAGTTGCATGCAATTTGACTCGACTCTGTCGTGTCTTCTGTGACGTGGTTTTACGTGAAATATTTGCAACATCAAATAGGGTAGTTTCCTTCATCAAAGAAAACGAAAGGCATTGATTGCGATTCGTTACCCACCATTAGTGTATTCATAATATACAAATTATTTGGTTTTAGATATACCAGTTTAGACGAATGGCAAGGGTCAATTTTATCCTCATTTGAAAAAGGTCAGATTGGCGCCCATGCGATTCCACTCCACGTGACGTCACAGGGACCTAGTTTCTATACGAGTAGATAGGAGTTATACATCGTCTGAGGTTACCAATGCATGCAAGAGGCACAGAGCTCAGAGAAAACATGTCTTAATAATCACCTATTAAAACTGGCTAAGGTCGGAAAGTTTTCCTCGTTTGATAAGGTATTAATAATCCTTATTTAAGCCAAGCGCTACCAGCTAGCATGGTACTCTGCTACCTGCTAGCATTCTGCGTCGTATCAGCGCTCAGAGCCTCGCCCCAAGGTCACCTCACTTACGGCTGCGGGAACCAGAACGACGTCACACGGAATTTTTCCCGGCATTCATACTTACCCGTCGCGTTTTCGCGCGCTTGAAAATTATCACTTTTCATTTAATCGCGAAAAATAGATATCGTCATATAAAAATCTAAAAGCGTGAAATACGTACTCCAGGAGTAATAATCTTTCGATTTAGGCAATAAAAAAATAATAGGAAACCACCCTATTATTAAAATATTCTCTCTTTTGCAACATATTATAGAAAAAAATGTACGTGCGTGATGAAATAATAATTCCTACTAAAATTTCCTTTGTTAAGTCAATTTTTATTTCCCGGTGAAGGAGCTGAAAATGTTATGTTTTGCTGGTGGCAGAAATATTGCTTATCATGTCTACATCTACATACCACCCTACGAAACCGCTTCACCAAACGTGTGGCGGTGGGTTTAAGGACAGCAGCAATTGACCTGTGCGAAAAAACAAAAAAAAATAGATACGCATTTTGAGAGATTTTTACTGCTTGAGATAAACCTAACAATTATTAAATTTGGAGGAAAAACCAATTTCTGTACCTATCCGTTTGGCAAAGTTTCTCTCGTATTATATCATTTCTGTCGAACCAAGAAATATAGTGCGGTTTTCGGATGGTGTTATTCGTGTCGCTCCGAAAGATAACTTTTCATAATAGCTCAAGCAACCCAAGCCTAGTACCTAGTGTTCTAGTCTTTAGCAGCTCCCAAAATACTTCGTGAAAAAGCTGTGTAACGTTCGGTTGTGGCTGTTATTTCCCTCGTATTTTATTAACTTCACGGATAAAAATGTCATAAAAGTCTCTATGAAAAAAGTCAACCTTTTCCTCTTAAGTTTCTACCCCAACGCTTTGGCTTGTTTGGAGAAGAAAATGAACTCCCCACCCTTTTGGGATCAGGGTGAGGAAAGACCTTTTAAAATGGGCCGAATCAGATGGAAGGAGATGGTAAAGGCCTATGGAGTGCCAAAATTGGCATATTTTTTCCACGTATTTTTAGGACCATAGTAAACAGACATTACTGTTCGCGAGGCTACAGCGTATAGCATCCTCTAATTATCTGAATCAAGCCCTTGGCCAGATTAAAGAACATAATTTTTTAATGCATTGTCTGACCCGAAGGAGTACGTCTCTTTAGTTACCATGAAGAAGGGCTGCATAGCACTTTGGGAAACCAGTTGACAATTCAGAACTTTCACAAATGAGATTCGAAGATGTGCCAATTATATTTACACCCTTGTACCATCAGCTTATATTGGTTGAGCCAATACAGCATTTTTGTTTCCATATAACAGAATACTAATTGATTTATCACAATTAAACGTATTATCCGTATTAATACATATCAAATTTAACTTATGTATTCCCGAGAATTTCCAGGAGGGATGGAAGTTGGCAGATGCAAAAGTCATAAAGTCGGATTTTAAGGCAAACACATTATGAGTAATAGATCCAAGAAAAACCATAACGTGTTTATTAATCTCTAAGTTAAGGGTAACTAATTTTCTTGGCCGATACAAATTCCTGCAAATTCCGCTTGAATCCTATTGCTTATACATCTCAATGCTTCACTGGCTTTTAATGTTTCTAACCGTAAATTAAATCAATTTATAATGTCGTCTTTTCCACCATATATACGTTAGAAATAGTATTATTATCATATAGAGCTCGTTTTTGAATGAGAATTAAGGAAAGATAAATGGAAATGAACGAAATGTCTGTTTATGTATTTTTATTGCTTGGTGATGATCGAGAAAGATTTCTTAAGATTTTTTTTGTTGCCTTAATTAGCTTGATTTCAATTAAATGACTCATTTTCATCTCTTGTATGCCAGTTGCGATCTAAATTGATGCTTTATTGCCATACATTATTCTTGATATTAGAGATAAGAGATGCTTTCAGGATATTATCACATTAAAAAGAGTGAGTTAATCTATTAGTTAATATGTTAACATTTAATTCAAACTTTTGTTACCATTAATTTTTTAAAGTTAATTTTCATTAAGTGTTTTTATTCCCCTTTTGAAAAAAATCTTTCAAAAGGTTTTGACCCAGAAAAAATAAAAGGAAAAACCTGTTGTGTTTTCAAACTGTTCACGAATAAATAACTTTGTGTCAACCTAGTTTAAACGGAATAAACATGTTTGCTTTGGACGGCGGCGAAATACTTAATTAAGCGCCTGCATAATGTTACGCCAAGTAAATATTTTAGCTCTGGAAATGGAAGAGCACAATACTAAATTCTATCATGAATTCGGAACACAATATCGAAGAATTAACTAGGATTGATCCAGGCTAATTAGGACTTTGGAGAGGTAGGACTAGTGCCACAAATATTAGTTTCCTCTGCCATCGGAGTATTATTATTAACTGCGTGTCGTCAAACATTACCTAAGCTGTTCCTGCTGTGTTCCTTTTTTTCCAACCGTGTGCTGAATTCATCTGATAAAATATTTCAAGGACTCTATCAATAAGTAATAGTTGCGACTGATCCTCTGTCCATGTGTTAGAATCCAGTATGAGTTTAATTAATGTAGAGTACAGGGTATGCTAACTAATTCCCATCGTGGAATCGTTAGTGAAAAAGCCCTACCATTGATAGCCCATGCCTATGAATCAGCCCGATAATGAGCAAATTTATCATAAAAATTGCATACACCTATCCTTTTTCTGGAACACGTGTGGTAAATTTTAGTTTTCCGGCGTAAATTTAAAATATTTGGATAGGGAAATTCTTAAGTGGTAAATCTTATCCGCCGTGGTGGTATAGGTACATCATTCACTTAAAAGCAAATGGCGGTGAATCTCATAAGGTTATATGGATTTTTAAATTGCCCTCATGATAAACACAATATCACTTTATTAGTAAGATTTATTTGCACGCGATGACAGAGCATTTTCATTTGTATGGCCCCAACTTAGGCATACAATCACCAACCAGCTCGCCGTACCTGGCCTCGGGCGAATGGCAGCCCAGTTTATTTATGCATACTGATTGCTGTTCGATCCTAGATTATTGTTCTAACAATCAAAGCCTATATATAGCACCAGAGGGAAATTTGGACTGATATGAGGAGAAATCTGTCGTAACTTGAGGTTTCCTGCCTTAAACCGAAAAATATATACGGTGCATAGTTGACCAATTGTGTTTTATTTTTCCGTTATTTTCATTTTATGAAAATGAAAAAGGTGGGTGGTACTTTTTGCTGTGAGAATTTTAAATTTAGACCTAACTTTTTATTTTCTCATAGAGGAAAAGCGTGTTCTATCTGCTATATTTGAAAATTTGAGCGTAAAACATGCTAAAACATAGTAGTATGTATTTGAAAAAATAAATCTCTAATAAATTCTAGTACATTAAATAGCTTAAGACTCATTGGCTGCTGCCGTGGAAACTATTTCATGCTGCTCGCATATGGCTAATGGATAATTGTTATTTCAATCATATAGTTACTGCGAGGACTTATTGTCTCGACTGCGAGAACATTTAGTTTAGTAATTGTTTGTTATGATATCACCTTGGTATACGTATCTGCTAATGTTTGCTTCTAAATAGTAATCTCATGTAGTTCCTTTATTTCGAACCTGCCGCATGAACGGCTGGCGGTCACATTTATTGTCATGAAAAAAAAAATTTCCCTGGACCGGGAAACGAATTACGGACCTTTGGGTTCCCAGACCTCTACGATATTATGCTAAGGCACTATCACCGAGGTTCAACGTGCTAGGTGTCCAGCCCTTGCCGAAAACTAAAGGTCCTTGGTTCGATTTTCTGTCCGGTCCCGGAATTTTTCATATTTCAATTCATGTGAATAGTTATACTAATTTGAATATTTGGCCCTCAAATTTAAATAAAAAGGATGTCAATCTCTTTCATGGCGGTAGCACATGGATTCGCACTGAACATTTTTTTATTTCTAACGATGCTCGTATATTTGGTGGACCAAACGGATTGACAGGTTTAGTTTTTAATACATAAATCTGACTTTATTACATAGATATATAGTTTACACAGATCGACATCATTTTTCTCAAATAGAGAAACGTGTCGTCAACCAAACTATGTGAGATAAACATTTAAATTACCCTTCAAAATTTTAAAAAGATAATCATCATCACTTATGCCGTGTACACAAAAACATAAAAAAACAATTACAGTGAGCCAAAAATTAAAAAAAATATCATATGCCTCTTCGTAGTTTTGTGTTTCTTTTTTGTGGCGACTTAATTACATATTTTTGGTCAATGGCCAGTTATACATGTCCAATATTACACTTTATGCTTGTTAATTACCATTATCATCATAAAATGTTTTAAATGTATCGATAGCATCTACACTTAATTCTTTTGTGTTTTTTGTTGAAATATTCTCACCGTCTTTTTCTATTAAATGAATGTGTCGTGCTATCTCATAGGCTATAGCATCCGCTGGGAAAGTTGGAGGAGCGTGGTAGCCTTGTGGGTACAGCGCTTGATTTTTCACCTGCGGTTGTTTCAAATTCCGCGTGAAGTCTTTAAAAACCTATAAACAAAATCCCAGAAGTGGCTAGAGAACAATACTGAATATGTGATATTCACACCTCTGCGGGTAAGTCTGGGTTGAATTCTGCCGTAACTAATCCCATCCGAGTTGAATCAATTGGCGATTGATTTTTATGCGCAGTTGCATGTTCGAGGATTTTTCTTTTACGCAAACATTTTTGAGAATTAATTCTCCTTCGGCATATTTTCTGCGATCTTCGATTGCATTAATCGCTTTAACGGGTTCTCCAGCCTTATTTTTTTACTTTTCATCACCGTCTTAGTCCTCCAGATATTGTTTCTACAGATGGAATCCTTAGGCATTCAGTCATCCAGCATGAGATATGGAGTCAGTAAACTCGACGTAATGAAACGATAAATCCGATGTGGTAATGGGAGCTTGCGTAGGTTTATGGCGGCCATAACGCTCCTCATGCCGGCTCGAGAATGGGTTCTCAGCTTGCCTCCTCCAAGGTTTTTGACCGAGCGGCTCTCCTGGGACATTAAAGAAAAAATGACCATTCTGGGGCAGTGCAGATGGCGCCTTATCCTGCGTTGTGGCCCTCGCTGATTAATTTTAGAAGAAGGTTCTTGGAGAAAGGAAGTGTTCCTTCTGCCGGGAAAGTATTGCCTCCTAGCCGAAAGTAGGAAGTGTGAAAAGGAAATCATTAAAATCTCCTGAGGCGTGAAAGAGCATGAACAGCTCTAATTATCTGGACTATAGGTTAGAAGTTCCGATTTATTTCGCAAAAGGTTGATGCTCATCACAGCTGCCACGAGGATACGATAAAAATATGTGCCGTTCTTCATTTTTTTCTGTTCGTCGTACATTACTTATGCTGTTCGTAATAGGCGGATTTAAGGAGGGCACGTTCCTCCATGCGTCCCCCCCCCCCCCGAAGTTTAAAAAACATACAAGATTTGTAGTACGGTTATCATTGCGTTCGTTAATCCGGTTAATAAGGCTTTCAACTTAATTTATAAATTACTAGCGTTGAAATAAATTTTTATCTAGGAAGAAAATTGATGGAATAATTTTTTATTCTGTGACAGAATCGAGAGTATCACATTGGTTGATTAGTCTCGCCGTGTCAATAGAAGGGAGCTTTGGCTTTATCGACACCTTATTTGCATCAGTTATGCAGTGGTACTGCTGGGATAGGTGAACTATGCCCGTGGATAGCCACATGCCTCTCTTGTGTAATAGCTGTTGTGTGCACTATCGAACAGAATGCCACGCATTGCTTCCAGCTGGGCCCAGAGCGCTTTGTTCCGCAGCGCCCATCACGACATAAGACGAGGTAGGGAATGCACGCACGACGCGCGCTGGTATAACACATTGTGGGACGCTAGGCTTCCATTTGGGTTCCTTCATGTTTACAAATAGGGCTCGAGTAGACAGGTGGCTGATCTACGTCGAAAAATCCTTGGAAGCTAACTGATAGTCCTTACTTACAATTAAAAAAGACCTCGAATGATTTACGATATTCACCTTATAAGAGTCCAAATGAAGTCCTGACTTAGGGCAAGCAAGAAATAAATTTTAATTTAAAAATTAAGAAAAGAATTTATCCAGATCGATTATTTCTTATGATTAAAAGTTAACGAGCGTGCTGCGCCCGCTCCCAGCGGGCTTCCCCCGCTCTTTTCAATGCAGATTCACAGAGGGATAGGCACGTTTCTAATTTTAAAATGTAGAAAAAAAGGCAGGGTCTTATGTACAAATTTAATTGGAATGTTCATGTACAAATTGAGGTCAGAGGACCTCTTTAAACACAACATTGGAGTAATTACACTGTCCTCTGTTAAAAGCACATGATGACTCATACTTACGTATCAACAGGAGACTTGAATGTGGAATCAGCCGCATTTTGATAAAAGTTATTTAAAGAATGCGAGATATTGTTGCAAATGAACAAATGTATCCGTTTGTGCGCCGTTAACGTCAGGAATTTTTCCCGTTATGTGTTTTTTTTTAAATTATTTAAAAACCAATTTTTGGAAAAATAGAAATATTTAGGAAGTAAGATATGTCGTTGCATGTTCTCTGATAAATTCTGTGCATTTTGGTATCTCATTTGTAGAGTTTGGTTGCGTATAAGTTGAGAAAAATGTATCTATACAGTAGAAATAATATAGAAGATTGTGTAGCAATGTATCGCAAAAAATCTCGAACTTATGACATGTTTCCGTTTCTTTGGGAGAATCATCCGAGCGCATAATTATATCGCACCGAGGAATCACGATAATAAGCATGAATGTAGAAAGTAATGGTAATTTTTTCGCTTTATACAACCGTGACCTCACTTGACCTCAGTGGTCCCAGAGGTAGTGCTTGGAGGTAAACCGTTGTGGTTGTGAGTCGGAGAGATCTGGTTTATGTATGGCGAGCATGTTTCTGAGTGAATTTTAGTAGTCGGTTCTTATGAAATCAATTTATCGGCAGAAGCTGCTCTTTATCCAACCTGCATGAATAATTTGTCGGGGAAAAATGTGAAATTTTTATTAAAACATTTCTCTGGAGTGAGAATTGTTTTAGAGCAGGGAAAAATTCTGCTAATGTATAAACAATGAATATTTAATTGTTTTCTTGCCAGCTTTGATTTAAAGTTTTCCGTGTTTTTTTCTATTTCTACGCTTCTGTCATTGACTCTTAAAGTATCTTAGTTTTGAGCATGGCAGTTTGGCAACTGTGTTGCAAGTTTATTTTTCGAAGTTTTCGGAAGTCTTCCTAAGTATGTTTGTAAGTACGTAGCGGGAGTATGTTTGCAGGTATCCACGCTGATGAAGCTTTCGTATTCTCTCTGGTAGTTATGGATAACCTGGCAAAGTCAGCCTACTCGGAGGACTGAAACAACCGTTTAGCTAAAAAAATCTTCAGCCACTCCGCGCATAATTAAAATGATATAATCAACTCTTTCATGCCTTAATAGTAAGAGACACCTTCAGTGAAAATCATTCTCTTCTTATTTTATTTCCTGGTAAAGCAATCCAGTTTTTCACTCATGCAGGGGCTCCTATTCCTATGAACCTATCCTTAAAAAATAATTGTGGAACATATTTCGAAACGGGTTAAGTATCTGATGATGCGCTTTTTGCATCGCAATATAATTTTCTTTTTGATGAATGTGTTTGGACGGGGACAATTACCGTTGTATGATCCCTTGGGCAATAAGCGCGCCATATTCCGGTGATAAATTTGGGTACAAGTTTCCCATAGCTCTCGCCCGTAAGCTTGCCTGCTCTCGCACTATCCACCTAGTCGTAAACAGATTAGCGAAGCGAGGATAGGCGGACAACGTGCCAGGGGGTTATATACATAGAAGGTGATAGGAGTAAGGGTGGCAGGGAGGGGAGAAAGGATGGCAGAATTGAAAGTGTTTCGACTTCGCCAGGTTTGGCTCCAGGGCGTCAGGTGTGCTTGACACCAATCGGAATTTTTGCAACCGGTTTTCATGAGGAACGTTCTTTTCCTACGTTTGGTCTATTGCATGGGCCGCCTTAGAGGTTCACTGAGTGAAAAATTCCAAGCAAAACAAATTCCGATCGCGTTGCTAACCAGTCAGAATCAACCATTCCAAATGAAAACCTATCGGGATAAATCCGATCATTTTTCCAGAACCGGACCCGAGGGGTATTCTAGAACCGGGTGGAGTGTTTAATTGTATCGAGCACACCAGCTGGGTCTAAAATCAAAGTTTTTTTTACACAGCGAATACCGATGGGTCGGGAGTTTTGGGAAAAAATGAGTGGATAGGGGTCTAAACATATTGGGCACGACTAATCCTCCGGTGTTGGAAGTCACCAAATTCATGAAAGACGGCTCAATGTAGCTGCATTGAAACTAAGTTTTGAGGTAAGTTTTTATATTGGAAGTGAAAAAAAAATCGCCAAGAAGACTGTAACGTTCAATATTTATTTATTGATGTTGATGTTGGAGATGGGAGCAGAAGGGGATTATTGAGGAGAGAGGTAATCAAACCCGAGAATAACCTCTATACTTACAGAACGCCGTGACTTTTAGCCCACCTTTTTTGTCTTTTTTTTTACTACTTTTGGGATCTTCTATTCTCTTATATAGCATCCGTTATTTAGAGTATTAGCAGGTAATAGAGAGCGAGAAACTGAAGCTACCTCAAAAAATTTGAGATGCACTCCTTCAGCGCCTTGCAGGCTCAGCAGTTCAGTATCACGCAAATCGCATTTGTAATCAGTCTTAACATTCGGAATGATCATTGTAATATAGTATGTTATTTTTCAGGAGGTATCTACAATACTTGAGGAGGTGATGTGGTGGGGAGAAAATTTATAGTATTTTTTGTCCATAATCATGGTGTCGCAACTCCTTAGTTACTGAGCTATGGCAACACAAACATATTTTTGGATGTACTTTGCGGTTACCATGGAAACGGTTTTTCTGGTATCCAGCTAAACTAATATATAAAATTCTCGTGTCACGGTTTTTTGTAGACAAGCTCTTCCGAAACGGCGGGACCGATTCCTATGAAAAATAGGACTGAGAATATGTTGGAAGCTATTTTTCATTCTTCTCTAGGGCCCATGAGGCCCTGAAATGGGCTCCTAGTCATTTCCATAAGAAATACATGTAAACCTCGTTTTTATTGACTGCAGACCTTTTTTATTTTACAAATTTATTTAGTGATAATGGTCACATTAAATTGACTCATATACCATTGGAAAGAAATAGAAATGCATTTTCTTATTATTGCAATCGAATTTCGTTTTCCATATGATTTACGGTGAATTTTGAAAAAAAATCTGAAATTTTAGCGTTATTGGCTTTCTGTCCCCTTGACGACCGTCAGTATTGTTTATGTCGTTTGAAATCTCTTTCTACCACTATAAATTATGAATGGCATATTACAAGGAGATGTATTACTAATATGAATCCCTATTATTCCGACAGATGTGCCAATTGAATACAAACGGGTTCAATTTCCAATTAGATTGGCATTCGCAATGGCAAATCTCAAGGCCAAACGATGTCTTATTGCGGCTTTGAGGCACTCCGTGTCCTTCATACGGACAATCAATTATACGTGGCATGTGTACGCGTGGGTAAACATTCCATTTTGTTTGTTTTGGCTAAAGATAGATTTACTAAAAATATAGTACCCTTTATTTAACTAAGAGGCTAATAATGTTTTTTTAATAGTAATAATTTGTTATAGAGATGTCATTTTATTGATTATATTGAAATTTTTACTGAAATTTATTGATTACCAGCAGGCAACCCAGTGTTGCTCTGAAAGTTTATTACCCAGAGAAGTGTGAAACTTGGAACTGGGATTGCATGGTCACATGGCAGGATTTTTTTGGTAAAAGAACAAAGCAGGTCTGATGATGGTATACATAAATAACTGCAAACAATCGAAACAATGATTTCTGTATATCGCGCACGGGATGAAATTACGCATACCCTAGAAAAAAATGTCGCACCAAGATGTATAGGTAAGAGTAGGATCCTTTTAGTTATGTTTTTCCTGACCGTGTCAAGGGTTTTGTCTACCCAGCAGGATAAGCAACCACAGAAGTTGCATGACGTGACGTAACTAATGGTATTGAAATAAGGACGCAAAGGACGCGTCGGACAAAACCAAAAGTAGCAATATGTGATTTGGGAGCATGAACTTACGAACTAACTTTGGTTAACAAACATACAGCATCTTTTATGCATATAAAAGATAATATAAGTACAATGAATTAAAAAATGAATGTTTACTGTTTTGTATCGGTCAACATCGTTTTCAGCATCTTCCTCTTTCTGTCATATACCACATACCCACACACTTACAATAAGTTAGTTATTTGAGCTCCAAAATATTTACTAGAGAAAAATTTATATGGTAAAACAACGCTTATCGGGTCAGCTAATAAAATATATAAATTATAAATAATTACGATTGGACGAAAATGTGCGATGATTATTATTGACTGAAACGATTAATCATTGAGCTTAATAAAACGAGAGCCTTGAGCGAGTATCAACAATACGATTGCGCAATATCGCTCATTTGATTTTTTACCTTCATCTGGAGGGTTTTAATTTAATGGAGATAATATTTTTAACCGAAATTCACTACGTGAAAACAAGCGATATCGTTGGAACCGGCCAAAAAGAACCATCTGGGATTTGGTGATCGGGGAGTTAACCATTTCAGCCATGGTCGTACCTTTTCCAATTGCTGATCATAGGCGTGTGACATGAGTGGAAATTATGGTGAAACCGGATACTGAGTTGGATTCCATGATCCACTTCATAATAAGTTCTTTTTTTAGTGGAAAAGAGCGTAGAGCATTTATTCTATTTCCAACATATGATGATGATGTTTGCACAGTGCTGTAGTTGGGCCGGTACGGCGTACCCCCTAAAATCAAAACTCGTTATAAGCGTACCGGTTAAAATACATTCTTACACATGTAAAAAATAGGCCTACTGTAAATTGTCCAATGGATTTCAGAAAGAAAAATAGGAAATGAGTATTTACCTGTTCAGAGTTATCTCGTGGCACAACTTGGAACTAATATAGGAGTTGGAGTTAGACATTTCAATCGTGGCCGGCTGTATAATGCATGCTGAGTTGTTAGCAGTTTTTGGTTAGTACCGCCTAATTTTTTTCCCAATTGCAGCACTGTGTTCGCATATATTGAACGATAGATGAGGAAGAATAACATTCATTGAAATGCAGCGGTCATGATTTTTACTTAATTTACGGCCAATTTTCCCCTTGAACTATCTCATAAGAAGAGATATTGGTGACTGCTGAATTATCACTGAAAAAAAGTAAAGAAATCCCTTCTATTAAATTCTTTTTACTATGCATGGTTTTTCAACCGCTTTTTATATTAGGAGAAAATCAATGAAAGAATGAACAGGCATTTCTAAACTCACTTTAGGAGTAGGACAATTGAGGATATATTACTGCTTCAACTCAAATAGTGGTATAACATCATTTGACTATCGTTGATATGCCCCAATAAATTTTTATTGGCCGAAAACTTCATTGTGAAACTGTTTTTTAGAATTTAGTTTAATTTTCCTTATATTTGGCCGCCAGAGTTTTTTTGCTAAACTAAGCCGGTCTGTGTAACACATCTTGGGTGTCAAGTGAGGGTATAGTTCTTCATATTAATGTATTTCCTATTTCTGAAATCGAGATTTTATTAAATGATATTTTCTCTCAATTCAAGAGGAAATGCCAGCACAGCTCAATATCTCTTGGAAAATTTAGTTGAAATATTTAGTTTTCTGATTAATATTCTGTGCGGTTCGATTATACACAAGTAGCATATCGACAATGTTTAACGAAATTCATGTGCTCATTATTTCATTAAAATATTATTTAACCTACTGTATGGCTCGTTTTAATTACGCGTCACTTGCATGCACTATAGAATCATTTAGGTATTTTATTGTAGTAACATATTTCATCAATATTTAATACATTATGATTTCTTTATTCCGTTAGTTTTATATTCATTACTTACGTTGGAGAAGGGGTACGAGCTCGGAAATTGCAATTATGTAACGGATTTTAATTCCTATTTATTCCAGCCATCAAAATATCGGAACCATGCCAAAGTCACCAGGAGAGAGAGTTCATCTTGAACGCAAGTTTCGATTACTGTGCAGCCCTGGTAGTGTTAAAACACGATTGCTCGATTACACTGCGTAAAGTTGGACCAAAATTGGAACCGCATGACTTCGGGAGAACGTCAATATTTTTATAAAACCGAAAATAGTATTTATTTGAAATTTTGAAGCGGTTCCTATTCAGAGATCAATCTTCAACGTGAGTTCTAAATGTAAAAGGAGTAACATTTCCCTCAAAATTACCCTTATGCAACAATTTTGACAATATAATCGGCGAAAGAAGGGTATCAGCTATGTTATTTATTCACGGGAAGGTCGGGTTGGATGAAGGGTTACGTCTTTTTTATTTTTAGCCGTGATCGCAAAGTTAATTTTCTCTCGTCCTATCCTTATTTTTTCAGCGAATCATCGAAGAGGGCTAATCATTTATTTAATTCGATGGAACATTTAAAAGTCACGAACATGCACGATCATATAGATTACGCAAGGTTTAATAATATCGCATTCGTTACGACGACAATATTGTTTAAATATTCCTTAAATAATTACAGTATGTAAAATAATAGTTTGTTGATTTTTGGCTCAACGTGATCGTTATGGTTTTTTTATTTACGAATAGAGTTAATTTAAAATGCTTTTAGAGCTGTTTTTAATTTATCTCTTCGTAATTGGCGATCAAAAGTTATGTACATGGTACCAAAACCGCAGGTATTTATGCTTTCATGTACAAATGAAATTAGGAAACTCGTGGATACGCAATGTTGCTCAATCTTCTCTTTTAAGAGTTAATTTTTCTTTCCTTCCGTAAAGTCATAACTTTTTTCTACAAATGGCATCAATCGTGCGCAGTTGGGGAGTATCTGGGACAACTGAGGAAGAGGGAAAGCTGGAAATCAGCCGCTCACATTCAGAGAGCCGTCTTCCGGCGAAGATAGAATATTTATACTCTCTCTCGAGTCCATTGTTTAACGCCTGGTTCAAGGAATGTTTTTCCAACGGCTTTTACCATCCGTAGTCAGCGATTTATCCAGTTTTCCGTCCAACTAATCTTTAGATTCGGTCGTGAGAATCCGCGATAATTTCCGGGGGGAAGGAATTAGCGCCGCACAGCTCCCATTTGACGAGGAAGTAGAGGGACTCTCCACTCTTGCAGTGCGGAGTTGGGTGTCTGAAGCGCGCGCTCGGCGTTACTCAGCGGAAATCTTTGCAGCGGAAAGCCGCCGAGTATTTACCCCCGTGGTTTCCGCAAGTGTTGCGGGTGAAGGGCAGATTACGCCTCGTCGTTACTCTTTTTTTTTCTCTCTCATCCACTTCGTGCCTCGTGTGTTCATTTCGTCGCCCCCCCCCCCTTAACCCCCACCTCATTTCGCTCTCTCTCTCACCCTTGCCGCAATTCTGTTAACATCCGCGCGCTAGTTTCCGTGAATTTCCGTCTTTTATCTCTCTATTCATTAACCCTCTCATTGTTCCCGTCATGTTCACCGAATTTGCTCTCGGAAAAGCCGCTCTTTTAGTAACCTTACTTTTTATCAGCTCTCTTTGTCGTCGTTTTATGGAAGTGCGTGCGTGTATGAATGTTCAGGATCACCAGTGAGCTTCGTAGAGACGTGGCAAATTCAATGTAAAACCTTTCTACCTTCCATTCAAAACGGTGAAAAACATAATATTACCATTTTTCCATTAAAAAGTCTGCGAGGCACTTAACTGGTTCAAAGTCCTTGTAAAAATGTAGAACATAAGACTTCGGATTCACTATTTGTGTATTTTGAAGTCACTCGTAAAAGAATAAGAGTGTTAAGAAAATAATCGGCTGTTATTGAGAATTAATTATCTTAGATGAAGGAATGTGACTTACGGCATGATTTCTGTTTTATGTAGGAATCCTTAACAGATGCCAGTAATGACTAATTTTGACTGCGGTGAGTTGGTACGGTGCGAATAAAAATTTTTATTTTTGGAGTGAAATCAAGCATGTGCTCATAAATTAATTTGAATGACTATGATGATATTTTTGCTTGTTGCTCAAAACACTAATAATAATAACAATTTATCTGAAAATTCTGAGATATCATGGAAGCTAATAACTCTCAAATTGGACCAAAAAAATTGGTTCCACTCATACAAGAGCGATCATGTCATTAGGATTGAAAAATAAATTGCGTATACTTGTGTGATTAATTCTGTGTTCTGTAGACATTTTTGTTTATTTACAGCCTATTTCTCGTTACCTTGGAATGTCTTTGTTTTACGTTTCGGTGGAGGTCCAAATCAGGTTAAAAATTCCTTTCGCTGCTTGAAATGGGAGAAGCATCCTCTTAATGGGGAGAACTCAAACCACTTAAACAATAAATCCGCGAGTGGATTCAACGGGAGGAATTAATATGTTAGTTTTCACTCAAAAAATTTTCATTGTGTTGCTTTCTCTTGCTTGAGGGGGCTCATCTAAAAAAATTATCTGAAATATAAATTTGCTTCCTTTGATGTTTTCAATATTTTTCATGAAATTCAGTGTTGTAAAATGTTTTCAGGCTACGGGATAATTTCATCCGTATGTTGCCTGCCGCGGTGCCGCATGCAGTGGATAACTTTGCATCCAGTGCAGGCCTACAGAGAACCATAGAAATTTATTTGGCCTGCCTTATGTCTCATAGTCCTGTCGTGCCGTTGGTATGCGGGTGTATCTTACATTAGAATGTATATATAATACCGACAGAGTCAAGTACCGTTATAAATATTATTTTCCGGAAATAAATATAAATATGTTGATTCATCAAGGAAAATATCTTTTTGGACTCATTTATGGATGTTTTTAATCGCTTTGATGTCATAAATTACTCATTTTTCAAGCTCAGCCGTTCATTAATTAATTTTCGGTGACCCGTGAAAACGAAAGTTGGCATTTTAAGAGTTTAATAACGATGAGATAAAGTCCCGAAATTTCTCCGAACAAAGCCTTTTATGCCACCAATTGACTGAAGTAATAATTTTTTTTTTAGAAATTAAAAATGCAGTCATGCGTGTGGAAGACGACATTTGGGTACACCAAGTGATGAATCCATGTAATCCCATCGTAATTGGAGCTAAATTAAATTAAACTCGATTGCATTGATTTAGAAAAAAATTCATTAAAGTCAATGGAATTTTTTCTACCTAATGTACATGTACTAAAAAATTAAGCAGTATTGAAATTTAATTAATAATTTAATGAATTTAGCTTCTGTTTATATATTTGTTGATTTTTGACAATTATCCACCAGTACATATAAAATATAAGTTAGGAAAGCACCTCATACCTCGAATATATCATGATATATATATGGCTCCACTTCTATCTGAATGCATTAAAGTTAAATTGCTGCCTTAAAATTTGAGTTCAATCATCAGATCAAAATACCTACTCATACAATAATTATTTACAGAAATATTGCGGTCGTCTGTTGAGAAATTGTTTTACAGCCACCTATGACATTTCTTATTAAAAATGTGTAGATCTATAGATAATGAATTATATACAAACAACGTGAATCTGTATTTTCCCTTCGGATAGTTTATTTTCACAAATCAACGGTATTTAAAGAGGTGAACAGCGGCTGTTTGACGGTGAATGGCTCATCAGTAATCTTAGTTTTGAAAAGTAAACTGGAGATGAATTACTCAATGCATTTTCGTGCCTTTAGCGATGGAAATCTTAGGTTTACATTAGAAGGCGTCTCAACCATTACACGGCTTGAAAATGGAAGCGTTTGCAAGCCCATTAGGGCAGGGCCGTCAATCACCTTTTGTATCCTCGGACAATGAATGGCGTCGTGCCTGTTGACTGCCGGATCAACTCAATCCATGTTTGCTCCTACTGTGGCCCGTACAGATTATTAAGGATCGTAATACGAGTTTTGGCTACCCTGCGACGTGCTTTTTGACTGGAAGCAATGTACATATGGTGAATCACCACCGAACTTTAAAGGCATTAATGTAAGCGTAATTTGAACTGCAAGTAATGCATTTATTGATCGTATTACATCGAATTTTTCGAAAAAAATAGTTTCCAACTTCCATTGATATTGGAAATAATCTCTGAACGGTTGCATAAGTTCAGAGTGAGAGTGCAAACAAATCATGAGCAATTGCAGAGTAAATTAAATTAGTCAAACAACAAGCTACAACTTTTCGCAAATCGCTGATTTTCCCGGGATATTTCATTAGCATCACTTACACATTGATTGTGGCGAAATCAAATTTTTATGCGCAGGGTAATTTTTTTAGCATCACTTTTTATCATTTGTAGTGCAATCAAATTTTGAAGTATGACTTGGATTTAATTGATATCAATAACGTATTCCGTAAGTTTTGGAAGCGACATAGTTGGTATAAAACTGACATCTTTTGAAATTAAAAAATTACGCACGCTGCTGTCTTTTTAGTATTCATTAATAGAGCTGACCGAAGAGTGGCACACCTAACAGTATCTCGAGTGATTGATCGCTGCAGAAAGGAAAATTTCATTTTATCGACGGCTAAAAGTTAAATAGAGTTTACATTCTCCCATCATTTTTGCGGTGCTGGCTTTTTTTGACGACTCATCGTTTCCCGGTGTTGAATGGATTCTGACAAGGATGGAGTGTTTAAGATAAAACATTTAATATAAAAAAGTGAGCGTCATAAAACGGGAAAACTTGCAGATCAATTTCCTCTTTATGGAGATGTGAAATTTATGCAATGAGAAATTTAATATTTCCTGGAGTGAATGGGCCTAAAAAAAAGCTCGGCCGGACCCAGTATTGTCTCTTTATTACCGTTTTGGGCCAAGTATTTTGGTACTGGTTAATTTTGTGACATTGAATTTCAATTTTAATAACTTACTTACCTGAAATTTGTCGAAGCTTGTTTTTATGCGAAATAGGAGTAACTGCAGGTATGCTCGATGATCGCAATAAAAGCTAAAATTATAAGCATAACGCCTGTAAATTGCATCGGATGCAGAGTGTTGAGCATTTTATCATAGGTTATTGAATGTAAAAGATGTAAAAATTTCAGTTTTCAGTTTATTTTAAGGATTCATTAAATTCACTATGTAATTATCGATGCATTTTTCCGACGTGATGTTGGAATTGAGTTGGAGCAAATCGTTTAGATTGGGACTACGAGTATTATGATGGAATAAAATGCTAGCGGCTCCACTTACATGACAACCATTTAGAAACGTATTCCACCGTCTATTGTGCTTTCCGTGTATTCTATTTTTCAGCTCTATTGAGTTAAAGATTTACTTTCCTCCGATGAACAAAGTGAGCTACCTATCTCACCCACCCTTCCTCTCCTCATTCGGGAAGTGATGTAAAAAGAACGAAAGGGAGTCTCGAGTTAAAAAAATATAAAATACACGATTTTTTCCCTCGGAGAGGAGTGGTGCTCCACAAACTTCGCTTTTTTAGTCCATAATCACACTTTTGGGAGGCCCTCCTTTTACACAGCCTCGCCGGGAACGATTTTCCGACTCCAGGGGAAAGTTATCGCGTTGTTAAAAGGGGGCATTTTCAGAGGACGGAAGAAAGGCCTCGTCGAGGGTCGCCCACTTGCTAGGAGGGCGTTTTGAGAGAATGGTTTGAGTGGAATCTGGCTGATACCTCCCTCCTACTACCTCCTACTCTTAGTGTGACGAGGGAGAAGGAAGATGGCAATTAGAAGAAGTGTGCTATCGCCCCTCGCTCAGCCAAGTAGCAGAGTGGCAGAAGAAGAGTAGGTGGAGGAAGTGGTAAAAGGCCCTTGAATTCGCGTAGGTCATTGAGATAGCAATGGAACTTTATTTTCATCCATCCGTTTGCCGTTAGGACGCGAGTGGTGACCGAGCGGCAGGAAATAAAATAAATCGAATTTTCCTTGATGAAATAATGCTTACTTATTTGGACTAGCTTTGCCGATAAAATTTCGTAATCACGAATGGAATTTTTTCCCGGATTCTCTCGTTGAAAGGGTTTCATAGTACACCTTGCTAACATAATTAGCTCGTCGTATAAATGTCGTAAACCTAACCTCGATTTCGGCGGCACTGACTTAGTGCTGCACGATAATTATTCATAGTGGTGAAATGTGGTTGGTTTATTTATTTAACTTGTGGTGATAGGGTATGAGATAAGTATTTTATCATATTTTGATGATTATGAGTCATTTTTTGAGATAAAGTGGCCGTCATATTTATCACTGGCGTTTTTGTTTCAATGGAGTTTAAAAATAAACAATAAAAAAAGAAATTATCAATAAATTCTTTTCTTCTTTGAAAAAATAGCATTAGTCTAATTTAAATTATAATTATTTTATGATACTTAATTAATTAAATTTCGTTTTAAGGTTGTACTAATGGAGTTGTTGGAATAATGTGCTTGTAATTTTTTCCACACGGGCGCTCACATGATACATGTCCCAGAATTTTCGTGATAAATGTTCCCATATAAACCTACCCCAAAATCTTAACTTGGACCGTAACGCTACCAGCTCGCTTTAAATTTATATTCGCCAATTTGTAAGAAGTGAATAATTTTTCAATATATTGCTGAGAATGATCTAATTCGCATGGAATTGGAATTGGAATTGTGGAGTATTTTTAACCTTCATCGTTATTAAAAAATGATTACATCATTAATTTTTTTGTAGTATTATGACATAGTTAAGTCTATATTAAGCGCTTTTATAATCCCTCCTCCCTCTTCGTCGTTGAAAATTTATTTTTTGTGGACGATATTCATGCTTAGCTGTTGTTTCTTCTTTATTTCAGGGATTTTATCTTGGTGTTGTGCCCAAGTCAGTACCGTCTGTTTTCCGCAGGAAGAGAGCCAGTGATGTCTCATGCATCCCCATGTGCTGGAAATGTCTACGTGGTGGAATCGGAAAAATGCATTTCCTCTAAGTAAGCTGGAATTGATTTATATGTATTTGTTTCATACATCGGCATGGTTATCATGAAAATAACAGATTGTTTTAGCTATGCATTGAAAGTTTTAACTAGAAAAAACCCATTACTAGCAGATACCTCGTAGAATATCTAGCTGTACAACGATACCTATCATTTGTATCGTAGAAAAATGTAATATAACCTCATGTATTTACTTTTTATTTGCCAGGCGATAGGTTTTTTTTCGTCCAAAGTCTCCAAAAAGGCACATAGTTGTCCGTATGCGATACGCACTCACCTATAAGAGTCTTTTCTCAAACTGTACGGCTGTGAGTAGAAGTTAGCGTGTAGGTACTTTGTTTCGGAAGAAACAGTGTGGTCCTCGAAGATACTAATTTTTTTCTTAAAATTAGCGGTGAAAATAATCAAATGGAAAGAAAGTTTGATGACACTTCCTTTTTCTTTAATTCTCGTTAAGTCTTAAATTGATTTTATGCCTGGAAATTAGAGACTAAACTGCGGTAACATAAAGGCATTTGTAAGTGATTACACTTAGTAAGCTGTCATTAGCGATGTACTCGTAATGCCTTGGGTATCAATTTCATATTTTTCTACTATTTTTTCAAGTTAATGTTTCCAACGTTTGTATTCACCATATTTGAAATTATTGAAATTGATATCATATCATTTCAATTTTTATAGCAAAGAATGTGTTGGTTTCTTTTCTGTTTCATCAATATCTCCAGAGAAGAGGCGTTGTTAGGCATTTGCTTTTTCCCCTTTATATGCTTTACGAGGTCATTAACAATTAGATATTTATGACCAAAATTAATCTTAACTTGGTTTTGAAAGTCAAACATTAGTGATAAAGTAAACAATTATTTTACTATATTATTATTTTGTGCTTGAACAACAATCCTTCTTGTTAAATGTTTTTTTTCGAGTTACTTATGCCAAAATATCGTTAAAAGATATCGGTAGTTACCATAAATAAAATATAATAACATTTATAAATCGAGGAAAAATCGCAAGTTGACTAGACGTAATTTTTTATCCTGTTACACGTTAAAGATGGTCGTGATAATCGGAATCTCATCCGAAATTAAACGTCCAAGTGAGAGAATTCACGATACAATCGGAGGAATTCTTCAAATGCAGGTCTTTGGTAATTAGTTATCGGATTTGCTCGTTCTCTGTGGAATTTTATGTGTTCTAGTAATCTTTTTTCGAATTTAATCGAAATTTCGAATAATCGATTTTACGCCAACCCCCTTTCATTAGATCGACCTAATTCCCCCAGATTTTTGCGCACCCAATAAATGATCTGGGTGCAGTTTTTTGCCTTTTTATCCAAATGGTAGCAATAACTCTTTGTGCTCAGCGCGAGTTTTTGCTTGGGTGATTTTTTTAGCTGTTTTTTTCGTCTAGATACTTTCAAAGAAACGATGGTAGATACTCCAAACTAATTTATGTTCTTGTCATTCCATGACAAATCGTACTGGAGTTGATCTCCTTGCTGAAAATTGGTGCGCACGTTTGCATTCTCAAATATAAAAAAATGCCATTTGAAGCGTTTTACAGAGATAGAAAATAAGCTTATCAAGGGATCTTTTCAGATCGGCTGTTTAATGAAAATGAAGCTTGATCACATGGTAATCACCGTTTAACTATGCTTGAATTTAGGCGCCAAGATATTTTTGTTTTCTTGTTTCAGTTTACAAAACTGCGACCAGCAGAATTGCAATTCGATTCAATTAGCCTCTCCAAGATGCTCTATGGCTAAGATAGTGCACTTAAAATCCCCTCAATATTATACTTGTAGTGAGATGTATATTCCGCTGGAAATAAGACAAATGTGTAGGTTTCAGTCGCAGATCTGTGACAGTCTCCTTCGAATATTTCTGATTCAGCATCCTCGACTCTAGTCAGACTAAAATGTTTGATACGAGGAGAACAGGTAAGTTATGTTCTGAATCTGGCGTGAGTCGGCTTAAGTATGCAATTCATCAAATGCGGTTTCAAATAGAAAATGTACGATTAATGTTTATGTTTTGATTACTAATCTTAAGCAGTATATTTAGCGTAGCTAACAAAAAACGTTATCTCTGAGAATGTGCCTAGTCACAACATTAAAAATTTAATTATTAAGACTCCATGGCAAATTTGGCCATTAGGTAAATAATTATCCTGGCTAACGTATGTGAAGAGAGTGTTAATAAATTTGACCTCCATGTCTAATCATGCGTGGAAGATTATAAAAAAACCTCGCAAATCATTCAAAGAAATTCAGCCTGATACGTGAGGATAGCATACACGAATGCTCAATAAGATGCAGCCATAACTTTAAATTGGCTCATTTTATGATTCAGATTTCAGGTTCTTGTTCTGATACTTCAATGGCAGTAGTGTGTGTGTGTGTGAGTCATACATCGTTACCTGTGGAAGGTTACTTGGGATTTCCATCGGGTCAGGTTCTCCAACTCCATCTAGGCCGAGGTTTCGATGCATGAGTTGTCCATCGTCATCAGGGCATCGTCGATGGACAACTCGTTCATCGAAACGTCGGTCGAGATGAAGTTGGAGAACCTGACCCGGTGGAAATCCCGAGTAACCTTCCACAATTCTTATCGCCGGAAAAGCCTGCGATCATTCTTCACATCATTAACTCTTTCGCACACAATTTCTAGGCTTAGCCGTTGATGTTAAAGAGAATGAATTATTAATATTTTGCATTGATTTTTGAAGAAGTGTGAACCAAAATTAATAACCAGAATAAATTAAACCAGATATATTTGCTCTGATGAACGGGCGTTTCTATTTGATAAGGTTGCATAGGATTTTTGATTTCGGATTTTTTTAGTCAAATTTTTTGTGGTCTTTCATCAGCTGCAATAGTTAACTTCCTTGTTTTTGTATAAGATAAAGTATTAAGTTTCGCCTCCCAGAGATTGAGATTTTTTTTAGCGTAGGGATTGATATTATGGTGAGAACGTCATTTCACGAGTGCTGTGAAACTTCTCGATGGCCGAGTTGAATATTTAAAGATTCTCTCATGAAATTTCCAATGTCGGGTGATGAAAAATTTAACCTAGATGATCCCTCAACGAAAGCTATGAAATATTCATAAGCACCCGCGTGTGTGCAACGGATAAATAGACGTTCAAAACTTCGGGATTCATGGTTGGAGTTTCAGTCCTCTCCTTAGTAACTCTCCATCAGTACTATGGCAAAAGGTTCTGGGTCACCTGATATTCCCCAAACTGCCAAGGTGACTATCCTAAGTCTAATGGTATGCTTCCTTTAGCATTCATGGATGGGGTTCACGTGTTATTTATTTCTTTCCTGAGATTCAATATTTTGTTTGAACAGAAAATAAATATTCCTGTCTTATGTATTTAAGTGAAGTATAAAAAAGACAAGAATTAGCCTGGTATTAGATTATAACTTTTTGTGATGGTTTTCCGGGTTTACACCGCGTTGCTTCATGTTTTTGCTCCTGGTGCAGGAACTCCTTACCACGCTCCAAGAAAATGGCTACGATCGGGTAGTGATTCAAAAAATCGCGCGTAAGGAAGAAGAGAAAAGAGATGTGGCCTTGGACACTGCAAAGCAAGACCAGCAAAAGGCAAAGGCACATGCTCTCTTGCCATACGTGGCTGGAACGTCGGAAAGAATTGCTAGAGTTCTCGCCAAACATGACGTTCTGACGCGATTTAAAAGTTTGAAGAAGACCTCTGACCTCCTCCGGAGTGAAAAAGATCGTCATCCATCTGATATCTATGAAGGAGTGTATGAAGTAGCGTGTTCCTGTGGTTTATCATACATCGGGCAAACATCTAGATCCCTCAAATGCAGAATAAATGAACATCTCAAGGCAACCGAAAAGAAAAATTTTCGTCTTTCTGCGGTTGCAGAGCATGCATGGTCGGAACCTGGGCACGCCATACTTTTCAAGGAATCGAAAATCATCGCCAGGGAAAATAAATATTTCCCCAGGCTGATAAGGGAGGCGATAGAAATAGCGAGTCACCAAAAGAACTTCAATAGGGAAGACGGCTATCCTTTATCCTCATCTTTCAAACGGCTTTTCCAACAATGGATTCAAATCAACGGCCGCCTAACTAGCCTTATATATAAAGGAAGGCAGCTCTGCAGATCATTTGGACCCGAAGACGGGAGCTGGAACGCGCCCGAAACTGTCGTCCGCAAAAACATGATTCAACGCGGTGTAAACCCGGAAAACCATCACCAATCAACTCACCGCGGAAGCCTCCGTAATAATTTTATAACTTTTTGTATTTAGTAAGACGACTCTTTACCGTAACAGTGGATCAATTTTGTGCTATTTGTATTGATTGGTTCAATGGGTTCAGATATCAGTAGGTTCCTTGTTTTGTTTGAAAATTTAATTGACGACATTGACTCTAGTTTTCACTCAGAGGAAAGATACCATTTTCGCTTCCTAAGAAATTCCTTGAAATACTGATTCGGATACAAAATCCGATATTGTGGGTCCATAAAAGAGTTTTCTCTTTTCTTTATTTGTTCATATTTTATTTTATTAACATGTACACCTCTCCTGTTCATCAAAAATTTGATTTCTAAATAATTCTGATATGTATTACCTTTAATTTAAAAAACAAGAACAAATCGACGTAGAAACAATAGCATCTCAGTTTTAATCATTTATCACGATGCCTCATATTTAGGAATGATTTTGTGAACTAAGACTCCTGATATTCATAATTTGAGTTTTTTTGGTCATTTTTCATGCGATTATAATGTGGGTAGCTGTCCTCTTGTCATTTATGAAAGATTTACATAGTTAGGGTGCTTACTTATATCTCCACTTTGTAATAAAAATTGATCGCTCTTTCTTAACGTCTCAGTAACGACAACTCGGAAATGTTTTGACCGAAGGAAATAGAAATGGCTGTTAAATTAAAATCAGGAATTCCCATAGTTGGCTTTCAGCTGTAATTGATTATGGGGAATTTTTGCACAAAAGAAAACGATTTAATGATCTCCCTGGAAAAAAATAATTCCTGTGTGTACGTTTCAAAATTTGTTCATTTCTCTTATTCTTCGATCCTTAAAGAAAATCATTTCGCCGCCTAGTAAAGGAGGATTTAACGTTTACAACCAATTTGCAAACAAGTTGCAGTCAGATAACATTCAATAAAAACATATGACTACATTTTACCTAATTTTCTTTCAATTTTTGCGGAAATAATTTTCATAATAGGCTTAAAGTTAAATCTAAATAACATTTTCTAACGGAATGGGGCTTCAACTTGTCAGTAACATCAATTGTTGTTGTGCTGAAACTCATGTGGGTTTCTCGTAAATGTGTTGATTAGTTCCAAGTAACTTTTCCTCAGGAACCAATATCTTTATCGTACATCAAGTTTTAAAGCCGAGGTGTTTACGTAAGGGAATAAGTTCCCTGCTATACATGGCCTCTTTGGTGTGTCGGGGTTAGTTACTGACTAATATAAAAATGATATTCATTTGATGTAAGAACATAAACAATGTATTCTATAGTGACAATTACTTATTTTAAAGCATTGAAATTAATGCAGTTATGAGTGGAGTAAAGCGTAGAATATATTTAATGTGGATTAGAACTAAGCTATTTAAAGCATCAATGCATCTAACTTTCACGTTTTCCATAAATTATTTATCACAATTCCGGAAATTAAGGAATGCTATGGTAACCTAAGAAACCTGCTGTTTTAATGCTTTGAGAATTTACGTACTTTCTTATGTCAGCAGAATGGTAAATTGTTTATCTTCTTGGTAATGGTAAATGTTTATTGCTTATCTTTGAAATATTAGCGTAATTAGGTAAAGAACGCCTTTCTTTTTCCGCTTAGGAATATAAATTTTGTCGCTCTTTCTTAACCTCTTAGTAACGGCGACGCGAAAATGTATTAAACGAAGTATATTAAAGTGGGTGTTACGTAAATTAAAATAAAAAATGCTATATTTGACTTTCTGCTGTAGTTCTAGGAAATTTTTGCGGCGAAATTTTCTAGGTACTCCTTGAAACGATTCGTTGTACTAGGAAGCACTTTAATTGTCACTCTGGAATAAGTAAAGCTCGTATATATGTTTCAAGTGCTGTTTGATTCTCTTATTCTTCGATTAGTAGTGAAAACCATTTCGATGACTTGGAAGGAAGAATTTAATTTCGTCACTGTCGTCTATCATTCAATATTTTTACAAGTCAAGTCGGATAGCATTCCTTTTCCTGAATGTTACCACATTTCTCTTCAATTTTTGCAAAAACTCTCATAATAAAAAGTTTGATTTGAATCTTAAAGAAATTTTCTCGCGAATGGGGCTTCACCTTGAGAATTCCATCAACTTAGTTGTGTTGAAACTTATGTGGGTTTCTCATGAATGTGTTAATCGAATCCAAGTAACTTTTTCTCAAGAATATCGTTATAGTACATCAAGTTTTAATCCCGAAATGTACGCTGCTGTAGATGACCTCTTCGGCTTGTCGGGGTTAATTATTGGCTGATATATTAAGGGCATTCGTCTTATATAAGGATATAAACAATGTATTTTATGGTGAAAATCACTTTGTTATGAGTGGGGTAAAGTGTAGAATATGTAAAATTTGGATTGAAGCTAGGTTATATAACTCATCAATTTATTCAACTTCCACATAGTGAAGTCTTAATGTATTACTTAGATAATTGATTTACTGTAGGAATTGAAGGAATAAACAATGTGTGGAAATGTGGAAAAAGCAAAATTCCTTCAACTCTTACGATAAAGCCAAGTCACGCCCGCTACTATTGCTGAAAATGATTGATTACTCTTCTTTAAAGAAAAATAATGTTTTTTTTAGTGAGAATGTGTTAAACTTTTTCAATCTTCTGTGGTTGGCTTGACCTTCACGTGGACTCGCGGCCGCAGATACCGTGGGATGTTCTAAATTCCCAGTCTAGAAGCTTGGGATGGGAAGAGAGAGCTGATCTCCGGCAGAGATCATAACCCGAGCGCCCGTGGTTATCACTTCACACCACATAAATCGCTTCAGGGTACCTGTAATGAATTTCATTCGGGTCGGAAACCTTTGGAGCTCCGCCTTCCAGCGTCTGGTGGTGGGCTTTAGGTTTTCATTTCACTATCTCTCCTATTCTACCCCTCCCTCTTTCTATCCCTTGACTTTTGACACTTACGTTCGAAACCTTCATAGTGGTAGTAGAAGGGTCAGTGGAAAGTTATGGGAATAGCCAGAGAAAATAGGGATACTATTTGTGAATGAAAATCTCCCGTGGTTTCCTCTGAAAGATATCATGTAAGCTCATATGCGTGGCTCAGTAACGTTTGGCAGGTAGGTAAATACAATGTGAAAGAATGAGTGGTTAGTACAATATTGACATTTTATGAAAAGGGCTACCCTAATTCAAATTTCACCAGTTGAAATGACTGAACTGAAAGCTTTTCTGAACTGTAAGTTTAATAAATCGACGATTCACGATTCAGTCGACAAATCTTAAATAAAATGACATTTTCGTAATAGAAAAACTAAAGTCCGAGTTTTATTTGAACTTGCAGCTGAGAATGAATGTTTTGATTTACTAGATGAGTTCATTTTTTATGCTCATGATGGTTAATGGCATCCATAGTCAGTACTGTAGTTCGATTGAAAACTATTTGATTTTATTATGATCTTTATACTTTCTTGTGCCTTAATCTTTGACTTAAAGAAGCCTTTACTTTTAATGAAATTTTTTAAAGAGTTGATTCGTCTCAAGTATAATCAAGGAAATGTATTAGTCCCTTCATTATTTTTTTTTTGCTTCAAGTTTTAAGAATACTGAGATCACTATCTTTTTATCTTCAACGCAAAATGAAATGGGATCCTGGAAATTAGGCATACTTGTATGTTGTACCTCCTTTATTATAATATATCACCATTTTTCTGTAGTTGTGATTGTTTTGGACTCCATAACTTCTCCATCAACAATTACCTAGCGCTTTTATCCCGGTAATCACATTTATGTATTCCATACGTGTACGGAATACTGCCGTAAGAATCGAAGATAGTTGATCTACGGCCATGGTCGCTCGAGTTTGCTTGGAATCACGCCTCTCCGAAAACGACTTTTTTTACGGTTTCACGATTTTTCATCTCCCCACGAGTTGAATCATTGCCGTGCGAGATGCGGGGGCGCGCGCGTATATATTCATGCAGAGGTGGGTGGCGGGCGCGAGGGCGAAAAAAAAACGGGCAACGCCTTTTCCTCCCCTCTTTATTTTTAATCCGCATCAATCGGATTGCCATCCTTTTAGCCCCTCCCTCCATCCCCGGTCACACACACTTGCGTGCTTGTATATTTCATTCCCGAAATCCCTTCATTGACATGTGCAGACCTTTCTGAAAAATGAAAACCGTGAAAAAATAAATGGCCAAAGAACCTGTCACCTTCCATCATCCTTTCCATACACGTTCCCTTTCTTCGGCTCCTCTCCCTCTCTCTCTCTATGATAAGCCATCTACACCCTTTTGCTTGCGAACTTTTCACATTTTTCCTTTGTTTCTTTTTCGTAATAAAAATTACGATGACCTGTATGGAAAATCGCATTTGTCTCCTCAGACCAGGACTCTGAAATGATATTTAAGTCATGAAATGAAGCAATGAAAATCCTGATCCGGAAAAGCAGATATATATATTTCTCAGTATTTTGATAACAATTATTAAGGTATCACTTAACTGTTAATATTTTTTTTCACATGGTATGAATAAACCCCTTTCCCTTGGGCTCCAACCTTGTCGCGGTGGAAAGGCTTGCGCGTTCCTATGACCCCTAGAGCTGCACTGGTGGGATTAATTTTAAATTATTCCCGGTAGGGCCACTCATGCCAGATAGGTCGTAGGGTAGAAGCCAGACGAAAGGCAGTCCACGTTATGGTGTCACGTGAAAAACACTGTTGGAATGGAAGTGGGAAACCCTACCAACTATATCCTCCCTAAAACCATGGAGTACAACCAAATGAGCCTCGGAATCTCATCGACCGGGACCCGTCCACAAAGGGCGGGTGTCGGTTACGGCAGCGAGGTCGGCAAGGTCCTCGGGGTTGTCAACATGCGAAATCCTTGCAGAGACTTATCATCATCATCAGCAGCAGCAGCAATGAAGAAAGAAGAAAAAAGACAAGAAGATGGAGAAGAAGAAGTCGGCTATAAATGTAGGGACGTATAATGTGAGGAAAATGATGAGGGCGGGGAAGTTAGAAAATATCAAAAGGATAAAGGGAGGATAGATATCTTAGGATTGTGCGAAGTGAGGTAGAGGGATGGGAGGACTATTGGAGTGATGGTTATATGGTTATATGTAGTGGTGGGGAGGAAAGCCAGCGAGGGGTAGCTTTAGTATTAAACGGGAAAACGGGTAAACCTGTGGTAGGTATAGATCAGGTAAGCGATAGGATTCTGGTGTTAGAAATTGAGGCGCGGCCCACCAATCTTATGGTGGTTCAAGTTTACATGCCCACTAGCAATCATAGGGTGGAAGAAGTTTATGAGGTGTATGAACAGCTCGAGGAAATAATAAGAGACACCCCGGGTAAGAAAAATCTGGTAGTGATGGGGGATGAAGCTATCGAATGCAGCTGATGACCGTTTCCTACCATGCGGTTAATCCTGCCGCTAAATTTTTCACGATTAGATGATGTAAATCAATGCTTTTTTTAAATCAAATATTGTATTTTGATATCCTTTGAGCATAGACGTGTGCATCAAAAGTATTGTGGCTCTTGTCTGACACTTATGCCCTGAATAGTACCAGTAAATGCTGTTCAACTTATGGTTTTATTCCCTTTGGATGAGATCAGATGTGATCTCGTGTGGATTAGGGATGATTTATGTTGTCACAACTACCCTGAAATTACGCTGCTGTGAGGCAAAAGGACCCACTATTATTTATATTACATTGAGTACGATACGAAGTAGCATCTTCATTTCCTTTTTTGTCACAACTTAAAGCTTTTTTCTTTGATTTTACAAGTATCCTGCGCAAGTATCCTTATAGATAACAAAATTGGATAAAATGCTGGATTTTGGAGCCTCGGTTTTGTATTTGATGCTGTTGTCACCTTCTAGTTTCTTCTGAATGTAGTTTGGGGTGAATATATGGATGGACATTGCAGATGCATTGCATCCTCAATTAGCTTTTCAAGCATGGGAGTAGATTCTCATTTTTGCACCCTCTCCCTTACTCTACATGTCGATTGGAATAACACTTAAAATGAAACCAACATATCAACGGCGATAAATTGACCACTTTGCATTTGGGAGGCAATTTACATATAAAGAAAACTGCAATTAAGTAAAGGTATGATAATTTTTAATCCGAACCACACACACAAATTTTTATAAAATCATAGAGTGATTAATTTTACTGAAAGTTGCTTTAGGATGCCCACAAGTCAACCTAATTTTCATTCTTGAACTGATGCTGGTTTTCAATATGTAGTATATGTTTTTACCGCCAGTGGAGCCAATGTTGGCATATGTACTTTCACAGTCTCATGATTACCCAGATTGGCCTAAGCTGACTTGTTAAACTCCTAAGCGAATAAAACCTACGGTGAACGCAAAATACCAACAAAAACTGATTTAGGAATTTTTATTAGGAAGGCAACGAACTAAAATACCCACTGCAAATAATAAACAAGAAATATTGGTATGATATTTTAATTTTCATTGCTAGAAACTAAAATAATAATAACATCCTTGATCGAGGGATAGTCCCCTATTCCTCTCTCGGGTTGCCCTTCAATTTCTACCATTACATTTTCCCTGCCTAATATATGATTGCGATAGAAATTATTCACGACTTGACATTGACATTACCGTATAATAATTTCCTGTGTTTTCAACGGTTTGTGAGATATTCTCTAGCATCACAAAAGAAATTCTCCAGGAATGCGATGCCAAACTCATCAGTGGAGAAACAGGAAGTGTATTCTGTTAACCCCAAAGAGAAGAGTGGGTAGGGGAGTCCTCTCAACCAAGCCTTTGACTGCTTCGTTGAATACGCGCGGTCGGAAATAATGACATTCGTGTTCGGAGCCCTCATCCCACATTTTATGGTACTCTGGGAATGTCGTTAATGTGAGTGAGGATAGACGTGGAGAGTGGGAGAAGGGAAGGAAGTGTTATGACTCACACTCACAGACGGATACTGTGTACACACACTCAAACTCTTGGACCTCGTCGGCGGATTCCTTTCGCTTCGTGAGCGAGACTTCGCCTATCCGCATTGCGGGACATTCGTTGGCCATCGCGGCGAGCTGGCTGGGGAAACGAGGGGTTTGGGTGGGGAGGTAGAGGGCGTAAGTGTAGGGGGGGAGGGGTTAGGTATAGAAAGCGGCTGCCGAAAAGAAGTCTACGAGGAGAAGGGGAATGGGGGCAGAAGTTGGAGGTTGAGGCGGTCAGGGAGGGGAATGGATAGGTTATGGAGAGGGCCTAGCAGTGTTGGGTCTGAACGTCTAGTGGGGTCGAAGCTGTTTAAGAGATTGAAGGAGGCGGGCAGGTTTGTGGAGGCTGGCGAGCTGGTGCTACTGGGGAGCCAACTGTAACTGTACTGTTTTATATCCCCACCGGCCGTCCTAGTGCTTTCATTTACAGGTAATACGTATCAGTGCTATGGCTAATGTCGTAGGACTATCTAGGGCACTGGTAATAGGGCACTGGTAATGTCGTAGGACTATCTAGGCCACTGGTAATAGGGGAAAGGCTTTCGGGATATGGAGCGCGTGTGTCCATCTTCGTAGACGACAGTTTCGCCAGCATTGCCGCTTGGTTCTTAAGGTTGATGAAATGTAGAGATGTGGTTTCGACCGTCTTTTACACTCATGTCTAGGTGTCTTCTCATTGGTCCATATGGGAGAACGGAGACCTCTCATTGGCCCGTATTCCCTGGCGTTTCGCTTTTTCTCCCGAAAGCCTTCAAGCAATCTTTTCTATGAGTTGAATAGTTCGTATCCATCTTCCCTACGTGGATTTCATAATCCCTATCGCCTCCCTAATGTTACGTGGATAGTTTATTTTCTCAGTGGAAATTAATTTTTTTCTTAAAACCACATCATTGCACTTCATCGACCTCAAGAAGCCTGTGCGAAGATGTATGGAAACCTCTCCACAAAATCTACACACCACCGCGAAAGCCCAGACAAGGATTGCACTACTGATAGGTTCAGCTGTTCGTCTGGAATATCCCCCGCGTTGAGAAATCTTTATTTACCTCATGTGTCGTAAAGGATCTGATTTGCATCTTTCTATTATGAAGTATGCAGAAAAAAAAACAAAATGAGGAAACTGGAATATTCTCAAAATGACTACGCCAAAAGTTCCTTTTAAGCACCTTTAAAGAATGACTTGAAATATTAGAAAACGTTTTCTGAAGAAATTCCTTTTAGGTAATAGAAATTCCACGGAAGAATCTCTTTCCTCCCTCCTTTGTTAATTATACATCCTCAAGGCATAAAAAATCTCTAATTCGTGCGATGCAAAGCATGATGTACAAGTACCAATCCTAGCATTCTTGGCATTTTGTAACGGAAACTTTAACTAAGTGATCTTAAGAGACTTAATGCTTAGGACTCAGTTGAAATTGTGATTCTGTGTATGAATTAAGACGCTTTCTCCACACAGATAGGTAAGAATCGTCCTCTGTAACGCTATGCCATCCTATAATTGGAGAAAAAGTGGCCATTCTTTAATTTTTATTTAAATAAAAATATTACAATGAATAAAAATTAATTTAATTCATGGTATCTCATCATTGCCAGTAAATGATTTTGCTATTAGCAATGGTTAAAAGCTTATTTTTCATAGCAGCTTTGTTAAAAGTTACTTATAAAGGATTTTGCTCCTTTTTTATTCTGGAAATCTCCGTCAATTATCTTTTATTTCATCCAATTCATTAACGAACTTCGTCGCTAATGGACACTAGCCTGACACTCATTTTCAATGCTTGGCTCATATTTTATCCTTGAGTGGCATCTCCTATTTCTATTCTTTTATTACCAATTTTCCTCGTTATTTATAAGAAGAACGCTTAGTAAATGCATTAGATTCGGTGGTAAACATTTGAATATTTTATAGTTTTTTATATTTTCTTCCGCGACAGTCTCAATTTTTGCAGTGCTGAATTTCCATTTGATGAATCGCTTCTCTCGTTAGGATGCGTGAAAACGTTTTTCTCTCTTTCTTTACATTTTGTTTTTATTTGAAGACTGCGGTATCTGGCATAGCATGTATCTTTGCTGGTGAAATGATATGCCTTTGGTTGATACATGTATTTCATGGTTCATTACCGTTGAATGAGAATGTTGCAGCTTCCTTTCGGCGAAGAATTGGTTTTTTAGTTCTATGAAGTTTATAAAGTGGGGCATTCTTGGCGGTAGCATATACTGCGTGTATATGGGTGCTTTTTTTAGAGAATGATTGCAACTGTTGCAATGGTTGGTAGTGATAACGCATTGCTTGTTGGTGAACACTAATCCCCTACATATACCATATAGGTATCTTGCTGCGTATGGTACAGATCAGTTAAGATTTTAAATAGCCTAGAGAAATGAATAAAATTCATATTCGGAGTGTTATATATAAGTGTCTTTTTAGAGCTACTGCAATGAAAAAATGTTATGGGCCCGTCACGGTTAAGTTGACACACTTGGAAAGTTTTGGAAAACTCACCCTTAGGATGAATAGAAGGATATTCTTGGCCGGTGAAGGAAATGGAGTTATAATGGAAGAAAACATCTCTTCTCTCTTGGTGGTCATCGGTCGGCGGGCGATCTTTCAATGAAATACTCTCGGTCTAGACAATTCACCATCAGTAGGTCATTCACCCGAACACTCAGAAAAAGCGACGGCCACTCACCCTACAATATTCTTCTTCGGCCCTTAAATTTCCGAAATCACCTTCATGCGGTTTTTGAACCATTCTATTAAAGAAAATGTATTTGATCTTATTCGTTTCATAATAATTGAATCGGAAAAATTGAAAGTAAAAAGCAATTTCAAAGAATTCTTTTCGGCATATGGAGGAAACCTCAGGATAAGGGTTAGAAAAAAAAATATATAGACCTCCAACCATGCAGTCTAGATAGAAAGCTCTGGCGTCTCGTGCCCAGTGGATTGCATAGCTGAGAATTTTTTAGGCCGAATGAAATAATATAGGGGAATACGGGGTAGATCGGGGTTCGGGGCAGAATAAGGTTCGGTTTTTTTTGCGTCTAGAAGGTGCTGTCAACTATAATAACTATAATAGCTAGTGACTATAGCTATCAGAGAATGTTTGAAGTAGATTATTGCAAATATTATTATTATAGCTGTTATTGCTCATCTTCTGCAGCCAAGTTGGTGGGATTAATTAAGTGTTATTTCGTGAAATGTGAGTTGTGTGAATTTTTGCTGTTGTTTTCTAGCTTCGGAAAATTTTGCATCGATGGCAAGTCATATTTAAGTGTTTAAATCAAAGTAATTCTTGGTATGCGTTTGAAGTACGTCTAATTATCCTTATTTACTTATAACTGAACGTCTGACTTAACGTTGTTGTCGCGTGTCAGTTCCTAGGTAAGCGTAAACGTTTTATTGGGGCAGAACGGGTGAGGCGGAAAAGGGAGGTAAGAAAAAATGGGAAAAAGAATGATGGGATGAAGAAGCAACTCTATGTTTATACTGCGGCTATTTTGATTCAAAATCAGTTGAAGACTGGGTCGTTTGCTCCATTTGCAAGAAATTGGCTCACAATTCGTGTGCAGGAGTGGAAAGTGAACCAAATGAATCTGTACTTGTGTGTGAATGTTGCGATTAGGCTTCAGAAATGGCTAAGTAAAAGTGTATTGCACCTAAAAGTTCATTCTTACTGGAAGGTAAGAACATACATGTTGATTTTTCCTTTTGTTTATATATTTAATATGTTTTTGTAATTCATTTTCACACTGCCCCATTCTGCCACATACCTGGGGCAGAACGGGGCAAATGGCATATTTTTTCGCTTTTGGGAAAAGAATGTAATTAATACTTTTTTCGCTATATAATTACATTTTTGTGTTCTGTGCATTTCAATAGGTCTATTTAAATGTAAGGTGATTTTATTAAACCGTTATGTGCTTTTTTTAGTGTTTTAAACTTGATACCCCATTCTGCCCCGGGTTCCCCTATTTCAAATTAATCTCATTGTAGAAAATGCATTGGGTTCCTTAGCAAATTTCTATCTCCATTTCAGTTGCGATAACTTAGTTATAATGTTTCCCTAAGCTTAAAGTTACTGCGCCGTTTCGCCTCATCGAACGTACTTGCTCATATTTTCTCGTCGATGAAAGCAATGAATTTATCGGCATTGGCGCTTTTCATATGAGATATTTCTTAGGTATCGATTTTAAGCTCAACTGTTCAATCCTGGTGTGTAACGATTTGAGGAATTAAATAAGTTAATTTGCACTAGATACAGGCTTCAGCATAACTTAGCAAATTAAGGACAACCCATTCTCTTCGTAGCCCATCCCTTACTTTTTTACTCGTCGCTTTACGCTTGAAGGTTAAATTTCAAAATTTCAGTTGTATCCCTTAAAGCAGTTATGAGTTTTTTTGTTGAAATTTCCTTGAATGAGTGCTAACCATTACGATTTAATAATTCAGAAGCGTTGTAATGCTGGAAATATGTATCTGATAATATTAAGTATTATTAATTAGAGTTCTTCATTCATTAGGGTTGCCTCGATTTTTTTCTTCATTTTATGCCTAACATCTGAATGATGAATGAATGAATGCTTAGAGATCAGAAGAATTACTAGTCTGCAGAATTTTCGATGGCTGATTTTTTCCACATCCTTTCAGGTGCCAGTCATGAGTCACTAGCTCCAAATTCCGCCTCAAGATTAATAGGATAAAAATTATCTTCTCGGTGGAATGTGTACCCGATAAAAAAAAGATTCTTCTCCGCAGGCAGTTTAAAATGCACTCTTGTGTAACGGTTTTAGATTAAGCAATTTACCATGCCAAAGTTATTGAGTTGGGTCGTAAAATATTTAATGATCTGGTCTAGACGTAGAACATATTGCCGGTTGATTGCCGAAGTTAAAAATGATGATTAGACTAACTATTTTCGTAATTAGATCCAGTTAGTCTTTTGCTATATGTGCTTCTGACATGTAAGTAATTTAATCTTACGCACTTCTGCAAAACGGGAAATTTCCATAATTCCCGTGGTCATTCGTTGGCCTTATTCTAATATTTGGCGAACACCCATCCTTTCCTGTCGTATTGAACCATCGCTGGTGCCAGGAACCACTCCTCAATCGGATTCGGGTCAAAGAAATCCTTCCGATTGAATTTTTTTTGGTTCCTTGGCCATCTTCGTTGCCTCACCTATTGAGCGCAAATGCATGTTTTCTTTTGTGACCAAAAATTTTGCTCATGCGTAAATTATTTTATCATCTGGGTTCGAAATAGGATGCTTGGCAGTTATTGAAGTGTGCAATGGCGATCTTAGAAAATATGTCCCATGATATTACTAGCGTCGGTATTCAAGGACCTATTGGAATGAAAACTCTGGTAATGACTAGATCCTCATCTAATATTCTAAAAGAATGGAATGATTACGATTTTGAAACTGTGATAATTCACCGACATACTTTGCAAATACCATACGTTTTTTCCCCAATCAAAGCTCCTTAATGGAGGGAATACCGTGAAAGATTGGCTTATGAAACGTTTCGTTGAGGGATACCATTCATATTATGCGATGCCTATGTCGTTTTTGCGACATTTTATTGTTAATGACGCGGATAAAACTTCACCCTGCGCCCTGGATTCATGGCCATAATATACAACGAAGTGAGCTGTTGGTTAAAGAATTGAATTTTTACTGTCCAAAACATCCTGCCCAAACCCTATAGATTTTCAAGAGTAATGGCATGATGTGATATAAATGCGAAATACGCTCCGAGGTTTCTGAATGCATATAAGTTTTTTTTAATAAATAAATTAATTGAAATTAATGCCGGGGGCTGTTACTTAAGACGCATTCCTGTTAGGTGAACCGAAATTTGCCATATGTAGAGGCTTGTTCAAGTGTTATTCACTTATTTTTACAAAATTATTACATGATTCACCATTGCTTTTAGCGGAGGTAACGCAGTTGTCCCAATGTCTTCTTGATATCTAGTCAATCCATTTTGATAATTTATTCTGGTGGGAAAGAATACATAAGCAAGCGCATTGCAACCTCTTAATATATAAAACATGATCATGATCCAAATTACCTTCATTGTAATTTTGGTTATAAACTCGCGATTATCATGGCCTTTTTCGACGGTGTTCTGGGTGTTTCCTATCCTTAGAAGTGGCAGAATTGATACATACATTTGAATTACATTGAATTGTTTTATACATGTGCGTCATTTACCATTTATAAGTGATGGGCGAGATCACTATGGGAAAGATGAGATCATCACGTAGAGAGTTGGAATTATAACAAACTCGTAATATTTCAATTGTTTTCTACATCTTTTCTGAATATGGTAATGAGATTAATTTTACATTAACTAGAATAACCGGAGAAATATGAATCAGAAATGTTGTTGTGGGACTGATGGACGGTTTCCCTGAGATATTGTTTTATACATATCCTGTATCATCTACCTATATTTTGCTTCGCTAACAGGCTCAAGTAAATCACCACCTCTGCTACCCTCTCCAAATCCACCTTTAAGCGTAGGAGACTGCTAAATATAGCGAGAATACCAATGAAGATAAAATCTCAGAAGTACGCTCGTATGTACTTCAGTTTATTTTTTTTTAAATAACTGCCGCCTAACTATTTCCTCTCATTTTGCAGCTACTACGTAGCCCCAGTCAGGTCAAGTTGGATCGTTGGCAACATTAGTTACGGTGGTGGAAGCTTGGAAAAAATCATGTACGTTTTTTGTTAGTTAGCTCTCGTGGATAAGATAATTTTTTTCAAATTTTGCTGCGAATGTTAAAAAAATATCTACATTCCCTATGAAGGGAGAAGTCTTATAATTTTTTTTAGCTGGCGCCTCTGTGCTTTATAGCACCGGCTGGCAAAAATGTATCCAGGGTCGGCTTTAATAGCTGCATCGCGCTATTTTTTATGAGCATGTCGCTGCATGAAGGAGTGCTTAAAAAAAAGAGCAGGAAGCTGCATCGTGGCGCCCGAGGATGGTTATGATAGCAAATGCTGTCGCTTCATTACAAAAAATGGAGGGAAACATATTTTATGGTTGAGACGTGGCGAACTGTGCATGGAAATGCAAGACCGTTGCGATGAAATGATAATATTTTTTTTCCTCCAGGAAAACACGGTGGAAAAGTCAAGGTGGAGAGTATTGTGGTAGCTCTTATTTAGCTTCTGGTACATGTATAAACCGTACTACTGAGAATTAAGGAGATATTATTTACTAGTCGACCATATCCTGTGTTTCTACATCGAATCGGTAGAAAAGAATGAATTGGTTGATTAAACAGAGGAGTAAATAAGTGGTGAATAAAATTACGGAGGTAGAAGTTGGACTGCTCAGGAATTAAAAATGCTAGGACTTAAGGGATTGGGTATGTTACGCAGAGAATGATTGTTGTATTGATATATTTAAGGTGCTAGCTAGTATACATGGATAGGGCTCAGCATATGATCCCCCAATGTCGTGTTGCGTATTTAGTGCAATTGGGCTAGTCATGTACTATGGTAGTGGTGATTTTCGGTAAATATGGATTAGTCACAGGTTACAGAAAGTGCCGCGAAATGTTAATTTTCCCTTTAAACCTTGAGCCAATGTCAACATGGGTTGCTTATACCTTAATGTACCATTAATTATATTATTTGAATATTATACCAGAAAATGTAGGTTTAGATGAAGAAAGTCGGAATATGAAAAGACTTGATAGTAAATAATCGTTTGGTAATTGCAAATAATTCTTAGATGGAATTATCCATTATAATCACGCCAATCCTAAATATTTCTCAGCGTTGAAATATAGCCCTAAAAATTTCCAGCGACTGGTACGTACAACTTTCCAACCGAAAACCAACCTAACTTTTGGTATGGCTCAACTAGGAGGCTCTTTTTAGTGAATCACTTGATATTATGATACTGAAATCGGTTGAAAATAATATGAAATTATTTTGAATGAAAATGAATTCCAGAGTTAAAAATGATTTTTTCAACCCTGGAATAGAAAAATGCTTTTAATTTTCTGATAGGTCATCAATATAAATTCATTTTATTTTCATTCAAAATAATTAAACCTATTAAAACTTCTCTACCAGTTTCAAGCGTTTAAGTGGAAACAGTATAAAAAAATGAAAAAAATGTTGCCATACGGCGTGATGTGGTGTGATTCCCCATATTCTGAAACTGGATCAGCTTGATGTATCGCCCTGAAGTCGAGTATGTCTTTAGTTATGAAGCAACATCATGTAATTTAATTTTTAGAACTTTTGAGGCTGAACAATGATGGTTTTACATATGATGGTTTCATATGAACAATGATGGTTTCATACAGTATCTAGGAAACAACGTAATAAATTTATCAGGGGATGGATTTTAGCCAGTGTACTTCAGATAACTTGCATTAAAAATGACAGAAAAAAACGAGAAATTGGCTACATTCCAGTCATATCTGGAAATATCCACATTAAATGGTCAAGGAGCATCAGGAAAGTTCTATCCGGTAACCATGTTCAATATTCTTTTATTACCAACCACAGGTGTTGGTAATAAAAGAATTCGTTTTTGAAAAAAGCATTCTACTCGAGGCTAAAGTTAGTGTTTGAAACATTCATAGTTTACATACATTTTATAAAATAACTGATTGATTCATATGAATACTGCGCTTATAACACATGGACATTTTTACGACTCCACCCTCGAAAACCTGGCATTGCGCTTGAATTTATATTGTCTCTTTTTAAACCATCCGTTTCGTAATCAGCTATAATTTTGACTAATGAGCCATCATCAAGTTTGTATCTATATGCGATAATCTATAAAATAACGTTAACTTTTAGGGATTCATTTTCTGGAGAAATGCGTGTGAGATTCCCATTTGCTGTATTCTTGATATGAAGTCCATTACGCACCGTTTCCAATATATCATGGTAATATTGTGGAGGCAGTGAATCTTGTTATCTTTTTTTTTGGAAATAAATACATCAAATGGCTTTTGGAATACGTAAAAGTATGTGGATGAATCGACCTATCTGGTCCTTTATGGCCGGCTCGTAAAAATTAAAGCAAAGCCAATTTCGCAGCGTCTCTGTGAAACGGTGGTCATTATTTTCCATCGGGCTCAGCTGTTTTGTAATATTTATTACTCATCGAAAATGCACGTGGTAAACCTTAATGCACTCTTTTTTAGGGTCTTAGTTTGAAATGAGGAGCAAGATATTAGAGCTATGCTACCTTTCCCATGTCACATTATCGTAACTCATAAGTTTCAGAATAATCGTCGGCTATTCCTATTGTTGTCGTGAGTGCCTATAAAACGCGTTCGAAGAATGAATATTTGAGTATATCACCTCTAGTTTTGATTTTAATGTCTACATAGTTACGTTTCGGTTGAAAATATTGCATGGCATGTGCCTGGGTGGTGAATTATTACATGGAATAGTCACATTCCTCTTATGTTATTACCCTCGAACTCTCTTTTCTCGTATGCGGTCTCTAATTTTTTTCGCCTTCATTTATACTTGAATACTTGACGTACTGCTACTACGCATGATAGTGTATTGCGTTAAAATTTCCTTCCATGTTGAGTGATATTCAAACTGTTAGCCAGTATATATATTGTATTGTAATCTTTAAACGACATAAGTGGTAGATGTTATTGCGTTTAAGCTGTTCAAAATTACTCAAGACGTGCTCATCACGGCTAAGTTCGAGTATGATGTCCTTATTGTTGCGCAAAAGCGTGATTAATGGTATATGAGACGTAAGATGAATGATTAAATCAGTGAAAAATTTTCATCACAGTTGAAATTAATTCTGAATCAATAAACAGTCATTCCGTTTATCATGTTACATTCCAAATAGTAAAGCTTCGTTGGAAACCGGGAAAGTGGAAGGACTCAAGAAGTAGCCATGACAGATTTCCAGTCATTTTAGTGTTAGCAAGGAATAAAGCTTGGGTCATATTTATAGGAAGCTGTTAAAATTCTGTATTTTAAAGCTGGGATGTAAAAATAAGTGTATGTAGTGCATCCAGGCTGTGTTTCCTTATGCGTCATTACAAAGCTCTTGTTCACAGATTGTAAAGGATGTTCCACCGGCTTTCTTATTTCATGGAATATCAGGCTGATGAGGCAATGAGCTTGCATTGCATCGGGCATTTGTTAAAATAGTATTTCCGGTAACTCACTTTTATTAGAGTAAATTTAATTAGCATTGAATACCATTTTCAGGTGCTAGTCATTTGTGGCGGTAGACTTCACCCGGCCACCGGTCACTAGGACAGAAAAATAAACAAACTGGAGTGACTTCGGCTCGGTGGTCGTGCTTCGGCGCCATACTTAAAAACTTGCGAAGTGTATCGGAGTCGTCGCGATTGAAGTACTAGAGGCAGAGAACATATCTCGTCATCATTCCTTTTATCAACCATTAAAAGTGGTTAATTATAATTTTCTGTCTAATTTCATAAATCCTGATCCTATGAAGCAATTGAAGTGAGCGAAGCGCGTGATACAACGTCATTGTATGGATATATTTTCACTCCCTGCCTCTTATGCATGTGATACAAACATATTTTATTTATACTTATACAACCTTAGTAAATTTCGCTCAATTTATAATATTTCAGTGTATATTTCACTGCTGTTCATAAATATTCATACGATGTTCTAAATATTCCCGATAACTTGATAATTGGCAAGGTTATCTAAACAATGTGTTAGATCTCTGCCTAATACCGTATTAATTTTGTTGGAGCCGTACGCTATCCCCAACTGGATATTGCGTCATTCATTAATTAATCGTAGAATAATTAATTTTTCCAAGGTTTTAGACTTCCTTTCTTACATATTTGTGGTTTTTGTGACTTCTGATTTTCCCGAAGAACTATCACTGCTACCACTTATTCGGGTATAAAAGCACATGTGATCTTTTATCTGAAAATTCAAGTGCGTTATAAAAGTACATGTCATTTCAAATTTATTTTTTGCTCTTAATAAAAAAAAAACCTGCCGTCCAAAATCTAATTCTCTTGCAGCTGTCAGCGGCGCTGAGGCACTCCATTTTTATGTCTGTTTCCCTTTGCACGTCATGAAAATCCGATTGAAACTTATGCTTTTCATCATCCTTGCAAATATTTTTGGTGACGTCCATCAAGCCTTCAATTTTTTTGGATTCCATATCTTTTATGCTTTTTAGGAATGCGAGATCGATCAGAACTTTCCATGAATTTGCGTTATAGTAGAATGCATGGAAGGCAGATCCTTTTTTGCATCTGACGGCAGATCCTTTTTTTTTTTACATCAACGCACAATTTAACCTTGCAGCCATTTTTTATTATTACTATACCAAGGAAGTTTTTAGGAATGCATGATATTGAATTTTGAGGGCATTATCTGCATCAGAATTTTTAAGCGAATAGCCTATCAGCATTTTTCTGCGTTCTATGCCGTCTATTATTATATTGGTCCTCCGTTGCTACTATATCTCTTCATATAATTTTAACATACCATGCTGTGATCCGCAGAATTTTTACCATGGGATATTAAAATAACCGACATGACTCCGGTGCTCGTTCCGTGGGATGGAAATTTTTTATTCTATTTGAATAGAGAAAAATATTCGCTGGCTCTTTTGTACTAATATGGTTTATTTTTGATCCCGTGAAAGGGTTAAAACGGCGCTCTTGTTCTCGGATTCTACGCTAGGAATTTAATTAGGGAAGTTTCCCCTTTTTTGGCCTATGTGCATATTGGGGAGAAAGTCGGTGTCACTGGAAAGAGCTTGTGGCGAGAGAAAAAGAGGTTACATCATTATTTTAGGAATTTATGGCTCTTTGTTTGCGTGCTATATAGGTTCGTCGATAGTTTTACATGTTATTCATTTATTTTTGGAATAGAACGGCACTGTTTTAATTAAACAGTTTAGGTTGAAAGACTTTAAATTTGTTACAGTCATGCGGATTGAAATCTGTAATTTATTGATAGTGCATTTAGGGAAGGCACTGGGGCAATGGTGGGGAAGGTTTTGGTGTTAAATGGTGAAGTGGCGTCGGGGTACAGTTCTCTCCGGCTCCAAATCGAAGGTCACGGGATCGAGTCCGGGAAAAGGGTATTTGTGATCGTTCGTTTTTAGTTTTTGAATATTACCCATTCTAAAAGGTCACATTGATGCTGTTTTTGGGGCGAATGGATAATAAAAAAGATATATAAAAGGATAAATGTGGAAGTTTGACTAAATGTGACATTCTTTTTGCGGAGAAATGAAAACAGCCAGATGAGCGAGGATTGCTTGTGACTTAGGATGGCCGAAGATTGTGGAGAGGGGGCACACCGATATGCAGGATCCGGGAATGGGAGAAGAGCATATGGTCACAACGCAATATTTTTTCCGGCAGTTAACTCTGTCCTACTTTTGAAAAGTTTTAGAATTGGTATATGATTTGTCTACAGTAGGAAATACATCGCGTTAAAATAGTTTAAATGGTTGATTAAACTAATTTTTTCTAACCATTCCCATACATTTTAAGCACGGGTGTTTGTTTTGAAACTCTATCGCTATCAACAGTAAAAAAATGGATTAATGAGCCCATTTTCATTCACCTGGCTGCTTTTACTCATTCACGGAAACAATCTCATAGGGAGTCAACCTAGTTTTTACACCCTTTTTTTGTCCAACGTTCCACGACATAATTACCTTTCCCGCAGAGTTTTACTTCCCCTCTCTTCATTTTCTAATCTACGCATAACCTGCCACGGAACAACTCTGCGCCTAGAATGTGGTAGAGAGGTTCCGAATACTTGATTCGCTTCCATTAGTGTGGAGTGTGCATTACTGGTATTAGTTTCAATATGAATGAATGTTATATCAATAAAATATCCCATAGAAGCGGAAAAAAATATTTTTTCTGATTCCGACGTTCACGGGGAAGGAGAAATGGTTGCTCCAAATTCATAAAAAAATGTTTGCTAACCGCCTACAGCATTAATGAAAGATATATTACATCCTTGATCCTGTGCACTCTTCATTCATTATTCCACGAGACAGTAATTCAGTACAGATTCCATTCAAAGAGGCTATTCCACACGGATATGATTTTGGTTTAGAGCTATGCTTTCAACAGTTCAGACTTTGCCTCAGAAAATCAATTTCCAACTTTATATGTGGGTTTTTATCTATGTGAGGAAAAACCTGTTAGTAATTCAAATTCCACTCTGACAGCATTGTCATTAATTGACGAGCGTAATTAATTGAACGTCTTTAGTGTGCATTCCAATGTGGATGAAGTTACGCCATTACTTGATGCCTGGCGTTCGGCTTTGTGGCAACATCGGCTTTATGATTTGGTAAATAATGAGCGGTAAAACTCACACTTCTATGAAAGGTGATCTTAGGTAATACTGTTAAAAGTTGCATTGGAGCTCATTTGTTCTCATGTGCCCTATGTACTCTGTACAGATTGTCTATTAAGATAACACAACGTTTCTTCTATATTCCTTCTTTAAAGTTTTAACCAAAAAATTCTGCAATATATATTTAAGAATGGATAGAATCAGTCGTGGATATTTCCATCAGTGATAAATGGCGCTTCTAAATATTTTAATATTTATTTTTATTACTTTTCTATTTTATTTTAACATTGGTTTATAGGATTTAAATGTTTAACTCCAATGGATTTCTAAGTTTCAGAAGCTTCATTATTCATCGCAAATATTTCTATTTTTAAATATTTCTTATTTCTTCAAAACGCATTTTTCATGTGCTTTTTTATTCTCTCGGATTTTCATCCCACATGCGTCCAAGTTTTTATGAGAAGCGGTGTAAAGTTCTACAAGGCCGTATCTGAAACTTGATTCTACGCATGTTAAGTGGTAATGTTCTGTAACATTTCCCCTGATTTTGTATTACACAGTGGGAAAGTCGGAGATTGTTGGAATGGGGTTTTCTCCTCCTTCCGATTACGTCGACTTTGATTGGGGTGCTGGGGGCTGTCTGCTGGATTTGCTCTCGAATGAAACTGGGGAAATGCGCGGTTGAGTTTCTTTTTTTTTGGGAAAAGAATTCCCGTGCTCTAGTGATGCGCAGTGATACGTTTAGAATCGTTCTTTGGTTCTCTCCTTCTAGACGCGACGCCTTGGGTTAAACAGCTTGGAACGCGTTAGGCGTGCATTTTCAAGAGTGGAGTTTAGCTGACGCTTTCGCGAGAAGATGACGGCTGGTACTACTTAGCCTCATTGGAACTTCCCTCTTCTTGTGTGTGCTGGCTCTGCCTCTAGAGAAGGGTAGGTAGGTATTATTATTACTGAGAGGAAACGTAATCCGGGGCACCCTAACACACGTTCCCGGGGAGGATTCTCAGAAAATGCTGGAGGTTTCTTGCTAAATAGGTTCCTGCTCTGCGAGGAAACACATTTTCTGAATGGGATAATTGGATGCCAACACGAAATGCATGTCTTGAGAATGAGGTGCGCTCACAATTTCTTTTCCGGACGGTGATGTTTTGGGCATGTTACGTTACCGATTTCAAGTTGGTCGAAGAAAACGTTTTCAGCTATTTGCGGATGGGAATTTTAATGCCTTCTCAATTGTGATGCTATTTTATGCAATCGACTTATAGGATTTGAAGCAACATTAGAATTTCGTAATTGTATCTATCTGTTCCTTTTTTATCCGTTAATGACAGTGTAAACAATGTTATGTTGTCGCTTATCGGGTGTTAATTTATTCATTATTAGTTAGATAAGGTAAGTCGTCGGTCTAGGCAGTCAACGATTTCGTGGATAGTAATCGTGACACAGGATAAGTTATACGTCATAATAGTTGTTACTATTTTGCAATCCGTTAAATACTTGTATTGATTTGATTTCTTAAAAGTGAATGTATGCCTAATATTTTTCTAGGTGTGTTTCCCAGTTATATTATTTTGCGTCGTCTCATTGTTAAAGTAGGTAATTTCCCCGTAAAATATTTTATCACACAGCTTTAGTAATGTCACTGGGCGCTGGAACAAGGGCCGTTTGAGTAATACTTTTTTATGGAAAGTTATCGGTATCTTTAAATTTTGTCGTGGAGGTAACAGATTACCATAAAACTAAGCACAAGACCTTATTATTGCGAGTCTTATAAAGAGCTGCTAATGTATGTAAGTTGGGGCTTATTATTCATTATGTTTTGATTGGACGCATAATAGCAATTGCATGTTCATCAAAATCGTTCCTGCTTGAGTGAAATGAAAATCATTCGTTTATTACTGAATAATATTTGTCACTGAATATATTATCCAGGGAGAAATTATTCTTTGAGATGGAAAATAGATAATCCAGAGCTCGAGCCTGAATTTCAATTGCCATTGCATTCCGACCAAAGACGTAGGGGCATGGAAAAAAAAGTTCGTCTTTGGAAGTAGAACATTTGTTAAAAATATGCCATTTCGAGCGTTGTTGTTCCCAAATTTCCAAAGTGTCAAACCCAACGACACATATCGGAGGAACCGAGTTCTTTGCGCATGGATTTCATTTTTGGCGGCCTTAGGTTTTCGATTTATTTACGGAAGAGGCTCCGGTCACTGGAGCGAGATTCTCGAAGGCTCGGGAGATATGATTCAATCTCTGAAATAAATCGATCATTAAAAAAACTCATCTGAATTAAACTCACAGGGAGCTGGCATATCTGCAGTTTCCGTTATTATATATATCTGTTATCAGCACCAATCGGTGGGAAAAGAGGTCGGTATGAGTCGAGTTGTCTTTTAGTGTGATTTTTTGATGTGATTTCTGATCATTTAAACAGAAAATGAGTTGTCTGTGCAAAATGTTGGCCCAAACATCAAAATGTTTTCACGGTAGGTCATGAGAAGCTAAGGAAGGGAGATAATGGGGCATAGAAACCCGGTGTCGGCATTAACTCGCTCTAAACGAAAGGCACCAAGGGGACACGGGATAACATTCCATCCAACGGACTGAGTACTGTACCTGAGGTACTTTCTGATCATCTAAACAGAAAATGTATTGTCTGCGCAAAATATTGGCCCAAACATCAAAATGTTTTCACGGTAGGTCATGAGAAGCTAAGGAAGGGAGATAATGGGGAATAGAAACCCGGTGTCGGCATTAACTCGCTCTAAACGAAAGGCACCAAGGGGACACGGGATAACGTTCCATCCAACGGACTGAGTACTGTACCTGAGGTACCCTCCACGAACCTGTCAAGCAGGGATCGGGCAGTCTTAGAAAGATCTTTACCACCGCCGGGATTTGTACCTGGAAGAAATGACTCTAGCCATCAAACCAACCTGGTCCACGGAAACCATTGGTCCGGTGAGAGATCTAAGCGGAGAGATCCTAGCATTCAGAAGAGTAGGGTGTCGCCTTGTGGCGGAAAGAGGAGAGCGGAAAGGTTAATGAAAGCAGTGCAAAGGAGGAGGAATGTACAAGGATGAAAGGGGGTATAGGGGTAGTGTGGGAGGAGCAGTGGAGGAAGAGGAGGAGATTGGAAGTGAAAGTGGGAGAAGTAAGTGAAAGGGAGGTCGCCGCGATTTTATCTCGCGTCGAAGGCGCCCTCTTTCGGAAATGGCGCCATGCTGGGAAAGAATGGAAAAAAACCTTTTCCTCCCCTGTTTTTTCTTACTTCGCAGATTTTCTTTGGCGTGCGAGCGAAGCTCGATATTCCCATCACCCCAATTAACGTCCCTTTGTCACTGATGGCATCAATAGTCAAAGGTCCTTTGTTCGGGCAAATAATCGATCGAGAGTGATACTATAGATAACCTTTTAGGAAAGAGGTTCATGGTATCCGAGGTCGCGAATCCGAAAATTGATTTTCTGCTACTCTGCGTATCAAATTATCATCACTTCTCAATTTTATTCTTTGATGTTTTTCGGTATGCTTCCCTCTTCGATACTTCTTCAGCGTTACTTACATGATGGTTGAAATGCTCCTCATGATGTATGTTAATTTCATAATAAGATTTGTATGGTGGTATAGGTCCTCTGATGTAACCCTCCTATCCAAGGAAGGGATAAAAGTTTGCCACGAATAACTAGTGTATTTACCTATCATTGGGTTGAGGAGTGAAGCCAAACTCTTTCGAAAATTATTAATACCACTTATTATCGTCGGAGTTCATGACTTCTTCTCTCTAATTCAGGGGGTGGAATGTATATAGAACTTGGAGATTTATCCGTGAAAAATATATGTTAACACAAGGAAAATATAAGAATCTTAGTAGCAGCTATTAGATCAAAGTTTAATTACGGTTGAGCACATTCAAACGATGGACCCGCATATTTCTCCGTGTTCCCCTCTACTTACCAACCTAAGTACCCTTTTTTGATGATTCTTAATTGGTCTATTCTAGGTCAATTCCTGATGAAGTTGTTTTTTCTAATTTTGAGAACTCTCCCCTCATCAAGGACATCTTTGGTTACTGTTCCCACCATCCACTCGATGATAAACCCACCGCTGTGTTTCAATTTGTTCTTTTCCTGGAGAGGGATACATGTTCGCACTCTTACTGTAATGGAACCATTGTTTTGGTGTGCCGATATTCGAAATAGTTTTTTTTTTCAAAATAAAAGGACGGCGGTGGAGCAGAAGGGAATAGAGCGAAGGAGAAGGTTAAGAAAACTTTGAGAAAAGGAGGACAAAAGGTGGCCGAGGTTATTATGGAAGTGGCTTATGTGATACCCTGGAATCGCAAGAATTCCTCTGCATCTTCTTTAATGTCACCAGAGTCGCAAAAGTGCCATTTCCTGATCTTTAATTTCATGGTTCTTGGTATTTCTTCGCCATTGGGAGAATGCTTTCATCAGCCCGAAATATGATCGTTTTCGCTTGCTCTCTCCACAGCAGAGGATTCTATGTAAACTTCAATCTAGTTTTTTTTTACATTTTTTCCCAATTTGGCGTTTTAGTTCGGTATAACTTGTGAATTCGGAAGTTATTTTTCTCAGATCAATGATTCGTCTTGGTCACATTTTTTATAAAATAAAACATTAATGTAATTGCTCAACTGTATAAAACTACAACGATCTCTGAATAAAAACTGTTTCTCTCTGGGGAACTCTTTCTTTGGTTGATGTAAGTACCTGACATATTTCAGGATTTAACAATTTTTTTTCATCGTGCTTGTTAACGAGTGAATTGGCTTAATATTCCTAAAAGGGAATTTCGTAGTAATTGTGAAGTTGGAATAAATACATGAAACTATTAATACCTAAATTAGAACTAACGTTCTTTTGCAGTCAAAAAATTATTGAGTCGGTGAAATATGTGTTAAGCATAAATTAATGATATTTGATGGCTAGTAGATGGAATCGTCTCACTTTCGTTTCAAAGAATATATATTATTAAATTATTAATATTAAAACTGTTTCAATTTACTTAACAATATAATTATTTGAAATTTTTATGGCTAATACGCCTTATTCGTTTTTTATTATTATTTAATTTTGTCGTTTTTGATTTTTGTTGCTAATTATTGTGGTATTTAATTAGAAAATGGAGTTTGTAATAAGTGCGGCAAAATTTTATGCTGCGTTCAAGGTGAAAAATGGCGTACATATATCTAGTCATATCGTCGAAATACATACATACACCCTAAATTCACTGATTGCGGAAAAGTACTTGGGCCGTTTAACCCATTATAAACCAATCTTGCTTCCAAGAAGCATGAAAAATAATTAATTTTCAGCTCTATTTAGGAAATATAGAAATTACGTATTATTTTTTTTATGTAAATTTTTATTTACGATTATCTACCACGATAATTATGATTGAGTGCAAAATTTTCAAGTTTTCAAGGTGAGAAATCTTGAAATTTGATTTATCCCAGAAACAGCTCTGGGTTAGGAAGGATTAAGTTGTGAAAAATTGTCTACCCATCTTCAACTTAGTAAAGTCTGGAATTAATTCAAATTCACGTGGTATACTTTTGCCCTTTTTTCGTGAATCCTGGATGGGAAATAAAACCCAGAGTTGGAACCATGGGCGGTAATGCATTTACGTGCGACCCCAGCATTATATTCATTTCGCAGTGGATACTGTGTCATTCTCGGTGGAAATTTTCCTATTCACAGAACTTTTTTTATTGGTGGTGGATGTGAATATGTCCACTTCCGCTCTTAATGGAGCCGTCCTTCTTGCGCATCAAGTTAAAAAATTCTTTTTCCTCCTCGAAGACCGCCATGAATGGAAATGGTGCTATCAGTCGAAAAAATGGAGCTATAAAGGCAAAGTCGAGGGGAAATGGTTCGGACTGATTTGATGAAAGTAAAAGTTAATTAGCGTAGCTGTGGATACCGTTATTTTAGAATTAACTTTTCATCACCTAACTCATTATTTCATTTCCCGATATGCAGCGGTAGGCTGGTAGAATACTCGCCATTCTAGGTATCTATACTGCGTGAATGTTTTATTTTAACTGATCAGATGAAATGGCATTTGTCTAATGTTTGACACTTTGACCAGCCAGATCTTTATTCGCTCATCGTGCTGATTGTTGTTGGTTGGACGAAAATGTGCGATTATAATGGTCTGAAACAATGAAACTCAAAATGGGTGAGATTGCGCTCTCGTATTGTAGATGCTCGCTTAAAGCTGTGGTTTAATTAACCTCATAGATTTGATTTGTTTCAGACAATTGTAATCCCACAATTCGTCCAAGCTTAATTATTTAATGTCCTCAAAAATCTAGAGTATGAAATAAAATGTCAAAAAGTCTACATACCCAAGAAAAACTGTTTTCATGGTAACTGCAGAGCGCATTCAAAACATTTTTTACGATGCTGTAGCTCAGTAACAAAGGAGTTGCGACCCCATTTTTATGGACGAAAAATGCTTAAAAATTATCTCTCCTACCACCCCTTAAGTATTATCAGATACTTCGCGAAACTTCCTGCATTTATGAATCGTGAGATATCGTAATATATTAAAGAATCTTAAGTCTAATAGGTACATAATATATTCTTAGAATCGTGAGCTGGTTGTAAAGTAAAGCTATCCCTTGACATCAGTAGTCATGCAAGGAATATGTAGAAGCCTAATAGAATCAAGCGTACGGGACACATGTGTTCTGTTCAAAGCGGGGCAGGTGAAATTCTCGGATGTTGCGAGATGCGAAATGTTCCTTCTCATCCTTTTTGGGAAGACGCCGAGGAAAAATATGCCCCGGGACCGGACGGGAGTTATTCACGAGACAAGAGATGAATTGCCTCTCCTTATTTTTTTGCGCCTTTTTTATACGGAGATGGGAACCCTGGGATAGCATTCCAAATTCCACTCGTTTCGTACCACCTCCTTCGGGGCTTCACCAGGTATGCATGGAGGCGTTACCGAATAATGGTCCTTATTTACGTGACCAATGGCAACGACGAGGAAATATTCCTCTATCCCCCATATTTTACATCAAGTCAGACTTGTTTTTTGCCTATTCTCGCTTCCAAGATGATCAGCGTTCTTGATCATGTTTTGAAGGAGACTAGATCAAACAGAAGAGCAAAAATACTCATTTGTAGTATGGCTTACTGGTGAAGTGTAAACTTGAGTCAGAATGCTGGTCAGAACGTATACTATTCATTATCTCGCAAAGCTCCTTGAATGCGTTATGGTAAATAATAGATACATATGGCATACTGATAGCTAGAATCGTATCCCGTATGTTGAAGTTATTTCGGGTTTCCCACCGGATAAGGTTCTCCGTCTCTGCCGACGTTTCGATGGTCGTGTCGTCCATCGTCATCAGGGCTTGTCTTTGCATTGAGTGATCCCACTTATATAGTATGGGCTCCAAGTCAGGTGACTCGTGATTGGCCCGCCTTTTTCCCCGGGCCTCGCTGACATATTTAAGCACCGGTTTCCAGGAGTTGCTTAGGGCGTAACCAGCATCACGGTTCATGGTGTTAGTCGTCGTTCGATCCAAGACAATCCAAGACAAGCCCTGATGACGATGGACGACACGACCATCGAAACGTCGGCAGAGATGGAGAACCTTATCCGGTGGGAAACCCGAAATAACTTCAACAACATCATACGCCGGGAAAACCTCTCATCTTTCTTCGTATCCCGTGTCATAAATAGAGCATCTATCTCGCTCGGCGGGCATTCTCGTATTGTTTGAGTTAAAATATAAAGCTCTCACCTCGTATTCTCAGCTTATACAGAAAATACCCTCGTCAAAATTTAAAATGAGAAAAATTTGAGAGATTTTTGAGAATAATTTGAGTCAAATTTTTCTCAAAGGGTTAAGAGCACTAAGTGGCTTGCATGTGGTACGTTTTAATACAACATTTAATTGAGGGAAATATCGTTATGCAACAGTGGAGAAACTCGGAACAATTTTTCGTAGATTCTCGTTGGGGAAGTTCTTGGGATCGTCACCGGGTCAGGAACTGCATTACTGCCGACGTTTCGATGTCCGACTCTGCCATTGTCCTCTCGGCTGTATGTGACTCACATGACTCACTGCCCTGCGGACGATGGCCGAGTCGGATATCAAAACTTCGGTAGTAATGCAGTTCCTGACCCGGTGGTGATCCCGCAAACTCTTTACGCAGTCTATTCGCCAGGAAAGCACTATATCTTTCTTCTCGTTGGGGAAGGTAGCAGCCAGACATAGCCGCTCGTCGCTAGGGCTGCGTTCAAGATGAGCAAAGTGGTTACTAGAAGCTAAGTCAACGTTAATTGCCCACTTGGAGATGAGTGTATCGATGAGACATCAGAGCACAATTAACTTCATAGGTCAGGTAATGACCTCAAGGCCTGAATTACCACTGAAGCGCATCCTCCCGGGGGCCTACGGCAGTCTCGTCGCTAGCAGACGAAAACAAGTGAATAACAAGAAATAGACTCAACTATTGTAATAATGCGTTATAGTCAAGACCGGAAAATACTTCATTCTTTTATCCATACGCATAAGCGGAAAATCACTCTTGTTTATATTTAACCTGCGGAATGTGCAATTCTCATTATGCATAAACCTTGATAGTAAATATACGAATCATTTCGTCACGGAAGTGAAGGAGAAAGGGGTCACAGACCGAAACGAAAAAAATTCAGCAGCGGGTATTTTGAATGATCCTATATCGGCGATTTATAAAATTGGAGCATCATCGCAAAACACGGCTTGCTTGGTTTACGATCCCCGCGCACTCAAAGAAAAGCGAATACAGGATGAGCGGCACGGATTGAAGAAATACAGAGATGTTTGAAAGGAGTGTTTAAGTACATATATTGAATTTCTAACGGCTGATAAGAGGACTATCGGCGTCAAAGGAATAATGCTTACGCGTGAGCCGAACGGCGAAATGAACGATCAGCAGCACTCAAGATTGCCTCGACTTGGCCTTTCTGAGCACAACCAAACGCTGTGTTCAGCAGAATTTAAATATAGTTTATATTCCATTAGTGTAACGTAAAAGTTGCAATTAATAAATTTAATTCTATACAAATTTTGTTGGTATCCCAGTTATTGCGTTATATTATTACACTTTGCTATGTATGCTAGTGGCTAGTATGGCTAGTAAATGTTGATGTAGTATCATGTAATGGTACTACATCAACATTTACTAGCCGTATTTTGAAACTGCTTATCATTATAATTGGGATTGCATTTGTATTCTCTTTACTACTAACAATATTCAACACCTCCGAGCCTATTTATCGCATAAATCGTTCAAAATTACAGAAGATAAACCTTACATCGTCGACCGTAGAAAGGATACCATTACAAATTACTGGAGTGAAATAATAAACGCAGACAACATCTCATATTAATGACAGCCTGCATACAAAATGAAATGCTCTAAAGCATTTCTAAAATTTCAGCACCCTTTTAGATTAAGTATTCTTAATATCTGTGCTGACGCCCAATATGAATCCTACAGCGCGGGAAGTTAATACAAAAGTCTCGTATTACCCGTGACAAAATTTTCAGATAAAGGTCCGAACTTCCGATTCGGCTGTGGAATATGACACGGTAAAGATCGCAGCACGCGCTTCTTGTTGGCTTGTATTTGGAGACCTCTTATGCCTAAACCACGAATATTACGAAAGAGGATAATTCGGCCGGCCACTAAATGTGTTGCCACCCAACTCGAATTCAAATGGGTTTATAGAGGTATTTGGGCCTTTCTGGCAAATTTTAAAATAATATTACAATACGGAAAAAATAATTAATAGAGGTATAAGAAATTATAAAAATAAAGTTCAAAAAGTGTAAATACAAAAAACAAAGAAAAACGAAGAAAAAAATACCTATACAAATGTATATCGATTGCTAAGTTCTAACAACACGTACCTCAAAAAGAGAAACTTTCATGAGAGCAAAAAAAAAACGATTAATTTTTTTTACTTGTACACTGAAATTCAAAACCAAAAGTTCATAAAACTGTAAAAGAAGCATTCATTTGCAAACAAACAGTTGTTTTTTCCTTGTATTTTATTGTAAAAAATTATTGCACTTTGTTTAAGATAACTGCCTCAAACCGGCCGAATTTGAGATACGTGTCGTTAGAACTTAGCCATCGATATGCACATTTGTATCCAGAATGGGGAAACCTGGGAATTTAGCGGTCCAAAATGTCCACACGTGTGAAAATTGGAAACAATTTTATTATTTATTTAAACAATATTTGAAAGTTAACATTAAAATTTAATACTATTAGAAAACGTATAAGATCTTTATCAAAAATACATAATTATAATAATTTACTCATCACATTAGGAAGTTATCATACGAGCATGGCTAGTTATACTAGGAATTGCCATGCCATATCAGGCAGTAATTTGTACGATTTGATCTTAAAAATTCGTTTTTATAGCAAGTTTCTTATTTCTGATGGCAGTGAATTCCATATTCCGGGAGTTGTTACCATTAAAGACTTATTGAGGTGAGAATTTCTGTGTTGGAGGATATGAATGTCGGCGTTGTGATTGTTATTGTGGGTATTAAATGAATATTTCTATTCATCGCAATTACAAATACTATGGTTGCAAATATAAAGAAAAAATCGTTCGCTATACCACAATTGCCACGCTGCGGGAGATTTTGAAAACTGATTTAAAAGAGCCCATATCAAGCTAATGCGGGTTGGAGCCTCCTCTCTGTAGTCTCCTTAGCTGGAGACTTGTAAATGGTCCTACAGTATTTTCAAGGTCTATGGGTTAGTGTGTAGGAAGTAGGGACGACCCTCGTAACGTTAGGGCAAATGTGAAAGGGTTGGGAGGGTTTGTTTTTTGGCGGCCGGGGAATCGGAAGTAGGCAGGCAAGGCCGCTCCATTAAATCCACCCACGAGGGAGCTCACCCTGGGACGGGGTAGACGACGGTGACGTCACGGAAAGAGCGCCGCCTAGCTCCCTCTCGATCCATTTCCGACGAGACCGCGAGATTCGCTTTTGTTTGCCCCGGCCTAATCCGTCGGCAAACATTTAGCAACCACGGAATCAGAGCCACCGTGGGAAGGGCTGTAGGATGGAACCGTATAGGCACTATAGAATTTGGGAACATGGAATTGCCATTCAAACGAGCAATCGGGGAGAATTGGCCGAGCTTTTTAGGCCACAAGTACTCCTAGAAAGCAGAATGAAGTGGAATGGTACCACGGCATATTTGTGATTCATCCAAATGCATCGCGGTGTAAAATAAGAAAATGGTGGATGAAATATGATAATAAGCTACTCGAATGAAATCATGTGAGATTGTAAGTTGGAGGGTGATCGAGAAAACGCGAAAACTTATAGCCAAACACCACTCCCAAAATAGCCGGATGTGCAGTGGCGGATCTATGGGGGGGAGGGGGGCAAGCCCCTCCCCATTGACTCGGAACTCACACTGGATAAAAACGAAATTTATGGAGGCTGCTACTTTGTAAGAAAGTATTATATTTTTCGATATATTACCTACCTTAATTAATATATTACCTACCTTAATACCTACTTTAATGTACGACAGTCATGTATAGCAGCAAACAGACCCAAGTTAACTTTATATAAACGATGTTTTCTTTATATGGGGTCAAAGATATATAATTTACTGACCGCTAGAATTAAAAAAAAAAAAAATAAAAAAACCTCAAATGTAAATGTAATGCTAAGACTTGCTTAAGACTGGCTATTCTCTCATTCTCTTATTTTGATGTTATTTATCGAAAACACTCATCTATCATTACTGCATTTTATGTTTATTGGCATACATTTTGTATTTGCTGGTGGCTAAATTCTGGTCCTATGACCTTGGAGACCACCTAAAGCTCCTTCTCTTGTTTTTTGTATAAAGATGTATTAACAAAATGTAGGAGTAATAAATTATTATTATCATTATTGAAATACAAATTATCTTTGAACTTAGAGCGTATTTTACAAGCTTTTGTTATGTTACAATACAGTGGCAGATTCAGAGAGGGGCTAGGGGGGGCTATAGCCACCCACTAGGGTATCCATTTACACTAGCTAGAATAGCAATTTTTTTCGGACCCTCACTACTGCTGGGAGAACCCCCCCCCCCCCCATTGTTCCTATCCTGGATCCGGTACTGCGGATGTGGTACACTTTTCTTTCCATCTCCTGTTAATGGTTATTCCAACACTTTTTCTTGATCGATTTAATGAAACATTTGTTGCTAAAGTAATGCATGTAAATTCTTTTTGTAATTATGAACATGAATTATCATTTATTAATATAGCATGGTCAAAGCAATTTATGTTAATAGCGTCGGGCATATGGAGTAGTGAGGAGTGAGTTTATATAAGTTTGTAGGACAGTGTGTTAATTTTCACCTCGACAGGCATATGTACTATACGAAAATAAAACCCGAACCTAATTAGCTTACATTATTATCCTTAAAGTAAAAACTATATACAATATTTTTTATGATATCTTTGGAAAAATCCGACAATCAATACGTTAAAAATTGATATTTCATGTTATCTTTTTATCATTATAATCAGAGTGATTCGTATATTTATTTGCACCGGCCACTTAACTTAAACCCTGTATATGAATCACGAGAGCCTTACCCTTTTTATGACTTTCAACCATCTTATCAATGTGACGATAATGAACCTTGGGAAGTCTTCCTTCGCCGAAGGAGGTGAAAGGTGTCCATTTCTTGCCAGAAAAGCGTGTGCCTCAGGGGACAAAAAGTATCCTCCGGGTGGTGAAATTTGGTGGCAGCAATTAATCATATTGTGTGTACCACGCCGGATAAAAAAATCATAATCTGTGAATGAGCCAACGTTGCTAAGGCCTTGCTTGCTTTTGGGGAAGCGTGATTTATCGCCGAATTCATCGATGCAAAAATTATCAGTGAGAGATAGATGAATCATTACCAAAATCATTTCCTTATTTTCCCATCGTGTTACATAATCTTTGGGCGATTAATGCGGTGAAAATGGGCGAGTATGTCGTGCCGTGAAAGGGGAGAATCAATCATTTTGGGAGGTTAGGTCCTCTGAAGTGGTTTTAAAAACAACTTGTTTTCGATTCAGCCGTGGTGTTTAACGAGGCTGCGGTTTGATGTTTTTCACCTCATTATAAAGCTAATAAATAATCTTGCAGCTATTGATTAAGTTCCTTGAAGCAACAAGGCTTTCCCTCTATGTGTCATTTAATGCTGTGATGAAGACGAAACTGTAGAAAAAGAATGGTCCAGTGATATAAATTTTTAAAATTTTTGAGAACTATCATTAATTAGCAAGTGTTCTTCAAAGCAAGTTAAGTTTCATTTGCATGCGTGCGTAGAGAGGTGAATAACAATCATCGCAATTTTTAGCAGGAACATCATACCAATTATATGTTAGAACCTAGTTTTTTTTCAGTAGATTTACAATGAATACCTCGAGCGGTCTTGTCCATATGCATTTAATTCACTGAAAATTTATTGCACCAAGTCAACATTTATTTAGCAGTTTAGTTTTCATTCAAGGTTAGACGCTGTTTTGCTTTTGATATTTTCTTTTGTTTCAGGCTCCAGCTTAACGTTGTGACTATGGTATCATACACACATCTCTACTGCCTTATAACGTCATGTGTATCTGGCGGCCAACTTTTAAGGCCACCACAAGCTCTGAATAATAATATTAATTATTATCTTATTTGTCCGGCGATTTGCACCATCAATAAGTGAGACACGCCAACGTTATACAAAATAATGATTGGCTCCAACACACTTAATACTATCCATTCCAGTTAAGGTAATCCAATGAAATTAGCTAAGGGTTAGGTTTGTTAAGGGATGACGCTTAAGGAGTTGCACTGGTCAAAGCAGTCAAATCATATTTTCAGTCGGCAAGAAGAAAAATACTTCCTGTGCAAAATTTTCTCGCGTTAAAATCTGCATTTACGCAAAATATAGCCTGACGTCACAATTAGTGGCACCAGATTAAAAAAGTATTTGGTTACTTTGTTCAATTTTTTAAACTATCGCTGTTGATGCATTGCTACCTTGAGTTTTTTTTTCATTTTTGATAAATAAAGACCTTCGAGAATTTTCTTTATGGAATTCTGGAATTTGATTTTACAGATTCCGGAAACAAATTTGTATAGAATTATTTTCACCGTGTATCCTTTATACCACCCATTACAGTTTGAAATTCATATGAATACAACCTGTAATGTGAACAAGGTGAAATTTTGGTTTTATAACCTTGTCTCTCTGCGTGCTAACTTAGACATTCTGAATGGAGTGGAATTCTTTTGTTACCAGTCACCATTACGCGCAGTCTACTATCATGGAGAATATTGTTTCCCAAGTTGGGGCTATCTTTGTCATCCTCCTGCGTTTTTCGTTCGCATTTCCGTCCCGAAAATATTTCTCAAGCCAACCGGCCCCTAGGGGTACATTTCGCGGTCATCACGGTTACCCCCGCGAATATTCCTGCGGCGCAATATCTCCGCGACCTCCTTTTCATCCCTCCCACATTATCTTCTCTCGTGTAATGGAATGCTCCTCTCATCAACTTTAACCCTTAACCAGTGACGTGCAATACTTGTTACACTACCAGTGACGTGCGGTCTGGGAGACCACAATAAATCAAAAATTCATAAAATATTGCTACGCCATTTTTACTGCTTTGTTTAATTTTTCTTTGAATGCTTAACTTTTCTAAAACTCATATTAAAATTTTTACACTCCCATTCCAACCAATTTTTCAAAAAATTGTGATTTGAAGCAGGATCAAAAAACTGATGCCAAAAACACTTGAGTTATAATTATTATATTTATGTATCAACATTTCGCCAGATTCGAAAAAGGCCTTAAATGTTTAAGTTTGAAGGCTAAGTAGTAAGTATGAAATTTATCTCGCTTATTCCTTTTCTTGATGCATTCTTAGTAAGTGACGTGCGCTCTCACAGACCTCTAATCGAATTCAATTGCAAATTTACAGAAATTAATAAAAGGAACGTTAAATTTAAAGAGTGGGATGTCCTTGTTATGCAAAAATATGAAGCTAACGAGAATTATAGATATTTTGAAATCTTAATTTTGAAAATATTCATAATTTTAGAAACGCAGCGGTCTCTCAGACCGCACGTCACCGGTTAAGGGTTAAGATGAAGAGTCGGAAGTCCTCACATTTCAAGTTCACCATACCTCGTTATGTCTCTTTAGGATTGTAACATTCTCACACATCATCGATCTACTTTGGGACCCTTACTATTTATAGATTAATAATATTATAGTTGTTCGTAAAGGGATTGCGAGAATTTTTCAAGTGATTGAGGCTACAAGGTCTTGCAAGAAGTGCAATGTCTCAACTCGACCCAGAGGCTCCATATTTAGATTTTTGTCCGTCCGAGATTGTAATTATCTCAAAATTAGCGCTTGAATATTTAATTCAACGAAACCTATGCTGCGTTTTGTCAATGTTGTCGTTGGAATGTAAGAAAATTTAAGTAAAAGTCACAATAAATCCGTGATATCACTTGGATACTGCACATTTGTGAGTGGGAATAGATCCTCAGGTTTCTTATGCTTGTTTGTAGTGTTTCCTCATGTCATGAAGATCTCCTCAACTATAAAGGTGTTTTCTTTTCTCGGCGAATTCGATTTTTTTCGCTGCAAATTCCACACATTCGTTTCTCTTCACAGCGGCAGACTCCCCTCAGAGATGACATGATTTGACTTCCTTATGCCTTGTTGCGAGACTTCTTTTGGTGCGGTGGTAGGAAATTATTTGTCGGCGGCTGGCGGGCGGGCAATGGATTGGTGAAGTGGGGGGAAGGAGCGTTTGGCTCCGTTCCTGGGGTCGATCAATTTTTATTTATTTTTTTCCGCGCGATCGCCGACCTCTTCAAACGTGCGCAGTTAGTAGCTCTTCTTCTTTTTCAACCCCTTCTCTCGACAATCTGCCCCGCCCCTCCCTTTCCCCTCGTTCGAAGGATTCCCCGCAATGTTGCTTTGCAGGGCAACTACCCTGATCTTTATAAACTGGAGAGCCGCTAGCAGAATTGCCTTCTTCTTTGAAGAAAACGGGAAATATTCTTGATTTTGGCCTGATTATTTCCACATTTTGTCAACCAATCGCGATGTAGCTTTCTACCCTATAATTTCATTTGTGATTGACTGCAGTTTAACATAGTTTTCTTTTATTTCCGCTTATTCTTCTTTTCTCAGTGTATGTAAAAAATAGTAGTTTTTGTACCTTTATCTTTACAAGCTCGAGAACCGCTACCAGAATTGTCTTCCCCTTTGAAAAAAAAACAGGAAATGTTCTTGATTGTGGCCTAAGCATTTCTACATTTCGTCGACCCATCGCGACGTAGCTTTTCACCCTATAATTTCATGTGTGATTCACCTCATTTCAACGTAGGTATCTTTTATTTCCGCGTAATGCTATTTTCTCTTTGCATGCTTAGGGCAGCTACCCTGATCTTTATGAACTGGAGAAGCGCTTGCCTTCTCTTTGAAAAAAAACGGCAAATTATCTTGATTCTGGCCTAATTATTTCCAGACGTCGTCAACCCATTTTCTACCCTATCATTTAATGTGTGATTTACTTCATTTTTTAAAGCTATTTTTTAATTTCCGCATATTATGTTATTTTCTCCTAGGGGGCCTATTCTTGTTCTCCACGCAGCCTCGGAGATAATCGTATCAACTTAAATTAGGTGATGTTTCTTTGAAATTCTCAACGAAATGTTTATTAAAAGATATTTGAGCATCGAAAAACTGGGGTCTTCCGTTTGGCTAGCACGCGATATGTAGAGCGAAAAGAGAGCCTTCGATGAAAATTAAAGCCTTAAAATTATATAAATTATTCATATTAAGTATATTTTCAAGCACTTGGCAATTTTTCGCAAAAAAAGCAGTTTTTTAAGCCACTTTAGACGTCGGTCTAGCTATTTGTTTGTCGCAGTATATGTAAATATTTATTAAATTTCTATAGAAGTTCAAGGAATTAGTTGCATTCGTATGAAGCAAATTATTTAACGAGGTTTCTTTGGAAATGTCACTGCAACATCACTGGGGGCATATTCAGGCGGTAAGGTTTGAATCCCAACTCGCTCAGGCTCGCTACGGCCTTGAGAGTGGGAGAAGTAAGGCATTGTGGAGCGCTATGCGCCAAAGAATGTCACAATGGGTGGGGTTCTCCCTGAGACACGGCTCATGCATGGAAATATTAATACATAAAAAATTGAACGAAAATAATTTGGAAGAAGATTAATAGACGCGTATGAAGGATTAATTGAGGATACTCTGTGAAAATAGAACCGTCAAACTTGATTTGAAATGGAATTGCATGGGAAGCATCAATGAATGAAATGGAAAATTGTAACTTAAATATATTACTCTGAATCTGGTCATGCCATAGCTATACATTTTTAAAGTTCAAGTTATGAGTTGTAATGAATATTTTCAGTGTTCAATTTTTTTTGGTATGGTTTCAGTATCGAATCTAGTTATTAATTTAAGTTATTAAGTCGAGCTCTAAAAATAGAATTTCTTTTTGATGTAGTGGTTGCAATATATAACTCATTTCGAACAGGTCTAATGGAGGGATCAGTATTTTCTAGATCAAATTATAGCGAAATGCTATTTTGGATCCAATACAATACGATAATGTGTTGCATGATTACCACGTGGCGCTACATATTCGGTGAACAAATAGATGAACAAGAATTCCTTGATTAAAAGGAAAATAAAAGTGGCCTCCCTGCTGTGGTTCCTTTCTCTCTCTCTCTTCATCCCCTAGCAACACTCTCCCCAGTTCTTCGACCCTGGCCACTTTTTCATCCCCCCTCCCACCCTCTTCATCTTCCTTCCTTCCCACCCCTTTGAGCCCATCCCTAGGCGCCCCCCCCCGCCCTCATCCTTCCCAACATCCACTTTCTCTCTTTTTTGCAGTTGTCACGTGCGCCTCCGTGATGTCTAGACTGCTTTGCCCTCACCCCCTCGCTATCCCACACATAAAACGACCCACACCGTTCCCTTCTCCTCCTCCATACACATAGAGCGTCGGTTGCCTGGCGCCTACTCTTCCCAAAACATCGTTTGTTCCCTCCCCTCTTTCCCCTCTCCGCCCCTCCCCCTCCTATCTTTATTCTCCACTACACTTCTCCGAGTCCATTTTGTCTGCTAGGTTGAAAGGCATGTATGATATCCCGGGCTGGAGGAAAGTCGCGTTAGACGAGGTTTGTCGAGTACACTTTTCCGCCGTGCATGCATGTTGAAAGTGGTGGAGTGTTTTCTCCGGAAGAGTTTCTAACGTTTATCCAGCATCTTATCCCGGAGGCATTCGCTCTCGTGTCGACGCTCCGTCTTCTTTGCCGCTGTCCATTTTGTTGTGCTATTCCTTGAGTTTCCTCAGAAGATTTCTAAATTATTCATTTTCGGCTCTTACTGACCCCAGAATTGCTTCGCATTACTTTTAATATGCTAAGCAAGTAGTCGGCTGATCTTTCGAATTCTTTTCCCTGTTTTTCTTAAAAATTATCAATATGAGAAACCGTATCTCGACTGACTTTGTTCGGATAGTAATTTATTTATCACACAAAATCCTCTTTATTGCCGTTCATATTTGTCTCTAGTAATATCTCCAATTTATTAGTATTGGTAATATTGTCTCCTCTTCAAAGTAAAAAATGCGTTTATTTATGCTCGAATGGAAAATTGCAGCGCTTGAATGAATGCTGCGTATGTAATTTTGTAATTCAGAAGTATGTTGGTTGTCACAGTTAAAATTTTGGGTATTATCATTGCATTAATGTAAACGAAATTGCCTCTGTATTCCCACCGCTTGTAAATTTTGCTCTTGTTCATTTTATCTTGTCAGTTTAATAAATATGAACAGTAGCTCATGTAAGCCATAAGTTACCCCAAGAAATGCGGTCAGTGTACCTTTTTACATCAGTATTTTCACGTGCACTATTTTTTTCGGATACATATTTTATTTTTGACAATTTTACTGTTATTAGTTGCATTTTCAATGCAAAGCAGTGAATGGAAATGGACAGAAAAATACTGCGAATAGAGCGCGAATCGATTTAATACGTGATCGATCTTGATTCGATCTGAAAGTGAAGTTGATTGTCCTCAACTTTCAACGCAGTAGGAATCGATGGTTGTGGATAAATATCGAGCTACAGCGTCAGTTTAGGTAAACTTTTAAGTCACAAGTTTATAGTTTTCAATTTATATTTACGAGGAAGAAATAGTAAACCATATTTCTCCATATTTCCGGTGCAACCGCGTCGGTTTGTTGGTGATGACAACAGTTTCGCTGGCACTGCTGCCAGCGTCTTCAGGTCGAAGATGATGCCGGTCCACGATTTTCGTCCTCCTTATATAGGGGGTCAGTCCCGCCAGTTGTGGCTGCCGCTCTCCTATTGGTCCGCCTAATGAGCCTCCTCCAATGGGCATCCAGATGGTAGCCGTCGTCTCTGTTAAAATTGTCCGTCCGGGCTAAATCAATGGATTCGCGGATGAGTCTGGGAAAATATCTGCCTTCTTTCACTATTATCTTGGCGTCGTCAAACTTAATGTCATGTCCCGGGGTCCAGGCGTGCTCCGATATGGCAGACAGCTGGAATTGCCTGTTTTTCGTTGCCCTTCGGTGCTCTTGCATCCGTATCTTGAGTGAACGGCAAGTCTCACCGATGTATGCTTTTCCACATGAGCAAGGGACCTTGTAAACACCTTCATGAAGGTCGTGCTGTAGTCTGTCTTTGGCTGTGGGCAGCAAGTCACCAATTTTTGTCGTACAGTTAAACCTGGTGGTGATGCCGTGCTTTTTCCTGACCCCCTATATAAGGAGGACGAAAATCGTGGACCGGCATCATCTTCGACCTGAAGACGCTGGCAGCAGTGCCAGCGAAACTGTTGTCATCACCAACAAACCGACGCGGTTGCACCGGAAATATGGAGAAATTGGAACCTGAACACCGCGGAAATCTACGTAGTCACATAGTAAACCATAATTTGATTATATTAACTCAATAAAGTTACGAAAGTATAGTGTTTATCTTTTCTCACACGAAATTTCTTTTGTATATCCATTTCTCCCATAACATAGAATTTGTATTTCTCATGAAACTTCTGTGTTGATTATACTTTCGAGATACTTTCATTGATGGATTTGGGTTGGTGTGGTGGTTAGGCTTCCCACACGATCGGTCCGGATTCAAATTCCGGATCGGCCATGGCAGAGATTTTTCTGAGGTTGCTTGATGCCGATCCCTGCTTGAATGCCTTGTGGAGGGTCTTTCAAGAGCAGCACTCTGTCCATCGGATGGAACTTTCAGCCGTGATCCTCTAGGCGTATTTCGTTTAGAAGCAGGCTTGATCAGACGCCGGGTTTCTCTCCACCCTATCCTTTCCTCATGATGCAAATGACCTTATCTGTCTGTCGCCTCCTCTAAATGCCATGTCAAAATATCCTCTTAAAGCTACTATGATTGTTCTCAACTTTGACGTATAAACCCAGCTCTTGGAGCAGTAAATATGGCTCTGCGATTGCAGTCGTATGGACCTTCAATGATGCCGTGATAGATTTGGTGTGCCGCTTGACTACTTCTACAATTCGGTCTAAAGCAGTGACGTCATGGTGAAATTAGCAGTGCACTATCGCACTTTCCTTAACTTTTTTAGAAGTGAAATATAGTGTGTTTTTATTATAAGTTATTATTTGTTGATTTCAAGGTGCTGGAACGGTGTTCCGGCACCATGACACCACTGGCCTGAAGCCTTTCACTCAGAAGAGACTTCATTTATCGGGCATCTGTAGCCCCGAAGACAATGTGAGGTAGTTTAGATTACGGGGATCATACCTTCCTCATCATTTAATAAGAACTTTTAAACTTTTTTCTCCTTCTTGCCTAATCTGGTAGCAAGTGAAAAAAAATAGGCCGTCATTATCTGAATCCCACGATTTCGTCAGCCGGAATAATGTGTATGGTGACTATGGTAGGTTTGTTATGGCAGTTATGTGTAGGGCAGTAGATACTTCCTATATTGATTCTACTTAAACTGTTAGTTGCTAAGTTGGGTGTATAAAGACCAACGCATTCGCTTGTGACCTCCATTATGAGGGAAACGCTAAATATAAACTATGTCATATCCTTTCTTACCATTTGTTTTATCCACGCTTGGAAATCACTTCTAATGGAAGTTTAAATAATTTGTTTAGTATTTGAAGGAGTTTATGAAAGGTTTTCCATATTTTAGACTAACATATGATTTTTGATGCACACATATCTCATTTATTCGTTATTCAAGATTGCACCACTACTTTATTTTGTATTAATTTATTTAATCCAGTTAAACTCGTTTCAAGGTAAATCACGGTGGTATCTTGCAAATTATCATGAAATACCCGGATGAATAAAATAGTAGGGAGGAATTGAAGTAAATGTCAATGAATGTGGATATCATTTTGTGGAAGCATTAATTGGTTACCCAATTATTATCAGCATTTTGATAATTCCAAACACTTATTGAATTAACCATAATATAGTGGAGTAACAATCTTTTAAAAATTTAGTTTGGCTTGTTTAGAGTGACGATTTGGGATGGCTTCCGTAAAGGCTAAAGGTAAAAAGACTTTTTTTACGCACCTCTCATCAACCCTCCCTTTTTTCTCTCTCTCTCAACCTTTTATTTTCCGTCTATGACCTGTTCTCTCACACATCGCCCTCTTCGTCTCTGTATATGCGAACTCTGGTTGCTTCCATAAAATCCCTCTCCTGTGCTCTCGTGATGCCTCTCCTCCATCTACTTAACTCAATTTCCCCCGGGGACTCGAAAAAAAAGAATTTGCAAGGACGAGTAGGAGGTATATATATATATAGAGAGAGGGGTTATCGCTCTGGGAGTTTTGGGCACGGTTCTATGGTTTTGCCGCCGCCTCTCATGTCTCACTTTGCGAGTCGAAAGGCCGACCGACCGACGGCGCGGCGTTCCTCTTCGCACCTCACGGGCTGACACTTTGCCTCGCTTTCCCCTTTTGGCCTCCATGACTTGCCTTTTCTGCCGTAGCGACCCTCCAGGCAACGTGGAACTCCTTCTGCCGTCCAGTCTCCTCGATATAACCCTGGATAAACTCGCCATGTAGGTCACATGTTCTTTGAAGTCAGTGATATCAACCCTTGGACGTATCGTTTAAATGATATGGTTCTATAGAGTTTTTATATCCGCAAAGGTACATGTTTTTCCTCGATAATTTGCATGCGTATCAAATCCTTGTGAAGTTTTTGTTAGATGTTTTCATTTGAAGGATTTTCTGATGATAATTCCTCAGTGAACGTTCATATTTATGCTGTTTTCGACGTAGGAATGGCTACAGACACCCTTAACCTTAATCGTATTTGATTCCAAACCTTGGCATGTTACCCAAACAGTTTTTTTAGCATAGTGTTTACTCATAATTGAACGATTTTTTGACATGAATTCATTATTCAGGATACGGCTATCATGGTAGCTGCTTACCGGCGGATTACTCAATGGCTGAATGTTCCTTGTTTTCATTAAGTATCACCGTCGGTGGCAGTTAAAATCTTCATAATTTTGAATGAAATTACCATAATAAGTGTAGCTTGGTAAGCTTAGTTTTTTACATATAAGATTATGAAGTTGTTTCCGTAGGTTTTTCTCATAAGCAATAGTTTGAGGGCTGTTATTTTGCCAGGACATTAGTTATGCTCTTTAAAAAAAATATATTTTTGAATATGTGCTGTATTGCACGGGTAATTAAATATTTTAAAAAATTATTTTTACCCCTTAAATTTTTGCAGATGATATTTCAACCAGGTGAATTGCTTCATGATTACCAATATCTTGCGGAGAAAGAAGATCCTAATAATTAGGGTGACTTTGATGCGCATAAATAGGATATGAGGATTACATATCAGACTTTAAGAATATAGGCGTAAGATGACAGTAGCTCCCCTCGCAAACGAAGTTTCATTGGGGTAACGAATCAATTTCAAGAGTGAATCGTGCCTAAATTTTCCTCTCATTCATTAGTAAACCAGCTAGTATATGTAAGAATAATAAAAATATCTCCTGTACAGCATTCGTTTCTTACAAACACATTCATTCTTGTTAACTACGTTCCACGTTCCAAAATAAAAAAAATTAAGGGTAAACCCCGAGAATTTTTTGAATACCTTCGTTACCCTTTCTTTGTGCGATAAAGAATTTAGGCGTTTTTTCCATAGCAGAGCCTTTAATTCTGAATGAAGGGGAGAGGCATATTCCCTTTTCGTTATTTTCTTAAAGTCCTTCCTTAAAAGGGCGTACCCAGGATCATAACTAGAGGGGCTCAAGCCATGGTATAGGGAGGAGGGGAGGCAAGCCATGTTGTGACATTTTAGCATGGAAAAGGTGAATGAAACCAACATTTAGATAACCAACATAAATATTTTAGCGAAAGTCAGATTAATCTGAAGAATATTTATGATTTCTTGTGCGCATAATATCAGGTAACCTTGATGGCTGTGCTTGTTACTTTCATACTGAAAATACTGAATCAGACCATTTGACATTCTATTTTGTCTTTCGGCAATCCTCAGAGAATTAGTTATACTTTTCTGTTGAGCCTTGGGATAAGTATTCTTTTGTACATAACTTGTCTTGCAAGGTCAATATAATTATATAGTTCGATTAACCTTACGGTACACATGAAAAAATCACTAACATATAGTGGGTAGAGTGTTAAGCCGTTGATCGAAGGGTCGCAGATTGTAATCGGAATGGCACCTTCGTTTAACCTTGAGCAAAGAAAATCATATCAAGGGTGAAGAATCAACTTGAAATTATGAAAGTGAACTTGTTTATTTTAGTTGCTATGTAATGTCAAGTATATAAATTTGTTGATTTAATCTTGCTATAATTAATCTTAGCAATAAAAAACGGAACCCTGAATCAATCGGTCGAAACTTTAAATCTCTCTGTCGGGTAGGCGAGTGGATTTTACAAAGGGCGAGGTAACATAGGGATAGGTATTCCCATATCCTCAAGACTTGATATTCACACGCTTTTGGATTTTTACAGGGTGAACTTTAACTTTACCTACCAGGTTTTGGGTTGAAGCACTGGCATGGAGAGAATATCGTATTGCATCTCTTTCTGCCGCAGATTCTATTGTTAATATCCTGAAAGGTATGCTTGTCACAACTCACATTACGGAAGATGGTTGCATAACATGGAGGAGGGTATGAATTCCCTGCTCGGTCCCTTGGTCCCCGCTCGTGGCTGGGGACCTATGCGTTTTGGAGCGTTTGTGTACTTTCCCGGGGCATACTTTCTCAAGGTTATATAACCCTTTCGCATAAAGTGAAGCCCTGTACTAAAAGTGAAATTCCAGTGTTATGAATCGTAAAGCTAGGTAAGATGAAATGCATGAATAATATTTTTTAGCAAATATGAGATATTGTGAGAGGTTTATTGGAATGTTCCTTTCTTTTAGCACTTCTTGAGCTTCGAAAGATCGGTAGACGATGAAGCAATCGTTGTGCTGTGGTATTGTGTGCTGTGAGAATTGAGTGCAGTATATGAGGGTATTATGGGTGAAAAAAACAAAAGGACTAATTTCGGTGGAGAGGTCAGAGTTCGGAATACCAGTATATCGATATTATATCTCCCTGCTTAGTATGTATAGACTGATAAGCTTCTATGTAATCATCTATTTTTAGCAAATTTATGAGATCCCATCCGGATAATTTTGAGCGAGGGATTCGTTTTAAAAGGAAACGGCTGTTCGTCCTCATTTAACAACGATCCATTCTGATTTACATAGATACCTGAAATGCTTCCTATTCCATAAATTGCAAAGAGTAAAGATTTATTTAGAATAAAACAACTGCAAGCCATATCTTGCGGACAATGCACTTTGTAGTTGTTTTTAAAAATCATTATTGTACTTGTACATCAAAATAAAGCAGGAGGTTTAATACTTGAAAAAAATAAAGGATCAATTGAGGAATTTGCACTACTATTGGAATTACATTAAGAAAATTTTATAGGCATTTGGTATTGTGCCTTGATTTATTATTATGAATATTTATACAAAGTATTATTCTATCCGTAGTTTTTAATCGTGGCTATTTTTGATCCTTGCGCTATTTTGATATGTTACTCGATGCATGTATGTACTATATCCCAAATTAAATCTTATATTGCAACATCGTTGCTTTTGGTTACTTAAAGAATTTTATATTTCTCGGATGATAAAATTGGTTTGTTATGAGCCAAGGTAGAAAATCAGTTTAATTTAAAAATACGGATGTATTTAAATTTTAATAGAATTATTCTCTTATTCAAAGAAAAAAGGAGAGCCATTTGTATCCCCTAAAGAAATGTCTGTACTGTTTGATTTTAGTATTCATTCTATTCTACCTTTAATTCTTCCAAGGTGCATACTTTTTCAAATGCTTCGAGCTTTATGTAAGTACCGCCATTGCAGTTCACATCTCCTTGAGTGAACCTGCTTTTTCACGCAAGGGAGAGACAGGAGCTGAGAGCCCCCTTTTCCCTCAGGAACGCGTTCAGATTTACATACAAACGTTGTAACTCCGCTTGCGTACAACTTTCTTCCGCGTTTACCCAAATGAGGCTCCCGAGTGAGGTACTTCGTAGGAAGAGAGGGCCTTGTGTTTGCGATTTCATGGATTCTGAGTTGACGAGGTTTAAAGCTACGGTCTCGGAAATTAGAACGAAAGTAGGTTGTTCGGTCGAAGCAAATGGAAATGAAGGGTGGAGGGGGGAGTTGGAGACTTCTTTCTAGCCCTTGAAACTCGCGAGGTAATCCTTCTTTCTACTTTAAAAAGGAGAAGCAGAATTGGATGGAAGAAATTCATTCTCCTCTAAGGATATGAGAAAAATGAAGCAGCACCACTCCAACAAAATTCTGAGTGGTTTTTCTTTTACATAGCGGACGTCTACATCTACATACTACCTCAAAAGTCTCCTCAATAGGCGTCTGGAGGGAGGTGTTAGAGCACCAGCCGTAGGCAAATAAAAAGAAATTGCTCTGACGAAGTTTCGTTAACATTTATTCAAGTCCTTTGGTGTTCGAGGGAACACGTATTCCATATCTATCCGTTCGGAAATATCTCTCTCTTAATTAAGCGCTTCTGTGGGACCTGGAAATGTAGAGGGATTCTAATATGATGGTTTTGGTGTCGCTCTGAAAGCTATCTATTCTTAATTGTTCAAGCAATCTAAGCCTAGCACGCAGCCTCCGAGTCTCTATCGGTCCCCAGCCTAATTCGTTTAATATCTGCATTACGCGTCCAGGCTTTATGTAGTGCTGCAATTCTTAATATTTTCTATAATTATGTACCAGGCGTCTTGATCTAAGGAGTGTCATTAAGAAAAATTTCGTAATTTTATCAACATTTTTCACGAAGCCCCTTTCGAATTTGTCTTGGAGTCTTCGAGCCGGTACATTGGATTTGTATGTATTGCCCTACAGAATGTTCATAGCTTCAAAAAGTGATTCAATTTGGCGGAATTTCATTCATATGCAAAAGTATGTGAATTTTCTGTTGTGTTAGAACATTGTAAATTGTTTCGGACTAACTGCACGTTACCAAAATTTTGCAATATTATGACGCGCTTAATGAGTTAAATTTCAGATAGATGAATTTGTGGATTCAATAGAAAATATAGTGCTTAAAGAATTATTAATGCTGTAATTTTATAATTCTTATTTTATAAATCTTACACGAGTGAGTAAATGTGCCGAAGTTCATGATTGTATGAATTCGATACGCAAGCCAATTTAAGCTTAATAGACTTGAGATACGCGTGTTAAGGCCTTTTGCGATAGGCACACAAATAACTGTTTAACGCAGAAAACCCGCCAACAATGGGGTGCAGGGAAGCTGTTGCGTTCATTCTGAATGATTGCTCTCCCATCCCATACGAACATCAACAGATTTATGAAAGCTTTTTGATGATTCGAGTCCCAGGAATGATTTTTGTATCACTGACGTGTAATTGCATCTAAAGCATGGTAGATTGGTGTTGTGTTCTTCCCTCTCCTTGCTGGAAGGCCCCATTTTGTATGACCTTAAATAGAGCATGTTCAGCCGCCACTCATCGAAAACATCGTCCTCACCCACTTCAGCTATTAATGGCGGTGAGGCCGCTAATGTGTGAACAGGGACAGTGTTCTCTAGATTGCTCTATCAACACTACTCTCTCATTATATCGCAATATAGAGGACTCTGAACAGGGACCCAAATCGAAGTGTGGAAACTTGGCTTAATTCTCTTAGCGGCAATATTTACTTCATTTGACGACAGGATGCTTGTTGATCTCCATTGAATGCCAAGCAACATCGTTGAATTGAGCTTAGTGTTTTTTTTAGAGACAAGTAACCCGATTATAGAGTCTCGTTTCACACGATTCGTCTAATTCAAAAGGACGAGAAAAATTTGCTTAAGGATATGGGCAAGTTTCTGTTATGGTTAACATAACATTAGCATAAATTTTTATCATGTTGATGAATAAAATGCTATTTTGAACTCTGAGCATAAGTTGTATACCAGTAACCTTAGTTTATCAATTGTCTTTTTAAAGTTAATAAGCAGTTAAAAGTCGCCCAAACTATTTCACTTCTATTTATACTGTGAACACTTTCTTCTTGCGCAGATAAATCCTATGATAAAAGTTTATTCTTCATATAATTTTCACATATTTACAAGTATCACGGAATGGTATTATCGATGGATATTAAACGAAATGAACTTTCGAATCAATCAATTCAATTAAAAATTCGCAACTTTGTGCCTTTGATTTAGGGTATGCAAAATTCAATGCCGTTGGATTTTGGGCTGCATTTTTTTACGAAGGCTTTTGATATGCATAAAAATATCTCCAAGTAACCACTATAATAACCAAAAACCAACCTATACGAGGGTTTTATATCGGAAGACTGCAACAAAGAGTACATTTACTTCCTCGTCCCGCAAAATGAAGCCCCGAACATTGAACATATTATCGTAATGCATACGAGTCCACTCTGCATAATAATTCTCCGAATTCTAATGCAGGTCTCTGGTTGTAGCCAGCTTTTACCGGGATAGCAGTCGATGTATTTTCATGTACTCCAAGATCCCACTGAGGGTTGAATACCTCCCAGGGCGACGGTGGAATTCGTGGCAGGTTCGCTACGGCAGTGAAATAGTGGTAGGTGTTTGTCACCCTTTGGCGAGGTAGCGAGCGGAGGCGTTTTGTGCAGACACGGGGTGGGATACAGAAGAGGGGTCTGAAGGTATGCACGATCGTCGGTGACGTAGGGAACTTTCACACATTCCAAATGAACCCGCCCGCCGAACGTTCCTCGCCCACTTTCCCCTCCCACTTCGCGCACCTTCCCCTCCCTGTAAATGCATTATACGTTAGGACACGAAATCGAATCCCTGACATCGATGATCAACGTCACAAATCTAGCGACTTAAATCAATTTGAGGATAATAAAACCAACAGCAACAGCACATTTGCCTCGCAATAATGATGAGGTACTTAAAAGGCTTTATAATGTAAAGAAAGATACTGATACCCCCTCCTCATGAGTAGATGCGGTCTGAAGCCAAGAAATTACGTGCCTTGCATAGAAGTTGGAAATTTAAATCCTGAATTGATTATCAAATAATTGAATTTCGATTTTAGTTTTTATGTTCGATTTTCTAAACAAATGTTTTTTTTCCGACAAAATTAATGGAAAAATTTAAATCGATTTAAAAAAACTGTAATGCACTTGTCTGCTAAAATGCGGATGGGCTGTCGCGATAAAATGCAAAATGCGTATGTTAATTGAGAAAAGTGGAAATATGGGAAAATATAAAACTCAAAATTGTAGTATTTATATTCTTTCGATTATTATTTGCAAATGACAATGCGAAAGAAGTAAAGATACCCGCTAAGTATTGGACGTAAAAGTAATCAATGAGAATGGTAGCGGCATTGGTGTCGAAGCTTTTTTCAGTATCTTTGGGTATCCTTATCTCCTCGGGCACAATCTGCACTCTTTCTCGTCCATCAATAGGGATTCATTACTCCTATAGATCTTTCAATTTTTGCAACTTTTTAGTTTCGATTTTCAATTCCATTTGAATTTGTCCGCGGAAGCCATCCCTTACCGCTCGAACAATCCTCATTCTCCCTTGCATCCCGCCAGACGATTCGGCAGGCGCGGCATTTAAAGAGTTTTTCGGGCTCTCAATGCACTCGGGTGCGGTCCCTGTGCGGTTCGCTCTCAGCCGCGCTTCGCGTTTGTCGGTTGTTCGCGTCTTCTTTTTGTCGTCTCCTCTCTCTCTCGTGTCGGACTCTAAATACCCACCGCGAATCGTCATCGCACTTCACAAACCTCAGTGGTGCCTCACCACGGGATTTTACTTATACAGCGACCGATTGTCCAATTTAATTTTTTTTGAACAGAAATAGTACGTTTGGGATCGCAGCGATAGCGGAAAAGGATTGTTTATTCACCCATATGCGACAATGGTGGGTTTATTTTCTGGAGAGTATTTTATTTGAATCGTTTTTGTTTTGTTTGTAAGATAAAATACAAATAGAATACTCTGCTCCTCTAACGAGAACGTCTGGTGTAGGTTTGCTACCCAGAATTGCGCTTTGGGTGCCCAATTGAACTACAGCAGACATAGGATGAAATGGAGTAGACGTACTTAAGTGGAATGGTGGATATAGCAAGCGAAATTAAATTCCATAACAGCACAAGTCCACTTGGAAAAAGTTTCGGGTGATAAGTTTTTATGCGTGAAATCGGGACTGCTGCTTCGATGATTTTATCTTTGATAGGGTAACGTAATATTGATTTATCTTCTGATCTATTGACATATCTAGGAGTGGACTGATTACTGCTCTGCAAATAATGAGTTCAATTCTTGCTCCACTAGCTCTCCTTTTTATAATATTCTGTGCCTTATTCTAATTATCTTCCGGCAGACAATCATCGAGACGTTTTCATAGTATTGCAGTCCTAAAATGATTAAGGCCGTTTTACACGGGGCACGTACTTGAACAATCTGACCTGTGTACGAAAGCGCAGTCAAAATTACGTCGTTTAAAGCGGTGAATTGTTAGAAAACATGCGAGAATGCGTGGACGTGAGATGGCAAAATAGCCCCTGTTCTAATTTCGTTCATGCAATCGCGTAATTTCTCCCTATTTTAGAAATTAATGCAGTTATAACCTGCGCAATTCTGTGCCCCGTGTAAAGCGGCCTTCGTACTACTGCCCTTTATTTCTCCCTTTTCAATGCCAGTGCTTTTACCTCCCTGATACTCTTATTCCTCGTATTCTTCTTGATCTGTCCTAGGTTCTTGTCTCTTAGTCTTTCTTTGTAGATTTTTTTCGTCAATTTTTCCTTCTATCACGTTTGCCATGTAATTTGTATGTCTTTTTAAGTACCTAATTCGCTGTTTTTTTCCCTTGGACTGTGCCCTTTCTGTTGCTGTTCTTCGATATGCCTTCTCGTGTCTCACCCTATCCGTCTATTTTATCTTCAGTAACCTGCTCCAGCACTAGGTCTGGAGGGTCTCTATTCCTATTTGATCACCTTATCCGATTATAAATTTCTAAATCGAGTACTTGGACGTGTTGATGGTTTTTGATGACGTTTTGACGACAAAACTGGTTTTATCGTCAAATGAATACCAAAGACAGTCTCTAAAGTCTAAAAAAAATGGTATGTGGAGAAGGAAAAATAATTCAAGAAATTATTCTTCCGTGAAAACCCCTCATAATGCTCGTTTGAAATTTATACCATTCTAGAACCTCCACGAATGATTAAGGCGAAAGATTGGCTGAAAATCCAGTGAATGCGCATTTTATGGACAGAGTTAGAGATTACGCAGCTTCATAATGGGTGATGGTTGACTGCTATTTTAGCATAAGAGCTTCCTTGTAAAGTTGTGAGCTTGAATGACGGCTGATTGCGGTGCTTCGCTTGGAGGGATATTTGGTCTATGTTCTATTTCTTGATCACTTTAATTTGATGCTGGAATATATCAACCCTTAACGCCATATTAAAATATTCTGTTTTCAATGTAACAATTTTAAGGTGAATTTATCATCATTTCATTGATTTCTCATTTTTCAATTTTACTGATCCTTATATGCCACTGCAGGTTGTATTTTCTACTTCAAATAGCGTTCATTAGTGCAGGCGAACGTAAACTAGACTCGTAATAATTTGCGACGCAACGAGACATCTGTCCACGATTTGCATCAAAGTTATGAGATCAATTTATGCAAAATTACTTCACTGCCACCGCTGGGAAGTTATTCTCATCAAATGGGGTTAAGAGGCTACTTAATTCTAAGTGGATTATCGGAATGAGACACACTCGTAATTGAGCCACTCAGACGCACTCAGACTTTTATGAGTAGCTAATGAGTGAGAAAAATGCGCCTGACTCACTCATAGCTTTCGCGAAGCGATATTCACCGGCTGCGTTTTCTCGAATATTCTGACGTATTAAAGTGAGTAGTGGAGGGGTTTAATTTTACGGCGTGAAGTACTTTCCTATTTTCAACCTTCTGTTAAAATGTCTCCTAAATTACGAGTTCGTCCCGGAAAAGGCGCATTGTTTTTGCAAAATTTACTTCAAATGCCTTTCATATCCGTCGGTATTGAGTGAGTGAGAGATATTTTTGCACGTATGAACCCCAACATTTCTAAATTTTAACCTTGGAAAAATGCCATGACTTGTTTAACTTTTAATTTAGAAGTAGGCTCTATGATATATTCTTTTTTATTCAGCTTTTGGAAGTGTTGTAATCTTCTGGGTGTGGGCTGCCTTGTAATATGATTATTAACCCCTCAACGCCGTCATGCGTACCCAGTACGCGCCCTTTAAATTTCGTATGCCGCCGTCATGCGTACCCAGTACGCTTCCTGACCTACTGTTTACAATATTTTTTCTCCGCCAGATATTGTATGATAAATTAAAACTAATTACTCTATCTTTTGAAGAAAAGTTTTTCCTTTCCAATAAAATATTCATAGCGGTTTTATGCCTTCAAGATTTAAAAAAAATGCTTCGATAAAATTCCGTTTTAAACCAGCGCCTTGACGACTTCGGTCCAAAAACTCATCGCCTTATTTCAGCTGTTCTATCATGAAAACTTCCGCCTTTTCTGCTTGGGAGACGTCTAGAAGGGTCAGCTACTTTAGCTTGAGATACGGTATCTTCGAAGCTCAATGCTATCTCTCCGTCTTCTCCTTGTTTGTCGTCACCTCGAGCCCCAAGTGTGTTTGGTCCGCCTCGTTAGTCCTAAGCGTCCTAAGCGAAGGGGCCATGTGCTTCGCTTTGCATTTATTTTTTTTTTCTGGACAGTAATCAACGAAGATAAGATTCCATCTAAACAGTCAGCGTATACCAGGGCCCCTTCGAGATATTTTCTCGTCTCTTGAGGGAGCTTCTAAACCACGAGCTTCAGTCCACCCAGTCCACCAGAGTCATTCATGCTGTGTGGTGTTCGTTCAGGCAGTGTGCTGAAATTCTCATCGGGTGTACTTCCTGTGTGTGGTATTTTTTTTTATAATTGGGGATCCTACGAAATGGGAATAGTATTGAAAGGCAAAAAAGAGACTCGGAAGTCTGTTTGTGTGTTAGGCTATAGTAAAATCATTGGTGGGGTGAATTTCAAGGACCTGTTATTGCATTCGTACGTAATGGAAAGAAAACGCCATTACAAGTGATGTATGAAGTTATTTAGGAGACTATTGAATGAGGAAGTCCTAAATTCATATGTTGTTCACAGGAAAAACACGTATAAAAATTTGACTTAGCATTTCGCGTGCCATTGGGCGAGATAATATTTTTGAAATATCCAACGTCATACGAACTGTTTGGACTTGGCCGTCACTCATTACACAATTTAGTACCAAGACTCACAAAAATTAATTTCCTAAAGACAATTCCTGCAGCTGGGAAGAAATCAAAGTCTCAAAGGAGGTGTGCAGTTAGTGCGTAACATGGGAAATGAAGAGTTTGCGTGTACTGTTGTGAAAAATGTGCAGTGGGATTATGTTTGGATTGCTTCAAATCATGTCAGAGCAGATTTTCTAAGGTAAATCATTTGAATATTTGGATATTGACGTTTGAAACATTATCATGTGATTACCTATATGAAATGATACGGTAATAATGGAACAAAGTCAGAGAAGTGGGCGGAGTGGTAAATTTTCAAGTAGGCGAAACGGGTAATCCTATCGAAAGTATCCAATCTGTTATGAAATTTTCAACCCCTAATAACTAAATTACATCATGTAATTGTATTTTTTAAATGCATGGAATGTTAGAGATCTCGTAGCTAATTCGAAACCAAATAAAAATCTTTCAAAATTGAAAATTTATTCATTAGTTCATAAAAAGAGATACATAAAACAATAAATATTTTTTCCAATCGCTCGAAAAATTATTATATAGTAGCGCATTATAATACGCACGTTTACAAAAATTTTCTACGATACCAATCGTATATTATGAAAGATATAAATTATTGAATGATAGTATGCCGAAAAGGCGAAGTCATTTAAATCTCATCCGGCCGCTGAGATGGGATTTAATTAAATGCCTGCCGCGCTTGAAGGGTTAATGTGAAATTATGAGCACGCGATATCCTAAGCGATGGTGCTCGAGTGAATGTAATAGCCTCTACTGTTGATGACATTCCTAAAAAAATAGATACTGGGATTTGGGAATAATTACAAAATTCTCATAAATATGTTTATTCTTTTAAATTATGGCTTTGCGTAACGAGTTCGACTTCTCATTTGCGTCAAAATATTTTCCGTGTAACATTATGATCATTTTTTGCTCAACCTTTTATTTAAATGAGACAAATTAATCAACTATTCAAAGATTGATTTAATGGATTTCCAGCGATTATTCTATTCATTGTATAAAAATCATTGCGCAAAGATTCCCATTCAATGCAGATTGTTTGGAAGTATATGATTGAATAAAATGAATCTTCGATGTAAAAACCAATTCGTTCATTTAGTGTATTACTTGGAAAATATCCGAGAATCAAAAACCTTGAAATCAATTATCTCAATCGCAACTAGTGCTGGTAAAGGAAGAGTTAAAATATTTTTGAACTTGTGAATCAATAGTTTAGCATAGGGTAGGGTATGATTAGAGTTTCAATATCATTAAAGGCTATTCGGATTGCTCACCGGGAAGGTTATCTCAAGAGTGCCATGGTTTCGTGTTTCGAGTCAAAATCTATTCTCAGCGCTGATCTAAAATAGAGCAGTAAAGGACTCACCGATGGGAGAAACTTAAAAGACGAGACATTGCGAAATGCATTAGCACATATGCAATTAACTCTCCGGTTTCAAAAGAAACTGTTTTTCATTCTACACAATCGCAGAGATTAAACTTGAGCATTTAGTCCCCCCTTATCCAGTGGGACTCGACCTTCATCGCGAGCGAGTTGAAGTAGTTGGCTGGCTTTCGCATCCAAGCGTACCCATCCATCAAAGTTGAGCGGCTCTTCGTAAGGCAGTGTTCGTCGACTGCAGTGGCTCTCCGTCCCCTAGGGGTGACGCGTGATGACAAGCCAAGAGTGGGCTTATCTTGGGTCCGAGAGACAGAGGAGGGTGACGCCGACGAGTCAGGGCGACGATGTGAAAATTAGAGGCGGTCTCAGTGCCTTTACAACTGAGCGGCCCGGGACTTCGTGAAGATTAAGCCTACAGTTTGGTTTAGATGGAGGACTGTCGGTGGCACTTTCTCTCTGTAAAAATTTGGCTACGTGGAATGAAAGCCTATATGAATGGGCCTGTAATAAATTTATTGGTTGGGATTAACTTCAATGCGCAATTAATCCATAGATATTGAGTTGTGTAATGGAAATAATCTACTTTTAAGTACTATATCGTGCCCTGCCCTGTCTGAGGGTGATAGGAAGCCTCCGTTAACCCATATGAGAAATTAATATAGGGTTTATGTTGTAATTATGGTATTCCAATTGTTTTATCCACGGAAAAAATGAATTTCTAAATACCTCTCCTTTCGCCAAAGAATCTTTCCCAAACGTAATAATTTTGTGAAAAAGGGAAGACCCTTACAAATAAAACAAATGTTCTTCGAGCAGCCATGGATTTGACTGCAACGGACTGAGAATATAACTGAAACTTTTTGAATTGCTGTGGAGATATTCAACGAGAATTAGGGAGAATTACGGTGAGGAATGGCTAATCAATTCTTTAGATATCGCCATGGTTTCTGTTCATTATTATGCTAAAATGTCAGCCATTCAAATGAAGTATTTGTAATAGACGCGACTAGAAGTAAGACTCGCAGACGGTAAATTGATACATCTTCGACTGAGCTTTACGTTGTAATTTAGGCTGTTGGCGTATTAATCCTTTCGGAAACAAAGCCCAACACTCTCATTTTCCTCGCCATTGGTGTTAGGATACCTCTCTAAATTGGATAGAGTGGGATGAGGTTTGGAATGAAATTAACTGAGGTCGATTGTTTCTGGCTTTACCTTGTGAAAATCCATTCTGAACAATAAAAAGTTATGGTACCTTTTCACACGATTTATTCAATACGACCGGTTTCGTCGCAGAGGCGACATCATCAGGTACAGAAATCGTTATATTAACAGTTATTTTGTTGTTGTTTATCCGGTTGCTATTACGCGTTGGTAGGGGAGGGTTGCGTTGGGGTTGGATCGTTACTCAGCTTCAGGGGAATTTCCAATAGTTGATAAAAGTATTTTCATTCGCTAAAATTCCATCCTTGATGTGCTTCCTAATCTCCAACTCCTCCAAGCAGTCCATCCTTCTTCCCTTTTTCTCAAGGTGGAGAACTTCCGGAACAAAATCGCTCCTGTGGTCACTCTCCCATAAGTGTTTCGCGAAATGCGATTTGTCTATCTCCCCGTTTCTCAAATGCCTTCCGTGTTCCTCTGTTCTTAATCGGAACGAACGACCAGTCTGGCCTATGTAACAGTTGGGTTTGCAGGATTGGTGCTTGTAGAGCCGTTTTAGCAGCTGGTTGTGATTGTTTCTATAAAACTCTCCTTTCTGGGATGAAGGAAGCCGCAAAGAGGCAAGTTGTTGTGCAGGATCCAAGGAGGTTGTAAATATCCTGGAGGGGGTATAACTGGTTCCGAGCGTTGAGCGCAGTGTGGCAGGAATGGGGGTGCCTGGGTAGGAAAGCCACGCCTTCTTTGACCTAAGCATTGATAATCCCCTAAGAGTCAATGCTAACTATTTGGTGAAGTATTCGGTCATGATCGTTGTTACGTTAAAATAAACTTTCGCAAACGAACACAGTAAACCCTTTTTCCAATCATTATGGGAAGGCTTCATGAAAATATACCTCGAATATCTTTTCACAAGAAAAATTATTGTTAATCACCACGGTTCGGCTGTGCAACTACCTTAGCCGAAAATAACATTTTACAAGTGTAAAAAATCTATTCCCCTGGAATTATACTGGTAATTAATAATATTACAGCCAATAGGAATCCTACGATAGCGGACTAGTCGCAATAGTAGTATGAAAGTATGTTCAGGACGGTATATTTTCACCACGATATGACTATATGGACAGTTTAATGTACACAGTATTATGACGAACGATCGGAAAACTCCTACGACAATCAAGAAGTAATTGTTGCATTTTCATTTCATAAATCAGAGGTGATATAAGGAATAGAATACTTGATTATATACGTAGACAAGTCCGAATATGGTCAAATCAAAATGGCGGAATTCTGACCACGCTCAAAACTCGAATACAGCGCCTCCAGCGTATTAACAACCTCCTTGGCAAGATCCAACTTCACAGCTGCTGTTTGTATTTCTATAGAGGGCGTAAGGTGGGAAACTAAAATTGGAATTAAATATGTATTATGATGGGTCATGGTGCCAGTTGGAAGGAAAAACTGTGGACAGTAACCCGATGGAGTACTCGGGGCTGATTACAAACAAATCAGGTTAGGAGCCGCTTGAGACTCGTAGGCGACGCGCTAGGCATAGATTGCTTGAGAAATTGAGAATGGATATCTTTAAGGGCGACGCGGATAATATCATATATAAAGCCCACTACATTCCCAGGTCCTACATAAAAAATAAATTAAGAGAGATTTTTTTTTCCGAACGGATAGATATGGGAGTGCGTTTTTCCCCCGCACGATAAAAGACTTTCATAAATGCTAGGCATAATTTTCGTGGGAACATTTCTTTTTTATATGTAAACGGCTGGTGTCCCAACACCCCCGCCCCTGGCCTATCGAGGCGGCTTTAGGGGTAGTATGTAGATGAAGATGTAATTTCATCCCGCGCTTTATTTCAAACAATTCGACCATTTTTGTGCCTTTACGCTGGTTTTAGTGTCACTCGCTCTCCCAAACACCTAGCATTAATAAATAATAATTTTCGTAATTTTTGCTTGATTATATCCTCTTTATGTGCAAACGGCTAATGTCCTAATATCCCCGCCATAGTATTCAGATGTATATTACCTGTAGGTGATCGAAGTAAAAGAACATTTTATCCTTGGGGGCGGGAATGGCACTTGACGGTTCTTGTCTCTTCATTCGTTCGCGTGAGTTATGGGGAGGAACTAGGCCTTGGGTAGGCGTCCTTGAATTCGTACGTCTGGGACTACCGTGCTCATACCCACCCACCTTTTCTGTGTAACCTAGCGACCCGTGGTCCACCGCAGTGCGGGGTGATAGTCGCGGCATCCCTCGTGTGCAAACGGTCGGTGGCGGGGCGGGGTAGCGTTGACGACGCGACCCTGTTTTCCGTTTTGGGGGGCAGGGAGTGTGATGAAAACGGGGGCGGTGTGTGGGGTGGCTGGCCGGGCTCATTTACATCGATCTGCATACTACTGACCTTCCCTCCCCTCCCCTCCCACCTCTCCTCCTCCTCCCTCGCAACGTGTCGACAGAGCGGCGCCCTCCCGCGAAGAGGTGGAGACGCATGAAAATGATAATCAGCGGCGCCTGTTTGCGAAAGGAAAAAAAAAGAAGTATCGTGTATCCTCCCTCGTTTCCGACACAAATTGTCGCTCTAATTAATCGCCATTGTGGATTTGCTCCTTTGTTTCCCTTCTCCGCAGCCGTGTCATGAGTTGTGGAGGCTAGTGTAGGACATTGCCTTTAAAATACAACATTGCGATAAATACGCGCATATCTCGATTCAGGTCGTTTTGAGTTACACCGGTTCCGATGATTCGTCGTGTTTTTCTCAGATTAAATGTATGCTTGCATATTTTAAATCACTACTTTACGAAGTTAAAGAAAAGGTCTTCAATCGAGGAAAACGCCTGCCTGAAATCAGGATACAATGATTCATATTGTCTTTGTGCAATTAACGTCGAAAAGCTAAAGGATAAAACTATTGCAAAGTAATATACGAACGTATAGGCAGTGAATTAAAATAAGTTAGGGAAATTAAGGCAGTCAATATATTGTATTCTTTGCCTGTTTCGGACCAGACAATTGTAAACGAGAAATAGTAACTTAAATGGTGCCATTATTTTAATGCTAGAATATTATTCCACTCTAGTTGACTTGCACAAAAACGTGGTTTTGGATGAATCATCTTCTTAGCATTTTGGAGTAGTAATTTAAATGTAAACCTCGTGTTTATGCGTTGAATTTTTTGCATCTTGGCGTATTATTTTAACGGTTGATCATTTAAGGTCTTGTTTAGGCTAACTCTGCCTATTCAGTGAATACTGCACGGATTTTAGCTGAGTGGTGATTATGAGAATCGATGCTTCAGATAGCCTGCCATCATCATCAGCCAAAAACGCAACTCAGTGGTATCTCTCTTTATTCCTCCTCGAAAGTGTCATGTCGACGGGTCAGCGCCCTCTCCCCAGGGAGATGAACGCACGCAAATGATAATAAGCGGTGTTTTTGTACCAGCGCGCTTAATAATATGAGTATCGTGTTTTCCTTCCCGTTTTCGGTGCAAATTTTCGCTCTTGTGAATAGCCACTGTAATTTTGTTTCTTACGTTTCTTCCACTTCGTGAAAAAGGCCGTAGTCTTGGTTGAGAGAGGATAATGCGACAACGCCTTCAGGATAAACTCTCCAATGAATTATTAATACAGAACGTATTTTTTTGAATCAAGTATCATTTTTGGTTAAGCAGTTTTCAAAGTATTTCACCCGTGCAAACATATTTCGGGAATCAAGCTTTTGATTGCTGAAAATGATTCGTATTCAGGATCAATGATGCATCGAATATGCACCGTGATAGGGATGGCAGAATTCTGTTTAGGAATTTAAGTCCTTCGTGACACTTGGCTGAAAATACGATAAGGCTTGCCGCAAAAACTAAATTACCTTTATCCTCACTTTATCAATTTTTCTGTAGTTGCAACACATTTAACTTTGAAATCAATAGAAAATTTAATTCGTTAAAAAATCATTTGTTTTATCACTTGCTTACAAGTGTTTGCCGACACATTTCGGCAATATGCTCTAATCTGTCTCTTGGTGTAATAGTTGTGATTCGTCCTACTTCTCCAATGATTTCCCAACGTTCTGATTCCTGGTGTTCCCTTGATATGTTACCCTAGAAAAATGACGTTATTGCTTTTTGACCAATTACACTAGCTTTCCGTTTTATGGGCTCATGTAGATATCTTCAAGGCTGCAGCCAATTACATCCATTCATCGTGAAAAGAATTACAATCGAAAACTACTATCGCCGTTAGAGCTCGGCCTAGTATTTAGAGGAACGGAGTGAATAAATATATATTCTTACATGGTCTTTGGTCTATCATTTTATGCCCATTTAGACGTTTTTGTTGAGAGAATGCATTCCTTTGTTTTACATGGAAAACAACTTAAAGTCATTCATATGATGCTGAAATAAACAAGTATTATTCATTGAGCAGTTAGAATTTTCGCTTATGTTAAAGGTCATCCCTTTGAATCTACGTATTTACATAGACGAATTAAATAGCATAAGAACGAAGTCTACCGAATGCAAATGAAGTGAAGAGCATTTTAATGTTCAGTGATAACTTAATAGCTAAAGAACAACAGTTTATTTGTCATAGTTCTTTATAAATGAATGAAAAGAGTTAAGCAATATATATGTATCGTTAATAAGTTACGCCATGAAAAAGAGTGAACAATGCAATGCACCATCAGTGAAATTGAAGGGGTATTACTTCTTTTAGTTCATAGCGTAATTAAAATGGCAAACTTCGGGTATTCATCTCTCCAATTGGATTGATCAGCAATATCAGGCTGTAGGAGCGTATCTTTTCCCTATGTTGGAGTTATTCTTCAGCTTTTAGTTGATAGATCTCTTGGCTGAATATTTTTTTACATGAATTAAATTATACCAATGAGGCTTCATAAATAAACTAATTAATCTATTTTATGAATTATTTTACAAATGTATACATTGATTTTGCCCTGGTTTTTACCTGAGACCGATGTATTATATGACAGTACCATAATGATATAATGGGGTTTAGCATACTTTAGGGTTTTGGTGATAAATTGGTCGCGAAACGACTTCAAATATATTCGACTGAGTTATCATACGATAGCCCCTGTAGAATAAATAAACCTTACTAATTATTAACTTCCGTTTCTCGGTACTCTCTAATGTAATATAACCCGAATGTTTACAATCATGTCCTTAAATTTAAAATGCTCGTCAATTGTGGGTTTTGATTATCGTCTAAGTCATAAACTCCCATTGGCTTTATAAATTTTATGTATATTTTTCCAATACTCCGATAGTAAAATACTCATTTTAAATACCTGGATATTTTGTATCACCGTATGCATTCAAGGCAGTGTTTGAATTGATGTGGCTGCTTACACGCACAAAGATTTCATGCCTCTGCAATCCAACTACTGCATAAAGTCGAGTTGGGCACGGAATTCCTTCAAGACGTGGTGGATGCGCATGATCTTGGCATGCTCTCATGAGCTCTCCGTTGCCTCTCCGTCAGGTACCTTAGTCCTCGGTTTCCCTTGGCATGCTAATTGGTTTCCATGAATGATGAGACGCTGGGGTCAGATTTCAGTGGAGGCATGCCCCATGATTGGCACCCCACATGAGTGGCGTTTGTCGTTCTCTATGACGGAGATGCCTTTGCACAGTGGTAAAGTCAAAGAGGTAGAGAGCCCTTGTCTTCTAAAAGTGGTTTAACATTTCACAAAATATACTTACTAAAATTTATGTCAACCAGACAAGACATGATTATTAATGCAATTTCAGGTAATCGTCGCTTAGTTCTCAATTTGTGCTTTACTGGTGTTTAATGGACAATTTCCTTTTATCTGTTTACCTATTGGATAGGATTAGCGACCGGTTAAAGTGTACCTTTATTAAGTAATTACGTATGAGGTAGATTTCTCTTTTTTTGGTAGTAATTGTTTTAGTAATACTTTCAGATTTAACTCGAAAAACTGAGTTATTTATGACAGTTAATTACTTTAAGATCTGAATTGGATAAATATATCCGTTATGTATATTTAAGTATGTGGCCGATCGAGGAGAGCGGGCAAAAATGGTACTAATAAAAACATAGACACACGTAAAAAAGGGACACTCACAAATAAACTTTCAGACGTTTCAGCGGGTTGACCCGCTATCCTCAGTGCTGAAGGTGAACTGCTGCAGGCAGATTAAGTTCTTCCAGTAGCCCTCCTTGGTGAAGTAGTGGGGGTGGAAGAAGGGGAAGGGGAGAGGGGGGGAAGGGAGGGTAGGGTTTGTTTTGGCTGTTAATGGGCGATGTTTAGCCCGGGCGTTTCAAACGCCCTTTCAAATATTTCGTATTTATAACATTACGGTTGAATGAGATTTTCTATCTGTGAAAGTGTGGTTATGGAAGAACTTGATCCCCGAAAAGAGTTGCTGAATATGCGGAGCATTGAATAGTCCGTGGGGTTTTTCAAGTGGACTCCGGGTCCGTGGGGACTCCGCGCATAGTCCGACAGAGTGGTGCCTTCTGTTTTGAATTTTCTATTTTCGGCATTTATATAGTTTCGCCATGCATGAATGAAATAACGATTTTTTAAAGAATTGTTTATTAGAATTAGCCCTTGCTTGGACGCTTGCATGTCTTCGACATTATAGGGGAATATACAATATATATTTGTGATTGAGATCGTTGATATTGAATTGTAACTCGTTGGGGTGATATTCGTTTCCTGGTCTTTTGATTAATTTTCATTGGTTTTGGATTGGTATTTTGGATATTGAATACTATGTTATTTCGTGGGCCATAGAAATTGTAGTGTGAGGAACGATATTTAGGTATATTTATTGAATAGGAGGAATCTGCCTTAATCTGACTTATTTTGCCTGCTATTTAACCTCTTTGCTATAAATAGACCAACATCATTACTTTTATGAGACTCATGATATTCTTTAGCATGGCGCACTGTTACGAACGCCTCTCTTAAGCCGGTTTTACTCGGGACATGTTCTTGAACAATCCGACGCATGTGCAAGAGCTCATTTAAAATGCGTCAGTAAAGCACTTAGTTACTAAGACGCATTCGAGAACGCACGAACGGAAGGTGGGAAAATATCCCTAGTTCTAATTCCTCGTTCATGCATTCGCGCTTTTGCACCTTTAATTGAGAAAAAACGCAATTTTGAATTGAGCAATCGAGTGTCCCGTGTAAAACAGCCTTTACGCTCCGAATTATCCATTTTCTGTCTCCTTCCAAAACCAAAATTTCGTCACATGGAAAGATGAACAGGTAACTTATTTTTCCTCAGTTTGTGTTAAATCAACGGTGGTAAAATTCCCAAACTTAAGTATGCGTTTACATATCTCGCGCTTATACATTTGGTACTATTCTCCTTTTCAGTTAGCTGACGACGTGAATTCTCGAATTCCTGTTGGTCGACATGAGTGAAGGGCTTGAAAAAGTTAACATTGTGTCCAATACTTAGCGGCGGAAATACATACTGAGTGTGACAATTATGAATATAATAGCTTAAAATATAATGACAATGATATATCCAAGTACTTTAAATGAATGTACGAGCCTCGTAGACTCAATCCGAAAAATTTCTTCCGCTACCAAATTTCTTGCCGGCCTTGGTGGCGGCGGGGTAACGTTCCCGCCTGCCAAACAAGAGGTCGTGGGTTCGAGTCCCGCCTGGGTAGGTTTCCTCGGTCCATGGCATGGTTGTTTGTGTACGTTTACTTGTTACATTTGTTGAACACCCCGGTGTAAAATGGCCAGTAAGAGCTGTATCCGGTGGTTTGATAATAATATAAAAAAAAGAGTCCGTCCCGCCGAGATAAGGATCCAGTGCCGGAATTTTCGTGTTTTATCTTCTTAAAACTCAAATATACTAATAAAGCTACCTTAAGACATGTTTCGAGGGCATCAATAAATTATGTGGAAAAGAAAAAAATCTAATGACGCAGACAGATCCAACTCAAATAATTTTGCCAAAAATATAGCAATTAAAAAAATTTGGTCCTCGGAAATTGGATACCTTGGGCTATAATTTTCCGGCCAAATCTTCTCTTCTCTCCATTGAGTTTGAAAGCCGCCCAAGCGTTGTGCCAAGTGTCTATAGCACTTGGCATGCGTTCCTGGCCGTTTCATCTGACCTACATTTTATTGTAGCCAGCATGTGAGTCTTATGCTGTAACTGTGATTTGCTATTCTTTGCCGTTCATAAAATTCTTCCGCGGCAATTGTAGTGCACAACATCACTGCAAGCATGGATAGTTGCTAAAAAAATTGCCTTTTGGATTATGTTCATCAAATTTGGACAGATTTACTTTTCATATTGGTGCAGAACGGTCTCTAGAAGTTGGTTAACAACTATAGAGTTAGTTGCATGCGGTTGCAGATTTGACCATATTTAGAAAAATTATCAATTTCTAAAAACCCTTGCCGTAGTTGCCATGGCATCATACCATGTTAAGGTTACCCTGAGTGATACTAAAATCTATTAGAAAGGATACGACATTTGCGATATGATAATTTAGACCAACTTGGGTGATCGTAAAGAGGAGTAAACGTAGGTACTCGAAAGATGATAGGCGTAGGATATTTTCCAAAGGCACTAATTGGTATAAATTATCGATAAGATATGAATGCTAGTTCCACAAAGTATCGGCATCTTTCATTAGTGTTCCTCTTATGTAACTTCTACGATTTATAACCTTTATTTGGAAAATTCAGGAAGATGGTTTCCCTCTTAATTACATGCTACTCGCTTGACAAGAAAATTTTTCGTATTTTTTTTTAACCGACAGGCAAAGTTAATTTGAATGAGTGTGACAGCCGTGAAATTCGCTCGCAATCCTGCCTTATACGCTCTCTGACTTAAGCGAGCTCTTGTCATGTTAAAATTCGGGTGAGGTCGAAAAAAAAATTAAGCGAGTTAAGCATACCCACGTTTGGGCAAGCATCCTTCGCGCCAAGGAAACTTTTTTTTTAACGGCCCCTGTTTTTGCCATTTGCTGTTTTATTTCCATTCAATTATGTACCCAGTTTTTCACTCATTTCTCTCATGTCGAAAAATCTCCCGGCTGCTGATATTACCAATATCACGGGAATGTATTTTTATACCGAGGAAAAAAAGCACGCGTCATTCTTCGAACGTTTCTCTCGAATCACGGAGGGTTTTGTGTGCGTGTGGGGAGTTTTTCTTTTTTTAGTTTTTCTCTCGGGAGGTGATTCTTCACTCCAAAGGGGATGGAGAGATAGAGAAAGGGAAATGATATCTCTCTCCTCGGTTGAAAAAGCGCTCATGCGAACCACTTTCCCCCGACGGCGTTCTCATCTCCTCCTCCTCCCCACCGCCTCTATCTCTCTCTCCCATCTCCTCTCCTTCTACGTGCCCTCATCCACACGGATCGCTTATTTCTCCCCGCCTTGGCTGGCCCTCATGATCCTATCCTCTCGATGACGTAGTGCTCGATGGGAGCGGGGATGGAAAAAGTATCTGGACTCACATTTACTCTGAAGGTCATTCTGATTTCATTTTGGTATAGTTTTACAGATGTTAAGCTAAATAGGCTGGGAGCCGCTGGAAACTAGGAAGCTGAGCTCTAAGCTCAAGTTGCTTGAGCAATTGAGAATAGATATCATTAAGAGTGACGTGGAGAGCATAATTTTAAATCCACTGTATTGCATTTACTCTGAAGTCATTCTGATTTCAGTTTGATATAGTTTTACAGATGTTAAGCGAATTAGTCTGGGAGCCGCTGGAAACTAGGAAGCTGAGCTCTAAGCTTAGATTGCTTGAGCAATTGAGAATAGATATCTTTCAGAGTGACATGGAGAACATAATATTAGAGCCCAACTATAAATATTTCCACGTCCGACAGAAGCGATTAATTAAGAGAGATATTTTGCCGGACCTATTGATATGGGAATTCGTTTTTTCCCGAGCCATTAAGGAATTTAATGAATACTAGACGAAATTTTATTTGAGCATTTGCTTCTTATCAAGGAGATTGTGAATATCTGGAGGGGGCACCACTGGTTTCGAGCGTAGAGCGAAGTGTGGCCGGAATGGGGGTGCTTGGGAAGGACAAGCCAGGGTCAATGCTTACTATTTGATGAAATTTTTGGTCATAACTTGGTAATACATTAAAATAAACTATGGAACGCACAATGTTAACCTTTCTTTCTTACTTCATTGGTAGGCTCCGCAAAATTACGGCTCAAACATCTTTTCCCAGGGAAAAATTGTTATCAATCACCACGGTTACGTTCTATAACCAGCTCAGCTGAAAATAAAATTTTACGAGAGTAAAATAGTCATTTACCTGCACTTATACTGGCTTAAAATTTTATTTTAGCCAACGGAAAACTAGCAATTACAGTAATAAAGTATATATTTCAAGGATATCCCCACGAATAGCTAACAGACGCGGAGTTTTTATATTAATAGAAGTAGCGCGAATGATGGGAAAAATCCTATGACAATCACCGGCGAAATACTAATGATTATGGTACCATTTTTCACTTGATGTATTTCATTTTCAGAAAAAAACTTACCCACCTCAAAATATCAGTAGGGGGTTTACGTCCAAAAATTGTCGGACTAAGATGACGGAACTTTGACCACGCAAAAAACTCGTAAACAGCGCCTTCAGATATATACAGCCTCCTTGCTTTTTATACGTAAATAGCTGGTATATAGACGCCCCCTGGTATATTAACCGGTATGATATATGCAGCCAAATTTTAAAATAGTGATAATCCTAAAATAACGACGAGTATGACAGTTCGTGTGGAAGCGATGGATTTGAAGCATGCGTTTCATCCGTTACTGGCGCATTAATAATGGGAAATAATAATCTCATTCACCTGTATTTGGGCTCTCACCAGGATTTCCCGAGTTAAAATCGAATACTTATCTGTAATCAGAAGCTTGGAAAAATACCTGAATTTAAAGCAGGATACAGGGCGAGTTTCGAAAGTGTTGCAATTAAATTTTCTACGCCGCATCCTATAGGTCTGAGTGGGATCAAAATACTTGACGTAGGTGGGGTCAACGCCAAGCTTTACAACGAAACCAGTTTCAGTGCTTTCCAAGCTTTGGAAGGACGTTAGTTATTGTAAACTTCTGCCCGCCGACCGTGTCACGAAAAAAAAATGGAATCGACAATGAGCAAAGTTTAAGTTTTGTGCTAAATTGAAAAAATCCCTTGATGAGGCAAAAAAAATCATTCATGAGGCTTACAGGGACTCTGCTATGTCCTACTCACTAGTTTTTAGGCGGTTTGAGGCATTTGAGAAGGGCCAGGAAGAGGTAAATCCCCAGAACGCTAAGAATGAGCTATTCAAAAGTGAAATCAGTGCTCATTGTCTTCTGGTGGTGGTATTTGGAGGAGGCAACCGACAGCTGAGGTCATTTGCACCATGAGGGTAGGGTAAGGAAGGAAGGGTGGAGAGAAACCCGGCGTCGGCATTAGCCTGCTCTTAACGAAAGGCGCCAAGGGACCACGGATTAACGTCCCATCCGACGGACGAAGTGTTGCGTTTGAAATGTCCTCCACACAACACTCAAGCAGGGATCGGGCAGTCTGAAAATTTTCTGCCACTGCCGGTATTTGAACCCGAGTCCGCCGGGTGGGAAGCCAGCACTCAAGCCACCACACCAACCCGATCCTCTCTCATTGTCTTCTTAGACTGCAAAAGAGTGGTCTATAAGGAATTTATTTCCTAGGGAAAGACAGTTAAATCTGCCTTTTACATGTACTTTGTACATCCTGGAAAGACTCTGACAAAGAACGAGAAAAGACATCTCCACCACCTGGCTACTCCATCTTGACATCCTGGCAAAATACTAGGTCCAAACGCTGCCCCATCCCTCTATAGGCTTGAAGTCCTCCCAGAAGACTTACATCTATTACCTCAGATTAAGGCAGACCTGAAAGGAACCCATTTTTCGTCCATAGAAGAGACAAAAGCAGTCGTGACGAGGGCCTTGCGAGAGGTCCCGGAAGAAGCTTTCCTGGGCGCATACCGGTCGTGGCAGGCAATTGAGCTAAGATACGATGGAAAAAATATTATATTATACTTAGAACCCCATGGGAAGACCTTTGAAGTGTTTATACAAATATTTTCTGTGAATTTCTTTAAAAAAATAATTGCATTACCTACTATAGGAACGCACCCAGTCATTCCTTGAAAATGATCGTTCACCTTGAAAGCAATTATATTTCGATAGATTCAAAATAAAATTTGTTATCATCCACACTGTATTTCGATGGCTAAGGTCTAACAACACGTATCTCAAAAATGTCAACTTTTCAGGAGAGCAAAAAAACGATTAATTTCTTTTACTTGCACACTATAATTAAAAAGCAATAGTTCATCAAACTGAAAAAGAAGCATTCATTTGCAAATAAAGACTTGTTCTTTGCTTGTATTTTAGTTTTTCAATGCTATTACACTTTGTTTAAGATACCTGACTCAAACCGGCCGAATTTAAGATACGTGTTGTTAGAACTTAGCCATCGATTTGTTAAAAACTCGACCGGTTTTGATCTTTTCAAGTCTTTATCAAGAGGTAAAAAAACAGTTCTGATACCTCTTTCTCTCTTGATAATGACCTGAAAAGATCGAAACCGGTAGAGGTTTTTAAATACATATTGTGTGGAATATAACAAAGTTTATTTTTGAATGTATCATGTCATCTTTCCACGAAGGTAACGTGTGAACCCTTGATTTGCAATGATGTTTTACCTATTATTCACTCTTCATCGTTCTCCGTGGAATGGGAGTGAAAGGAAAAGAGGAGAGAAAAAGGGTGAGTGTGGGCGGGTGGTGCGAGTGGCGAAAGGATCATCTTGCCAACGAAAGGGAGAGCGGCTGACGTCGAATCGCCCATTAAGGCAATGATTGATGAGCTTCAAACAAAAACCGGGGGAAATAAAACCTTTATTTGGCGTTTTGCGGCTGAGTTTGCGAGTTCAGATGAGGAGAGGGAGTGAAAGGAAAGGACATCCTCTTGATCATCTCGATTTCTGTGGAGGAATATATACGTGGGGGTCGTTCAAAGTCCTTCTCTCATTACTTACAGGGTGGTACGGTGGTAAATTTTATCAATGTTTCATCATTGCAAAAATTCATTGATTGCTACTAAACCAAGAAAATGTTTTTTTTTCAACTGAAAAGCAAAAGTTTCCAACAGCTGTTTTCGTCAGGCAAATTGGTTTAACGATGAAGCTGTATTATTGAATAAATGTAAAATAAATTTTATAAAAACTTGTAACTATATCTTGTTCTGATAGCCTTTTCTGAGAAGGAGTGAATTTTTAGTTTATGTGGTATTTTTTCTAATTATGTAGCTTCTCTGATGTTCTGTGTTTTATAACTTTCTTTATTTATGAATAACGTTCATCCATTGGTTTTCTATCGCTTTGGTTTTTGCGGGAAAAACGAATTACCTCCAGCCTATATGGCGTTTTCAGAAGTCGAAAGAGAGGCGTAGCATATTTTGGCTTCTATAAGGCCATTTATTTCGTTACAATTGATAATTTTTGAATTTTCAAATTTGTATTTTTCTATATTAATTTGAGTGAATTGTACTAACATGAAGGTATATTCTAATAAAACGTAGGAGATAGCGAATAGATTCTCACAAGGAGGGAAAGAATTGAAGCATAGAGCACTTTCTTCTGAAAAATGAGTGAATATTAGTCATAAATAGTGATTTAAAATTTTTTTAAACGTTACTCAATTATCATCAAGAGAAATTTGTGTCATAATCAGCTCCTAATTCCTCATTTTGGTTTAAAAAAATACATTTTGCTCTTCACTAATCGAGAATATTCGGCCTTAAGATGTGAAGTCTCCCATATTTAATCTTAGTAAGAGATAAAAGTCTTAGCATATTTTGTATAATTTTTCAGAATGCTTGGTGGTACTTGTCCGTATGTGTTGACATAGGCAATAGTTTCGCCGCCTCTCCTGTCAGTATCTTTGTTGCAAGGAGCGAAGGTTAATGGTGAAGCTAATGCCTTCTGATCTTATTGTAAGTGTATTGTATTCAAATCTAAAATCTACGGACACTTAAAAAGTAAATCCTCACAGTTGGAGTTGGCACTGAAAAAGAAAATGCCTTCCTACCCTGAAACTTTGTAATTTACCAGGGAGCACTGTGGGGAGTGTTGGAGCACTAAGTAAGTGTCTTCATTTTTTACTAAAAAGTACCAGGGCACTGCTTTTTTACTTATCCTCATTTTCCCCATTTTATTCCTCAAGTGTTATATTTCTAGCAGATATTTTACTTCGTCTTACATATTAATTGTGGATAGAGTTGCTCAAATATTCACCTCCTTGACCTACGTGCACCATAGGCTTTCTCCAAATTTCTTTGGAATGACATACTTATGAACGAGTCATTACTATTTCCAGAAATTTAGCGACTACTGAGAGCATATGACATAAATGGATACAATAAGGGAGCTGGAATTCGCCCGAAACTGTCGTCCACCAAAGTGAGTCAACGCCCGTAAATTAAGCCTAAAAATATAGTCTCATCACGGTGGAAGCCTCCGTGCCCAATTTAATATAAAGATACACTTTTAGACGTGTTTTGTGGTGAAATTAAAGTATTCATCTTTCCGTCAATTTACTCGAAGATTCCGTAGCAACAAGAAAGGTCGATTGCCGAAGGTTCACGAAAAAATACTCGGTATTTACATCATGTTATAAGCACTCATCTTTATAACTTCCAAATAAATTGAAACAGTATGAGGCTATTTCAAGGAAATGCTTTCCTTTAGTCACGTTGCACCCGCATTGGGAAATCCAATGGAGGAGATCCAATATTGTAAGCATCTTATCGTGGAATTGCTCGGATCGACAAGATTATTTTATTTTAGTCATTAAAGATTTAAGGTATAATTTCAACTCCCTCTAAATGCATGTGATTTCGTTCTTTTACCCATCAGTAAAGTTTTATTTACATTGTTGGATTTGGTTTTTTACGAGTACATTTTACTTATAATTCAATGCTCATCAATGCCAATTCAATGCTGATCAACTGATCTGGGAGGGTTTCTTTTATCCATATTGGTGGTTGATATTTGAGTATTTACCGAAACTTTACCGAAACTTTATTCCATGGAAAAAGATGAATTTGGAGCAAAAGGGAAAATACTAGCGTTCATAAGGCTTAATAGCAAATGATATCGGCTGGTTTATATATACAGACATATTTCGGTACTTGTGCAGTGGGCTTCTATATGGAAAATTTGCTGCGAAATTTGCACGATTTCTCCGTACCAATTAGTCATAGATATGCTATGAAGCCCTGACGGTTTCATTGGTATTCATAATTGGCTAAAGTTTTCAACTTATTTTTATGCATTCGGCTAATTGCATTTTTAGGGTATGTGGGGGAAAAATGCTCGGGAACAGATTGTCTGGTTCGATTTGAGGCGAAACAAAGTATTGCTTCCATTAAATTTAAGCTTGACAACAATAAGTGGCCGCACTGCATGTGAAAATGCTGTTATTTGTTTACAGAAATGAGACAGTTTATCCCAGTCGAAATGTGGGTGGACTCTAGATTAGATCCGCTAATATGATGGCTGTGACTAAAAATCAATTAAAGGGCGGGGTGAATTATTTTTTTTCAGCAAAAAAAAAATCATTGCAACAGCTGTGGCGAGAGTGGGAGATATCCTGACACCGCCAGCGATTGACAAGCGAAGCACGTAGCGGTGTGTGGGGGTTGAATTGATGGAGCTTGAAAGACCTCTTTGTCATTTAAAAAGTTTTTCCCTAAACATTAATGAATTGTACTTCAATCGACGCTTTGTTTTATGTTACCGGTTTATTTTTCGGTGAATTGTTGCGGTGAAGCTCACGAAATGTCAGTTTATTTTTCTCGTTTATTATCTATTTTAGAACAAAGAAGTACTCTTTCCTGGTGGCGTGTATGTGATCTAAAACAGGCCGCATTCGTTGAAGTAAATTTTGTTTTCAATTTCAGCGTCGTCAGAGTTGGGTCAATTCCTCACTAAATTTCGGATTTTCATTGGAAAAGTGGATTGAAATGGCAGATTTCAAAATGGGCACATTTTTTTCGTATTTTTTCTGATATTCATTTTAATAGGGCAAAATGTAGAATTATACCTGCCTGATAGATAGAAAGATACCTGCTATGTGTTTTTTTAGGCTCCATAATTATTAAGGGAAAACACCCTGTCGTAATGTGTTTCGACAACGGTTCTGCGGTAGATGATGGAAAACATTGAAAACATTTTCCATCTACCACAGCATCGTTGTCCTCGTCCTTTTTCCATTATATGTTCCTATCCCTTTCTTTCCTTATCTCTCAATTTATTAGCATGTTTGCGCTTAAGGCGCCGTGTGAATGTAAATGAAGTAGTATATAACCAATACACGCTTCTGACCTTTAGTAGTTAACTCTCCGGGTTGTTTATTAAATAATATGTTTCATCAGATGCGAACTTTTTTTTTAATTTGGAAGATTTAACATTTTATTTTCGCTTTGTAAGGATCATTGAGAAGTAAAGTTGTTTCTCTCGAGGGGTCGTTTGATGCGCAAGGCTTGCAGACAAACTGGCGGAGGAAGTTGACGAGGATCTCGGTGCGTTGTTGGGGCAGGTTTAGATTGTTCCTATCTCGAGACGGCGAGGCGGGGTGGTTTGCGGTTGACGTGTGAGAAGGGTCAAGTGCGGAGGCAAGCGATGAAGAGAAGGCGACGGACATGGAGGTGATCCACTCCAATTTGGATGACGGACATATCCACAGGGGCACATATTTAATCCTGCGTCATTACAATTGTATATTCTGGGTGCTTACTTTGGAGAGACTCGGATACTCCATGTCAGCGTTCTCAGAGTTAGAACAATTCATCACTAAATTTAGAAATTTATGCGGAAAAGTGAATTAAACCTGTAGTTTCCAAAAAATAGGCTTTATCTCCTTGTATTTTCTCTGCTATTCATTTTAAATAAGGCGTTGTATAGCTTGGATCCATAATTATTAAGGGAAAACTCCCATGAGAGCAGTGCTTAATATATAAAATTTTAGGTACCTGAACGCATACCCATACATTTAATCCCCTTATGAATTTCATATATAAGCCGGCATTATGGCTAAAACTTTCCTAATTATTAAATTTGTAATAAAAGTTACAACGAGGAATAATGTTATACGAAGAATAAAAAAACGATAACTTTCATGACATGGCCCAATTTTCGCTGAGAGGTGCCGGAATGTCGTTCCGCTGCGTTCCGGACGAAATTGAGGACTGCTTACTTGGGAGAAAGACTTGGATGATCTATGTAGGCGTGAGTGAGCTCTAACAATGGGTCGCGAAGGGCAGTCAGAATGCAGCGCGGGGCACAATACGGCAGAGATGCCTCTACAGGGCGTTTCAGGTGGACTCTGCAATACTTCAGGAGATGGTAAATTAGACAATTTTATGTGTATAAACATGGTGTACGCGATGGGTACTTGATAAATATTTCGAAGGACCAGGCGGATCACGATAGTTGAAAATGTTACTCTTCAGGTTGATGATTTATGGCAATAAATGAGAACTCTCCAGTTCAACTCGACTGTTCAACATGGCGGCCAAAAGCTGACTTCTGCCCACGGCACCGAAACACGAGGGGGCATTTACACAATTTGACTTATTCAACCAAAACAAATTTGACTTAATCTGAAAAAAAAGAATAACGAATCACCTCTTGTGGGTATTCAAACTAGATTACAAATGAATATGATCGCAACTCCTCATTTACTGAGCTATGGCAACACAAACATTTTTTGCAGTTACTATGAAAAAAGTTTTTCTTGGATATCTAGCCTTTTTTAAATTCTCTGGATTTTTAAGGAAATTAAATAATTAAGGCTGGACGAATTGATATCAAAATGGTTGGTATTGCTCAATCATATTGTTGATACTAGCTCAAAGCTCTCGTTTAATTAAGCTCATAGATTAATTGTTTCAGACAATCATACACGCACATATTATTCAAGTCCAATATTAATTTTTTAATGTCCTTAAAAATCGAGAGTGTTTAATAAAACGTAGAAAATGTAGAAAAGGCTGAATATCCTAGAAACGTCGTCATCATGGCAACTGCAAAGTGCATCCAAAATAATGTTTGGGTTGCCATGTCTCAGTAATTAAGTTGTTGCGATTCCATGCTTATGGACAAAAATGCTTAAAAATTTCTCCCCTACCACCTCCTGAAGTATTGCAGATTCCTCCTGAAACAAACTATATATAAATGTCGTTATAGGTAATGTTCGTCCACTAAATTATTGTGCCGTTGACAGGAAGAGCGGCGAAAGCTGACTCTAAGAGCAGGTAGTATCCGAAAGCTATTCGAACAAATCGAGTATCGATTTCTTCGAATTTTAATTTTTTACCGAAAGATCGAAGTAATTTAATATTTTAGAGCCGAAGATTTTCCTAGTTCCGATTTTATGCCGATGTTAAAATGTAGCCTGGCCCTGCCCCTTTGAGGACCATGAACGCTCGCAAGCTCGCTCCCTAGTATCCGCCCTAGCAAATGAAAACATACTAGGATGTATATCGTCGCTGCGGAGTAAAGAAAAGCCGCGGTCAGCTCTGAAATCCTCCACTCAGCCCTTACTATAGGGACTTTAATGCGTTAGCAAATGTTATACTTCCAAATAAATTTTATGAAGATCCAGATACTGATCCTCCTCCGCATGTGTTAAATTTTGCCATAGTAAAAATTCCATGCGAAATAAACTGAATTAGAGTAAATACTGTCGTCAGTGTAGTCAGCAAGTAAGATCCATCTGATATTTTTTTCCTTTTTCAACTAGGCCGAAGTATAGAGGTAATGACATTGTTTTTGCGTAATATGTGGGAAGGCCTCGTTTGAGCAAGATGATATATAAAAAAAGAGTATTTCTGTTTGAAAATACTTGAATTGATACGATACTGGAGTGGAACACTACGGTAAACTAAGGATTTCATTTCATAAAATACCTTCCCCATTTGAAGATCTCACCTGATGACACCCATCTAGCTTAACGTCTCATCAATATGCAGGTAATAGTTATAGTGTGATTAATTAAAATCCAAATTTTTATTGGATTTTTGTATTCATCTTTCATGTTTCATATCACTTGTTTTCCAAGCGGACGTCGTTATACTGTGTGATGTTTTGTCTCACCCACGCGGTAGTTTCGTTCTTGCGCAGCGGAATCTCTCTTCATTTTTACTGGTGTGTTTCTGAGATGGTGCCCCACTTTGTACTAGAGCTCCTTTCCCTTTCCAACATTTTGTCGCGGATCGATATCTTATCTGCTTTAGGGAAATAGGGATGCGGGTAACCTGCTTTACGCGCATTTGGATCTCGGAGGTAATGGATTGAGAGGAATAGAAAAAGCCCTCTGAGGAATCCAGCTTCTGTTTCGCTTTGTCCTGTGCTTTGACAAAGCAGGGAACACCGTAGTTTGTAGCGAGAATGAATAGTTACTTGCTCTATCGCAATTACTTTCTGCTTTCATTACTTCCTCAACGGTGTAAATCTTCTCTTACGTCATGTTTCGTCTCCGACAAACCTTTTCATTGTAAGGCTAGATATTTCTTGCCACATAACTCCCTGTAACCTGAGAAACCTGGAAATATACGATGAAATACGCACGTACACTTGTAAAAATTTATTATAAAATTCGTAGCCAAATACACATTAAAAATGTTTCCGTTCTAAACGGCTTTTTCGGTAAAACCTCGACCGGTATCAATGCTCCCGTGTCATTCCATCCCTCATAATTGTGACACGGGTGTGTTGAAACCATTCGAGGTTTGACGCATTATGGGTGAGTGCAAATGACAAAGTTTTCACAATTCATGTACTCCAAGTTCCACGAAGTAAACTCTCTAATTATGGATGGTATAATAAATGCGTTGTGCTATTACGCAAGAAGGAACTTAACAGTTAAATAACCGTTGGTGGTAATGGTGAATTTATACCAAAATAATAATAATAATTGATATAATATATAATAATAATTCCTGAAATAATTTTACACTCATCTAAAGCTGCAGAGTTCTGACGAAGTTAGTAATCGTAAAACGTGTTTTGGGAGGATTTTCCGATGAAAAAAGAGGTACTGTCTCACTCTCGTCCGGCCACATCTTGAAAATGCAGCGCGCATATGGGATCCTGATCAAACTTAATCCGTGAACTTGGTAAAATACGGAGGAATGCTTCGCGATCATTGAAATACTCTAACGGGGGTAGAGAGATATTTTCCCGAAGGGATAGGTATAGGAATTCGTCAATGCTTACTGGGTAGTATGTAAATATAGATGAACTGTCCGTAGACTTGGTATAATTTCTGCGTTCTAAACATTTATGTTCTTTTTTGACACAAAATATGTGGCCTCAATATTTAACAAATTTCACAATAATGGGGCTCCGCACTGTGACACGATAAGGAAGTTTCTATCCAATTGAAGCTGGTAATTATTATTGATGTAATATTTAAGTAAATAGTAATACTTTGTTTGAAGATTTTTGCAGTACTTTGGTTCAGACACGTGGTCGGCATGAAGTCTGTACACCCGTTTTTCCGAAACATCTCAACTCCCGATTTTCAAATAAGGAAAATCGTTCACCCTGACACTCCTATCAGAATGCGGAATGGGTGCACCATTCGTTCTGATACTCTCGGACTCAATTGAAGCGAATGATTCGGTATTCCCCTCGGACCCTCCCTCACGTGACCAGACTCGACAAGATTGATGGAGGGGAGGAACATTTATAAAAATTTACTCGGAAGGCTTTCAATTAAGGGCAACTCTACATTTCTCGCCATCAAGTCCCATTTGAGAGAGAAAGGAGGACTTTTAAGGCGGAGGAAGTTAATCCCTGACCATTTATTTTCCCCTGCATCTTCTTCGAAACACTCCCTCGTCTTCCGTCTTTCCATCCTTTCTCCTTTTTCCCAAGTATCCTTCCCTTCTGTTAATCTCTGCTCTCCCTATTACCACTCTTCAGGGAACCATTTCCACTTCGTCTTCTCCGTTGGGGCTTTTTCTCTCTCTCTCTCCTCCCATCTTTTACCCTTTCCGCTTCAGTACTCTTTGATCCAAGGGGTGGAAAATTCGTCTGTAAACCAGCGCCAGATTTGTTTTCTCATGAGCGAGCAATAAGTGGAATTCGGTTGCATCCGTACTGTAAGTGTTGGATTCCTATCTCCCTCGGTGAGGACCCGAGCCATCTTCAGCGTTCCCACCCTCATCGGAGGCGGAATTCTGAGTCAGAAGCCGCTACGCTGAGTGATCACCGCGCCGGGCGGTTTCTTGCGGCGATGTAATTTACTCGGAGTCGGCTCTTAATTCGTAAAGGAGTCGTTAATTTTCCGCCGGCTCCGTTTTTTTTGAGGGACGCTTTGCGATTTTCTGTTGAAATATCCTCCGATCCTTAATTAATGTCTGTAACGGTTCTTTGCGAGGGTTGCGATGCTGCTATTCGGATTTATATTGAAAAACGTACAGTAGTTACGTTATGTATCAAGTGGCAGTGAAGTATTGGCTCTTGGAAATTAGGATGAGTATTGATGGTTAGCGTTGTCGTCGTATTCATAACTTTAATGAAATACAAAGAGGGGTCAGCTCATTTCTATCCTCTATATCCATCCACTGGTCTAACGATGGAAGTTCCTGTTAACCTTGTGACAGTAAAATTTGCCATTGAAACCATGCATATAATATTTAAGGAAATGTTTTATATTTTTTCTATAAAACCTTATTCTGATCTTAAGCGAAATTCACAAAAATATGGTCTATTTCGTGCTTTTTTGTTGTTGTTCTCTCAAATGAACATATCATCGCTGCAATTAAAAGAAAAGCGAAAACTTTGCGATAAATAAAAAATTCCTGATTAAAATTTTTGTAAGTTAAAATGATAGGTAAAGCTAGAAGACACTAACCAAAATTTAATTACTTAAATTTAACCCATTTTTCAGAGACTTATTAGCTCCCAATATTGAAGAGCTACTAACCGTTTTCTATCGCATTAGCAGGAAAAAATATGCAGAAATTCGGAATTACTGAAGTAGAGGATGGTAAAATACAATTGCTAGTGATATCACTAAGTTTTACCTAAACAATCCGGTTCCGATATCCATTCTCATCATCTCAGGTACATTGAAATCAATCCACGTCTAAGAGAATGAACCTTGCTGATGTGGTTGCAGAAAGTAAGGAAAGTAGTATTTCTATCAATAATCATTGTAACTATTGGAGGTCTATTAAAATCGATTTCAATATTGTCGCAAGGTCTTTTGTGTGGTTAGTGGAATATATCAATTATTTATAACAATAATATTAAGCCAAATACGCTTTACTATGTCATTTCTATTGAGATTCAACCCCTAATCGAATAAACTGAATACAGTTTCGCAGAAATGAGTGGAAATTTATAGTCCTACTGGCTAAGTGACAACAAAATAGGTAATTAGTGAAGTGTAACACGATTTACAAGTATTAGTGATGAAGGGATACGTAGAAGGGGAGAGAGGCAAAGGAAGACCTCGGATTTCGTATATTGCCTAGGTGTTGAAGATTGTAAAACAGAAGAATTTTTTCAGTGCTTACCGATTAGCGGATGGGAGAATTGAATTATAAGCTACGTGAAAGCAATCTTGGGATCGTCATATCTTGGTTATAATTAGAAAGAACAAGTGATGTTACTTATTTATTATGTGATTATGTAGTGTATTTTTAATCTCCAGCGAATCAAAAACCCTGCAAATTCTACATAATGGCCTTTGACCCCTCCAGTCTCCTACTTCATACGTTGTCAGTGACGTATTTCCCCTGAAAATGAATGACAACTATTAATGCATACTCCTAAGAAAAGCCCTATTTCGAATGGAGAATCTAATAAATTATAAAAATAAATGCTTATTATTTATTCACTTGTTTGATTGTTCTTTTGTAAAATTTCCTCATTGGCGATTAAGGAATGAGGATGTTAAAATTAAAAAGAAGACCTTTGTGCTTTCACATGAATATTTATTCACACATTTACTCGACCATGGTTTCAGCGTTAGACGTCATCATCAGGTGAACTCTACAGAGGTCCATCACATCCTTTTATACCAGGCTATAAGGATGTGATGGACCTCTGTAGAGTTCACCTGATGATTACCTCCAACGTTGAAACCATGATCGTCTAAATGTGTGAATAAATACTCATGTGAAAGCACAAAGTCCTTCTTTTAAATTTTAATAATGAATCGCTTTCACAAAGTTACGCCTCAAACAATCAATTTTATCGAACGAGGATGACTTTCAGCTCGTATTGTGTGGAAGTATCGATGGTCCGGAATTGGGGATCGACTGCAGTCGCGCTCACCCCATTCCAGTCAGTCTCGTGAATGCCCGAAGATTTTCCGTCCCGTTGCGCTGGATCAGTCGATGCTTTTAGAAAGGGCCGTGCGACCCGCGCGCTCGCGTGTTGACCACTTGCTCGCGCGCTACGCAAACAGCAGACGCGCTTAAACTCTTCTGTCTGTCTCCCTTCTCCCCCTCCCGGGCTGGGGGCATACCTCGCTGGGTCCTCTAACGTCCTTTACACGCATGCATGATATGAAGGGGCTGCGGGCATGTAACTCTCGTATCAACTAGTCCCAGGGGGTTGTGCTGCGACGTACGTGAAGTGGGGGAGGCGCGGATAGGTAGGCACGTACTACATTGGGTGAATGTGGATACTCAGCAAGAGGACAACGCGGCCACTTCTGGGAAACACGGTCCTAGGGACCTCAAGGAAATTGTCAGCTCTGAAGAGGATGCTTTGAGAATGAATGTGTTGTTGATCGGAAATTGGAGTGAATAGTAGGTACTTGGTGAGCTGCCGTTATGTACACGGCTCAGTGAAAATGTTGCCCACAGTATCGATACAGTTATAGAAATTTATCTGTTTACGCTATTGCACCCAAAAGGTGTATATACTTTCACATATCCCAGTTTTGTTAGCAGTTTTGGATAAATTGTTTGCGCCAAAAATATTTATACACGTGTTACAGAAATGATGCATGATGCAGAAATAGTTTGTAGAGTATTTTTATTTAGGCCAGTGGTCTGTGTGTTTCTTATTATTTTTTTCTGAATTGATTTCTATAAAAACATTTTTGATTGTAGATATCGAATGCCTGAAAGAATATTGTAAACTAATGAATAATTTCAGAAACGATTTTATTTCCTATCTATTTTGTTTACACCTTATTTCCGCTACATTCGGTCAACGTTGTTTAGAGGATAATGGGTATCAAGGTATAACGGCATTTTGAAGGGTGCCATTAGGCTAGAAACCTTAGATAATGGAGCCTTCTATCTATATGACGCTCTAACTTTGATGGCGACCAATGGCAAACATTTTTAATTTGGTTGTCATATGGCCAGTTATTTAACATAATTCGTATTTCCTTGAATAGGTATGTGTTGGATTCGGGCCTTAGTACAGATTGCATGATGGCGGAAATGGAACGCACTAAGTAATAATGCTGTGATTAGAAGAGTATAAAAACCTGTATGATACACAATGGAGTTTATATCGGTTAACATATCTATCCAATGCCTGCAAAGATGTGTATTTTTTCTGAATTCATGAAATGGAAGTTTTTCATGTACGTTTCGAAGGCATAGGTTGTACTGTATTTAGATGGACATTGCGCCCAAAATATTTAATAATCAACCAACCTCTTTTATAACTACATGTTAAAATGTTTAGAATATAGTAATAGAATTTACAGAGTATTAATTAAGCTGTAAAAGCGAGATTTTATTTAATTTTCTCATATTGAAGGGAAATTGGACAAGTTAAATACATTATTTCATCTCGGATTCATATTAAAGCTGTCCCTAAGCCAAAATGTGTTATTTGCATATTTTCTCGGCTGGTTTTCTCTAAATGTAGAAGTCTACTCGCTTCGCTTGGGGCCAGGATTTCCCGAGTGACCCTCTCAGGGTATTGCGGAATCGCTACGGGCGGGCGGTATAAAAAAAGTTTCCGCCGCGGAAAGAGCTCCTCCTAGTCGGAAGATGCTCCTGTTTCAATTTTCTGAGTCGTGGATGCAGGGGGCGGATTCACGTTGCGTCCAAAGGATGTAGCCGTGGCAGCGGTGTGGATAACGTCTCCGTGCACGCAATCCCAAAATTTCCCCCTCCCCACGCTTAGAGTCGGTTTGTATCCGTGGGAGGAGGTGGACTTAAAACGAGGCGAGTGGATCAAACGAGGAAAAGTTCTGTCCTATTTCTCCCTTGCTTGCTTTGGGTGGCGTGGTGAATTTTCTCTCTCCGACGATCTCCCCAAGTTTTCTTCTCCTGAGCTCCTTTCCGCGGCCAACTTTTTTGTCCCTTCTCATGCTTGCTTTATTTCCCCTCCCCACTCTCCCTTAACCCCCCCCCCTCTGTACGCCCACTACCCTTCTTCAGCGTTTCCTGCTGATTACCTCCCCCGGATCCTTCTCATGTCTCTCCCTCCTCTCAAGGTGCGCCCACCTTTCCGGAATTCCGCCCAAGCTTTTCCGTCATTCTCTTTCCTTTTTTTTTTTAAAGACGTCTTAGGTACATTTCTTCTTCCCGGGTCTCTTCCTTTTTGGAATTCTTCTTCTTTCTTTCCCGAAAGAATTCCCTTGATATGACAAAGCTTACCTCATTTATTCCAATGCCGGCATCTCTCAACCTGCTAACTTATTCCAGTGGAGGAGTTTTCCCCGAAGAGATTATGTTACTTTCGGTCGATACGTGGTCTCTTATATTTTGGGGTGAAGTTTGCAAACGCGTATTATGGTAGCTGGAGTTTTGCTGAGCGGAAAGGACTGTGGAATGGTTTTGAGAGCTCTCACAATCGTTATTTGGGTGTGTGGTGGAGGTCATAATTCCTCGAAACAGGAAGAGTGGTTATTTTGAAATGAAACAGTTAATTTTTCTCACATTATGTATGCATCAGGAGTCATCTCTTGGAGGAGTTTTCCCCGAAGAGATTATGTCACTTTCGGTCGATACGTGGTCTCTTATTTTTCCGGGGTGAAGTTTGCAAACGCGCACTCGAAAAAGACTTTTTTTCGAGTACGCGTTTAAAAGAATTCGGACTTCCAGCCGGGTGGTCTCTCTCCAATGAATTAGGCAGAATGAAGAGAGACCACTCGGCTGGAAGCCCGAATAGCCTTTTTCGAATATATTCGCCGGGAAAGCATCAGATCTTACTTCGCGTATTGTGGTAGCTGGAATTTTGTTGTGTGCAAAGGACTGTGGACAAGTTTTGAGAGCACTCACAATCGTTACTTGCGTATACTGTGAAGGCTGTAATTACTCAGACCAGGGCGAGTAGTGATTTTGAAATGAAACATCTACTTTTTCAACTATTACAAATGCAAGTGGAGTCTCCTCTTGGTGGGAAAAACGTCTTTGGTGGAATTCTGTTCCTCCAGTGGAATTTATCTGGGCCACGGCTTAGAATTCGTAATGAAATGCGAGCACTTTAAATACACCTGTAGGTTGCTCCTTTTATCATTTTTTATTTTTTCTCTTTTATAAAAATAAATTTGGAGTATTTGGGAAAATCTTAAAGATTATACGAGTACCACACCTATCCAAATAGGGAGGTGCATAGTTTAGAAAGAATTGGGCAGCGATAGTTAGCGGGAGACTTGGGATATAAGAGTCAGAATTACAGTGAGTGGACCATAAAAATCTATCTAAATAAAAACAGTGATATAATTTAATTCACAAAACCTAAATATATGTTCTTTGCTTGTATTTGAGTGATTTTAAGTAAGCTTGAGCAATATATTTTGTCATGTATTCGAGTCGAAGTTGTGAGTGAGTGAGAGCAAATGTAACGAGTGAGGACAATGCATTTTGAGAACTTAAGGCAAGAGGGACATATAAATATGCATAATTACTCAGTTTTTAAAGACAACTTAATCGTCTTACCACGTGAACAATCATTTTAGCTCTATAATTATTTTCTATTACAAACGGTCAGGGTAAACAATTTTCTCCATTAAAAAAATACCACTTTGAACGTGGAATTGAAATGATAGATAGTTTATGTGTCAATATTTGATGCATTTTGTGATTTAGGAAAATACTGGGTTATTTATTTCACTATTGACTCCAAATACTTCCATTCAGCTTTGAAACTTACATCTTTTCCTTTATTATAACCATATATTAGGATTACATTCCGTGTACCTTTAGTCCCACTAATTTTTCTCCTTCAATACAAGTTTTTTCCTTCTCTTAGCCTCAGACTTTGCTCTGTATTATTACCATTTATGCTTTATGTTTTACTCATAAACAGTTACGTCCACTTCATTCCAGACTCAGTTCTTCCTATACCCTATAATGATTTTATCATTCCTATACACTCATATGCTCTACTTGTCGGTAGATACAATTTTCCTGCTCGATTTCGTCGTTAGATCTCTTCTTAATTCTGCTCCATTTGTTATTTATAACGAGCGGTAAAAAAAGAAGGGAAATTCTGGTGCTTTATGTCAGGAAATGTGTGTGATAGATGTGTGTAATTGGCGTCTAGTTCCTTGAAAATTTATTATTGCGTATTAGTATGCGCAGTGATAAGTTTATGAGCGTAGAAGGACGTATTAACGAGTTTTATTCTGCAAGTAATATTGCCTACAAGTTGAACTGCTTGTTTTCAGGCTTAAAGATTTTCAATGAAAAAAAAATTGCTATTGCCATGCATGATTATTATTCAATTTCTATAAAAATGAAAGAAAATAAAAAAAATTGGAAATCATATTTTGCTGATATGCCATTGTTGTTATTAGAATATAATCAATTATTTTACCTTTATATTAAAAGTAATGGGATAAAATATTGGCCTGTTTTTTGAACATAAATGACGATAAGAAGGCGCTGGTATTGTTTCTATTCCTTAGGTTAATAAATTGAAACTGTGTTTAGTAAATATCGCATAACAATGTATTCAATCGAAAGAAATGGACACTCCGAATGAAGCGAGGGATTTGGGAGTTTCGAGCATTGGCGCGAGGTGGCGCCCCTTGGGGTGGCACGCGCTCACTCCTAGAATCTTATCCCGGGAAATAATGGTCACAATTGGAAAAATATTTTAGTTGCAGCATGTCAAATGCCCAATGTGTCGTGGTTTACCAGAGAAAATGACTTGTAAAATACCAGCGCCTTCTTATCCCTATTCATGTCCGAAAAACAGCCAAAAATGCCAAAATTTCTTAACTATGAATGCGATGCGGCACGTCTTCCCGTGATCCAATTCCATAAATATTTCACAGGATATATTTTTACACCAATTGGCATAAAATGAGGGGGTATCCCGAAAAAATTTCGCCAAATCGAAAAATAAGGACCCTATTATTTTGCCATGTACTTACTGCCATGTACATACATGCCATGTACTTACTGATGAGAGCGAAGCAAGTTCACGTATTTCCTCATGTTAAATTTTCTCTCGCCACTCTTTCCATTTGGAACTGCGTATTTGTATACGTGACTAATTTTGGGCAGCCCTAAATGAGGATGTAGTCTGCCCAATGTTTTTTTCACCGGATGAAAATTTCAGAAAAACGCTCCTTTTTTGGAACCCCTTTAAAAATTCCACGCTGCTTGCATAGGGAAGGAAGGAAGGGAGGAGGGTACGAGTGAGGGGTATATTTGCTGGATACGAGTGCCGATCATTCGCTCACGGTCTTTTCCTCTTTCTCTCTCTCTTAAGACGTCGCGGGTTGGGAATGCAAGATGAATGCTATGTGAGGGCGAGGAGTTTTTAGAGGATGCCGGTTGGAAGAGATACCCATTCACTCTGCCTTACGACACATGTCGCATGAATTTTGGAACGAATCCCGCGGCGAGGATTGAGGGTAAGGAAGGTGTTTTAGAAGTGTGCAGAACACGGCGAACGTCCCGACTCCTTTCCCACCCAATTTGCTCACCTATCCTTTTTTTTACACGGGGAGGCATGACGCTGCGTGACGACTAGAGATGTGAGACCTCGGAGAAAAAAACAACAGCTATTCTATTTTTTTTGGTGGGGGATTCATGGGAACCATTTTCTATTTCGTTTTGTCCTCACTCGCCTTCGGTGAATGTGGGAAAATTTACCGCGGATCAGATCAGATAGGGAATACGTGAAGCGAAATATGAAGCATGTCAAAATGAATTATCAATGGATCAGGTAGGTAGATCGCGAATAAAAAAATGGAAAAGGTGGATGCAGTAGGTATTGCGCAGGCATTAAACGTGATAGTAAAAACAAACATTTGGCGTGGTCCCATTGATCATTTCTGACGTCTAATTTTTCGGCACTTGAAGGCTTAGGTAACCCCTATATACTTCGACGATTTCGCTACGACTTGTCGAGAATACCAGACAGGAATTGTGACTGGTTATTTTTTTACCCTCCGCCGTAAATGTTAAATGATTATTGTCTATCATCAAATTACATTAATATTCCGTTATAGAAAGAACGGTCCTTTTCAATCGTGGTTAATTGATGGCGATTTTACAACGTTTTATCGAACACGGATGCTATCCTTAAGACAACTCAGTTGTGACAGTGCTGATGTAAAAAAATAATTGAATATTAACTACTGCATTTCTTTAATGTTTGATTTAAGGTGATTAAGCAGCCATCAACGCCAAACATTTATTCAGAGTAACTAACAGCAAACATACATGGGAGAGTTCCTTGAAAAAAGTAGCTTGAAATGGATCAAATGAGAAATCTGTGAGTGGAATTGATTAGTATTTCATGATGCTAATCTAATTTGGAAGATTCCTGTCTTGAAACTAAGCGATGATTTCCGCCAGTAATCAGTTGGAATGTGGCATTGGACTGAGAACTGCGTAAGTTTATCGCGATACTTCTTCTTGTTAAATGATTTAAAACCGAGAAATTATGATATTTCAGGTACGTGATGATGAAATTGGGTGCGGGTTTCTAGCTATTGAAACTCTTGATTTCTGCGGAAGTTTTGATGACCAAGTTATCCTGTTTCCTCATAAATAATTATTCAACCGCATATTTGAGCCCTTGATCACGATATCATTATAACTTGTGCTTCGAAATGTTGGCGTAATTATTTTGAGTTTGATCCAGTTTAAACGTGAAGCTTTTCCACCTCCACTATCTGAAAAGCATTATATCTTCTCACCGAAAATGTGGTTTACCTTTTCAATAATATTATCTCATAGGTGGGGTTACTCTCTATATTAAAGTATTTGAAATTAACCCATTCCAGTGTTTAGAGTTAGATCTGGTTTAATGAGTAGTCCAGTTGATGTTTAAACTGACCTCAGAACGTTGGGTCACCGAAGGGTAAGTTTTGAGGGAGAAAAATTGCGGGACACAAACGACAAAAGCGGTAGTATGTGATGACAGTTAATTTTCGTCTTTATGAAATGAAAGTAACGATTGCAAACTCTAATTAAGCTCTCGTCATACAGCGCGCCATTTATTTATTTCACCATTGGTGTCGACGGAGAATCTATCAACCCTACACTACGCCGCTATGCACACCATGTATGGTGTCAGGAAAAGCGTTGATTAACAAATAATATGAAGCAAAATGAAGGAATCCAACATTTGAATTAACTCACATAGCCCACATTGCCTTTGTCAACCTCCGTACGGCGACGGACAGCTCTTGTCAAGGTCAAAAGGTAGTATTTGTTTTCGATGAATTACTTGTTTAAAGCTAATTCCAACCTTAAATTTGAAAATTTTACCTCGGAATTCTCTCAGGTGTAAAATATTTACCTTTGAGATTCATGTTGTTGATGGATTCATGGATGATGTTGGAAAAGGTCTATTATACTATAAAGGGTGGAGAAATATTGTATCGCGAAATGTTAAACCGGGATAGCTGATGCCATTAGGAACCATAATTACTAATACTGCTTAGGTAAAAAATGCACAATTGTTTATATAAAACTTTGAGCCAAACGCTCCAAGGCTGCGAGTGTTCCCTGTTGCCGGATGTCTTAATGCATCGCGATCTCCGGAAGCCAAAGCATTCGAAGCCATGATTTGTCCGGAGTATCTGACAACAGGTCATTTGAAAACGGTGCGTTTTCGACCTTAGGATGATTAGTAACTTTTGTTCCTGCTGGCGTCAGATATCCATTGTTAAAATATTATGACACAATTTTATCCCCAGATCCAGAAAATTTCAGCGTGATATGTTCAAAAGTAATTTCAAGAATGATAACGCCAGATTTATAGCCAATAATTTGTCGCGAAAAATGATAAAATACGACCAGTCCAGAAGGAGAGACTCGTCCTCTTGGATAGCGGTATTCATTTTCTGTCGCGAGATTGTGTTGGATCTGTACCGTTGGTGTGCAGTTGACACCTCCTGCAGTTGGTGTGATGGAGAAGGGCATGTCAAGGATGCATTCTCCGACACCAACTGATTCTTCTCTCCTCACAGTCTTCCGGGAATACTTCCCCAAAGAACGCGCGTCCGTCCTCCTCATTGTTGGGAGAGAATCATCGTCACTATGCTTACTTCGAGCGCTCATCTGCCGATTTTCAAGCGATCGACGCATCAGCAGGCTCGTTCCCCGACTCGTCATTGACTCGGGTCGCGCAAGTGCCAACGGATATTCTCTTTCGTCTTCCCCCGTACGCCCCACTCCCCGTGTAGTCTTTTCTCAAATCTGGATCCTATGGGTGGGTTAAACAGCTCTCGAGGCGAAGTGCTGCGTTTATTTTTTCTTTCTTTACTAACTCGACGCGCGATCCATTTCTTCGTCATGGAATTTGTGAGGAAGATTCTTTGCTCGCTCTTTGTACTCCACACACAATACCCATCTATTCGCTTTATTCGCGATCCGGGGCAGAAGAGTTCATTGTAACTGGGTGTGCACTAACTTGCTCGGGTTGATGCTTTCGCGAGCGAAGATGGCGTTCGTTCGTCTCGGATGGAGACGAGGTATTTTCATCTGTTGTTGTTGGATTTGTTAAGGAAGGTGACACATATTTCAAGTCCGTTTCTATCTTTACATTCACTTTAATAGTCTTCGGAAGGAGTAAGTGATAGCATTTGCCATTCTTTTACCTCTAAAGCGGTGAGTGTTCATGCCATTTATAATCAAAATGAAAATTGGAGATTAAGTTAAGATTCCAAAAATCACATGAATTACTCTTCATTTTAGTTAGATTTTCATTTTGTGGCAGTTATCAATCTCGGGTGCAATGAAACTCTGATTTTAAAGTTCAAAATCTGATCCACTAATTTTGACATTCCTGGTGCCTGATGAATTTAAAACATCCCTCCAAGCATACCCGCTACCCGCCTGACTCTGTTGAGATATTTTCGAAAATCGACACATTTTCCCTCTTATTATATAGTTTCAATAGTTGTAGGGTATGACTGAAATTAGTTATGGCCGGCCAAAGTTGCATTTGTGTTCTCCCACCAAATAGACAGTGACGGAATATTTTTACAAAATAACGGTTTATTAATCGTCTTTGGAATTTTAACTTAGGTTGCTCAGTGTTAAATTTATGTGGAATTATAAAGTTTATTTTTTAACCAAGGTTGTACAGTGAAATTTAAGTGGAATTATAAAGTTTATTTGTTGAAATTTTATTATGTTAATTCACGACCAAGACAACGAATGTAGATATAGAGGATAATTCCTTTGTACTCATCACCGCGCTGCGGACATTTTTGAAAACCAATTAAAATGCGCCCATAATGGGAACGGAAATCAAACTATTACGTGACGGACTGGGGCCTCCTTTAAGTACTCACCTTGACAAACTGTGCTGTTTAGCCGTGCCCTTCACTGCACAACACCGGTGTGGAAGTGGAATATGCTAAGCAATGCTAGCCTCACCTACTGAATGGAGCCTCCGAGAAAGAATGCCTCTAGGCTTGATGAATTGGGCACAATTTTACACGGTTAAATGGCACCTATTATAAGGCATGTGTTGCTACGCCGAGACGACAAGTCTTTTAGTTTGGCACTGGCGATGTTAGACGTTGCTGTGGACAACTGCCTGACTCTGTTGCTGCTTCCAGCTCAGCAACGCCACTCAGCGGCCTTCATCTTGCCCCTGGTAATACCTTCAAATCTCACCTTTCCAATTTTTGTCCTAATATTTTTCTTTTATTATGCAGAGTTCTTCTTTTGGGTCCCTGTTAATAAGTCAATCAAAATCAGTGACTCAACAATCGTAAGATGACAGATGTTTGATACAGCTCTCCTGTCTGCTAGCCTTTGTACAGTGACGTTTGTCTTCTCTTTTGTATCCTTAATAACCTTACCTAAGTTACTCATTCGGGGCCATCCCTTACATTTCCACCGGCCCCTCTACGATTGTCTTCATCAGTCCGTCTTGTCTCATGATGTGGCCGACGAAGTGTCCAGTCCTCTTCTTTGGGTTTTTAGAAGACCTCTAGTTTCTCCCACTCTTTCAAGTGTTTACTTATTACTTTCTCAATTTTATCTCAATCATTTTTCGGTCGCACCCCATTGCGAAGACTCCATCTCTTGACTGCTGTGAACGTTCAAGCCTACCTCCTATACTTCATATGTAGCATCTGATGAATTGTTTCCTTATTTCTACGTTGCATTCTCAGATGTATGTTGAGTATTCTTTTTTGTAGAATACCCTATTCGCCTATGATATTCGACTGACTATTTCTTTCTTGCTTCGTGTATGGCTGGTTACTTTTCTCACTATGTAGCAAAACTCTTTCTCCTCTTCAAGATTATTTTCCTAGATTAATGTTAGTCTTAATGTCATTTCATTTGCTTCTTACTAATATTTGTTTTCTTTTTATTGATTTTCAGTTGAGATATGGCTACTCTCCTTTCCATATTTTTTAATGATTATACTCGTATCATTCAATCAATCTTTCTCCTTGACAGCCACCTATGAGAGGTACTAGTTTGCTGTGAAAAATCGCTCGCGAAGGCAAACGTAACCCTCGGGTCATTCCCTCCCGTAACTACTATTTATATCGAGAGACAATTCGACCTTGCATTTTGTCGTGAATGGTAGACTGCGAAAAAATTCACTTTAAACATTTCGATATCGATTTTAAGTCTCCCGCGAGATCCTTTGAACGTATTTTGTCAGCTGCACTTTCTCTCCCTGGAAATCGCGAAGAATGTTTTTGCATATTTAATGTGGAAGCGTGCATGTTAAATATTGATCTCTCAGGAATACGCTCTCGACGAGCCATATTCCTTTATGAGTCGAGGAATCCCTAGAGTTGATTTCGCAGCCTTTGGGACTTATTTTTACATGGAATCTCGCTGAGAGGGTGGATGGAAGGAGTTACTCAGAATTGGAAGTCATCGTAGCCAGTGTAACGGGGCTCGAAAAGCGTTCCGTAATCCAAGCTTGTTTTTTCGTTAAGGGGTGACGATATTCTACAGCAGGGTCGTTAAACGTGCGATATTTCAAGTGAATATCTTTCGGTAAGAACGGTAAATGAATGATATGTCTATACTTTCATCATTGTACTGTAAGCCTCTGTGGAGCCTTAATTTATTTCTACTCCCATTTTTCGGAATATTTATCCGCGCGTATATGTTATCCGTTTAATGTAGTAACCTTTGATCATTTCTCAATAAATATCCATTCAGTCAGTACGGTTTTAGTGTTAGTTATTATTACTTAAAATAACCATAACTACTTACCTCCTAGGCTCCTTTGAACTTCATAATAAAGCAAGAGCTTCGCTTGAATCCTCCGTTTTTCACCACTATCGAACTTGTATTTTCTTTTCTGTCGTTTACCGTACCTTTTTCTTTTTATTTACTACCAGTTTTGAAATCACGATTATTCAAACGGAGATTGCATACACGGAACCAAGCCTCCGGATGTGGCATTCAAGCGTATATTGGTTAATATAGGGTTGGTTCTACCCTCACCTATCCAAAGCGTTATTCATGTTGAAGTATCGATACAAAAATTTATGATCTACTACCACGATTCGTAATGAAGCCGTGAATGTCATAGAAATTCTTGTTGAATCGCCATTACTTATATGAAACGCATAATTTATTGCCGACCTCGGTAGCGGCGGGGTACAGTTCTCGTCTGCTAATCTGAAGGTCGCGGGTTCGAGTCCTTCTTGGGTGGGTTACTCATAGTTACACATAGACATGGCTGTTTGTAATCGATTTTGTTATCTATTGTAGCCCCCCATGTAAAATACCGAATAGTGTTGTTTTCGGGATTATGAATGTAAATAAATGTATGAATAAAATAACTTGACATCTGGAACGAAGTAATGTCTGATGATTTCTCGGCGAACAATATCGGGTAGGTTTCTCGGGCTTTACTCCTGAAAAGGTTTTTTTTATTTCTCTTTCCAATGCTTTGACGAATACGATGAGTGTGTTCCTCGTTGAAAAGTTGGTTGGAGGAATGGGAAATCTCACCCGATCTGAAACCTGCGACATCTTCAACAATATAGCTCGAAGTTCCCCATATTTTGCTTTCCCTGCCCTGCTTATGATGATTAGTTTTCACCCAATTGCCTTAGTTTTTACCCATTTGCTTTAGTTTTTTCCCATTCACTTATTTTTTTCCCATTTGCCTTAGTTTTTACCCATTTGCCTAGCATATCAATCTTCTATTTTTGGTCATCATCATAAGTGACGCAGGTCTTCATTATGTTCTCCTATCCGCTAGCCTTTTCATAGTAACGTATTTCTTCTCTTTTAAATCTTTCAGATACTGTACTACGTAACAATATCGGGACCGTCCCTTGCCCATTTTCCCATCCCCCTGTCCTATTTCCATCAGGCCATCATACCTCATAATGTGGCCAACGACATCTTCTTCTTATGGTTTTTAGAAGACTTTTCTTTTCTCCCACTCTTCTCAGCACTTCCTCATTACTTACTCGGTCAATCCATTTTATGTTAGAACGTAGGTTTCTGCGGCGATGTGGACAGTCCACAAACAAGCTGACGCGGAAGAAAACCCTGAAGAAATGCAGAGATCAATCCATTTTATCTTCATCATTATTCGATAGCACCACATTTTGAATGCTTTCACTTTTGACTTCACTGCTGCTGTCAACGTTCGCGCCTCGCTCCCATGGAAAAAAATGCTCCATATTTTTGGTACCTTTGAATTTCCATTAGGTTTTGAATGCTTCCTAAAAGACTGGCGTCTCGATTTGCGCATTGAACTGAGCGTGGGAAATGCTTTGTCCTTGTTGTTTCCATTCTACTGAAGGCATAAAAGCTCTCGCATGCGTAGGCTGCTTTACGAAATATCTTCTACGTCTCCGTGGGGAATTAAGTTATGGCATAAAAAAATAAACACTCGGGCGACTAAGAGAATTTCCAGCGTCGTTGTTGTGGCCATTTGTTACCTCAAGGAGGGAGCTGTTCACCATTTCACGGTTAAACTCTTAAGAGGACACCGTCAGGCTAGATTTACACCCTTACGACCCTTCCGCTTAATACATCCCCACGACCGCAGTTGCGTCTCCGTTGTAATCCCTCAGGAGCAATATGTTCCCACGTCCACTAGAGTTATACCTTCGAATTTGCGGAAGGAATTCAACACAGTGCAATTTGCATCAGTTTTTTGCCTTATTTTCTATTTTTTATTATATTTCCGAAAGACCTGAAAAAAGATAAGTTTCACCCGATAAACATTGAAAATTTTCCATAGAAGTGGAGAGCAATGGCGATTTTATCTCGCAAAAAATGGTAGAATATAAAATTATTTCGTAAATTTGACCAAGGTGACTGCACTGACCTGCCCTGTAAAGTAGTCGACCTACTGGGACCAAGGCCAAGAGTTAATTTTCTGGGCTAAGGCCCAGTTTCACCAACACGGATAATATTCTCTATTATCTCAGTTTTCAAAAACTCGGTTAAAATCAATATCTCAGAAATGTGAGGGCCGTGTTTCACCAACGACGTTTTATCCTAGTTTTCAAAAACCGAGATAATCAGAATAAATGATTTGGCTTGTACGTTTTTCATAACTCTGACGTGGGAAAAACAAATGACGGTAAGCAACCGTATGACATGGAATCAGCTTTAATAAGCCGGTAAGTGTACAATCAAGTACAGAGTGATAAAATGATCAGCAACAGTATTAATATAGACAATGAGAGTTCGAAAAACTCAAATATTAAGTTTTCGTGTAAGGATTTATTAATTTGCCTTACGAAATACCACGCACGGGTAGTAAAAAATAAATAAAAAACAAATAGGGGAACCGCGTTTAGCAAGAGCAAGGAATGCGAGAATATTGCGGTAAAAAAACTTGTAAGCACCTTTGTTTAATGCATCGTTATTTAAAAATGAAAATTTTAAATTTACCGAGACTCCCACATTTAAACAAACACAGTTCTTGGTTATTTTGTGCTACAATAATTAATTACGTCTCACATTGGTAAAATTGCGATTTCGAAGATAACGATGCTGTTACATAGGTATTAATTCAGGAAGAGGACAGAGATAAAAGGTTTTTGTACATATATGTAAGAAAATTCAAAGAAAGGCTTATGACATTTATGAATACGAACATATTTTGGCAAGAGTTGTCGGAAATATTGGCTCAAGGGGAGCATAGGCATGGGAAAGCTCAAGTTTAAGAGAAAGAAACGTGAAATTTCTTTGACAAGGGGAGATCACGTACCCCATTATGATGATAAACATTTTTCCTCATGTCTATGCTTGCTACAATTAAAATTATCCATATACTTGTCGCCGTATGATCAAAACGAAGACGAAAAAAAAGCTATTCAAAAGTTGCCACGGCGAAGGAACGAACCCTGGTCCCCGGGGTGAGAGTCGACGACGGTACCACTACAGCAACTACCCGAGATATGAGATTCCGCGCTATTTTAGCATTATAAATCATTATTGAATAAGGCTTATTAAAAGTACCGCATGAAAATTAATTAATTACAGCCAAACAAAGGCCCATTCATTAGAATCACCACCAGTTTATAGATGTGTTCGCCATTCCGAATGCTATAAAATATACGGCATTGGAAACCTCCACTTCCCCTTGTTAGTAAAATTCGTCTTCTTCAATGAGATCGAGAACTGCCTTTGCAGTTTCATATGCCATTTTGGGATGAGTAAATAAATGTACTTCACCATATATATTAAAATAATCTGCACGCTCATTTATCCATAATGAACGTGGTCTCCGAATAGAATGTCGATATTCTTCATCGCTGTCATTCGTATTTTCCGAGAGCTGATGAAGCTGCATGCGCGCCATGCCATCTGCCCTCAGATTAACTCGGATAATAAGCTTTGAACTGCGGAATATCGTCAGTAAAAGTATAAACCGAGATAACAGCCCAAAACCGAGTTAATGCATCTGGTGAAACACGATTGCTGTAATATCTCGGTTTTTGAGAATATTATCCGAGTTAATTCAATTATCCTCGTTGGTGAAACTGGCCCTAAGAGCTTAAATTTGGCCCAACGTGCCTTTCCTTATTTGTACTATTGATTATTCAAATAAATATATTTCCTCCTCCTAAAGTACAGAACTTCTAGCCGCAGTTGCTGTCTTTGGTATCTAGTTTCACCGGTGATGTTACGTTATTCTATTTCAAAATTTGATTCTCGCGTACCTAAACTTTTCCAATCACAACATTCTAGGCTTTATAGAAAGTTATTGGAGTGAATTATTTCCGATTCGCTCTACTTTACCTTTGCTCGGTGGAAAGCATTCCTATGTGGCTGTAAAGAGTTTAAGCACATGATACTCATTTTTCCCCAATCGATTATGGTAAATGTGAGTGCCCAAATCAAAACCTTGTTACTGAAAGTCTAATATGCGAGTTTTAGCATTATTTCACTCGGTCCGAAGGTGGTTTTGATGGGTGTTGGATCAGAATACCCCCGAATTATTAATATACTCGTGAAGTTCACGCATTCATGGTAGGGATAGCAATATCTTTCCTTGGACCTCCTCGCAGTTGGAGGATTTTATTTAGGGGTGTTGGAAGGCCTCACCCGCGATTTGAACACGGAACCCGTCTATCAGAAGCCAAACGCTCTACCTACATGTACCACCCCCCCACTCCACATCCCCCACAGGCATTTCATGTATGAATTTCTACAGTATGCTTTACCGATAAGTATGACGAGATATGCGGTACTTACATTTAGGAGTGTTCAGAATGCACGACGCAGAATCCTAGGAATCATATAATCTGGAGGAATGATTGGTGATTTTTCATGTCCTCTTAAAACTTGTGAGTTCAAGAAAAGGTGTATTGCTCAAACTTTCTGATCATTCTTGAATTTGCCTGTACACTCGTTTACGTTATTGCTATCCAAATACTTTTCCCTCACTTAACTTTTATGGGGGTTAATGAAAAACTGAGTTGTGTCTGACATGAGTATTTAGGTGTCAAAACATTCATAATTAACACATTAATAATAATAAAAAATCAATTGAAGAGGCATAATTAAAAGTAAAAAAAAACTATTGGTCTGAAAAGCAGAGCCATAAAGAAATTAAATATGCATTTGTAACTAAGATGTAAGACCTAATCAGTTTTAATTATTTTCCTACTTCTCATCATGCTCTCTACCATTGCGGAAAATTATCGTAGCATGTCGTCATTAAGGTTGAGTTGTCTCGTTTTTTGGACATTTAGCTTTCGGCTCTCTTCCTTACCTCCAGCGTCTCCCATTCCTAAGTTTTCCGATAATGTTTGCGCGTCTTTTGTGAGTCCACAAAAAATTGAATAGATTTCTGAGATTATCATGGTTTTTTGGTTTCCCATGGAATAAATATTTCTGCTAACAGCTTTAAGTGCCTCTGGCTTCTTCCTGATGAGGTCTGTTCTATGAGAAATAAAGCTGCTTGCCTTTGTAATCAGAATACTTTTTTGCACCTCGTATCGTTAAAGTCCATTTTCTCAGTCTGCCGCGAGATATTAGGAGTATGTTTTTTGGTTCTTTTTCCGATAACATGGCAGTCATTGGTGGTAGAGAACTATTCTACTTATTTTTCGTATTTACGATTCATTTGCTCCTAATTTAGTCTTTCGGTATGGCTCAGATCTTACAACCTTGCCACTTTAATTTTAAATAGCGTAGGAATGAAAATTTTCATGGTGAAACAAAAACCAAGTACTGTTCTACAAACTTTTTTTTCTGTCAACTAGTTTCGACATCTATACCGTCATTATCAAGACAAACAGGTCAAAGCTATTTGACTGAAAAAAAAGTTTGTGGAACAGTACTTGGTTTTTGTTTGAACATGAACATTTCATCGCTCCACCAAGTAACGCCCAAATCAGTTGATTTTATTCGCAATGAGATTTTTAGTGGTATACGTAGACATGGCGTCGGCGTTAATCCGAAATTTGTGTGCCAGACAGTGTATGATCCACGAAAAGATTTGTTCTAATTCGGTATTGGATACTATCTCGCTTACTAAAGTCGTTCATCTCGATTAAACGTGGATTTGTTTAATAGAAATTTGTAGGCTTTCTTATTGATAAATCTAACATCCTGAAAAATTCAATCTCCTTTTACAAAACTACAGTGATTTCTGGAATCAATATTATATTATGATTATTGGGCTGTATAGATTCCTTAAAATTTGGAATTTATGGTGTACGAATTTTAATTTATTAGTCAATATAGAATGGTGCTTGCTGGTAGGAATTTTAATTGTAAATTATCACCATTCCAAAACATTCTTTCCGCATTATTTTCCTTGTTCGACACCATGCCATATAAACTAAAAGCTAGGTGATAAAAACTCAATTCAAACTCATTTATATGACTTAAAAAAATATAGATGATACTTGTAACCGTAGGGATATTTTTAATGAGTTGAATGTAAGTGACGTTAAACTGCTCTACTAATGTATTATTTTTATTAGGGAATATTTCAAGAAATATTTCCACCAATTTAATATTTAGCGCAATTGATTCGCCAGAGGTTAACCTTGTTGCCGCGTTGACAATGAGAATTTGCTTTCGGCAGTAAAATCACGTTGATATTTGGCTCCAGCCTCAGTTTTCCGGGCTTCGGTATCGCTACAATCAATACCCGTCACCCGCTTCGCTAAAATTTAAAATTGCGTACCCAATTATCGTAATGAAGCAACTACCGCGCGAGAGACCCGACGTCTAGGCGGCGACCGTTTCGGGTGGATTCAATTAGGGTCTCAGATCCTTGAGTTTGCCTACGACACATATGGTCTACATGGCATCTGGGTGAGGCTTACTCCAAGGGACTGCGTGTGAAGGAGGAAGGGGGTGTTCAGGAGGCGGAACTACAGAGGCGCTACATCTTCCCCTAATCGTGGAGGGCAAACTCGTGCTTGAGGGGGACTTCAGGGGGGCACTTCCCCTCCCCCCCATAAACCCTCGTTGTTTCGCCCTTGGATCTTATGAATGGAAAAATAAAAATTTTCGTAAACTCTTTTCTTGTTGAGGGAGTGGAGAGGGAGTTTCATCTTCTCCATATGTTTTGTTCATCGCTCAAAATCATAGCGGAGTCGCTTGGGATGAAAGCGCAGATGATTTTGCAAATAGGGCAGTGTCCATTCAAAAGTTAGCCACTGCCTCTGATTTCTGGGGGTACTAGGCTCCCCCAGAATCCCTTAGTTGTTCCTCTGGGCGGAAGAGAATAGGTAAGTTGAAGGGACAGGGTATCAGAGGAGGTTCTGTAAAAGGAGAATGTGTGTAGTGAGTTTTGACCTCTTCGATGGGGTACGTGATTTGTAATCAGGCTAGAAAAAAAGTGATTTACTGTAAGGGAGGAAGCTGCTTTAATATGTATAACGCGATAGGGCCGTGTTTCAGATGGTGGAAATGGCATAAGTGTTTTGCTTATTTTTGTCATCATTCAGATGTTTTTTCGTGTTTCTGTACGGATAATTGAAGGAATTATTTTAATAATCATTATGTTTATATTGAGTCATAACTCAGAATATTTCAGTTGAGCAGTTTCCACTAAAAAGTTAACAGTGCCCGTTACGTACGACGAGTTTCTGGAGTATTTGGGTGAATTATCAGCATATCCTCTTTAGAACCCCTATTTGTAATATTTCCACGGTTTTAACCTTAACCTTCTCCTTTTTCGCTCTAAGGGTTCGCTATACCTTCTTCAAGGTTGTTCACGTGCATTCAGGCAAGGAAAAATGTCAATATTAACGTAAGGGAAGGGGTGGTATGGAAGGTGGTTCCTAACTCATTACTTGAGGGTAATAGGTGTTAATGGTGGGTTTGGAAAACATTTTCCGATATTTTTTTGCCTTTTAAGACAGTGTTGTAACTTTTGTAGTGATAAAGAAGAGAATGGGAGGATTTCGATGGAATTATTAACTGAATTCTCGTATGTGAATGTTATAAAATATTTCAACTGAACAATTTCCACGCTTAAGATAACCGCGCACGTTCACCACGCTGCGTGATCCCATTGTTTGCCTACGATCCTGAATTCTGCGCATTCTCTTTGGACGCTCCATTCTTTACTCACCCTGTGGTGCCTACCTGCCGCCAAGCTCCCTTGTTTCTTTTTTTTTCTCTCCCTTTCTTTTATTTCTCGTGTCACTCCATTGGGTTCGGTGTAGTTTACCTTCCTTCCACTTTGTTTGCATGCATTGATGGCGTTCCGCGGAAAGGCATTACCCTATCCGCTTTGGCTTTTCGCCATCCGGGCGTCTCTCGCGAAAAACACATAATACACAGACGTACACACAGACGCGCTCGGTCTCCGTGGCGCTGAAACATTGCGCCCTTGCGTTCGCTCGCGAGAGGTAGGTAGGTACAGGTGACCTCGTGCTCATCACCGCTGAGTGTGTGCAAGGGTCGTATAGCCAGCCAGGGTGGGGGAGGCACAAAAGGTTCTCAGGGTTTGTCGGCGCGGAACGGGGTTGTGTTTGTTGAGGGTTAATGAAGGCGCGATGCGAGAAAGAGGAGAGGAAGGGAAAATGACTATGGGGGTGTGCGTTGTGGGGATGGGACTGAGGAAGAGGGTTAAAAAAAAAGAGAAACAGGCGAGACGCGGTGGGCGTGAAGTGAGGGAGTGGGCGGTGGTGAATAGTAGTAGAATGGCGGTGAGCAAGGGTTGAAAAACCCATGGGTCCTGGCGGCGCGACGGAGTAAACGAGCGAGATTCTCTCGCAGAGTCATCGGCGTCTCCGGGAGTGAGTCTCTGGATTTCGATGGAGGGATATGAGGGACTCTGATCGTCGGGAATTGATGATTTAGAAAAATATGTAGGACTTCACTTTTTTCCTGGAGAATGGCGGCAGTAAATTCTTCTCGGGATATCATCTGGGTAATCTCCTAAGTCTACATCGCTGCCGAAGTTTAGATGAAATCCGTTTTAACGACATCGGGTTTGAGGGAGATCACCCGGATGAAATCCCGAGAAGAATTTACTGCAGTTTAGAAAACTACGAAAAATAAGTAGTTACCCATCAGCATTTAATCAAGCTTCACTCCTGCCAGCCAAAGAACCTAAGAACTAAAATTTAGTTATACATGCGCAGATTGACTTCCGGGTTGTCCTTCGAGTCGATTCATCTTCTTGACAACAATTTCGCCGGCGTCGCAGAAGGTCTCTATAGGTTCTTACTTCAAACCTGAAGACGTCTGCTGCAACACCGGCAAAACTGTCATCACGAAGATTGATCGACGCGGAGGACAACCCGGAAGCCTAGACTAGCCCACTGCACCACTCTGCGGAAGCCTCTATCAACATTTATTTATCTATATTCTTTTGATAGACATAAGTATCAGGCCTAAATTCAAACTCAAACACTGAAGTATTGTGAAAATAATGGCGCATTATTTTTTTCAGGGAAAAATTGTTGTCAAGTAGGGAAATTTTACAAAGGTCAGGTCAAATGGCAGGGAATATGTTAACGAATTTCATAATTTCAATTTGTGGCCACCCTGATATATTAAATAAAATTTACACCATACACGAATGGTATGTGGCAAATATAGTGGAAGTGATCTGGGTGTGCGGTGCATAGCACGGTGGAGAGCAGGTTGGAAAAACTCATCGACGGCGAAACGAGCGACTCAGGAAAGGTTCCTCGCAATGCCATTGGCGTCGGCGGAGGTGAGTCTCTGGATTTCTATAGAGAAGTGCGAGGGACTCAGAACGCAAGAGTTGTTGGTTTAGGAAAATAGTGTGATATTTCCACTTCATTTGTAATTATCGTTGAACGTTATTTATGATTTCTCCGCCCTCGGTGGCGGAGGGGTTAAGTACTCGCCTTCCATAAAAGAGATTGCGGGTTAGAGTCCCGCATGGGTAAGTTGACCCTATCCAGGGTATGACTGTTTGTGCGCGTATAATTGTTAAATTTGTTGAACCCCGTGATGTACAAGGCTAATCTGTGCTGTTTTCGAAAATATATTTCGAAAATAAATTATCAATGAAGGCGGAAAATATTTTTGTAGTATGTTCTGCTAATGATGATTTAGGGGCAGTAGTGTACCATCTGGATGAATTCTGAAATTTTGAAAGTCTCCATAATTGAGAAATAGTTTCGTTGTCGATCAAAGGCTTATCCCGGGTCGATTTTCAATCGTCATAGGAGCTCATACTGTAAATACACTTCAAGTGCGTTAGGACTGCCAAGGGTTCATTGGCGACTGAAATACGACTAAAATATTAATTTTTATCGTAATGGGACCGCTAGGGACTTGGTAAATCTTAGGCTACGATTATAAATAAGGCGTAGTTGGCCCTAAATCAGTGCCTTCTTTACACGCCGTCGAACTCAGGATCGGTGCGAAATCGGCGTATCATCATTGCTGTGTAATAATGCTCGTTACTCTGGATTTCCTATTTACGTACGATCAAATTTGTACAATATGAGCAATATTAATTGGGAGGACTCACTATAACAATGGTACTTATCGAATCCCTGATGTATGACGTAAGCTATTGCTATGAAGTTGGGATTCATTCCTGAAGATTTATGTGTTATTCGGCCTGTCTGATTATGTCACCGCCGCAAGGTGCATAATGAGTTTGCTACAGTGTCTCGTCGGCTTGTTGTCTACGCTCCCCTATATAAAATATATTTGATATCCAGGCAGTGCAACTGGAGAAGGGTTGCCCATCACAAAGTAACGTAGATGATAGAAGGTCTTTATACCTTACATGCGAGACACGTGCAATGGAATAAAGGTATATCTGTGGTGGAATTATTTCGTCGCGGCAACATGATCAAGAAACTGATCATGCTCTTATAGCCCTTTGAACGAACTGACTTTCTGAATAATCCAGTCGAATCATACAAGAAAAAGTGGGATGAAATGTGTAAATTCATGTAGCCTTAATTATTGGTATGCACTCTTAGAACCAGTAGTCATACTAAAAACCCTATTCTGAACTACAAACGACCTTTACAATCCCATAAGGGAGGAGTAAGGGGGATCATTTTGCATATAGCTTCAACAAATTTGTATCAATCTACATTAAAATTTTCTTGCATTTCCTTCTCCACTGTATTTAAACAATGTAGCATAATCACAATATTTAGTGTCCATTTCATTTAAAATATTGTGATGCAGGAAATGAATCACAATCACAATGTCTCCAAATGAATCACAGTGTCGCGAAAGAGCAATTTATTACATGTAGATACGCGGAAACAACGTGAGTTCCTGTGTGACATACGCTGTCATCAGTAAAATTTCTCAAAATGACAGGATTACCTTTTGTAGAGAAACCTTTTACCTCTCACCGGTCTCGAAATGATTACAGCCTTAGGGATTCCCTAATTTTCTGAGATGTGTACGTGACGCGAAGTGCTAAAAGTATGTCTGTGAAAAATGAAGAAAGTTTTTGATAATTCATTGAAAAATCAGCAAAATTTAAAATTCAAATAGTATACAAACTCAGTCAATGTATGAGCTTTTTTCATAGAAAATAATTAGCTCAGTCAATACTAAACCACGCTTCGATCTTGCATTTCAAAGTAGGAAATTAATTTTACTCTTTATATTCTGTTTGTATTTTTTTATTGCCAACATTAGTATTAGATATAAATTAATATTTAATCACTGAAAGAGTGTGAAAATGATAGTGCATTACTATTTAAGGAAAAAAAATCGTCAGGAAACTTTGGCCAAAGTCAGGGAAAAATACTGAGAAATATCAGGTCATTTCAAAAATTACTATCCGTGGCCACCCTGATATAATGTATAAAAAATATCTATCGTATACGAATATCATGCGGCAAATACAGCGGAAGTGAACAGGGTTGGCGGAGAATAGGATGGCGGTGAGGAGGTAGGAAAAACCCAGCGACGGCGAAATGAGCGCCTCAGGAAAGGTACCCCAGAAAAAGCAATGCCATTGGCAGCGGCGGGAGTGAGTTTCTGGATTTCGACAGAGAAGTGCGAGGGTCTAAACCCTCTAATGCGGCGATTCTTAAGCGAATGGCTGTGAGGAAAGTAGCGTTGGTTGTCGAGAGACTGGAGGGCAGCAAACTTTCGAAATCCAAACTCCCCCACTCAGGATTATTATCTCGAGGGCGAAGCAGTCGTATTTTATGCGCTCCACGTTTTTGTAAGTGGTACACTGCAGCGATGGTATTTTGCTCTCTGCATCCAATTTACTTGGAAATGTGCGGACGCAGGAATAAATTTACAATAGCTTCCTTGTATTGTATTTTTGAGAATTTTTATGAAGTGAATCCTATCAAATCTGGTAATCCACCAAAAGGAAATGAGTGGGTAGCTTCACCGAGTTTTTATGGGAAATTCTACTTAAAATATTCTATTAGCAAGTTACGTAAGCAGTCGTGTTGTATATACTCAAATTCTATTAGTGGAAATGCAGCGAATGATACTGGTATTTTTCTGCCTTCATTTGATAACGTGTTTCATGACCAAAAGAGGCATTTGTGGTCATAAAACACGTAATAGCATTTGCTATTTCCTTCACGCTTAGCGCTAGCTGTATAATCATACTCTTGAGGGATCAGGTGATATAATTTTCAATGGGTTTTTATCAAAATAGATATTGCCCTCCGCATCAACCGCTTAGGGAGTAGACTTGAGAAGGAGATTAGCAATTTTTGTCATATCCCCTGATCGTAAGGGGTAAAGTATGAACGCAAGACGAAATCCGAAGGTTCGGCTCAGTGTTGCGTTATAGCTCTTAAATAGTGTTAATACGCCTTAGATAGTCTCTCCTTCTTATTCGAGGAAAAATGGGAATGCAGAATATGTAATATGTTGTTAAAATGTTCTATTTAATTTTCATTGCTGCATTTAGAATGCGGTAAAGCAAACTTTGAAAATGAAGACTCGTAGCATATTTTTATTTTTATATTTCTACGGAATCGATGACATCAATGGTATATCTTCTCATTTGCAATGGGATGCACATAATTTTATATTTTGACCATGAGGTTTTATTTATTGTAAGTCTAGTAACATCAAATTCACTTCCTCGTAAAGTATGATCAAATTTAACTCCAGATTGATCGATTTTAAATGGGTCATTTTTAAGCGTTGGCTTATTCTGTACTAAAGTTATTCTTATAAAATAATTTCGTTTGGTACATTTATATCCCAGCCGTTTTCATACAATTGGCAATAGATACTTCGCTCCCAAAGTGGTCTGGATTTCCAAAATTTTTCATTTCAAACTTTAATAAATTATAGTTTCTTCTTCCGCGCACGATAAAAACATTGATAAAAGTATAGAACCGGAATGCTAAGTATGCTAACAAATATAAACCGTGACTTACTCACAATGTTGATGTAATTCAGGAAATAGATGTAACGGACGAGGAAGAGAAAATGAGTGATGTTTAGAAAGTCTCTGTAAAGTGTAACGGAATCATTGAAATGTGAAGAGAGTAGAAGATGAAAACGAAGGTTAGAGCAGATGTATCTTAGGCTTAACCCGGTTAAGGTACCAAATGTTCTTGATTAGAAAAGAAACTTGGTTAATTACTCAAAATTTTGACCATTCCAATTTTCTTTGTCATTCTGCTCAACTTAGCTTATTCCACCACGTATGAAAGCAGGTATACCCAGCTGGCTTAACATTTTGGCATTTGACTTTAAAAATTCTGGCTATGGGTTATTTCACGACCATGTATTTTTGCGAAGATAATTATATTCCATTTAATTAACCCTCTTTTTTAATTGTACTGTCAGTTAATGCACTTGCTACTATTGCTAGAAATTTGATGATTATTATCATGCATTGGTACGTATAAAATTTTAAGGGCACAGCGCGGCGTAATTTCAGTTCTCCTTCAAAGCCGATGGATGGATTCCAATTTCGAAAAAAGTCTCTGGAGTTACGGAAGAGAGAATTCATTTGTCCTCCTTTGGAGTGCAGATCTGCGTCCATGTATCGATTTATCGATCTCCTTTGACCCCGATAATGAAGCATTGTGAGAGCATACATTTTTAATGCCAAGTGCCTTGAATTAATTTCATCGCATTAGTCGGTGGTAGTAGTTTTTCATACTTTGCGCCCCGTTTTCCTCGAACGCTTTGGTTTCGCGCTTACTTGGCGGCCAAATTAAACTGTCTGGGAGTAAATCTTTTCCGAAATGATATTTGCTTCGCTAACACGAATTGTTTCTCGGCATTCATAATCCAGAAGGTGCCCGCGTGTGGCTTCCGAAACAATTTCATGCCTGCCGCAAAACTATTAGCCATCACGTTAATACTCCAACTCGTAGGATAACGTGAGTAGTAATTGCGAAAGTTTGTCGGCCAAAATAGAGCATTAAGTCTCTAAATAATTGCGAAATTTTCGGTCTCCTCTAATAATAGTGGGTACTAATTTTATTTTATAAAGATGAAATTCCTGAGGATGAAACCGTGGTGTAAAACAAAGTTACAATACAAAGCTTTGCTCACGGTGTAATTGAGGTCCATTTTTACGAAAATTTGATAGTGCAAGCCTTTCTTGTGTATCCGCTGAAATTGTTTCAATTTCGGTATGTTTTGTTTAGCAATTCATTTTTAATAGCAGTAATGCCGTAAAAAGAACAGAACCTAAAAAATGCAAGCGGATATCAGAGGAATTATATAATAAGAAATTTAAAAGCGTTCCATTTTCATACGAGGTGACTGGCCGGGTGTCTGTCGATGAGTTTTATTATATTTTCTCGCGATGTGTGAGCGTTTATCTACTTTCAAAGTGTTATATTCTTCTGATTCGATTGTAATTAGTGGCCATGCCATCAATGACTCATTGCTGACTGGCAGGAAATATAAAGTTTAAATGTTAGAGTAACCCGGATTAGATGTTTCTTAAAAATAATGTCCTTTTTATATTTATACTAGATGACCCGGCAAACGTCGTTTTGCCACGTAAATTATTTGTAGTGAATATTTTGGTAGTCAAATAAAAAATAAAAATCTTATTGTAAGTGTGTGGCGATGTGGTACATGACTGGAAGAGGAATGGCGCGCTGTGAACGATGACGACCTACAAAAATAACAAAACAACAAACATTCATTTTTTTAATAAATTTACTTTAATTATCTTAATCAGCAAATTTCAAATTACATCTGTAGCACAAATTATGAAATAATTAAAAAGAGAAATTATCAGTCTCTTAGTTCCATGGGATGTACAATATTTTTAGTGAGTCCATCTATAGCCAACACAAGCAAACTGGATGATTTACCCACACGAAAGTTTGCCACGTATAATTGTCCGTGTGAAAAACACGGTGCACCCAAATCTAAGCCACAAACGAACATCGTTTCGCATTGATACTTATTTTCCGTCATTGCGAATGCCAATCAAATTGAAAAATGAACCCGTTTGAATTCAATTGGCACATCTGTCGCAATAATAGGCATTCGTGGTAGTAATACATATTCTCTTAGAACTTTGCATTCATAAGGACGGCTTCGACAATGTTTTTCATTTATATTTTAATGACTAATGGCGTGCCAATGCACAGCCTAGGTGGGTTCAAATTATGAAGCATATTTAACTGGAGATCCAACCTTTTTGTGAACGGTGCGATGGTATGCCTGGAAAATCCAAGAAATTCAAAAACTCGGATAATATTAATCCTCGCTGGTATCACAAACTGTATCGATAGAAGAGATGTCAAACTACAAAAACAATACGGTCGTCAATGGGACAGTAAGCTAAAAACACTAAGATTTCAGCATTTTTATGTATTGTGTTTCAAATTTCACCGTAAATAATGTGGAAAACGAAAATATATTGCAAGAATAAGAATCTGCCTTTCTGTTTCTTTCCTATAATATATGTCTCAACTAAAAGTGACATTGTTATTAATTTAAATATGCAAAAGAAAAAAGGTCTGCAGGCACGATAACGCAATAACGAACTTTACATGTATTTCTATATGGAAATGATTCAGGGCCTCACGGGCCCTGCGGAATAGTAAAACAATGTTTACATCCTATTCTCAGACCTACAGAATGTGTACGAAAATTTTCAGAGGAATTGGTCCAGCCGTCTCGCAGGAGTTTGGCTACAAAAACTGTGACACGAGAATTTTATATAATAGAAAGATTTTTGTTGGATTTGAGCCTTATACTGGGAATGAATAATTGTATGTTTCATTTATTTCTGTGAAGATAAACTTCATTATTGTATGAAGAGATCGTTTAAGTGAAATAGCTGGTTATGACTGTGCTGCAATAGTTTTAATGATGAAAGTGGAATTGATTGCTTCAGGCGTCATTTCATGGAATCTGTTCATGATAATACTTAACAATTATAAATGTACATAGCAATCCAACTTCGCCTCGAAGATGAGAAATTGGGAATGTTTATGGTAGTGAAAGAAGTTCTATAAGACAGTAATTATTTTTTGCCGGATGATTTCACATAAATCGCCTTACTTTTTCTTGATACGTGCTTAGTAGGATTTATTGGCAGTCCATTAATCACTTGAAGCCTTGTGTGGTCCAGTCGCATTGCCGATTCCAAAATTCGCTTTGAATCTCGTGGTAGGTTTTGAATGCGTATCGTAATTGAATGCAGAATACGAGGATGAAGCACGAGGCTTGCAGCTTTGCGTCGCAGGTAATTGTAAACCGTGCAATATCGATGAGAGATCACTGCCATCACCTTTGTAGCTTCCGTGAAATACTTAGGGGTCACACCGAGCTAATGGTTTTCGTGCGACCCGACTAATTACCGATTTACGGCGCTAAGGCAATATATTCCCCGGCACTACTGATCCCACCGACCGCGAAAAAGGACGATTATCCGGAATGCTACCTTTGGGGGAGGGAAGGAGTGGTTTGGGAATTGCCACGCTTCGCATACTTCACTGCAGTTTCGATTAGACTACCACGATAGTGGACTGCTGATCTAATGGACTGGAGGCCACCGAATTTTAACCCTCTGCTTTTGATCGAGGTCAAACCGCGAGATTACAGGTTTCATTTTAGAACTGCAGCTTTACTCGCGTCAAATAATTCTGCGTACGATGACCGGGTGATTAACTGAAGCGAATCAATCGTGCTCTGTGGCAAGGGGTGTGTATGCAGGTGAGCTGAGGTGCTGAAGCCATGTTGGAATTAATGCTTAGAAAGGGTACTCATAGCTTCTTAAATGTCAATTACTTAGAAAAATAAATGGCTGATTTATGCATGAGTTAATGGTCGAAAATGTATCATCCCAATTGCTTCATTTCCTATATGTTTAGATTCAGATGACATTTATTATATACTCGCTCAAAAATTGGCCAAAGGTAAGAGAATTTAGTGCGAGGCAGTCATCGCGTGTGAAAGATGAACATCACGTCGTGGTGTCTGAACATAAAGTCTTGGGATAGAAGGGGGAATGAAAATAAATGAAGTCTCAGAGAAATCGACTACCCTAAAATATGTAAACGACGTCTAAAATATGTTAACAGCCTCCTTGTCACGGTGCGCATCACTCAATTTAGAGAACATTGATTGAAAATTATCATACTTCTATTGATAGTCTTGTTTGATTTATAGACCTGCTAGATACTTTAATTATTTCCGTTGAATATTAGGATTATAATAGTGGCCTCCCAGGGGTTCGCGGACTACAATTTGGGCATGGAAGATGTAACGTAAAATAAATTTGTAATATGGATGAAACCTCACTACTTCTCGTGGTTTTTCTACCAATTTTGGAATTTTTTTAGCAATTTTATTGAGGTACTGAAGTTTTATGGTTTTGATGCTATTTTGCCTACTAAGTTCGGTTTCATTCGGCCTCTGTTAATACTGAGATAATGGAAATACTGTGAGGCGCCAAGGTTGGCGTCAAAAGAGAAGTTATTTCGATGTGGCGCCATTGCTGTTATGAAACTTGCATTTTCTGAAACTAGATAATTTCGTCTACTAATCAAACACTTTTGTGATAGCCGCTAGTCAAATATGCGAAAAACTTTAAGCTGAACTGACCCAATTTCTAAATACGCATTGGAAGAAATAACATGTCATATTGTTCTATTCGCTACTACTTTTATCCGTGCCTTATGGCCAAGATAGTAAAATTAATTTGGAAAAATCATTCTTCATATATTCTAGATTACTTGCCATCTAGTAGCCATATAAGATTAGGTATTTTGGTTTTTATTCCTCCATCCATATTTTACGCTTCATTTCCTATAATCGATTTTACTTCCTTCTATTTGTTCGAAAAACCCATCTCTATGTTCATATTCATTACATTCATAGCGCTAAAGCTATCTTCATGTTGATTTAGTTCAAAATCGTAAATAAATGAATTGGGTATTCAAGAATGACATTGTTGAGTACCTATTGGGTAAATTACAACCTTAGTTTGTAATGTAACGCCATATTTTGCAATAGGAAATATTTAATGCGGAATATTGTGAACTACCGTCGTAAATTAATTTCTGGTGTTTAGTGTCGTGAGAATAAATATTTGGTTTAGCGGATATTTCCAATAAGAATTGAGCGAGGCGTGTATACATTGAGCCAATATCTAATTAAGCAGTTGAGGTTTATGTTGCGCTGACATTGTGTCGCATTATATAGCTGGATCACCGAAAAATATATTTCGCAGTTTTAATTTATTGGCTTCACTACATTTCGCTATACGTATGTCTAGCGTCTTTCACTTGCTTTATTTTAAATGCCAAATTTCTTAGATATCAGAGGGTACGGAAATTACTAGTAGCGTTAACTTTCTTGACGAACGAGCTCTATGCTATAAAGTTATTTCAAATTTATGTTTACTGTATCTTCTTGGCATCACTATGCAATGTTGATGAGATCATTTGTAAATTCTTCTAGTGTAAATGAAGCAGTCTATTACAGATGAAGAGTTGCAATAGCTGCAATATGGAAATGCGAAAAAAGCAGGGATGACAATAGGAGCGAAACGGAAATGTTTCTACCCGGAGGGGAAAAGATACGAGCCCTAGGTTAAATTTTGTTCCCGTACAAAATTAAAATCACCAAAGAGTTTCTTTTCGGCCCTGGACGAAGCTTTGCTCTCGGGAATGAAACTAAACTAATCGAAACTAAATTAATGGAAACTCCGCTACTAGTAGTTAAGTTTCGATCCCAGAAGTTGAGTGGAGGGGGAAATGAGGGAGTAGTTTCGACCCATCACGTGTGATATATGTGTAGAGAGGTTAAAACATTGAGCTTAAAAATAGAATGGCCAATTTGCGTTCACCGTTCTCCTGTTTGTGGTCAAAATATGAGTACCCCTTGCATCCAATGGCGATAGGCGAACCACTACTTCATTCAAACATACTTCGTACTCGGTGTGTAGGTCGAAACTAAACTGTTCGTAGGTGAAGCACGTGGTTCCTCCGGTGCGAAACATAGTTTTTGTTTTGTTTCGTCCCAGAGTTGTAGTTTAGTTTCGACCCGAAGTAGTTTTGACTCCGATTTCGTTTCGACCCTGAGTTAAGCTCAGCGGATTTAATTCTTTTTCGTTTCTACATTTAATTTCGTTTCTACACTTCGCTCCCGGGAACGAAACTATTGAAATTTTACTGGTTTTGACTTTCCTTTAGTTTCAATTGTCATCCCTGGAAAAAAAGTTGATCTGTTTGGTATTCTTTCTTCCTATGCAGTTGTTCTTTACCACCTTTTAGGGGCCTTTCAAGGATGCTGATGGAATGTGCTGTCACGGAAATTTAGATGAGTCCCTGGTGGAATAAATGCTAAGCGGGGCTTGAATACAAAATATGGTGAGCGGATGGCCGTATTGGCGATAACAATCTGCCGCAGTGAATCATGGGAGAACGTGTCTACCCTCGGGCCCACAAAAAGTCATCGCGGGGTCTTTGATTGTTTGGAAACTGCCTCACTGCGAGACTTCCTATCTGATAAGAGTCGTCGCATCCTCTTATGCCTGTTACGTGAGTAAGACACCCAATGCGACGGAAAAGGCATTCTTTACTCGAAAACTCTGATGATAATATTAATGAAGACATCTCTTTTATGGCTTCAGTGGATGAATTTTCAATTCCAAGCGATGATAACTGACGGTAATGACGATTTTTAGACCTTTTCCTGAAAGGAACATGACAGAATTTGAGGTTACCGTTGATGGACGTGGGTGTATGTGAGTAAGATGCGGAATTCATATGATCCGTTTCTAATGAGAACCCTGGCAAATGTCAATGTTCATTTGCCAAAAAAATATTTAATGAAAAGACGAATATAATTTTAATGTCTTTAATATGAAAACAATTTTTGTTTACTTACAGTATTTTCATGCACCTGTTAAAAGAGAACACTTAAAACGAGTTTTTTATGCTAGCAGTTCTGTTTGTGCATTAAGGTGTCTAAAAAACTCGTTTCCGTTAATATTCCCTATCGCAAAACAATCGCAGCAGGCAGTTGGGGTACAAATAATCAGAATTGTTTTTATATATTTCTATTCATGTATAATCAAAGGTTCCTTTTTAATCTTTTACAAGGAAATAAATATATGGTTTATTAACAACGGGTGTCTGAATGACTGATGCTCTAGAATGACGTGTTAGCTCTACTAGGCAAAGTGAATTCAATATTTCCTGGATAATAACCTCCTATCCCTTACTTATTATCCCCTCTTTTTGCAAGCAGCAATATTTATGCTGTAATGAAGATTTAGAGTAATATTCGGAGTTGGTGTGTCAGTGTTTAAGGTTTCTCCTTCTTAGACAGTATCTTATCTTCTTCTATTAAGTTCTGTTACTTACTCCGAAGGTGCACCTTGCTTGAATTTTGATTCGGGTGACAAGAATCATATTGAAGTTAAAATGTGACTTAAATCTTGATTTTCTTTAGAAATTGGAGATGTTTGAGATGAATTTGCCAGCGGGGTGAATTCCTCGCCTGCCAAACCGAAAGTCGCGGGTTCGAGCTCCGCCTGGAAAAGTTGCTCCTATCAAGGGCATGGATTTTTTTTGAACCCCCTTCATTATTGATTGTGGTAATTTCCCTTTTTTAAAAGCAGTTCACTGGGAAATGAAGGAAAAAACATAACTCATGTCATGAAGGGATACTTTCCTACCTTTTAATACCTCATCGTGATTACGCGCTAGCTAATCAGTGGAGACTTTTAAACTCTTGGATGTATAAAAGCTAAGCCTCCGTAATGGTCTCGTTGTTTTGCGCGGCAATCCCGCTATCAATCTTTTAGCCCATTCGCAAGTCGCTATCAAGGTGCACGCATGACCTTTTATAGGCGTTTACGTATCCCAGCCTCCCTTATCCCAAGGGCGGACCCTGTTTGCCCATCCATTCTGTCTTACCCGTCCCTTCTCTGTGGCCTACAAAGGCCGCGTAATTTCCCGCCACTGGTCTGGAATGGCCTTTACCTGCATCTTCGTGTATGAGGGTAATTTTTTGCCTCTCCCGCTCACCCTTGTGGCTATATTTTCGCTCAGGCACTTCCTAAGGGGATGTCTCGGGCAAATTCCTTGTTTACCGTTTAACTTTAAGGAGGTGAAATTAATTGTAACATTTTGAAGGTACTCATCGCATAAACAAGATACTTTCGTCACGACGGCATGTGGAGGATGAAGTCCATTGCTGCAGTAAACGTATATTTAATGTTTAAATGAAAATGCGTTAAATTGAAAGTGCTTGAGTGAAGGAAAGGCGTTTATTTACATTTTCAGGGTAAAATTTGGCTCATAAAGCTGAATGGTAATTAAATCTTACGAAACGGGTGTTACTAAAATTCGCTACAAGGGCAAAGCGTCGAGTTTCCTTAGTAAAATTCCTTCTGGTAGTTCTTCTTACTAATCGTCTACAGCTGTCAAAATGGTTTTTGATTATTGCCTCGGAAAACTAGCTACATTAGCCATGTTAGAAAATATGAATATTGTAGATTCAATTTGGATTTTGCCTTGTTTTTACATAATTTTTACTACACGGAAAGTTATGGGGGTTAAATATACTGGCGGAAATATTACAAGAAAAGATCGGAGGTTTTTCATTTAGGTATATTATCTATTCTGCCCATGCTGCTATGACGAATGAGGAAAAAATACACTGTCTATTAGGCCTTATATTGTTTATAGTTGCCTAAATATAAATATTCAGGAATTCCACAGTTCTGGTCTCTTTCACATAGCTTTCTCTCGCATATTTTGCTTATTGATACGCACTTATTGATATCATCATGCCTCTTATAAGCTACGATTCAGCAACTTCATTATTTAAAACAAATCTTGACATTTATTTGTCGATAATCTGAATAAGAACCTTGACGTGTGAAAAAATTCTAATTTTTCATCCGAAAATTTTGAATGCGAGACGTTATCATATTTTCAATTGAAATACTTGTATTTTCTTATCAATAAAATTAAAAGCTCATATAATAAATATCGTAGCGCCTTTCGATATAGAAGAATCTAAACAACGAAGTTGCTCTCCAAGGAATTGAGCTCATTGCAGCAAGTCAGTTGCCCCAATATCTTTATTCCCGACGTTTTCCCATTTTGGGTAGGATAAGTATTAAGTGGTAGTTGTGTAACCACTATTGGACTGGATTACAATACTAATTGGCATGTAGCACTTTTAAAAGTGGCACGAACAATAAGTTGCATAGTGAATTCCCTCGATTATGAGTTGCCATTTCTACTTCTTCCATCGCTACTATTGCATGATAAAAATTATTGAAAGTTAAATGGCTGAAAAGTTTAAAAAAAAAAAATATTTAGAGAATAATTTTATGTTCGATTAAGGAATTCAATGAACTGAGCAGTAAGCTCTTTCGTCAGCTAGTACATTATCATGTTAAAAAATCCAGTAGAAAAAGTTGACCTCCTCGACATTTTCTCACTGAATCACCTATTGAAATTAATGTCCCTGCCTGATTTCAGTGGCAACAAATGGATTGCGAAACGCCCGTTTCGCGTCTTCTTCATCTGCCTTCCGTAGGGCATCCATTCTTATATACGTCTTTTACCTTTCTTGTCCCGCCGGCAACCATTATACGCCTTCTGCTTTCCCTCAAGATCCCGTGATTGATCGCGGGGACCCGTTGGATTCTCAGCCGCTGCAAGAAACAGAATCTATGTCTGCGTGGCGTGGCTACACTTCTCGGTAGAAAACACCCCAACACCTCCAGGGACCTTAAGTGCCCCGTGTGAAAATCTCACACGGTGAGATATATTACTTTCGGAGAAAAAAAACATTGCTCATATTTCAGCCTTTCTCAGACGATTACCGCTGTCGCTCCATTATAGCTTCTCCATTCGTGAAGTTGTACGACTCCTCTAGTTGATTCTGCTTTTTGAGACTCAACTAATACGGCGACATAAATCCATGTGTGAAGACTTATTGCTTAGGATCTAAAATACGAGTTTTAAGATCGAGTTAGAGAAAAAAGGTATTATAACGGAAGAGGGGTTATTTTTGTGACACGGTTTCTGACTTAACCACTATATATCACATATCATCAAAATTAGATATTGGAAACAGATGAATGCGATCGAGTTATTTTAGTTATTGTTTTATTGCATCTTTGATGTACATGCCTACATCCTTAAAGTGCTGCCTATAAAAATTGCCTTTTATCTAAACCATCTTTCCCTCAGTTGGAATCCGTATAATGAGGGGAATAAGGAAAAGAATTTTGATCCATGAGTGGAATGGAAGGAAACTTATATATCAATAATTGTGGTTAAACTACTTTACTCTATTAAAGCCCATTTTCATTTAATTGGATTCCTCAAAGTTCTCTTTTTGTGAATAATGCGTTAATTAAATTTGACAAACAACTCGTGTTTCATTATTGATATTTTTCTTGCCAAAGTAATTCACATCGTAGTATTAATAACCCAGGAAGAGTAATGCATTTATCTTTGGGTAGTAAATTTATTTTGATTGGCTAAAAAAAGGGAGAGCGATAATTACGTTAACTAACGCAGAATCATAGACTGCAATATATTTTGTATAAGTATCTATGCTGAGTGGTTGTTATTGGTTTCATCCGGTGCGATCCACGACCCTTGTACCTAGTTAGAGACCTCGATGTAATTACCCCTTTAGTAAACCGTATGCGATACTACAGCACCTGACTTATAAGTAGTAGGTACAATTTGAACTCGATATGAAGTAATTTTATTTTCCCTGAATGCGTTCAATGCAATTTACGGGCTTCTTAGAAAAGTGGCTGTTTCATTCTTTTTGCAACCTAAGTTTAACTTCACGTGCACATTATGCGGTGGCTAATTTACTTTTCAGTTTGATATTTCCGGGTATAACACAGTAGCTACATTTGTCGTTCATCTATTGCAATCTAATTGTTTCTACATTTTTGTGATTTCAGGGCCGTGCCAGTCCTTTGGATGAAGACACAATGTTGAAGCAGAATTCAGGCCTAAACTCCGAGTGTGACTCACTAAATACCTATGAATTAGCCGCCGTGCCAATGAGTATGATAATCCATTATCCTTGGAGATTCCTTCTAGAGCACGAGAGTAAGTTCATTCATTTAGTAAGTATCTCTTATTATAACGATTTTATTTTTAAAATATCTTTTTGTGTGGTTTTGCAAACGAAGTGATAATGATAACGTGAAGCCTTGTATTGCTTGAAAAAGGCTAATATGATTTAGGACCAAATTGTGGTCCAAATCGCGTATCCGACGCTCACATTCGTTATTTTGTATTGTATTGTGTGTTTGTTTAACTATTGACCGCGCTCTCTTTGAGCAGTTTTCTCTGAAATTACTGCCCGACTATGTAAGTGAGTAAAAGATTTGAGTGCTCGTGTGTGTGATTCTGGTGGTAACTTGACGTTCTAAGCAGGGTCCCAATAGCTCTGTGAAGGACCACAAGTTGTAGCCCTAGGTTACCTTAGCGAGGTCACTGCAGCCTAGCGAAGAATAACATCTGGGTAGCGGGCGTTGTCCCTGGTGGTCCATGACGGGGAAGTAACATTCCCGTTAACCGCCACGGAAGTGTGATTGTGGTAATGACCTGACATCCTTAGTGGGGTCCCATCAGCTCTAAGAGGTATCCAAGTTTTCAAATCAACTTTACCTTAGCGAGGTCCCTACAGCCTTGCAAAGGTTTCCAGTTGGTTGGCGCGCAGCTATGGTAGCCCCTGGCGAAACTACCACAAGAGGGTTTTCTGGTTATTGGTTTGGCGAGTGATGCCAAATTTTACGGCCATTGGAGAGTCTTTCTTTAAATGTTAAACAATAGAGGCAGTAGAGCTCAATTGACTTTATTGTTCCTAAAGCTTCATTGAGTCAAAACTTTATTATGCGTCTATTGAAGCTGTTGATACCATTTCCTTTTCTATCAATGGCTATTACATGTAGTAATAAATATATGTATTCATGGAGAAAAGTCGACGTAATAGCTTAAGCGGCGTTGAAGATACAAAAGTGGTTTTCCTCAAAACCGGCAAAATATAACTCTGCTTTTTTGGAGCTCACGAATTCATTTTACTTTTGAAGCATGGTGGAAGAAGTAGCGTGGCGAGCGGGAGAGTCGAAGCCGATGAAAACCGTTTTAGGTGGCAGTCCCTATCAGATCACGTCTGCGTGCGGCGTCACCATTTACACGTATTCTCCAAGCAGGAACCATATATCGTCCTTCCAAGTTTCTTTTGTGTTACACACTACCCCTGTTCTGGCGCGACCTTCGAAGTTGGCGGTGGCGGATTATTTCGTTCCCGGGTCGCCGTGTGAGGGCGAAAAGCGACGCGATGAAAAAAATTCCGAATGTTTTTACGGTGCGCCCTCTCGTCTCCTTCCTTTTTTTTACTGCTGCAGAGCCAGACTCACTCTTTTCCCTTCCTCTCTCTCTGTCTAATGTAAGTGGCACAACTTCGTGAGGGATTATCCGGTGCGGAAACCTACCTCTCTCCTCATTTACGAATTGAAAACTTCTTTAAGCACCCACCCGAGCTCCTTTTTTGATGTGGTAAAAAAAGCGAGTTCGCTACATGAAGAAATACCGCAACGCTCTACCTGTGATTCGTCAGCGAGCAGCCCAAACTGCTGGTTATAGAACTGTTTTCGAGTATACCAATGCACTTTAGAAAGGACATTGCAATTTTTGTTTTTTTTTCTTGCCATTACGTTTAGTTATCAGTCCCAAAAGAATAGCTCTCACCTCAGTGGAGAAGTTTCATATATTTCTGTTTGACTATGATTCCCCGTTAGTATCCGTGGAAATATGTAGGTATTTTTGGGAAACCTTGATGTTTACAGGGTTTCCTTCTCCTAATTCATGTTGTTTTTTATTCTTTCTTCTTCAGCATTGGCTATCAAATCACTGATCTAGTCTAGCAGTCTTTATGTTCCTCTATTATTTTTTTGGAAACTTGGTGTTAATATTCATTCAAAAATGTATTTACGAGTACTGAAATTGGTAGCTTCGGCTAAAATGTGGTGGTACCGAATCATCATGAATGAGAGATATCTTACTATATCCACTAAAAAGTTAATCTGAGATATTTTAAAGCCATCTCACGACGATTAAACTAGAGGTAACTTTGCGTCACTTAAGATTTGGAGAAGGTAATGAAAATTAGGCAATATCGTTACTACCTCACTAGAATTTAAATAGACGTAATTTCATTGGCATTGGCATTCCTTGAGGAAAGAGAAACTTTCTTTCAACCATGCAGCGAGGAAAATAGCTATGTCTGTCGATTGTACTTACTCGAGGATGTAAAAAGGCCTTTAATACCAATTCCATTATTGATGAATGGTCAGATCTGTGATTGGTGGAATATTTCAGTTCTTGTTCTAGGTCATAACGAGCCAATCAAGTTCTTGGGAACAAGCTTGCGTCACGTTAATAGGTAAGGAATCTGTTTTAAATAAATTTTATATTTATTATTTACCGAAGGAGTAGCAAGTTGGCTTTCTGTCAGGTGATAACTTTGAAAAAAAAAACGAAGTTTTACTTAAATCAATATAGTATTTTAAAATTACCTATTCCCAATATTCCGAAATAAAGTTTTTTCGTCTTCCCTTAAAAGTTACATTGTTTGGAAAGAGGTAAGAAAGAGGAACAGTTACACGGGAAGATTATTTGTATCTTAAACGTTCATGTTAAGGATTAACAACATTTTTACCTTAGCACTTTGTAACCGAAATTAAACCTTATTGCTGATAACACCTATCAATGCGGTTCGGGTTTTCAATCCTCAGTCGCATTCCCCGTTATCCTGTCTCCACTCCCTTGCGGAACAGTGTTCAGTCTTATTTTTGAATTTTCTATCCCAAATATTTCCATCCCAATGCTATCAGCCTTTTACTGGCAATCTACCTTCTTATGCATCCTTATTACATGCCTTGCTGCCTTTTTTTTAGTACCTTTTCAATCGATTTATTTTGCCTCTCTTCATGTGGGACCCTCGTGAAGTTGCGCGCTGCCTCGCCGCCGTCACCGAAAATTAGTCAACGCCGCGGCGCCTACGCCTTATCGGATGTAAATATGATCGGGAACTTTAATAATAACTTTAAAAAATAATAATAGCATAACTTTATTCCACTCGCATATAATTAATATAATACAAATACCCTTTACAAAATCAGAGGGACATATTGGTAACCCATGTGAACCTGTAGGGGTTAGGGGCTACCATCGAACGTTTGCCCAACAGAAATAGTAGGTACTAAAATGTAACAAATTTTCTTTCATTGAATTCAGTGATTATTTTCATTTTCTTGTAGTTTGTGCATTCAGTTTTAAGAATCTATTTATAATTATAATAATATAATTTATTATTCACTGATTTTTGCATCCGATTTGAAATCTTTTTATACATGTATAGAAAATTAACTCACATAATTGCTAGTAACTAATTTGCTTTCAGAAGAGTTCCCAGAGCATATTCAGCGCAAGGATGCCATCTCAATATTTAGCTTGGTTTTGACCTCGTTAAGTTTTTGAAATTTAATATTTTATCACTAGTGACTGATTCGCGCCGCAGAGCAGGTTCGGTGTGGACGCCGAGTGCACCACGCCGCAGAAAATGCACCTAGACCGATCAAATTTTACCATCGATGCACACGTTTATTCCCACAGTATTTTCTTCCTGTTGGTGTCAGTGCTTAATTTCCAAAATTTTATGTATCGGAACGCATACCAACACATTTAATCCACTCACGATTTTCAAATATAAGCCTCCCCCTAAAACTTCCATTTTTTAAAAACTTGTATTAAAAGTTACAATGAAGAAACATGTTAATATATAGTTAATAAAAACGATTAAAATTTTTGACACGGTGCCGGAACGCCGTTCAAGGCGAAATTAAGCACTGGTTGGGTCCGCAATAATGATGCAGACATTCTTCTCAATAATCAAACGTTAATTGGAGTACTAGGGGTACAAGTGATTTCTTTTCTAAATAGGGTTTCAAGTACAGGAATTAGATATAGACAACAGATGAGATAAACTGGATATTTAGTGATTTCCTTTTCCACTCGATGTCAGCCTAGAACAGAGACTCACTGGTATCCCTCGATAACCAAGTTTTTGTATATTTCTTCCATCAATTTCTGTGCCTAAATCTGTTTAGAAAAAAAGAAATCACCTGCACCACTTTGGCCTCTCACCCCCTCAATTTATATGAGCGTAAATTCATTATGAAATCTATAAACATTCTCTTCTGTCTTAAAGTTTTCTCTTATGTTGGCCAGCTCCTCGTCTGCCACGTTTTCCTTTGTCTTCCTACCTTCACTTCTCGACTGCCTCTCTTTCTCTTGTCTCCTACTCCATTCCCCTCTCTTTTCTTTCTCTTCTCCAATTTCCCTCTTTCTCTCTCTCTCTTACAGCCTCCTCGAATCTGGTCTCCTTTTCACGAGCAAACCCTTAGCACAGCCCTTCTTTCTCTCTCGAGAAAACCCTTTCCACTCTTAAAAAACCCACCTTCTCCTCCTCAGAAGACCGCGTGCAGGAGATTTAAAACTCCTTTCTCTCCTTTCTCGCCGATTCCCACCGTTTGCCTCCCTCAACCGCGGCCTTTTTTACTTCAACCTTTCTTTCTCTCTTTTACGACGACTGTCGGTCGGTCGGTGACTCCCTTTTCCTTTCATCTCACACGGAGCGTTTCGCGCTTTCTACATTAGGAAAGGGAGGAAGGTTGGGAGGGTGGATTTTACTGCGCGAAGAAAGTTTGGTAGGGTTTTGAATAGGCCACTAGAACTGCATTAAAGTGGGGTGGGTGGCTGCTTGCCTTTGGTGTGAGATGGCGTAAACAAACGGTCGCCGTTTTCCCTTGGTCTTGTCAGCGACAGAGGGTGAGTTGTGTGTGGGAAAACTTTTCCGTGGGTGTCGCTATTTATTCATGGCCGTGGATTTTATCATCGCTATTTATCTGCTTAGATAGGCCTTCGTGGTTTCTATTCTTGAGTTGAATATTTGTTTCTTGTTAGTTAAATTCCATCTTCTTGTTTTCCGTCTCCGAAAATATATTATTAAGGGTTCCTGTGCGTTAAAATATATCTCTATGGGGTTTCCCAGCGGATCTCATTGCTATCATTTCTTGATATTTGATCTCTGCTTCTGATTATAGTGAATAAATGTGCTCTATTTCAACCTTGGCTATAGTAAAAATATTCACACGTAAACCAATGAGGTATTTTTATCATATTCAAGCTTGTAGGTACAATGTAACCTTTCCTTGGAGTAAAGTTCGCTTGATTTATCGCTGTAGTTCTGCATATTTGAGTCTACATAGTACCTATTGAATTGATTGTTAGCTTTCTTTTCATTTCTAAATTTTCTTCGATATTGTGAATATGGTTCTGATGTTAACGAATAGACCGCTGTAATTGAGTGACGCTTGATGGATGCGGTTTAGATGCATTATAGGATAAAAGCCAGCAGAAAAAGGATTATTCAAGTTCTCTGTGTAGTTATAGTTCATGAAGGTGCCTGCTAACTTTCGGTGAGCTAGCGGGAGACGGTAAATTGTTTGGATGAACATTTTGATTATATATATTTATTCATCCACGCTAGGTTTTATTTTCCATAAAATATATTTTAACGTCTCTATTATTATCCGTCTCTATTTATCAAAGCGTCTGCCGTTGTGAAATTATTTTGTTTAACCACTTCGTTGTTGATAAATTTCTATTTTTATCCTGCCGCCAAAAATTTCATTTCCATTATTGTCGTTTGAATAATTGAAGTACTACCTATTGTTCTAACCGTTCCGAAAGATAAGTTCATACGGATCCATCATAAGTAGACACACATGTTACAGCTACATTTAAAACATGTCATATGTAATGCATACCTACCGTTTTTTTATTTATTTTAGGGCTAAAATGCGTAAGAATTAATGTAGTCAAAAACCTAAGACAACTTCAAGTCATTTCACTTAGAATGCGGGTGTTTATCTAACCTAATCGGTCCACCTCATTCTGGTCTCGGTGCTTATCTATGGAGATTCTATCTATCGATACTTTTTCTTGACGTTTATTCCAAAATAATTTTCTTTGAGTCTCAAGTCCTTGAGACTACTGTCGATGTTTGTAGTTTTTAATTTTTATTTTTAAATGGCCTTCAGTAAACAAAAAGTCAGATTCCGAGCTGGTGCTAATGGGAAAATTTCTTTAGTCCTGTAACATCCGCTTCTTGCGGCTATTCGCACCTGAACTGTTTGAGGCTTTTGACTCTTTTTTGAGGCTCATGAGCCCCTTCTTTCGTATATTTCTTTGATCTCGGCATAATATTATTCTCCTCTTCTCGTAAACAGCTTACACACGATTCTTTACAAGTTCCATTTTAGGTCTACTGCCTTATAGTTTTTTCCTTGTGTTTAATTTTCATTTTTAATTTTAAGTGCTACATGCTATAAGCAATTGTGGCAGATTTTCCTTCCGTGACTATTATTCCCTCCTGGAGCCTTCATTGGTAAAATAATTATTTTCCTCTAATGTCCGAGTAACATTGAAAATTTACAATGCATTTCTTCAGTTATTATCCTTATCCTTAAGCTCACTTGAGGATCAAAATCATCCTGATCGTGCCCATGCATTATTTCATTTATTTATCTTTATCGCCCCAAAAACAGCTCATTTGAGGCCTTTTAAATCGGGGGGAATAATGTGTAGCAACGAATATGTAAGGAGGATCTATTCTGCACTTGTCAAGCCACACCTTGAATACGCAGCGAGCATATGAGATCCAGATCAGAAAAGCTTAATCCGTAAGCTTAATAATAAGCACGATTCGTCGAAAAATGTTACGGGGGAGCAGGAGACGTTACGCTGCTTTTTACCAAGTTGGGCTAGGAGCCGCGCGAGATTCGGAGGCTACGTGCAACCCTTAGATTTGTTGAGCAAGTACGTACAGTCACCTATCAGGGAGACACGGAGAGAATTATCTAAGAACCTCACCACATTTCTAGGTGCCACAGAAACGATGCATTGAGGCAACGGTTGTTCCGAGTGGATACGTTTAGGAATTCTTTTTCCCCCGAACAGTAAAGACTTAAATGGATGCTTGGTGGTATTCAATAGTGCATTACCTTTTCCCTTTGTTTGTCATTGTATCAGTATTCATTACAGCATTTTTGACTCAGAAGTCCTGGATGATTCAACATTTTATTTTCATCTGAATCGAATCCTTAATTTTTACAAGCTATATTCATCGAGATAAAGGTCTCAGTACGTCTCCCTTGTATTCCTTCGTTCGCGCATATGCTGTGTTACATTCGTCATCTGTGTTGAACGATCGCGAATCCCAATAGCTATAGTTTTTAAAATGTGATTCGGCGCTAGTTTTTTTCTATCGTCTGTGTACTTTATGGCCTGCATTTCTTTTATTCCTTCATTTGGCATAGCATTTTTATCCATCTCAGAAATAAAGCATTTCTGGAAGCAAAGCTATCCTTTCATTGAGTGTAGCTTCGATGTCTGTCCAAAATCAGCCTCACCTTACAGAATATAGTTTCCTTGCGGGGTAATTGAAGTGAGAGTAAATTTATCCTTATTGTGCGTCCAGTAATACAAGTGGAAAGATCGTACTACTGTTATCAAACTTGGAAAGATCTTTTCAAATTATTTTCGCAACATTAAAACCCGCAAAATGCGATGTGATTTTTGTTGACCAGCAAAACATCAGTTGATAGACATTTCGTGATTGAGCACGGAACTGTAGTTAATTCTGCTGTTAGTGTTGGTGAAACGTGAAAAACACCGTTGGAATGAAATTGGGTGACCCTACCAACTATCTCTTCCCTGAGCATATGGAGTAGAAATAAATGAGCCTCGGAAAGTCATCGAAGAGGAAGTTTTTGCGATAGCGAGTACGGAGAAGTCCTCGAGGTCGTTAGCATACTGAACTTGTAGACTTATCAGCAGCATCCAAGAAGGAAGAAAAGAAGACTCAGAAGATGAACAACGTTGATCTTTAAGACTGATGCAAATTAGAAAGACGAGACAATGACACATAGAAACTCTGAAAGGGACTTTGACGGGAGAATACCAGGAACTTGTGGTGAACGGTGTCCGGGATATTACTGATAGGCAAGCATTACAGGAAAGGTGGGATCAGATTAAAAAAGAAATAGTCAAAGGGGCCGAGAAGTCAATTGACTACGGTGATAGTAGGAATTTAAAGGAACAGTGGATAACGGAGGAAATTATAAAGAAAATGGAAAATGGGAAGAAAGGGAAAGAACGTGGAAACAGGGCAGGGGAAAGATATATAGGGAAATAAATAATCGATTACGGCGAGAAACCAAAAGGGTGGGGGAGGCTTAATGGAAAAGACAGTGTGTGGAAATGGGAAAGTTTCGGAAGGATGTAGTGGTAGGACCGCTGTTTGCCAAGGTAAATTCGCAATTGGGAAGCTGAAAAGAACAAGCCATGTCAAAAATTAAGGCTAAGGGTGGACAGATGCTCCCCGAGTGAGATGAAGCTCTGAGGAGATGGAAGGAATAGGTGGAGGATCGATATAACAGGCCGGAAAGATTGCATATTGAGGATGAAAGTGCGATAGAGAAGGATAATATTGGGCTCGGGATCTTAGACGCGGACATCGAGAGAGCCTTTCTTTGTTCTGGGGAATGTGAAAAAACCATTGGGACTTAAATCTGGGCCGTATGGAGGATGATCAAGAATTTCGACGTTTTGGTGTTCGACTCGAGCGGTGTGTGAGCTTGCATTGTCATGATGGAACGTAATGCGTCGATTTGGGTTATCTTTCCGAAGCTCGGCGTTCAGTTCCGGCAAGCAATTGTCGTATACCATTGAGCATTAACTGTTCTTTGATTTTCAAGAGCAATCGTCACTACATGCCCTAATTTGGCTACGAACGATGTGACCATTTTCTTGGAAACGCTGCGAGAGCGAACAACTTTTGTCGGTTTGAGCTCACTTTAGAACCCCCTTACTGAATATTGGCGTTTTGATTCAAGGTCGTAGCTATTGATCCAAGATTCATCAACACGTAAAATGTTGTGAACGTGCTTTGAGTTTAATCGTTGTGGGGTATTTCGACACCATTTGACTCGAGCTGATTTCTGTTCCTCTGTGAGGAGGTGCGGTCTCCAGCGGGAAACCAATTCTTTAACACCTAACTCTTCATATAAGATCTTTTAAACTGAGGTCTCTGAGATGTCCAATGATGCCTGATACTCACGGTATGTAACATGACGACCTTCCATCATCATGTTGCGTACAGCGTCCACGTTTTCTTGAGTGACGGCGGTTTTTGGTTCCCCTTTACGCGGTTCGTCACTGAGGCTACAGCGTCCTCGCTGAAACTCTGCATACCAGCGATAAACGGTTGTCTTTGATGGTGCTTCTTGGTGTCTTTGATGGTGCTACAACAAAAAGTTCATTAACGAATTCTTGCTGGGTGACGCTTGGTCGAAAGTTATAGAAAATTATGTTGCGGTACTGTTCATGACTTAATTCCATCTCGTACAGCGACTTGGGAACTTTGACATGCCACCGTTTTAAAACTATCAGGCCGATCTTAATGAAACTTTGTATGAGCATTAATCAACTCAAAAAGTTGTTTATGAACATAATTAATAGTTGCTAGGTGATGAGAAACGTTCTATTCCCGAAACTTAAAAGGCTATCCTCGTAGCACAGGACTCGTCTCGCTGTTAGGATACCAGTCGTCTGCAACAAAAGAAAAGGTTTGCTTTGGAAAAATATGGCTGCTGAGTGCCAAAGAGCAATTATACAGGGTGCGGCAATTCAAACAGTTTAGTTTTCAAAGTCTATCCAAAAAACAACGCAACTGACAAAAATGAGATACATTTTATTTGCTTAAGTAAATCATGCCGTTTAATGAAGAAAGTTTCCATAATGACATCAGGAAACTGCGACAGATGTTCCCTTTGCAGTTCGCCTCTCTGAGGGTTAATGCGGGGTGGACCACGCGTTCACCGGATTTGAGCATGTGTGACTTCTTCATGTGAGGCTACCTGAAGCAAAAGGCTTTTGAAATTGGCCTCATGCCTCGGAAGAACTGAAAAAGCGAATTTAGGAGAAAATTATCAGTACACTAGTCAAAATGTGGCCGAAAAATTCAACAGTCGCTCTTTTTCATATTTCTTTGCTCTCGGACATCATATTTTTTATGGGTTTATGAAAAATCATGTATAAAACGACGTGATTTACTTAAAAAATGAAATTAACCTCTTTCCCGTAAGTTGCCTCATTATTTAATGGGCTTTCAAAACTGCCGTATTTTTGTAAATATTGTAAATGTTTTGTATCCATGCAATGTTGTTTGGTCAAACGATATACCTGTTCTTATAATTTTCCGCTCTTTCCCTGAGTTCTTAAATAAAGTTATTTTTATGAAATTATGGGTATAGAGGATGGATCTTTATCTTGTTTGAAAGTCCTGAGGTAATGGAAATCAGTGAACAGGCCATTGAGTAAAAACTACAAAATTCGCAAAACAAACAAGCGGAGATAAATATTTTTGAATTTGCTACCTCAATGCTAAATTGTAATAAATTCTTCTAAATTATCACATCATAAGTTTCATTTATGAATGCCACCCATTCAGTTATATGAGGGAAATAAATTCATCAAAATGATATCTCTCCTTTGGTTCTTCCCTGTACACTGTTTTCAGTGTATTTAAACTTAGCGGCGACGATCAGAATTAGAGTATTGTCCCTCGAAAGCAATTTAAATATGTGAAGAATGTTTGCATAAAAAGTAGGAAAATTATGTGTAAGTCGGACCTCGAAGCACGAAAAATGTAGGAGTATTATAAGTAATAGTTGTTGGAGAACTCTTCTATTTATCAAACTGGGTTATTTGATGGCTAACCGCTCCATTGGTTTTAATAAGACTCTTCATCAACTTTGTTGGCAATTTCCTTCGTTCAAGGACTCCAACTTGTGAAAAGAGATGCTATGAAGTGGAAATTTTTTTTCTAGATCTGTATGCTTTTACACGAATATGCTATTAATTCTTTCAAACTTCACATTTGTTGCCCTTCAATAATTTTTGTGGAGAGCTTATCCTTTAATTAGGATAGTGTACCATTACCCGCATTGCCGTTTTCACCATCCTTGACCGAGAGCCTCTTCCTGCTCTACCTCATTAATAGTTAAAATCGTAAACAACTTGACGCTTTGGATTTAATTTATAAGTGGAGTTTTCTTTCATAAGGTATCTTTGTTTCAGTTGAATTCGCTCATCTAATTTATAGTGAGAAACTTATCTCATTAGCAATTATGGAGTATTTGCAAGTAATATAAGCCTTTTTTTACTTTTGCTTTAATGCCCAATCATATACAAGCGCCGAAAACTTGGTATTATTTCATCACTTGCGACAACGTTTATCTACTCGGCTTATGGGAACATAATGAGAGCTCAATATTTCAAAGTAAGGATTGAAAATAACTTTGCTTACAAATGTATGAATTTAAAGTTTCTAGGTTTCAATTTCGGTGATATCAATTTGCTTCAAAGATCGAAATATATTGCAAATTCTGACGTTTGAATCTCTGACAAGTAAATTAAATATATTCATGATATATATGAGCCAGATTGGCGTCGTTTGTTAGTATTGGTCTATATTTCGTAGTCCTACTTTAGCGGTACTGAAGTAGAGTACTTATAGGTGTGCCATCCTCATGTATTCAATTTATTTCGCAGGATAGTATTCGTTTTATAGAAAATATTTTTTCTATTCCCATGAAAAAGCAGCACGGTAGTTTTTACATCGAATTCCATAATAATAATAATAATATATAATTTATTCCATTTACAATCAAATATTACATTTTAGAACATACTTAAATATTTTGGAATATATAGGTACCCCTTTTAGTAGTTTTGGGGCTACCATCATAAACTTTTTACATAGGTCTGGTGCTAGCACACATGAGAAGTAAAATTTCTTTGTATTCAGTTATTTGTTCTATTGCCGATTGCATTCATTATTACAAAACGTATTTCAAATATTTGGACAAGGATAACTATTTTTCTTATTTTTCTTATATAAACGCATAATTACATACATAGAATATACAATATACCTTTTATTGTAAACTTTTTAACCCACCTTTCATAGTAGAAACTCTACTTCCTCACACATCATAAGCCATTTTTTAACGGCGGATTTAAATCCCCATCTTTTTTCCGAGTTTGCTACATTACTCGGCAACATGCTAAACAATTTAGGCCCTAAGTAATTGTATGACTGTCGATAAATTTCGGTCGTCGGCCTAGGTATATGGAAGTTTCTCCAAGCTCTAATGTCATAGTTTTGTGGTCGGGCCTTTTCACCACTACGGTTATAGAATATTCTAAGGACTTTATAAATGAATAAATGCCTTAGTGGGAGGACATCTAATTTTTTGAATAGAGGAAATGAGTGGCTTTTCCTATACGATCGTGTTATAACCCTGATAACCCTTTTTTGCGCCACTATCAATGGTTTAATGTTGATAAAATATGCTCCACCCCAGCAGGCTATTCCGTATTGCAATCTTGAATTAACGAGAGCATAATATACCATTTTTAACACTGATTCAGGGCATATGTATCTGAGGAAGTAGAATTTTCTTACAATAGTAATCATTTCTGATTTTAATTTATTTATGTGAGACTTCCATTTACAATTTTGGTCAAAATATATACCTAAATATTTTATGTGACTAACCTGTTCGATCAAAATACATTTATCACAGGAAGTAACATTATCTTTTATACAATTTGCACATTGATAGTATAGTTTACTTTTGTTTGAGGTAGATTTACTCATGCTAAACGTAATATATTTCGTTTTTTCACTTAACAACATATAATTAGCCGAAAACCACATATTGAGTGTTAATAGATCACTTTGTATGTGTTCATATAGATCATCAACACTATTAACAGAGTAACTTAGTGCAGTGTCATCTGCGAATGACGTTAATTGACCTTTAAACCTGCCAGCACATAAATTGTTTACATATATTAAAAACAGTATGGGTCCCAACACAGAACCCTGTGGGACACCACAGGTGAGTCGAATCTTTTCACTGTAGCAATTTTTGAGACGCACACATTGATCTCGATCACAAAGATAACTTTGAAACCAATCATATGCGGTTCCACGTATACCCGCTTCCCATAATCGATTCATTAGTATGTTATGATTAATGGAGTCAAAGGCTTTGGTAATGTCTACAAATAAGCCAGCAACTCTACAGTTCTTATTCAGTCCGTCGTTCAGCTCTGAACAGAATTTTAATAATGCATCCTCTGTACTCTTACCACTCATAAATCCAAATTGGTTTTTATTGAAAAAACTATGCTGATTTAGAAATTTAAGAAGTCTGACTTTAACAACTTTTTCTATTATTTTAGCAAATACAGATAATAGGGATATTGGTCTGTAATTATTTACGTTCATTTTATCACCTTTTTTAAAAATTGGTATCACTATTGCAGTTTTTAATTGTTTAGGAAATATTCCAGTATACATACTTAGATTAGCAATATGGGCAAGGACCTCCGAAATATTTGCATTTACTTCTTTTATAACTTGTGTGGAAATATTATCAACACCTTTAGATTTTTTAGACTTTAATTCCTTAATAATGCTGCTAATTTCTTTCGCATCAGTAGGAACAAAAAACAGTGAGTCAATTGAATTGGAGGTTGGGAATATTTCTTTGTATTTATTCGTATTACTTTCAAAATAATTGTTCTGGGTCAATTCTTGAATTACTTTACCATAATGTGAACTAAATTCGTTTACAATGTCCTGGCACTTAGTGACAACGATACCATTACTAGTTCTAATTTTTACACAATTTTCATTTCCTTGCTTTCCTCCCGTGAGTGAATCTAAAATGCGCCATTGAGCAGCGGTATTATTGACATTACTATCAAATAGGTCCCTGTAATACTTTTCTTTGCGCTTTTTAATATCATATTCTAATCTTTGCGTGTGCGATACGTAGTACCTATTTAGCTTTTCATTTTCAGGGTGTTTCCTCATTTTTTTATACAGAAAATTTCGCCTAGAAATTCTCCCGCACAAAGCGTAAGTCATCCATGGCCTCTTCATTCCTCCCGATCTGTTACTGTCTGACACGTATTCAGCTTTTTCAATGCAGCATTTCAGTTTATTTATAAATATTTCATAGGCTTCATTGACATTTTGTTGTGAATAAACATCATTCCAGTCACATCTTAGCAAACTATTATTTAGATGGTTAAAGTTTATCCGGCAATGGCTTCGATAAACTCGTTCGTATATATTAATGGGTACATTAATATTTAAAGAACATGATACAGCATGATGGTCTGTTAAACCCCAATCGTCCGCTCTTCCCTCATACTTATAGTTATCTCTACTTCTGCAAAAAATGTGATCTATACATGTACTACCCGTTTTGCTAATTCTAGTTGGTACTCGAATAAGCTGGTCCAGTCCATGACTAGCCATAAGGGTTTGATATTCAAAGGAAATATCGTTGGGTTGTAATATACATAAATTAATATCACCAATTACAATTAAATTCCTCTCACTAGAGATGGTTAATACATTCTCCAATTCACTCAAAAAATGTTCAACAGGATTAAAATTAAGTCTATATACACCAATAATGCTTATCCAAGAAGAATCATTTATCCCTACTGATATTTTAACCATATCAGCAGTTTTTAATTCACCCAGATCAATAGAAGAACACTCATAAGTATCTGCTACATATGCAATAACTCCTCCAGCCCTATAGTTATTGTTACACACATCAAAACTCCGATAGCCAGTTATTTGATACATAGATACTTCAGTGTCATTGACCCAAATTTCTGTCAAAACAATTACAGCGGGTTTTATATCGAGATTAATTAGTTGAAATACAAATTTATCAAAATTAGCTCTTAGACTTCTTATATTTTGATGCAAGACAAGGAACCTGCCACCATTAAATCCATTATCATTAACAGTACTCTGCATTTTGTTAGTAAAGATAGGTTGAAGACATACATAACTCACTCACAGAATGCTTACAGTTTCTCCAGGTCATCAGAGGATTTCAGAGTGATTACTTGATCATTCTCCTTCTTCCTCATGAGTATTGTCCCATGCCTTAGCCATAAATATTTGTATCCCTTTTCTTTCTTCGCAAGACGCGCAGCAGCGAAGAGTCTCCTCCGACCTGGACTCAGGCTCTCGTTTATGTACACCGGAGTATCGGTCGCCAAGCCCAGGTGCCGTGTGGAGAAGGTCCTTTTCACTCGCCTCTTTTGAAGAATTTCTTCTTTTGTATACCTACGGACGAATTTGACTATGATACCTCTCGTTCCGCCTTCGTGTCCCTTCTTTCCCAATCGGTGGCATGTGTTCACCATATCGTCGGTTATTTTAACACCAAGGGCGTCCCCCACACTTTTCACGATTTCTAAGGTATTTTCATTTGGTTGCTGGGGAATGCCGTGTATTTCAAGGTCATTAACGCGAGAATATTGCTCTTGGTCGTCTAACCTCTTTTCTAATTCACTCACTCGAGATTTTAAGCCAACATTTTCTTGCCTAAGTAAGTCTATTGTCGCTAAATATTCAGCAATCTGCGTTGAGTTTTCTTGAAGCACTTTAGTATTTTCATCTAATCTATTGTGCACAAACTCAATAGCCTTGTTCAAGTCCAATTCCATGCGTTTCCTGTCCTCTTTAGCTTCTTCTAGAAGGTTTATAATATGAGAGATACTAGCAGTGTCCGTATCCGTCAGTGGAACTACTGACATGCTCTTACGTTTTTCCGCAGCACAGGTAGGACAACGCCAACTTTGCTTTTCAGCGCCAATATACTCGATATCCTCTTTGGACAAGTGAACACAAGTAGCGTGACACTGAGTTAGACATTCACTGCAGGTAATCCTTAGCTGGCGCTTAAGAACATTCACATTACATACACTGCAATTAGCCATTTTAAACTGCGGTTTCCACTTAATATTAGTAACTCGAGCTTCTAAATTGAGTAGGAAGTTATCCTCGTAATTGAATGCACTTATACTCTGGACGCAACTGAACACATCACTAAGGCACCTGCCTGTCTCGAGCGAAGCACCAGCCCACGTCTGTCTCGCGTGGAAGCTCAACCATGACTTTTGATAATGAAGGTTAGCGTCAATTTTCAATTGCAAATGACTGATAATAGCTATCCTAAAGGTCCCATTTTGCTTCCAATTTTACATTTATACAAAACGTCGTAAGTTTTTTCGACGGTTTTGTCTAGTCCGTCTATTTATTTTTCCCGGTCTCTATATAATCTCGGCGGCGCAGTTCCGTTAATCGAGGAGGATTTTTCAATTTTTTCACCCGGAATTATTTTATCGTTAATCCTATGTTTTTTTCAATATTTTTGTCCGAAATGTTCCATTCTTTCACAAATCTCCCCGAGAAATGCCGCGCCCGGAAATAATTATTTTGCTAAAAGTGAAAGTGAGCGGGACTAACGGTGCCGCGCTAAATTTAAAATAAATGGAATTTTGGGCGTGGGATGAGAGAAATGGGGATGAGGAATATACGAGACGTAGATAGAGGTATTAAATGGGAGAAAAATTCCTATTAAATTTAATTTTTCGTGTAAAATAATTTCAAATTTCGTTGCGTGCGTATCTGAGGTAATGAAATGAAGCAAAAACGAGTGTAAACATGTGGGTATTTAGGAAATACCCACATGTAGGTGGGAAAGAAGTCTTATCAGCAAAGAGCACGCTTTAAACCATGCATATAATTAAATAAGAATAATGCATGCAGACATATTTTATTTTACCCACAACACTTGCTCAGGTCTGACGGAGTGGTTGGATTTGATCGAATAATACCACTATTACATTTTAGTCGTGGTTTGTGGAATATAGCTGATAATTTCAGCTCATGATAAGCCCTATGATTTTTAAATGATATTGCATATCTAATTAAGGCACAGCGAGCCAGGAACCGTCACAAATCGAGCTGCTCTCATTAGTCTCCGATATTACTTTTCAAAAAAAAGTGTCGTACGCCTGTGGTGCATTAATGAGGGCTTTTATCTGGATGAGAGATCTTTTCTTTAATTTTTTTGTTAACTTTGGAGGGTATATTCTTTTTTATTTCACAAGTAACTTTGAGTGAAGAATATCGTAAAGACATTCGGAAGCATGAATACGAAGGTGGGTATGTTTTTGTTCGTGGATAGGATTTCGTAAAGAGAAAGTACTGGGTTCGGCAAGACGTCCTTTTTTGGTGCTTTTGCTCCACCCTCTCCTTGTTTTCAACTTCGGGTTAGCGAGACATTTATCCTTCTATAAATAAAATATATTATTAGCTAATAAACGATTTTGTTACATCGAAATGCTTGCTACACGGCCTTGAAGATGGGAGACAAGTCGTCTATCGAAACGTCGGATTATACGAAAGAATTAACCTAGCTGAGAAACCGAGAATAATTCATCAATATTATTAGCTACGTTACGATATGGAAGCGGGAAGGATTTACTTTGTTGTTTTATATTCATTTGTAATGCTATTACTTATTAGAAATTTATGAAATTTACTGTTTTATATTCTTTTGTGGTTTTTATTTATTAATTCCTGCATTAATTATACATTTATTTATTGTGATTGTTTTATAGTGAATTAAGAAATAATCATGAAATGCACTAAATTTTTTTTTTAACTCTACTATTCTACTCTCAGGGCCGCTTATGTCCCAGTTAAAAATTAGCCGCACCAACAATTTCCCTCCGTCTCTTTTTGTTCATTGCTTCGTGTTATGAAGCTTCAACCTTATCCAAATCGGATTTTGGTTGGTCCCGCCATCTCTTTCTTGGCCTTTCTCTCGGTCTTCGTCCACCTGGGTTTGCCTTCAGAACCTCCTTCTTCTTACTTCCGCCTTCTTTTCTCAGTATGTTGCCACACCATCTTATTCTTCTGCCCCTAATTTCACCGATAATATCCTTATTCCAGTATAGTTCTCTGATGTCCTTATTGAATTTTCTTTTCCACCTTCTTCATAAGTGGGACCACATTTTATCGTACGTAAAGCTTTATTTTCAAATACTGTCGGCTGTTTCTCCTCTTCCTTGTTTAGTATCCACGTCTCTGGTCCAAATATCAACATTGGGCAGACTATTGTTTTATATATTATTATTTTTGTTTTATGGATCATTGGAGAGTACATCCAATGGCTTGCATGTAGGCATCAGTTTTACTAAGTTCAGTCTATTTTGTACCTCAGTTTCTTCTCAGAAGAGAATAATCTTATTTCCACCTAGCATTTATTATTGAGCTATTGAGCTATTCGGTGAAAACTATAATTTTTTCGACAAAATATCTCTTAACCGTTTACAGTCCAATGTTCCCATTTGGTATCAGATTTATAAAATTCATGATAATTATATTTCTTACCTGTGATTACTTTCATTGCTTTTGCTACATAAATAAAGTATGGAAGTATTTTTAAAGCGAATCGCATAACTTGTGTATACATTGGTCGTTAATTAGACCTTTTCAAAATTGGTTATTTTCATCACCTCTGTAGTGAGTACCTATGCGGTTTATTCGATATTTTCCCCTACACTCGCTCTCCAATAACAAATGCTCATTTATTCAAAGTAGCAATATATATTACATTGTTAAACTTAGTTTTTTGGTCAAGTTTATATTTATTTTTCAAGCGACAGTAACATTTTGTGGCATGTTGATATTTGGGAACATGCTTTAAAACGTAATTAAAAATTTCTGTTCAGGTTTTCTTTCATAATATCTCTTAATTGACTGTAAAATGAATGGGACAGGCATAAAATGATAAAAATCAGTTGGTAAGTTAGTTCGGTCTTGGAAAGGTTAATGTATAGTTTCTGTCGGAAAAAGAAAACAAAATGAGGTTTTATGAGTTGATTTGTGATAGCTGTAGAATGGGTTGGCAAGGAAGCGGGCAACAATGTGGGAGAGGGGGAGGCAGGTGAGGTGAGGGTTGATGCGGTCGGTTCCGGTGGAGTGGGAAAGTAGAAAGGCTCGACTCACGTGCGGGTGGGTTCAAGGGTTTTGTAATGAGATGACGGGGTTGTTTACCGTGCGGCTGCTGTTTGGGCATCACCCTCGAACACTCACGGCATCCCCAATTCCCTTAAGCTTTCCCTTTCTAACCCAACCCCTGACTTTGCCGTCATATCCTGCAGTCTGCTTCCAATCCTACCGCTCCGTCACAATTCCCGGTCTATCCTTCGATAGTAATCCACCGCCGCTTCCGGCCCCGGCGCGCATGCGTTTGTCCACGTCTCTTCCAACATTCGCTCAGGTGCACCCAGGCAATTTGAATGATAGAGGGCTGAAATGCGTACATCTCCATTTGAATAAATTAATAGGTAAAAAAAGACGATGTAATTGTTAGGTTTTGCTTATACACTAATTTCACCGATAGAATTTAGCCTTCCTAACAACTGAAATAGACGCACGTTCGACATACTTGACGACTATGTTCCACGAAACATTTTTAATGGCTCTGTATTTATATTGGTATATAAATTAACTAAATAGCTCAAATAACAGAGATTTTACAGGTTCCACTTGTAATGTGAAACCTGAAAAATCTCTTTCATTTATGACGGAGCGGTTCCACCTCATATTACCGAAAACGATCAGTTTTACTAAATATGCCCATATGGGTTTCAACAGCTACATATTATTATTAGAAGATTTAGAATAACCATGCAGAGTTTTTATTTTCCCAATATCATTAGCCATAAGATAACATTTTATATCCCATCGCAATCGAAGCACTTTCACCGAATCCATCCGGTGAAAGTGCTTCCCATCATGATTGTGAATAATGCTCTTTGTTCCTCTTAAAAACCATATAAATCATGGTTTCAGAAGATCATTATATCAATAAGAAACTGGAATTATCTCGCCATGACCTAATCCCATACTCTTACGGCTATTATTTGCTCATATATCATGGAAAAAAGCCTCGGGACAATTAACCGAGTGTCGATAGGCTTGGTTCAATCCATTCTTTTTATCCCTTTCCACCTCCTTCTTCGCAATGATTCGTCGAAGCTACCGGTGCGGTGTTCGCCTCCAGATTTTTAAACTTAATGGAGACCACGTCCTAACTCAGGATCTCTTATTCTTCCTTGTAGATACCAGGAAATTTTAAGGGTAAATAATGAAGTCCATCTACGTGGGCAACTCGTGGGATGTTTGGGACTCAATGAATATTCATATACACCTATTCCCTATTCCTTTACAAATAAATCCTATGCCAGCCCTAACTCCGCTCTTGCGTATAATTACCGTTGAAATATAGGCATGACTATCTCAATGTTATTTCAACTAGAATAAAAGAAACACAGGAACCAGTTCTGCGTTTGACGAAGTCAAAAAATATGGTGGAGAAGTGTGATATAACGTGTGGAATCGTTGATGTCAGTGAATCGTTGCCAGCCTCGGTGGCGGCGGGGTACAAGTCCGTGACTGCCAAACAAAAATTCGCGGATTCGATTCGCGCCTGGGTAGGTTTTCCCTATCCACGGCATTGTTGTTTGCGCACGTATAGCTGTTAAATTTGTTGAACATCCCGGTGTAAAGAGTCCAATACGTCCTCTATTCGGTAGTATGGGAATAATTAAAATAAATTTCGCGAGATTTGTTTTAAACAAAAGATTACGGGGAAGCGAGCACCTCTCAGCAGCTGTAAAGCTAGGAATCTGCGTGTGACGAAGTCAAATAATAGGTTGGAGAAGTGTGATGTAACCTGTTAAATGGTTGATTTCAGTAAACCGTTGGAGCAATAAAAGTCGACGAAGAATAATCCTTCCTAATATCTACCTGAAAGGGGATCGGGTTAATGTGGTGGCTAGAGAGCTGGCTTCCCACCCAGTCGGTCCGGGTTCAAATCCCGGCGGCCGCAGAGATATTTTTGAGGCTGCCCAATCCCTACTTGAGTGCCTTGTGGAGGGCACTTCAAGTGCAACACTCCGTCCGTCGGATGGGACGTTTAGCTGTGGTCCCCTTGGCGCCTTTCTTTAAGAGAAAGCTAATGCCGACGCCGGGTTTATCACCACCCTTCCCTCCATCCTTGATGGCCGCCTCCTCAAAATACCATACCGTATCTACGCGAAAACAAGATTAATCTTTTCCTGTACGTCTCCCCGCCCTTTGACTCTAGAACCCTTTTCCGACATACTCCTCTCCCATGCTCATCCAGCGTGTCACTCTCCTCCGTGCTATCTTTCCCCTTCAGCCTACATCCCTTCGCTCCATCGTCGTGGAGTGTGGAGCCTACTTTTCCCTCCCTTCCTTCTTCCTCCCTCCATCTGGGCCATCCTCTCCAAAATGCCTTTTCTCCCTCTCCTACTCGAGTGGCCCAATCCGCCCCAATGACCTTGCCCACTCCTTGTTCCAGAGCGCGCTACTAATGGCTTGCGCCCGTCCACCACCGGTCCTTGTTCGTGGAGTGAAAGTCTAACATCTTACTCCCGAGTACAACTTGGAGCAGTTTCCATTTTGAATTGATGCCCGGAAATGGACAGGTACTTCTACGGAGATGGTGGTGTAACTAGGCGTGGCGGAAAGGGTCACTACCCTGAAAGTCACGAAAGCTTCGAAAGCCCTTTAAATCCTTTCCTCTTTGATCCTTCCGGTATTTAAGTTAGCCTACAGGCTGTATGAGTGTGACAGAGCGTAAGATTAATTTTCAGCAAGTTAATGCAATTAAGTAAAGAATTCAATATAAAGTGACTCTATGAAACTCATCACTCGTATCGAATACTAATTAAGGGGTTTTCATCATGTTTTCGTGTAATGTTGTAAGCATCACTACACTTATCTCTGAGCAAATTAGTGTTCTTGCTTCACCACTGGTGACAATAATAATTTTGTACACTTAAATTGTACCGCCTAGTATTTTTTATCTTGGATAATTTTGTCCATTCTGTTCCCTCAGTAAAAAATGGTTCAAGTAGTATTCACTTTAACTTTAGTCCCCCATGCTTATTGAAATAACTATAGATTTGTGAATTTGTGTTGCTTTCTCTCGCTTCTGAGGCAATTATCATAAAAAATCATGCTAAAAATTTTACTTCGTTTGCTGATTTGTGTCCCAGATAACTTTACTTTTCTCAGGCACAGGAAATTTTTATTTGTAGTTAAATTATCCTCTTCTTAAGATCTTCATCATTATTCTGTAACAAAATGTTTCAAAAACTTTCATACCTTGATTTCTCTTCTGCTTTCATCAACCATGTCTCCACCATAAAGAAGCAAGCTAAATATTAGTCATAATAATTTGCTTCCTGACTTCAACGCTTGTATTTTCAGCAGTAAGAAGAATCCTCATTTTTAAGAATGCCGTCTTTTCACTGCGTTATTTTACTGACCGTTTTTTAAATCTTGCGACGTCCATTGATGCTCCTTACAACGTAGGCTATTAGGTTGGGTGACCAAGCAACAGAACTCCTTCATCTCCTCAAGTTTTTGGTTTCCTGGGTATAGATTTGTATTCGCTCCTCTTCTCTCCTACTTCGGAGCAATACTTAGGTTTTTTGCCTTGATTTTCAGCTTATATCCGGCCATAATGTTTTCTACAGCAAAAAATGTCTTCATGTCTCTCTCTGTGAAGACTGCTTTGTCATGGAAAAATCACATATTCATAATTTTTTCTCCGTGTGTTTTCTTTCTTACGCTTTATCTTTCATTTCGTAGTTAGGTTTCTTGATGAAAACATTGAAAATTACGGGAGACGGAGCTCATCTTTGTCTCGTTCCTTTCCTTGCTTCTTCGCAGCTGAATCCAGATGTTATAAAAGCTACTTTTTTTTACATAAATGGTGGATAACTCTACGCTCATTATAGAACTCCAATTTATCTCAGGATTTTGACCATTAAATTCCAATCAACGTTATCAAAACCCTATTCTAAGCCTAAAACACGTTTAATTTAGGTTTGCTCTTTTCCACTCTCTTCTCTACGATAAGAGAAGAGCTAATACGGCTTCCCTTGTGCCCTTGTTTTTCCTAAATCCGATTTGGTCTTCATCGGGTACTCCTTTGCTTTCCGCTCTATTCTCATGTGGATAATTCGTGTTAATATGTTCGACGCATAGGTCGTAAGGCTAATGGCTTGTGTTTGAAACGGACACGAATTTTAGTTGTTGCGGAGGATTTCGCGTTGATTGAATTGATATTTGTTTTTTCCAAAAGACCCGAAGACGGAAGCTGGAATGCGCCCGAAACTGTCGTCCACCAAAAATGAGTCGACGCGGCAACTACCCGAAAAACAATTACCAAAAATATTAGTTGGTTGGAAGATGAGTATAAAGTATCGTTATAAGGTATGATATTTTATGATTGGCATCGGAGAAAAATCCGAAACCTGAGTTTAAATGGGGGTGATTCGTGAGGTAGGGAGGGTATAGGTTGCAGCGATATAGTGAACGTTGGAATGTCGTGAAAAGAAATTTGGGGTTATCTTTGGCAGCATTATTACCTTGAGTGCGAGTAAAACATTAAAGGGAAAAAATATGAAGATATTGACTCTGAGAGAGCTAAGAAACCCGTGGAAAAGAAAATCCCGACTTATTTCATCGGCTTCAAATTTTTCTTTTACAATCGAGAACGGGTCAATCGTAGCATTAAGTTTGACTTCATAAAAAAATCGACTTTCTACCCATGCTGCTGAATTGCTTATGCCTGGGGCACAGGGAAGGGAATAAGGCACGATAAGACTTGGAAAAAATAATTGGAGAAAGCCACCGAGTGAGGAGAATCTCCAGGGAGACTTCCTTTGAATGCAAGTGCCTCCCTCCACCCCCTTGCGAAGGCACAAGAAAATTTTCATTTGTGGTTTGGAGGAGCAGGAGTCGCAAAACCTCGCGATCACCTTGTTCTACCACGGACCGCCCATTCCCTGTCTGAAGGGAGGACGAACAGCGAAGCGCTTTGGAACAGTCAACGGTCCTCTCCTCTGCTTTCCCCTGTTTACACGACTCTGCACTCGACGTCCGCTAGTTGTATCAACAAAATCTTGCATGTTACATCCGAAATTTTGTTTCTGTCCGTGCGAAAAAAGTTAACTTTATTTATGATTTTGTTACTAAGAATAACTTTGATTGTCGGGCTTGTGTTTTCCAATCTAGATGAATTGCTGCTTTAGCATTTTACTTCTATCAATACACACTTCTTACTCTTCTTGTAATCCATACTTTTTTGTATTTGAGCTGTTTTGGGGATCTCTGTTTGGAAAATGAATTTTATCGTGATAATTAAGTCTCCATTAATATTTTTAACATTAATGGCGGATTTGTTGTATATTTTTTCCAAGAATGTTATTCATTGTATGTTTATTGGGCTCCTTTTGTGTTGAATCTGTATAGATGTCTATCTTGGGCAAGAAACCCTCTTGAATGTACACTATGTAATATCTTAAATACCGATTTAATGGTCGAAAAACTGCGAAAACTTAATCCATTTTCATATCCAAATAATTGTATTTTTCGTATTCCTTTACCCCACTATTTTGCCACTCCCCTCTAAATCACGCATTCCCGTCAGTAGAGGCTTTATTCGCTCACTGCAAGGAATGTGTCAGGTTAATAGGAAAGGCTAATATTTTATCGGTGTCCATAAACGTTACGTTCGGTGTATAGATAACAGCTCGTTAAAAGCCCATTAATTCGTCACTAGTTTATCGGTACCTGAAAACAGATACTTCTCAACGTTGAGGTAATTGCCTTCATATCTCATCTGCGGTATCGGATAGCAAAGGGACTAAGTAGAGCAGAGACCCAATCCATTCCATAGTAGGCTGATTTCTGTTGCCACTTCGGTCGCATTTTAATCGGTTTTCAAAAATGTACGAAGCGCGGTGATTAGGGCAGTACCATACAATTTGTTTCCAATATTTTGCAGTATATTATTTGCAACTTTGAGGAATTGTATTGAACAGTTATGCATTTCATAGATCGCATAATCTCATGATGACTTCAAATATAGGTTGTTCGTCACTCCCACTTCCTGGGGGTATTCCGCTATGACGTGAGAAAACAAATAATTTGACACATTAAGTAAAGTTTGCACTATATTAAGTTTCCACGCATCTTCCCCGTAGGTTTCTACAAAAATAGCTCGAATAAAACCGTAAGGGATATATTCTTGGTATGGTATTGGCGGCATCCGACAGCAGAGGTTATTTGCCCTATGATGGAAGTAAAGGCAGGCCGGGGGGGAGAGAATATCAGCTTCGGTGTTATGATGTTCGGAACTATAGGCGCCTAGGTCACCTCAGAGCTTGCCATACTATTCGATGATTGGACTGCTTTACTAGGAGCGCCCTCCAAAAATTACTGAAGCAGGCATCTGCCAGTCTCTAAAAACATCTTTGCCACTACTATACAAAAATGCCGGTTAACAGCCCTAATTGTAGCTTATTTATTCGTGAAACTCGGATCGTTCTACCCTTCAGTGATGCGAGTGACGACTTTTGGAAACCCATGTAAAATGCGCGGTGGGTGACAACATATCTTTAGTCCGACCTGAGAATCCTCTTTTGTATTATTCGTTTCCGATTAATTCATTAATTGCATGGGCTTTCATGAAGTTTGCACTTTTTTGGAATTATTATCTTTGACCTGAATACCTGACCTGAACAAAAATAATGCATTTCTGTACCCTCGCCGTTTTTATTATTAGTTTCCTTCTTTATAATTTCATAATTTACTGTTATAAATTATTGATAGCTGAAGTTCTGTATTTAATTGGATGATGAAATATGAATTTAGTGAAATTAACCCCATAATTGGGTTGGTGTCATGGCGAGAGTTTTGGTCTCCTATCCCTTAGATTCGAGTTCAAATCCAATGACCAGATGCATGCTTTAGTAATTTGTGGAGAGCACTTCTAGTAGAGCTGTCCGTCCGTCGAATAGGACCAGGAATAAGCCGTGGCCCACTTGGCGCCTATCGTTCAGAGCAGCTGAAAATCGATGCTGATATTCTCTCCTACCTATCTTGCCTTTAATTTCATCATACTGAATATAACCGCTGCTGCCGGACGCCGCCTATACCATACCCAATGGTTTTACTCGAGATGTTTTGTAGAAACCTACGAGAAAGATAGTCTGGTGAGAAATGTGGAAAAATGTTAAAATCATTTGTCTTTTACGTCATCGTGGAAGATCCTCCAGGCAATGGGGGCGTTGAACAACCTATATTTGAAGTCACCATAAGAGTAAAATCACCATGATTTTAAAGGAGACCGACCATGTCTTTGCTGGTTCCCTTTAAAGGAGACGCAGTTCAGTCAGAAATCCAAGCCTCCGAGCATTACTGCTGCCAATTTATTTACTTATTGTGCGTTATCATTTCAAATCACTATTATCGTTAAGTATCAAATATTATTTTTTATGCAATATGTGTATCACACTTCTCGCCTTATTATTGATCCATGAAAGAATGGTGGGCACGAATGTTACTATGCTGGGACCACGAGGATGGTCATGGCAATATTTCTCTGGCGCTTTCCTGGACAGATTCGGAATGAAATATATGAATGTGATTTTGATGGAGAACAGCCGAGTCTTTCTTCCTGACCCCCTTTTGAGGTATGTTTGCGGGTATAAGTTTTGCGGATAAGGAATACAATTAATCAAAACCCCACGTATTCATGGCTAAGCCTAGGTAGTGCTTGATTTTAATCTTTAATTATCTGTACCTTCTCCTGTTCGATTCATGGCAGTGTGGACTTTGAAGCTATAAATGTTGGATAATTATCATTCATATCTTGTATAATGTTAATGGATATATATACATTTCAAATTGCTCAAATCCGTGTCTACGTGTCTCTTATGACTTTTACGTGGCTTATTTTTTGGTTTCGATAAACTGTTGTCCAGAGAATATCCACATGTAGTGTTTGCAAACGTCAGATGTCAATTAGAATTGCCTAATTTGGTTCGCGTTATTATGTTGAAGGACATGTTATTTCTATATTCAAATGCATTCATAAACGCGTAGATGGCTGATGCTTAATGTTTGAATTACCTTAAACTGGAAGAATGCCTTGTCTCTTTACCTTTTATATCCCTTTTCCTGGAAAAATTTCTAAACGAAGCTTTAAATATATTAGATTTGTGATTTTGCTACTAAACTAATCAACGAATTCTTACTCCCCTATATTTTAGAATGTGCATGGATACGGATGAACTGATCGATGCCATTACGTTCCCTTTATTTAAATATTTTATTATGAAAATAAATTTTGAATGGGAACATGGTTAGCATATTTGTAATGCTACTTCCATGCCTAAATCCCTATAGATATCCCGTGTTTATGATGAAATTATGAAAATAATATCTCATTTTATGCTGATCTAGAAAACTAAATATTTACTAATAGTTGACCTTTTGACAAGTTTAAAATATATTTACACCGTTTGGAATGATATATTAGAAATTTTGTCGCTACGAAAATATCAGCACCGATTAATATGGAAATGGACGGATATCAACACTAAAGCGAATTGCATGGTTTGGGTGGGAGTACGAGGGGCTATGAGAGAGAATAGGAACGACAATATGCTCCCGAGAGAGGCTCAATATGGGTACATTTAGAAATTACGGTTGTCCGAGGCTTTCACGGTACGTGCATCATTAACACTCTTAGAGAAATGAACTTAAGCTGTGAATATGGTGATCAAACATGAATCGATTAGCGAGATCGAGTATTTTTGGTGCTCCAGAGGATATGAAAGTTTATTGTTAGATAGAGAGTCCAGTTCAGCAAATAATTATTTTAGCATCGGAATTCAGCACTACAGGAGGGCTAGAAGATTGAATTTGGGAGATTTTTAGTGATAGTAATTTCGATTTGTTTTTTAAAGTTGTGTTTTTGGGTTCTGATTTTGGCGACCACCAAAATTTTTTAGAATGCTTGATTGAAAATAAGGGTGATTAGAATATTAGATAAATTAGGCTCTTGTAATTTTAGGCGCATTGAATGAAAGAATTTTCAACAAATCTCACTTTAAATTTGCTACAAGATTCCTGTAGGTCTCACCCAAAGCAATAGGGTGGTTTCCTATTATTTTTTTATTGTCTAAATCGAAAGATTAATAATTCTGGAGTACGTATTTCACGCTTTTAGATTTTAAAACGACGATATCTATTTTTCGCGATTAAATTAATAGTGAAAATTTTCAAGAGCGCGAAAACGCGACGGGTAAGTATGAATGCCGGGAAAACTCCTTGTGACGTCGTTCTCATTCCCGCTGCCGCAAGTGAGGTGACCTTGGGGCGAGGCTCTGAGCGCTGATACGATTCAGGATGCTAGCAGGTAGCAGAGTACCATGCTAGCCGGTGGCGCTTGATTGAAATAAGGATTATTAATACCTTATCAAACGAAGAAAACTTTCCGACCTTAGCCAGTTTTAATAGGTTAATTATTAAGACATGTTTCCCTGAGCTCTGTGCCTTATGCATGCATTGGTAACCTCAGATGATGTAAAACTCCTATCTACTCGTATAGAATCTAGGTCCCTGTGACGTCACGTGGAGTGGCATAGCATGGGCGCCAATCTGGCCTTTTTCAAATGATGATAAAATTGACCCTTGCCATTCGTCTAAACCGGTATTTCTAAAACCAAATAATTTGTACATTATGAACACACTAATGGTGGGTAACGAATCGCAATCAATGCCTTTCGTTTTCTTTGATGAAGGAAACTACCCTATTATGGTCAGCGGTTTGCTTTACATTTCTTTCATTGAGATTAGTTCTAAATCGGTAGGAAAATTTATGATTTCAAAACACTTGTTGACCAGCAATCATAGAAGAACAGCATGGTAATTTGGTTGCAATAACAACTTATAAGTTTGTCTTAAAAATTTACCTTCTGTAAAATGCAATGGCTGGAATAGCTTCTTCATCTGCATCGTAATAGGATTATACTAATCTAACTAATATGACATCTATATTCCTCACATGGTAAAAGTCCTACATGTTAAAAATTATCAAAATTACTATTTCAGCGATTCAAAATCGGTCATGATATTTACGCCGTTTAGAATGTTTTTTTCCAATGGATTTATAAGGAAATGTTAATTGCAATGTTATTGAAGGTATATTTTTTCGTATTTAAATGTTACATTGTATCCAAAATATTTCAAGCTTGGAAACAGAAATGTTACTCTGGGAAGTACTCTTCAGGTTTTTAAAATTTTTATTTTCACTCAGCCACATTTAAACGTACATGTAATCCTAAAAGCTGTATTAAAAATACTATTTATATGTGTGGAGACGGTCTGGAGTAAAGGCCCTAGAAATTCACTGAGGAAGGGTTGAGAGCAAATGGCAATTATATTGTGGAATCACTTTTGTGCCGTGATATACACGTAAAATTTTATTTGCAATTCCAGCAGTGCTCCAGTGCACCGCAATGCGGTAGAATAGTAGAAGTCAATTTCTATTTTGGAATAAAATTCCTATTTAAATTGTATTTAATGGCTTAATATTGGTCCACAAATACCGAAAAGTATTCTATCAATCGTTATATCGTGTATATGGGCGGCGAGTATATTTATTCAATGAGAAACATCTGTATTCGCAATTCTAACATTTATTTAATCATGATTAATTATTCATTATGAGTACATTTAATGAGGAATGAATTATGTAGCGATGCATTTGCAATGAAATGGGAAAATTAATTTTTCCAATTTGATATTTCAGCTGCTAAATTTTGCTTCTGTACGCCTTTTACGATGTATATTTCTTTGTTAATTGGCCAGTTATCATCAGTTGTGTTCTTATAACATGTCATGACATAATGTTCGCATATTTGTGAAGATTCTATTTTTTACTGTTTTCTTTTTTTAATTTCCGTACAAAAAAGGTATGAGTCAACAATTCACAATGCATGCTTCGGTTGTTTGTGAGTAGGAAGTAAAAATGAAGTCGATTAAATTTTATCTATTCAATATTTTATCTTGAACTGTGATTAGCTCCACCCTTTAAGGTTTTGTTGTGTGTCACTTCAGTCGTATCAATTAATAAATTAACACTATGATTTAGTGAACGGTATAAATCATAGTCAAAATTTTGTAATTTGATTTTCAACCTGAGGTTAGACACATGGAAAGTCTTTTTTTTTAAAATATACAATTGCTCCTAAAGTGAAAAATTTAACAAAAATAAATCATTTATCTGGATCTGGATGGAAACAAGAATCCCCAGCGTTCGCTTGAGGTGATTTAAAATTCATTGGCTCAAGTGTTCCAAATAGTTCTATGGTCAGAGTACCCGGCTCGAAGGCTAGGTATTTGAACCTTGGTCCAGGCTAATGATTTACCCTCTATGAATTTCTTCACTATTAGCGCACAAGTGAGTGTATCCGCTTCATACGGAAGCCTACGAACTGCACTAAGTTACCTGCGGATATTTCTCAAAAATCATTTGACTGAATTAGTAGATGGACGACGGTACTGCATGTTGTCATTAAATGAGGCAACCGAGAAATTTGGTTTTTATTTTTTTCTGGATTAAATTGCGGTCGTGTATTGTGCTATTATTCATCTTCGTTTGGGCTCGTCATTTTAGAGTATGCTGGGTATGCAAGAAAAATTTTACAAACCATCAGTTCGAAACTACTTGACTTAACATTCCTTAGCTATCGAAGTGTTTAAAAAATTCAGGTTGTCTACTGTGTTAGAGAGGAAAATATTTTGGAATGATCGTGTGCAGGCATACATTCGATGCCTTTTTTCTTCGGCCTTGCTCTCTTCATATTCAGCGTTCATCCTGCAATCCTTATTCGTCATGCGTATGCCAAGTATCCTTCTATTCTCTCTCTTTTTCAATCTCTTCCTCTCCTCCTGTCGCCTCATTTTCTTCCCTCAGGATTTGATTTCCCCCGGGACGGCCCGAGGGCTTTGAGGAAAGGGGAAATAATGTGTGTGGAGTAGGAGATATCTATCCTTTGAAGGCGAGTGTTCTTAGGAGGTGATGGAAATGGCGTGCTATCTCATACTGAAAAGGCTCCTTCCCCACTGCTTAAGAGTTCAATCAACTGTTTTCCTTTCATCGAATCCTCTCTTTTTCTCCCGTCCTCTTAGATCCACGGGCAAAGGGAGGGATTTATTCGCCGAAATGAGACGTTTTCCAAATTCCTACTACCTATTTCTGTCTCTGCGGTTCGCTCTTTCTTGATAAATGCTAAATTTAACTGGAACGATTCTAGGATGAGTTACTCTAGCCAGATACAAACTGGCTGAGACCGAGGTAATGAGACTTAAGTCAGGCTACGACGTCTTACGTTTGTACTGACCCTTCGAAGTTGTGGAATATTCGCCATTTGAAATAATGAAATGACGCTTGCATTGCAGTTTCCTCGAAACCCTAGGGACATTAACAAGAAAAGGGTGTCTAGTTACCGGAAAAACCGGTAGAAATGGAATTATGCATGGTTTCTTAGTCCCTGGAATTATGCATGGATTATTCATGAATTTATGCTCCATCCTGGAATTTCAAACCTTTTTTTTCACATTAATTTCAAATAAAATTTTGATAGTTCAACACCCATTTTCTGTTAGTAAAGTAATGCATTGCAATATTTCCACTGAGTTTTATTATGACACTACGCGTTTCGTCGTTACAAACAACGTTATCAAGTGTAAAGTCTTTTACTAACAACATTATCAAGTTTAAAAATACTTTTTACTTCTTTTTACTCATTTATGTATAAAATTTACTATCAGGGTGTCCAGTCAAACAAAGAAAAAAATTCATGCGCAAAGCTAGGTTTTCTGGGGAAATTTTACAAAATTCCAGGTTAATCTTACGTGATTTCTGCGATTGACAAGAATTTTAAAACACCCAAAACTACTTCAATACTTTTAAATAATACTATACTAGCTGACCCGGCGAACTTCGTACCACCTAACAATCAATGAACTTACAGTTTACTTACACCATTTATAAATCAAGAGCGGCTGTATCGTTTTTAATCATGTTTAATTTATTATACTAAAATAAGGATACAAATTATATAAAAATACGTAAATGAGTACCAAAATTGCTTGTCAGAAAGACATTTTCTTTATCGAATCTACATAGGGTGAATCGGAGCACGTTTACGCGGATTTTTTTCAACAAATTTTCTTACGTTTTAGCTTAAGAAATTTTGGGCATCGTGGTTTAATAAAGCAGCTCATGAAATAAAAATTATACGCATTCAGTTGTTGGCTATTTGCGTAATTAGCTGTAAAAAAATGTTTTTAGGTCCAAGTCTGTTGCATACACTTGGCCCATTCAGGGGGCAGGTTGACACGACCCCACACCGACGCTTGACTGATGCTCAAAATCGTGCAAGAAAAGCCCCTATGAAGCGGCATTCGCATAAAATGACTTAAGGCACGCCAGTTTTAGTATCTCTGTTTGGAAAAATGCACTGCGTAAACGTACTGCATGCGTAAATGCACCACGGTGAGCCCTACACATTCGGGTTTAATGTCTTGCGTCAAGCACCTTCTAAGAAACAACAGTTTTTGTTTTGTTATCAGGCTCAAGATGAAGCGGATGAAGCTAAATAAATATAGCGAAGCAAAGCAGTGACGCAGCGAGGGGAGGTTTTGGGGGATAAACCCCCCCCCAAGAGCTTAGAGAATTTTTTTATGAAAGATTTTGTTATTAATATTAGGGGGACGGATGACTAACAAACAAAACATATTTAAATATTCACACAGCCACAAAACCCACTATTTTGAACCATTTATCTTAAAAAATGTCTGGGGGAAGTGCCCCAACACTTCCCGCTTACCTTAGCGAGTTTTCTATACCCTACAGACCCGTGGTATTAGCTGCGCCCAAAACCCCCTATCCTAGCTACGCACTTGAAGCGAATGAAGAAATACAGAGGATGGTTTATCGACTCGTGAACATAGCACGCTAAATTGACCATGAGAAAATCATGGGTTTTCATTAGCACATGAGCACAAACAACACAAAAACTGAAAGAATGACCATGCGATTTTTTAATCGTTATCACGAATGCAACACGAATTGTAAATTGAATACGTTTAAACTCAAAAGGGCATATGAGTTGAGATCATGGAATCTACGGAATGAGGACTTCCTAACCTTTGAATTTTCCTTTGAGTAAAGTTGCGTGAATCACATTCATCACCAATTTTTTTAATGATCAAACACGTTCCGTTGGATAGTTATGGTTGGTTTAGGCTTCGAAAGATCATGAGCACAGAAACTACATTTCTCTGTAAATCGTGCCTTGGTAAGCCAGGTACGTCCAAGGACTTAAAATATTCAGATATATAGTTGGTGATTTCGTCTTCGTTTGTTACACATTTAAAAGAATCGAATCCATGCAGAGTACGAACTATTTGAATTTACCTCGTTTTAGTCATCCACATCTTCGTTCTTGCTCGCTAAATCAACCATCTTTGATTATTTTGGTGATCAATCATATTATGGAACTCTTTGTTGATGAGCTCACTGAAACTAATTTGCAATCATTCCAAGGAAATGAGTTAAAACTACTCGATTCCTCGACAGGAACACGGACATTACCGTTTGTCAACAATTGCTTGGAGATTTGTTTACAAACACGGTAGTGAAGTGTCAACTCGAGCTGGGCCACGGCTGAGCTTACAATCAGCTCGAATTGAATTTAAAAAATGTAATTTCAATTTAATTAATATTTTGAATATATTTAGTAATTAAAATGTTATATTGTTAATAAATTCAGTTATTAAAGTGGTAAAAACAAAACAAATTATTTAATTTGTAGTTTTGACCGACTTATCAATTGTTGTGTTACTATAACTCCTAAAAGCATGCCCATAGGAAAGAGATGAATTTTTTTTTGTGAAATTATCCTTTTTTTAATGGCCTATATGTTAACCCCGCCTGAGACGAATCCAAAGAACCAAATCTCATTTAAATCGGTGCAGCCGTTCTCGAGTTATAAGTGTTCTAACTAACACCTTTTTCGACTTTCTTTTATATATATAGATTTCTATATTATTTTGCGTTCCTAATTGAAAAACTTGCACTTAGTAATGCAAATTTCACACTTAATTTATAAATGTCTCACTTGCACCTCAAGACATTCGTCATAATTTAAAGAGTTATACAGATGAATATATGTTTTCATAAAGCGCAATTTAAAATCTAATCGATACATTGTAAAGTATACATGTGTATGCAAAAAATAGGCCAGATAATGGGAGGCAAAGACTTTTTACACTTGATAATACTGTTTGTAACGACAAAACGAGTAGTGTCATAATAAAACTCAGTGGAAATATAGCAATATCTTATTTTACTAATATTAAGAACTTCCACCATATCGTGCCCAACATCATACAACCCATTTACTGGCCTATTTTTCACATGCACATGTATACATTAGATTTTAAATGTTGCATTTTGAAAACATATATTTATCAATATAGCTCTTTAAATTGAATAATGTCTTTAGGTGCAAGGGAGACATTCATAAATTAAGTGTGAAATTTGCATTACTTAGCGTAAGTCTTTCAATTAGGAACGTAAAATAATATAGAAATATGGTATTATTTAAAAGTATTGAAGTAATTTTAGGTGCTATAAAATTCTTGTCTATCGCAGGAATCACGTAAGATTAACCTGGAATATGGTAAAATTTCCTCAGAAAACCTGGATTTGCGCATGAACTTTTCTGCTTCGTTAGGCTGGGCACCCAGATATTGAATGTTATCCCTTAACCGGTGACTGCGGTCTGAGAGACCGCTGCGTCTCTAAAATTATGAATATTTTCAAAATTAATATTTCAAAATATCTATAATTCTCGTTAGCTTCATATTTTTGCATTACAAGGACATCCCACTCTTAAAAATTAATGTTCCTTTTATTAAATTTTGTAAATTTGCAATTCAATTCGATTAGCGGTCTGTGAGACCGTACGTCACTAGCATGAGAAAGCATCAAGGAAGGAATAAGCTGGATAAATTTCATAGCTACTTACTACTTAGCCTTCGAACTTTTACATTTAAGGCTTTTTTTTAATCTGGCGACATATTGATGCATAAATAGAATAATTATAACTCAAGTGTTTTGGGCATCAGTGTTTTGAGCCTGCTTCAAATCACAATTTTTAATGACAAATTGGTTCGTATTGGGAGTGTAAAAATTTTAATATAAGTTTAAGAAGAGTTAAGCATTCAAACAAAAATTAAACAAAACAAAAACAATGGCGTTACAACATTTTATGAATTTTTGATTTATTGCGGTCTCAAAGGCCGCACGTCACTGGTAGTGTAACAAATATTTCACGTTACTGGTTAAGGGTTATGAATAAATGAGAAAATAATTATGAGTGCTCAGGGAAAAAACGATGACAAAAGAGAAGTAACGATAGGAAATAACTTTCGTTAAATAGGTGTGATTGCTTGAAAAAAATAGTTAAACTCGTACTTCTATAGGAAGGGAAGCTTGTCAACTTTTTGGCATTGCTCATATGCCAGGATAGCCTTTGCATATGGTATGAGCTAAAGATTGTGCTTACTCTAGGACGAAAACTCTTCGAGTATTGATGGTTATAAATTTATTTCCTAGAATTTCGTGGTACCATTTCGACACACGTTTTATGAACAGAATGCCAGAACAGTTTGAAGCCTATGATCTCTTTCTGACTTACAATTAGTGGTTTTTTGACTCTGAAAGAGAGCATCATTCTCGTCTACGGTTTTCGGAATTGTCGTTTTCGGTCCCTCGCCTCCACGAAAATATTCAGCTGCTCTGCCCTTGCAGAAGTGGGCTGGAATTGGTATACATTAGTCACACCATCGTCTATATAGAATAAGATAAATATCGTTTTAGTTCCTTCGTACTTACTTGACTGCTACAGCGAGGGTTTGTTGACGAGAAAAAGGCGATTTCTCCCTGATTTTAATGTGAAGTGAATTCGCCCATGTAAAAGCTCTTTCCTATAAACATGCGTATTTGAATGATATGCGGAATAAATAAACATTCACTAGTCCATTAGACTCTGTAATACTCTACCCACACCGACCGTATTACAAGACGGCTATCTTCCCACCTCTTTGAGCGAGGAGTTAAGAAGCATTCCAAAGTGCATTCCGTTTTTTCTGTGTATGGTGTGGGGCAAAAGCGTATATTTAGAGAGGCCTTGGAGAGCTGATGTTGACACTTAGCTTTTTACCGTGACCTATCAAGTTCAGCTCTTCACTGCTTCGCCACGAAAAGTACTAGAACTATTTCTCTAGTTGGCGCGAGAAAGCCTTTGAACGATTTGATTTTCTTGGACCTATTCGAAAATACGAGTATGTTGTGGCAGACGGCGAAGTTCCCTTACTTGACGTGAAACACGATTTGGAAACAGCCGCTAGGTTTCGCGGCATTGCTTCAGTCACCATTGTGACGTTGATGTTTTTGTATCTGCCTCTCCTGCAAGCGATGCGATGTTGTTTGGTTTGAGAATGACAAGTACCGAGGTTAATGGGAATCCTCTGCGTGATGTGTTTTCGAGAGAGAGAGACTAGTTACGTTCTATTCTGAACTAATTCGCCAAGTTATGCCTAAGTTAACCTTCTCAGGCGAGACTTTAATCTTGCTCCGGCATCGCGAATTAGGAGGCACAAAGCTTTGAGACACGAGGACGCCTTTATTTTTTTTGTTAGTGTAATGAGCATTTGTACGTGTGAATCCGCATCAGTCGCGTTCTAGAAATTTTCCCATCCCCTGCACGTAAAATGCATTAGAGTTCCAAAGTTCTGAACTCTTGTCTTCCTTCTTAGTCGATTGTAATGAGAAAGGTCTCCTTTTGGTGAAGGTGGAACTGTTACGGGGCAGGTCGTGTAATTAAGATGCTTGTTGCGTTCGATCTGTCTTGTTGGAAACCGGTATTAAGAGGGCTTATTCATCCCTCGGTCGTAATTTGTTAATTTTGACGGTATATAAATAAATTTAGGCAATCATCAATATAAAATTTCGGAATTTTCCAAAATTTGACTAATTATCAAATATGAAACAAAACCTATCTGAGAAAATAATGAGATGAAACTTCCAAATTCGTGATACGAACGTGGTCCACAAGTGCTTTGAACGTTTTATGATGGTAGCATAAGTATCATTCATTTTATTTATTTATTTATTGAATCAACCAAAAACAGCCAAAGCGACCTTTAAATTGAATAGACAGCATAAAATCTGCAGCTTTAACAATTATAAACTATAAAAAAAACTATAAAAAGGATATAAAAAAAGATTCAGAAGATGGCTTTTCGAAGCTTCCTCTTGAATGATCTGATGGGCATTGGAAGATCCAGGGAAGGGTGAGTAGTTGAATTGGAATTAAAAGAGGTATGGAGTCTGTAAAAAGTGATCTCTGAGAGAGAAAAAGACGGAATTTAGGTTGGTGTAGTAGGTGGTTATTACGGAAGGAGCGGGTGGGAATGTGGAGCGAAAAGAAAGGCAGTATTCCTGAGGATCGGTACTTGCCATTTAAGGAATTGTACATGAAAGAAAGATCATGAAAATTCCTACGGGAGGATAGTGGGACCAATGATAGGTTTAATTCGTTACCAAGAGAAACTGGCCGAACGGGGGGTATGCGTCTTCTTAAGAGTTTTGCATCAATGTTAGATTATTTATATTTTATGTTGAGAAGGGGACAGGATGATTTTACATCGTGTGAAAAAACTTCAGAAAGACGCACGAACATAATTAAATGCTTTTTTATCGAGCTAAAAATAAAGTCCATTTGTAATGAAAGAAAGGGTTTTTGCTATGATATGATATGAATATAGCAGTTAAAATGTGCGAACTCACCTTTTTTTTATGCAACCTGAAGCACGAACTACAATTAACGCTATGGTGCTGTCTACCTCATTATTAATTCCTCAGATTTGCCAGTCTTGATGACGGCGTGGTAAAGTCTTCGCCATCCCAACAAGTCTGATCCCAATATCACGAGTTTGATGCCCACCTGGGTAGGTCGCCCCTATTTAGGACATGGATGCTCATTTACATTTTGTTGTTAACTTGTTGAAAAAATATCCGACGTAAAAGGCCAATATAGTGCTGTTTTCTGTGGTAAGGTTGGTAAAAAAATCATGTGTATTTTTAATTTAACTTTCACAAAAAAGCGGACTTTTATCTTAGTATTTCTATGATATATGTTTGTTACAAACTAGTTTCTACTTTATTTTCATTTCTATTCCGGGAGATAATAGTGTATTTACGTTGACGTACCCTAAGGCGGCGTAAAGAACCGAAGCGATGACTAAATATAAAAATAATTGTATATACCTTTTCGTGCCGTGCATTATTTAATGGGGTACGTTTTTACGTATATTCTGAGATGTCTTTAGTCATGCTGTAAGTAATCTGCTTTATCGCAGTGAGGTTCACCGTGCCTGTTTGTGCATGTGTTCGCCAGTGGCTCGTCCACTGTTTTTTGATATTTGCCACTCTTTGAAGTCCTACATGGGATGGAAACTTTTCTACATACCTGACTGTTTAAAGTTATTTTAGTCTTGCATAAATCCATTGCAGCTGACATTCAATTCCGTGAATTATATTACTACGAACGATTACGTGATCCGATTCGTCCACATCTGGAATAAAGTTGGAGTTTGATTAACGTCATTATATGCACTTTATTGTTCATTTGTGTTCGTCCTTGACTGCCTTATTCTTACCTGTGGCATTAAATCATTCATTGAGGTTATTTCCACAAAAAAGCGGACTATTATCTTAGTATCTCTCAGATATATGTATGTTACAAACTAGTTTCAGCTTTATTTGCATTTCTACGCCGGAAAAATATGGAATATGCTATCATTGAACTATTAGGATAAGTGGGCTCTCGGTGAACACCTCAGTAAGCATATATGGTGCGTTACTAAAGGTAAAATCGGAATGGAAAGGCTTTTTGGAAATAAACATTAGCTGGAATAACTCTGATGTTGATGGGATTGAAATGGAGCCGTGGAAGTCATTTCAAATATTTACATTAACTCAGCCAGCCAAGTCCCATGCAAATACAAAATTTAAAAGATTTTTTTTTGAATATCAACCTACATTTTACGTGTCTCTAGGCTGAATCGAATTTCGAATAGATTCAGGCACTATTTAAAGGTGGATTTTATATAGAATTATCTGTTAATCTTTTGCTCATGTTACTGTAATGGAAGTCTTCAAAATATATTTTATGAAATATTTCCTAGAATAAAATGAATTATAACCCAGAAATAGTATTTAACTAAGGTATTTAGGGTGTCCATTACTTTAACAGCAGTTATTCGATTGGGAAAAAACAAAGGTTTCAAATCTATGTCTAAACAACTGGGTAAATACTCTACTGGACATATTTAGAATGTATTCCATAGATTTATATCAATATGCATTATATATTTTTAGAAAATAGTGAGGACAAGTAGAAAATACGTTATATAGAAGAAAAACAGAGTATGAAAACATTTGGTTTCTTTAAAGCTGTATCATGTCATATGTTAAATCAAGGTACTGATGTCAGTTTTGTGGAAATCGTATTTTTATGACTTATATTCATCGGTTTTTAATTATCTATACAAAAATTATGCATTATTTTATATGTAGATTAATATTATTATCGCTTCAATTCCTCACTAGATTCGCCCAAATGGTGATATGCGTATTTATTTCTGAGCGAAGCTGTTTTTGCGTCATTGTCACTGCTATGCATTGACGAAAAAGATAAAAATTGTGCGGTAACTATCAACCAAATTAGCTATCAAGCGGTTTTTCGCTATTTTGCTAGTTTTAAAAGTGAGCCTATGGTCTTTTGGTCGCATACTGCCACCTGGTGGTAACCATTCTTCAATGATGGATAGCTAGATTATTTTATGTACTTTACAAAAATGGGCTTAGCGAACTATATTGCCGTATAATTGATGCATCTTAGTGTTGATAAGTTGTCTATCTGGTGATGCAAAAATAATAGCGTGGTTTCCTATTATTTTTTATTGCTTAAATTGAAAGATTATTACTCCTAGAGTACGCATGTCACATTTTTCGATTTTTAAATTACGATATCTATTTTTCGCGATTAAATGAAAAGTGGAAAATTTCAAGCGCGCGAAAACGCGAAGGCAAGGTATGAATGCTGGGAAAAGCCCGTATGACGTCATTCTGGTTCCAGCTGCCGCTGTGTGAGGCCACCTCCGTGCGCGGCTAGGTGTGCCACTACGATGCAGGCTGCTAGCAGGTAGCAGAGTACCCTGCTAGCAAGTAGCGCTTGGCTTAGATAAGGATTATTAATACTCTATCAAACGAAGGAAACTTTCCGACCTTAGGCAATTTTATAGGTGATTATTAAGAGATGTTTCCTTGAGCTCTAAGCCTCATGCATGCATTGGTAATCTCAGACGATGTCAACCTCCTATCTTCTCATATAAAATCTAGGTCCCTTGACGTCACGTGGAGTGGCATCGTATGGGCGCCAATCTGGCCTTTTTCAAATGAGATTGAAATTGACCATTAACATTCGTCTAAACTGGGATTTCTGAAACAAAATAAATCGTGTATTATGAATACACTAATGGTATGTAATCGCAATAATTTCCTTTCATTTTCTTTAATAAAGGAAATTACCCTATTTTAAAAGAAAAGCTATGCTCTTCACATGCACATGCATGAAGTAATGACGTTGTACATTTTATGAATTGAGTGGCTTTTACCTTGTGAATGGCAGAGCGGTGGTATTTTTACGGAGTAGCTAAAGAGGCTGACAAGCTTTTATCTTAATCATTTTAGTGCAGGCCTTGGCCTTCAACAAAATAACAGTACTCATGCTTTTACGACACTTATTTCATGACGGTAGTAAGATATGTGGTAGTTTATGGGACGGTGGCGTTACATGGGAATTGCAATATATATTAGAAACAGTGAATATCTTAATACGCATTAATTAATTTGCACTATATACTTAACAATTAAATGAATTTGGATTAAGGTAATAAAATTCCATCAGTATTTTTCCATTATATTTGCTTTTTATTACATTCTATTTTTTTACTCTCTCCAGATAGACTACAATCTCATTGTGTGGACCTTTCCCAGTCATTTCCTTAACATTTTTTCATGCCTTGTTCCTCTTACTCTACGGAAACCCATTTCCATTCGTTCTAATCGAGACTGGTCGCAGGTACCTCTCCTTTCCGTCTGCATCTCAGTCCCTTATCCCCTTCCCTTTTTTTTTAACCTTACCCACCATAAAACCTCCTGAACCCTTCATGAACCTTTCCCGCTACGCGCTGCGAGGCACCTTGGCGGTTAAAGGAGATCCATCGGTCCCTTCTAACTTTTATTCCCTGTATTTTTCTTGAAGCAAAACGTTGCAGAAACTTCTTTCGGCTCTTACAGTAGCTTTTATATGCAATCCTCAGGTCCTTCATTACGACTGGTCATTTACGGAGATTTTGGGAGAATTTCCTATCATCATTCATCTAGATGTTGCCCTGCTTGCCAGATTTTTTTATTCCTGTACGACCGAAAACAGCTACAGTGGCCTTTCACATCGGGGTTTTATCTTAAGAATCAAACGCACATGAAAATCCATGCCCTGGATGGGGGAATCCACACGGACGGGACTCGATCCCGCGACCTGTTGTGTGGCAGGCAAGGACTCTACCGTCCAGCCGAACTCTTGTGTAATGGGGAACTTGCATGATTTTTTTTTATTTCATAAGCGGACAGAAAATTATTTTCTGAATACAACAAAGAAAACCGCATGTAAATCTGAGTTTTCCTTCGCGAGATATTTAATGATAAATATAACGAATTTTAAAGCGCGGGAAAAACTCCCTCACCCCCCAAGCCACTGCCGACGAAGCCTCGATGACGTCAAAGGTGCCTAAACATCACGCGAAGCTATTGTTGTGATTGTTTGTAATAGTTGCCAGCAGTTGTGGAGCTTCGTTTGTTAGACGTGTTGATTATTTTATATTTAAAGATAAATATCCGACGATAGAGGCTTGGAAGCCCTCGTATTTTGCATTATTTATAATATTAATATCTGAGTAAGGGCATAAAATATAAAACTGGAGCAGTTAAACCAAAAATTTGATAATACCTAAATAACATCGTTGTAGGAGTCTGAGCCACGGCCATTGGAAGGGGGATACGTTAATTGTAAGTTGATGTTATCGACGGCATATCATTCATTTAAGTATGTAATTAGAACGATTTTGACGTTTACTAATGTCCGCTTAGCTTTTATATACAATAACTTCATCCGTTTATTCGTAGGTACTGGAGAATTCGTCGTTTAGGACTGTCTGTGCTTGTATTATGGGGTGAATTCCAGTCAATGCAACTTTTGCTCGCTGATTGGAGACATCTATGAACATTTTGGTGCCAAAATAGTGTTATTTTCAACGTGACATCTCCCGTTAAGCTACTGCTAATAATCACAGTGCCAGTGGTTGTAATGCACAAAGTTTGACAAGGTTGAAAAATATCGGCCAAGAGTTATCAGTGTTCCATCGTGATTGAATTGTAAAAAGTGCTATTACGCTATCGATAAATGTCTAACAGTAGTGTAAAAATTGTCAGTGGCGTGCTAATCTCCGTTGTTCACCGTAGATATGACATTTCACGATCACGCTATTGAAATAAAAACTATGTGTGTGAAGTTTGTTATTCCATTATTTCAACGAATAGTAAGTAGTGAGAAATGTCACCTGTGTCACTTGTGTGGGCTAATTTAAGGGTTTAAATCAGTGAATAAATAGCTGTATTCATCATAACGAGTTCTGTTATTGTAAGTTGTACGTGACGAATATAAGAATGTGATAGTGACATCCAGTTTTTGATAAGAGTATTTGCCTATTTCCCACTATATTTTTATGGTATATGCTAGTATATTGTTTATGGATTTACCTATATTATTGAAATAGGTTGTAACTTGTGTGTGTGTTGGCAGCGGAACCGATTCGCGATCTCACATGTGGATTGTGTGCAGACTGTTTTGCTGTGAATTCGTACCGTAGGACGGATAGGACTACCTTCTCCGTTAATCCGGCGTTGCCAAATTCAACAGCACAGCTTACTCTAATGTCAACAGCACAGCTTACGATCGTTATCCTCCAGTATTACAAGTTTCTTTTACAACTCGATTTGCCGCCGACGTATAGCAATAATTTGTCTTAACAAATTCCATGAGGGTCGTGGCATCAATTTTTGGTGTCCTAAAAAAAGGCTGGTGTCCTAACACCCCATGCCACACGCCTTTTAGGCGGCTGGTGGGGTATTATGTAGACGTAGATGAATTTCAGGTGTACTATTCGAACGAGTGGCAACGTTATCATCCATTTTTCTGATAACCAAAACACACGAAGTGAAACGCTTGTACTTCATCATCCCGATGCCGCATTATTAATATCCCAAGTAATAATCTAGGCACAATAGCAATAGGAAAACTTTCCCAAGAATAACAGAACAAAATAAAGTGACGATGAGCAGCTATATACTCCCTCAAAACAAATTTTACACCATGCGCTCAGCGTATTTCCCTACTCCCTACGGTTGTTTAGGCACCTATGACGTCACGCCTGGCCTCGGCACCGCTCGGGTGTCTTCGCGCAGTGGTCGGCTCAGAGAAATTTTTCTCGATTTTAAATGCAATTTTTTTATTTCTTTTGATGTTTAATGGAGAAACTGAAGGTATTTTTGCGAGCTAATGTATCCATTTGACTTATTCAAAATAGTTTTTAGAGCAATCTACGACCCATGCAAGTTCCTCATTGACGAGTTTAAATTACCTTGCGCTACATTTTACACTACTTTAAGTGATATTACCCTAACTTAGGCATACATAAGAGTATGCATAGATATACTCCTTGATAAGACCAAAGTTAGCTTTCAACAAGTTTCCACTATTAGAACAATAATTTATGCGGGGAATATTTTGAGGCCTCCGAAAGAAAGACAAGGTTTTGAACGAGCTGCCTTTTATTTTTTAATTTGCGCCACTTTTATGAAAACGTACGAAAATTTCACGGAAATAAACATGAGAGGATAAAATGAGGACCAACAATTGGTCCAAATAAAGGGGTAGATATTATTTTAAAGGAGTTCATTTGTGTATGAGAAATACTCTCAGGTTAGAACCTAAATTTAAAGCGTCTAATTCGTCCAAAATAAAGGTAGCAGTTATTTAGAATGGTACCTGACGCCTTAAAATATAATAAGTTGTAGTAGTGGGCATGACTTGATGAAAAAGTGTATCATAACGGTAGAAGGAATAAAAACTTTGCTTTTCCCAAATGGTGATTTATTTTTTCCGACCATGGTTTCATTACAGCGTTTCGTTCTCAAGGTGAATAAAATGTCACCGTAGAAATTGGACAAAATTTCAAAGGTGGCGACTGGAAAATTTTCACGTTTAGAAAACTGTCACCTTGAAAATGTTACGGAAAAATGTTGAAATATTTCTTGGAGTGTAGGTCAACGTATGTTATGCAAAGAAAGTTACAGTCAATATTTATTGATATCAATAAATATGTACAAAGTTAAGCCCTGATGATGGCTTTAAATACACAGAAACGTTGGCTATAACTTTTATTACATAACATACGTTGACCTTCACTCCAAGAAATATTTTAACATGTATTAAACGAGGTCAAGATAAGGAGAAAAAAAATAGTTACGGAAAAAGCAAAGTTATTAATTTTGTTCGACCATAGTTTCGTTGGATCGTAGCATTGCCAAGGTGAGAAAAATGTCACCTTTGAAATTGGACAAAATTCCGTCAACTTCTACGGTGTTAAAATATCATATTGCTTGCAACAGCATTAAATAAAATCGCTGTTCTTTCAAGAAATACTTTCCTCGTGAAGGCTTTGATGATCCTCCCCTGCCAAATGTCAAATTCCCCTGCCGAATGTCAAATCATGTCATACTTCTCTACTTTTCATATCAATATTTAACTAATGCTATGGAAAGAGAAAGATCTCCGATGTAGAGTAATAACCTGCATTCGACCATGGGTGACAGAAGAACGGAACGTAGATATTACCAGGGATGGCAAGTGAAACGAAACGAAAATGTTTCGGTTCGACCCGGAAGGAAACGAAAATACGAGGTTTAGGTTAAGTTTCGTTCCTGCTCGAAATTAAAACCACCAAGGAGATTAGTTTTGACCCGGGACGAAACTTTACTCCCGCGAATGAAACTACATTAATTGAAACTCCGCTGCTCATAGTTATGTTTCGATCCCAAAAGTGAAGTGGAAGGGGATAGTTTCGACCCATTGCGTTTGACATGCGTGTAGAGAGGTTAAAGAATTGAGCTTAGAAATCGAATGCCCAGTTTGCGTTCGCCGTTATCCTATGTGTGGCCAAAATATGAGTGCCCCATGCATATAATGGCGATGGGCCGAACATCTAATTCATTCAACCATACTTAGTTCTCGGAATGTGGGTCGAAACTAAACCGTTCGAAGGTGAAGCACGTGGTCCCTCCGGTGCGAAACATTATCTGCGTTTCATTTCGTCCCAGAGTTTTACTTTAGTTTCGATCCTTGAGTTAAGCTCCGCGGGTTTAAATCCATTTCGTTTCGTTTCTACATTTCGCTCCCGGGAACGAAACTATTTAAATATTACTGGTTTTCACTTTCGTTTAGTTTCTATTGCCATGCCTCGATATTACTCCACGAGAAGATCATCGCGTCGCGTTTTGAATGCCGTACACAAAAGAACTCGCACGGCCTGGACGTATACATGAGCATTTATTTGGCACGAACGTGTGCGTTAACAAACGAGAAGAAGGTACGGAAGGACGATAAATATAGATATGGTAATGCATGGTAATGTTCATGCATTGAGTGAAGAGAGGAAAGAGGTCTCATATACTTAGATATTGCAACCACAATTTTGACGCGTGGGCAATAAATCCTGGGCGCGAGGTGAGAGAGACGAGAAAAACCCACGAATGGAATTGGCATGTAAACTTGATATACGGGGGGGCATAAATCATTTCTCGGGCAGTCGGTAGCGCGGTCATGAACCCCCTCCTTTCAAGCCGAAGGATCTTTTTGTCGCAGTAAACCGCTCAGTGTGCGAGAGACGGGCGGTGGTGTTGTGGCTTGGAAAAAAATACTTTCTTTTGATGTGTCTCAAATTTATGGCGAATGCATTATCCCGCTATTGTTACCTTTTTTAAGAGGAGAACACCTACCTCTCTGGTGCATGACAAAAAGCTACTCAAATGTGTCTACGCCTTCTCAATCAAGGTAGATAAACCTATAGAATACATATTTTTCTCGATTCCAAATTATATTCTTGTCATTTGTGCAAATACCCATCAATAATCCTCCTGCTACCAACGGCTGAACTTCATCGGAATTAGACGTGCTGAAAAAGTAATTCGATTTAGAGTTTTCCACGCTCAATATATTTGTCTAATACGAGCATTTTTTTTGTTCCGACTGATTTTACTTCCAATTAGTACCCATGCATTATAATTTGACTCTCTATAGCCAATACCTCACCTCTTCAATTCAATCATACGGCCTATTCCAGCTAGCCCCATTAAAATCGCCCAATCAGTCGCCTTTTACCAGCTTCTTATTGCCATGTCCACCTCCTGATCATAGTAATTATATCCATTTCCTCAGGGTAGAATATGTCTCCTCTCACTCGAGCCCTGTTAAAAGCTAATGAAAATAACTTGAAACCTCAGTATTCAACCCAATTAAGTGTAGTGGTAGATAATTAACGGTACTGCTCCTTTTCCAGAAACGAGTTTTCTGAGCGTAGGGAAGGAATTGCTAGTTTACCTACTTGGGAGAACCTAAATTCTGCCATGGAGGTAATATTTTACTCAGCCAAATTCCACTGATAATGCGAATGAATAAGGGATGTCATTTGGCGGTAGATAATTCTTGCGTGTGATTTATTCCATAGTGCATGGCAGATAGCCGTGACAGAAATGTGTGCATTCAGCTTGACGGAACGTGATGCACTATTTCTCTCCGTATCGTGAGTTCAAATCACGCATGTCTTGTTCTCTCGCGCGCCGCAGGATACCAGATGAGATACTGTAAATAGAAACCATCTTAGCAAAAAGCTATTACTTAAGTAAACGCATGGTCATCATTATCATGGAGAAACATGCGAGTCTTATACAACTTTTAAGCAACTTTTAAGCAACTTTTAAGCAACTTTTAGTGGTTGTGTACCATTTATGCATAACGTTTTGCATAAATTTAAGTAAGTTTTCGAAGTAAGTTTTTATGCTACGTTTCCTTTAGCATTTAAACTTTATTCCAGAATTATCACCAAATTTCAAAGTTTACAGTAGAAGGAAGTCTTAAGTTTCTAAATACTTGGCTGTAATATTTCCAAGGTGCTTAATTTATAGAAATTATACACATTATCATGACTTGTTCAATTATCTTCCCTATATGTCAATTGGGCTTCTATGGCCGTCAAAGCGAATTGAGTTAGTGGACGGAAAATGAAAAAAAGAAATCGCTGTCCCTTTCATGTCCTCGCAAATGCATCTCGTAGCTCAAATCGAAAAAAATGAAGAGGATTGAGGAGAAAACTAGGAAAGATAATGCATGATGGTTGCGACGTCATTGACCTCTTGATTTTTCTCATATTATGTTTTATATGAAGATAAGTTCAGTCACTCCCGCTGTTTTAATGCATAATTAGCAACTATCATTCTTTTTGCACCATTAATTTTATAAAAGATCATTAAAGTAATGAGTAATGTCAACAAAAATCTAAGCAAATTTTGCAAAGATTACGTCATCATGTTTTGTACCAAATTTTGTGTGATTTACTGAATGGGCTATTGGAACATATATCTACCTCAGTTAGGACATTGAAAACGCTATTAATGTCCTCATCATAATTTTCGTGGCTATATAAAAATTGTTGAACGTTTGGATAAGCATTTTGATAAAGCGCGTTTTTAAAAATATATATCAATTAAGAAGGTAGGGTAGAAAGAGATCTAATAGAAACGTAAGCTATTCAAAAGAAGATACTATGGTAGTAGTGTGGAATCGTCGCGGCTTGTTTGAAGCTGTGATGACACGATTGTTTCTGTCTTAGGTATCTTGTTCAGAAACCAAGAATGCCATTGACCCCAATATTATTAAAAAATTATAGATTTAAAACGGTTTCCAAAAATACAACTAAATATCAGGTAGTAACAAAATAGTATCACGAATTTTGGTCAAAATTACCCTCTCTATAGAACTAGTAGCTGTACTAAAAATATTTCTTATTTGCGAGTCCCGTAGATGGGGTTAAAATGGGAGGTGTGAGAAGTAGAGGAGGTGGCCAATTATCATGAAATGGTGACCTGCAGTTAGCTCAGCGTGCGCCGTGGTCTGCCCTAATTGCTCATGCCCCATTCCCTCGGAATTTCTACCCAAATGATGCACTTTTTTCCGACCCCAAGTCTCCCTGGACTCGCATCTAGCACTGACTGTTTATAGAAGCTAACGTCTTGTGTGCTCAGGCGCCCATAACGGCGAGTGCGAAGCCATTAGCCTATAAGATGGTCCCGCGTTGACCCACCCCGCGCGCCTGGTAATTGGCCGCGCGGAATGCGTCTTCATCGCTCCGTGCTCGAAGAGTCGCTGATATAATTTGACCCGCGTAGTACTTGATATAAGAAAAGCACGCACACGTAGGAGCCGTTTGGTCCCATCCGAAGTTCTAATGGTCACCCCTCGAATGCCAAGAGGGCACTCGGTCGTTCGCGAGCTTCCCTCAGCTCTCGGCTTAAAGGTGTTAGAAGCGATAATCGTTAGCCTCTCGAAGCCCCAGTTTGTATCTTTTCTAGTACCGTTAGCAAAATTATCCTTTAAATTTAGACTAAGGGCAGGTAATTGAGAGTTGGGAATCTCTTAAGTTTGCAAAATACTGAAAAATAATTCCTTTTTTCCCGACCACCTCTAACTTCATTGCTAATTCCCTTTCATGCTGCTTAATTTTTTGTTCATTATTAATTTAAAACGATTTTTTTAAAGTTTTTATTTCCAAATGTCCGGCTCTTTCTTGTTTATTTTATTTTTGTACATTAACATGCTTAACCATTCCATGGCTTTTGTGCGACTTGTATACAATGATATAATTAATCTAGTTATACTGGCATATAATAATAAATGAAAATTATAAATGAAATAGGACGGATATAGACTTAGTAAAACTTTTTTTTTGAAAATGTTAAAACATTTTAAGCTGATTTTCAAATAGCCTTTTCTGTCCTTTGTGTATCATATGTCGGCCTATCTGTTACGATTGGACTGTTGCTTGACCTTTATTTTCAGCAAAAACGATGTGGTAGCGGCAGGGAGTACTCAAATTTGGTCATATGTCTATATGTTTTGTGAACCATTTGTATACACTTTTTGGGTCGGGTTTTCTTATCATGAAAGACATTATCTTTTCTGGAACAGATGTCCATAGTCATTGACGTAGCTAGGAATATGTCTTGAGGGGGATGGGATGGCGACCCCTCCCCCAGGTAAAATCTGGTAAAATTTCTGAAAAATGACATGCCTGGAAATACATTTTACATAATTTTGGCTATAAAAATTTAAATTTAAGCAGACGTGGTTATTACATGTTAAAAATAGACATTTTTAAATACTACAAAAAGTTTTTTTGAGGCTTTCGTGGGGAATCTATCCCCACATCCCCCCATAGTTACGCCACTGTCCATAATAATTGGTGGGAAAACATAAGGGATTCGGGCATTGTTAACGGGTCAACAGTATTTAATTTTTATCTTTGTTCCTATGCCTGGTAGCACTGTAGTTAAATAGGCAAGGGATCTCAATCTAATATCGCGGGGTATTAATTAGCCATATTGTTTAGGGTGATTATCATTATAATCAGATTACCATTCGAATTGTATTCATAATTCACTCAGTATTTCAACATTCAAGATTGGTTTTGAAAGCCAAGGAGAACTTGACACGATTCAAACCGTTGATGTGTGAACAACATCTAGATGAAGAGAGCGAGCGCCTTTTCCTTAAATACCTTACAATTTGCGTCCAGCCCTCAAAGGCTCAAAATAGCGTCGCTGGAATTTTATTTACGAGTATTTCTTATAATTAAGCTCAAATTTGAAGCCGTCATGCTCCACGATGTCGGCACATGGTATACCTAGTAGTCTACAAAGCCTCTTAAAGGCGTATTTTATTTACACAAAGGCACATTCAGGTGATAATGAGAAAATTTAATTTCCTTTTCACATTTGAATAAAATAACCTTTTGATTACGTCCTACAAGTTTAAAATTCTTTGTAAGAAGATATTGATTCCCGCTTTCATTTTCATTGCATAGTAAAAGTCTTAAGGTAGGTTTCCTTAGCTTATTTGCAATTCTTATTTCTCCAACCAGCTGCCCTTGTCACTAACATATTGTAGTTGTGTTTCTATTCCTTCATCATCAGTTTCATTTTTTATGTACGAAGTCTACCGTTGCCGTTCTTGATGTACTTACAACTTTAAATAAGTTTTATTCTAAAATCAGGTCATTCCCGCACTTATTTGAAGCATATACTTAGGTCAGTAGAGGGTTTGAGGTATGAACGTTTACGAGAGATGGACGTGGGAAGAATATACGTGCTCAATTCGATCCTCATACCACAAACTGTCTCTTTCGCTCGTCATAATATGTTTGTAAAGCCCATTCCAGCTCTCAAGCGAAGCCTCTCGGTCTTCCCTGAAAGCTTTTATTCTTTAGTGTCGTCGCGGCGACGGAAAGAACCGTTTATGTCCAAAAGGTGGGAGCGTCATCACCGGATACGTGGCTAATGGTTCGCACGCCCAAAAAATGACGAAGACTTTTAGTGTATGACAAACTCACCGTATATCGTTACTGCCTTTGGCGAGAGCGAAGATACAATTTTGAGTGGTATTAACATGCTGTTGGAGTGCGTGATTTGTATTGTCACTCATATTGATATCTTTTCCGTTAGATATTTGGATTATCGCCTTCTTTTGTTTGAAAAGTTCAGTTGCCGATTGGTATTGATTTGTGTTGTACTGTTTTTTTTTTTAATGTTCTGCCTGCTTCCAAGTGTAACCATGTTTTTCGAATCTTTATAGAGGTTGGTTACAAAGGATGGTGTAATCTGTCTCTTATCTAAAGCTCTGCTCCACAAGAAATTAGTTTAGAAGTAAGTATTAATTAAGAATTGCAACAATATCGCATGAGCAGCAGTAAATTAGCTCTTCGAAATATGAAATAAATGTCAACTCAATGGTTCAGGGTGCTGTAATAGCGTTTGAAAATGTGACGCCGTTATTTTAACGAAAACTTAATACAATATACAGATGTGACAGTGCAGTTTTTCCCTTAAGTATTGCTCTAAATTTAAATTTCAAGAGACTACAAAATATTGTGATTTTTGAACGAATTGACTAGTATCGCAAATATCTGGCCGTGGTACACTCATAATACAACTGCGAATGGTTAAAAGTCAATGCTGTGTCCCCGATGTATGGGGAGAATAATTACAATCATTGCTCCGATATCTAATAGATTAGTTAGTTGCTTGCAGTAGCATATTATTTTCAGTTCCTGTGATTTTTGGTGTACCGTACCTATTTTATTATACGTAATTGTTTTTAATAGCATGCTTATATTAATTTTTCACTATGAGTACATATTAAGCGGATATAGTTATATGTTTGTGCAAAAGGTTTGAACATGGATGTTCTGGAAATGAAAGTATTTTATTATTCTCTCGCCGCCAATATTAATTAGCTGGACCGTTGATAATGCATATTTATGTTCTTGAACATTACAATTAAAGCCCTGCCGAATAGCGTGATCTTTCTCTTTAGTTTCTGTTTTATTTTCATACTTATTGTTAGTTATCAAACGCCCATTAGTTTTGGGCAGCGTAGCATTAGGATACGTGAGGAACGTAGTAAAAAATTTGTCAGGCCAGGGTCTTCGACCGCCTTTCTAATTACTTTCAAAGGATATTTCGACCGTTTGACTGAATGCCATAGTAATTGAGGAAAGAACTTTTTCTTTAGTATTTTTTACTATAGTATCATGGCAGAATTAAGTGCACAAACGATGAAAGCGATCGAATAACTGTGAATTTGATGAATGCAATTCTAATGGATGAAAGTATTTGAATGATACTCATTGATCTGGCACTGGGAAAGAGTTGTGTATTAACAAGGTGCATTTACGATGTGAAAAAAATGATTGAAAAATTTGAATTCTCTTGAATACCACCAAAACGTAGGCATTATGATGTCGCTATTTAACGATAGCTTTGATATCCTTATTCACTCCAAATATCATACACCTGAATCAACTTGATAGTAAACTTTACAATAAAGCGCATTAAAATGAATAAATTTGAAAAAAGATATCGTAAAATTTCTTGTTCCATTAGTGTTTTCAATTTAAAAAAAATAACTTTTATAATGTTAATTTACTAATACTTTAATGAAAACTGTTCTAATGCGAGTAGCTAGAAGGAAAAAAACGATGAAAATCCATCTGGCGCCAAGATTCTGCATTAAATGCCTAGTGCCGCAGTCGCAGATCAAAATCTTGATCCAAGTATTTTGATGTTGCTGCGATGAAAGGAGATATTTTTGCGGGAATGCTTGCTTGCTTCGATATAAATGCGACGCGCCGGGGCGTCGACACATTGGCGCGCCATGGAGTCTGGGACAGAATCTGTGCCCGCCGCCGGAGGCAGATGATAGGCCAGCTGTAGATTCCACTCCCCGGAGCAAGCCATATTATTTCCTCCAGTCGCCACCACTCCCGCTGAACATATAACCTAGAATATGATTGTGAAAACATTTTCTCGCTAGTTGGTACTTTGGCCACTCTTTTTCATCATTATGGTTCAGTTCTTTTTTCAGCGTATTGGCTTTTTTACATTTCGTTTTATTCCAGGTTCTGACCCACTTTTAATGAGTCCATCATGGGAATATCTTCATTAAAATGGGTAATGGAAAACTTGAATTGGGTTAAAAATTAAAAAAAATTGCTGAAAATGATCGGAAAAAGATATATGCACAAGTATTCTCAGAGATTTTTTTTACTGTTTATGTTTCTTATGCTAAAATGTACGCAGTTATTTTGTGAAAAAAATCAAATATGATTTTCTAGCACTTATAATGATTTCAGTAATCATGGATTTCCCAATAAAGTGCTAATTTATTGAAGGTAATCATCTAAACTTACGACTACTTGAAGTGGTGTACTTTACGTTTAGTGTTGCCGCGAGACTCGAGACTTTCTCGTCTCGTCTCGAGTCTCGTCTCGAAAACGAGACGAGACTCGAGACGAGACCGTAGGGTAGAATTCGAGACGAGACTCGAGACGAGACCACCTTTTGACGAGACGAGACGATACTACCTCCACGAGACTCTCGAAAGTCTCGAAATTTAGATACACGTCCTTAATTGATTTTTGGTATAGTTTTATGCCTAAAACTATATCCTTCAGTTAGGACGAAATAAATTTTACGTTTTTCTTAAGCATTATATTTTAAATACAGCTGAATAATAACTTTTCGATAGATGATCAAATTATATACTAGAATATTTGTTGAAAAACCAATTTCTGAATGCATGAGCGACACTTATGGAGCCAAGTAAGGGAGTGTTAATGGCTGACTACTTTTCCTTGTTTCCCGGGATAATTAATTTGGAAAATTGGAGCCTTATTTTAATGTAAAAAAAGTTCTGGCTATACTTTCGAGAGCCACAGCATTGTGTTACAAAAATGTGTTACGTTGGGTGGTCAGCCCCTCGCTCGGTATCTTTTGCTTTGGGTATTTCCTGCATTTATTTCCTCTTGATTTCTTCAGAGTTCCAAGGTCTTTCTTCATTCTGCACTTGTGAAAGCATCGAAGTATCGTAAACATAAGACTGCATTATACAAATATAAAATTAGGACGCATGACGAGACTTATTCCGCGTCGGTAAGCAATAATGCACAACATAATAGATCGTTACGAGAACGCCAGAAATCGTGTATGACTTTCGTAAATTGCTGTTTCCTTTTTCTTTCTACCGTTTTTTTAGCAATCCATCACAAAATTCACGTTTATATTACTTCAGTAACACATATTACTGCGCCCTTCATTTTTAAATTTTTCCTAAGATGGCAGCGACAGTATAATTTTTATTACAGCTGAGAGGAATCCTAAATTACCTCTATTTCGATCGCTTCAACTCCATTAGTGAAAGGTTTTCACACGCCGTGCTAACTCCAAGTTATACATTAAGTAAGAAAAATATATTAAAATTCAAAAATTTTTACAATTAGTGAATTTCATGAGAGACATAAACGTGTTTATAATTATATTCATTAAAATTCATGTATAGTTATTCAAGCTGAACTCCTCTGAGATCCTGCCAACTTCATTTTTTTCTTAACTATGAAGTCTGTGGTGCTGTCATCGGCACTAAAATCTTAGTAAGCTGAAGAGTCATGGTATCCTCAATTTTTTATCTCACTCATTTGAAGATATTCGGAGAAAATGAAACGTGCCACAGCATTTTAACTTTTCCGAAAGAAAAATTCGAATCGGTTCATAATTGGTAGAGGATATTTCGAGGTGGTATTAGTATCTTCGTGTATTGCTATCTCATTACCCTATTGGAGTCCCATCTCTAAGGCCATGTCCGGAAACATTTGATCCGCATGTAATTGCAAAACAATGTGGCTCGCGCGGCTGTTAGCTAATAATTATTTCAATGTATTGCATATTGTAAGAACTTATGGAGAGAAAGTCGTGCTTAATTTTTTTACAATTTTAATAAATTTTTAAAATTGGCGGTGAAAAAATGTGTCGTACACAGTTATGCCACACTTGCCGAGAAAAGCCTGTGGAGGGGGGCAGGAGGCTGCTGTTGGCCGCACCGCGATGTACAGGGATAAATATAGTATCAATTATAAATGAAAATATTCGAATTAAATATGACTTGCAAAGTAATTTTACGAGAATTTCAGCCAAATATCCTGTTCAAAATTATTACGTGTTTTGACTATGGCTACATGCTTGACTGCTTTGACTGTTTATCACAATGGCCATAAAAGATTTTTCTAGCCACAGAAGGCAAGAAAATCCATGTTATTGAACCGTAAAATGTATGTATTTTTCTAAACTAAATAGAAATGTGACCTACACATGTAATTTTATTCGATCGCAGTATTTTAGGCATAACTAATTCCGGTTCTAGAAATGTAAAAACTACTATGTCTTTACATGAGACAAGTGTAAAAATATTTTTACACACATAAATACAGAAGATCGGCTGTGAAGACGCGCCTCTAACCTTTGCGTGTGATTTAGTTGAAAAGAAATATCGCCTATTCGTGTAAAAAGGATCCTTGGAATTGGAGTTTTTTTCGATTATGAAATAATTACAATTATAGTGACTGAGACAAACCGCTACGTGGCATAGTTTCTTTAAAATTTACAAAGAAAATTCCAAAGCAAAAAAATGCGCTTTCACTATAACCTTTCGCCCATTAGTGAATATTTTAATCTTAGTGAACAAAATTATAGCAGGACAGAATTTAGAACAGCACAAAGGACGACTCTCGGATACCGATACGGAATGTGCTCGATCGACCGGACGGCATATTTTGTTCAACAAAACCCATAAATTGAAACATATAGGGTTGAAAGAAGAAAATGTGCAGTGAGTGAGATAAACATAAAGAGATACGAGACAAGATACAGATGTAAAACTGACAAGGAACCTGTGTTTTGAGAAACCCCACAGACTTTTGAACTACTAGACACGGCATACAGGGAGCAGGCAAAAGTAAACGGCGCTGAAAATTGTAAGTATGTATTAATAATAATCAAGTTCAAACAATGTTTAAGATAATATAATTTTTTGAATTTTTTTCGGTGATCGATTAGGATTATGTCTACATTCCATTTTTAGACATTTTTCGTTTTATGTTATTATTTTATTCATTGATTATCAATAAAATCGATGATTTTAGCACCAGTTTGATGTAATTGGTGTCCAGATAAATATGTGCTTGCAATTTATATTAATGGCTCTCCTATTTTTAAGACTATCGATTAAGCGATTCAGCACGCTAACGTATGGAAACGACGCTAAATTTACTGTGGGGGAAACGAGACGAGACGAGAGTCTCGTCCGAGACTCGAGACCGAGACGAGACTGGGGTTCACGAGACGAAACTCGAGACGATACCAGAGGTCAGGAAACGAGACTGAGACGAGACTGGTGAAAGTCTCGTCTCGTCTCGCGGCAACACTATTTACGTTTCTATAAAAATTTCACAAATACATCTCTCCGGCAAATGCTATGGAAGCTATGGCTAATCTCTACACGGGCGTAAATAAATATTTTTTTACTGCTTGCTTTCTAGGTCAGGATGCTCTTTTTCGGTATTTATCTTTTCCAAAATGTGTTACAAAAGTCTTAATTTGCATTACCTTGCGCTTTTATGGTAATGATCCTTCTTTACTGTACGATTGGATTTCATTGTAATGCAGTTGGCATAGTACGATTTGCACAACAAGGATTTTAGGTGGACGTGCTTGACTTCTTTTTCTCATGATTTCGTTGTGGAATTTCCGAAAGGGACTGAAGGAATAATAGACTTCATAGGCTACTTATCGATATCAAGTTTCATAGGAGGATAATATAGTTAGTCAGCTATTACGTTATTCCACTCTCTGAATGACCTTTTCATGTAAAAGGTCATTCAGAGAGTCACTTACTATTTTCTTGAATGGTTAAACACCAAATTCCTAATTTCATTCATCATCTGGAGATGTATAGGTACTCACTTCTCACTCAGTAAACTTGATTTCTTTTGAGAATTATAGTGGAGTAATTAGTTTTAATAACGTGTGTTAAAGATTACATTCAAGATACTTAGCTTTTCCTAATTCCTAATTCCTAATTTCCTATAATAAAGCTTTTCCCAATTCAGTCATTCACTATCTTATCATCCCAGCATTGCCTTATATCCTTAGATGAAATGGAAAATGGAAAACATGGAATTTGTGTAAAATTTGGTGCTAAACGAGGAAACTAATAATTAGAAAACTTACTTCTGGAAACTAATAATTGCCCTATTTACTCATTAGCCGTCACATTAACGTGAAATTGTTGTATATTCTTTGTTGAAATGTATATCTAAAGGAATTTTGGCACGGAAAAAATAAGACATAAAAGCTTGAAATAGTTACTTTTCTGTACCGTAGGCTTTATATTTCTTTATTTCATTATTTTAAATCTGTGTTTATACGGCCTGGGTACTGCATGTCAACATTTTTTTGTAGCAGAAAAATGTAACTACAATTTTAAAATAATAATTGAAAGAAGATTTTCCCTCAAGGAGAGGGAAACCCTATGAATTAATTGGTAATAATATTGAAATCCTTTCCGATGGCAATTCAAAATACTCTCCCACCCAGGTATTTCACAGGTCATTTTAAATAATGAGAATATCTTTATTTTTCCATATTTGCATATTTTAAGTTAATTTAAGTTTGGAGGAGGCTCGTCGTCACCATGTATTTTTTCAAATATCATATGATAACAAGCAAATAAGATGCAAAAAAACTAAAAAATTCATAGAATTACATCAAAATTTACATGTGAAATCCATGTATTCTAATACTGCGACACCTGACTAATGACTGAATCACTAAATATTGACTAGCCGTGTCGATACTTAATTGGTCTTCAAATAAGTCGATGCTGAAAAAAGTACGAGGGTCGTTCAATAACTCTTTAGAAAAAGGTTGAAAAACAAATTAAATTGGGTCATTTTTTCATATTGTTCAACAATGTCTCTTTTCGGCACTGTAATTTTTTATTAGTATTTTTCTAAGCATTTTAAGCCGTCCAAAAAGAAGAATATGGGGATCTCTTCAAAATTTGCATAAGTTTTTGCGATTACTTCCCCATAAAAACGTTATCCTTTGTCCACCGAACCATTTATTTAATTTGGGAGACAAGAAAAAGTCATCGTGGATAGGGTGAATTTTTTAACAATTGCATCTTCAATTCCGTAATACATATTGACCTTGAAAAATGCTTATGGTTGCGACCATGCTTTATCCTTTTGGAAGAGAAATTTTCCTGTTTCAAAGGAGGACGCTTACCTGGATTTATTCCATCAACCGATCCAATAACGATGCATAAAAAATAATTTTTCACTTTTCCAAGTAATCGATGTAGATCAGTCCGTGTGCAACCCAAAAGATCGTGGCCATAACCTGGCCAGCCCATTTGCCTGCCCATGCCTGACCTCTGCCCATCTTCGCCTGCTTTCGACCCCATTCACCTTCAAAACTCCATGTTTCGACAGTTATTTTGTCTCTTTAGTGTACTGATGAATCCATATTTCATCAGCAGTTTTGCATCGATGCAGAAAGTACTAAGGATTGCGACGGAAAAGTGCCAAACAGCCTTAGAGTTGACCACACGATTTAGTTTATTCTCCACTGTGAGCAAACGCGGCAGCTGTCTTGCCGATATTTTTTCACACCGAATTTATCGTGCAAACTGAAAGCAACTGTGCAATGCGATATGCCTGTGGCCTAAAATATATCGCGCTCTTGGATTCCTCTGTCCTTTACAACCATATCTTGAATTTCGTCTATCATTTCGGGGAAAGACACTCCACCGGCCGTCCGGAACCATGCTCTTTTTTGTGCATGTATGGTCGCGTTAAAATTAATCTACCAAGTAGTAAATTGTTGAAAACACTGGAGTAGATCTTCCATAAGCTTCATTCAAATTAGCTTTGATTTCTTGAGACCCCATAACCGTTGATCCTTTCAATAACAAGTTTTTGGTCATCGCACAAAACTCTATTTAATCCATTTTTATAAACAAATCACGTTGTTCACTACAATCGGTTACAGCATTGAAATTATGGGATGGTAACAGCTGAAACTCTAAAAGCTGACGATTTAAGAGTGCTGCATAATGGGAAAAATTAATTTTTGATACTTCGAGCGCAATCTCTCGGAAATTCTAAGAAATTATTATACAGCCCTAGTAATGTGTAAAATGACAAGTAAACTCCTCCAAGTCACGCCCGAGAAAACGTAATTTAAATGGCCTATGAATTTTTATCAATATCGACTCTCTTTTGTCACGACCGAGAGTGGATGCTAATTTTCCCATTCATTCTTGATTTATATTTCCATTTCTGCGCCTAAATACTTTCGTGCGAGATTCGTTCAGACAGGCTAATACAAGCCCAAGAGGATATGGAAGGAAATGTTTAGTCAGCATGGCGAGTAAGCCATTATGACTGTCAACCGATGCAAATCGGGGCCAGATATATATAGTGCCTCGCGAGCGTGTAATTTCGGTTCCCGTCTCGTACTTTACGTGATCCCCTTGGTACGTGACTAGAACTCTCCGGCTCTCATAACCTTGATGCCCCCTTAAATATGACCTCGGTGTCTCCCCCGTGCTCTAGTTCTGGCAGACTCTCTTCATCATGAAACGCTTTTACCCTCTTGTCTCATCTTCCCCTCGCTAACGTGTTGAAATGAGTTTCCTCTCAGTTTGCAAACTAACGTGAGAATGTGGTCTATGCCTGTGTAGTGGATTATCTTCATCTCAATTTCTCTCGCGCCATACAAATTTTTGAATCGTTTATATTTAGAGAAGGAAATATTTCGACTACCTACCCAGCTTAATACCCGGGCATTTTTATATGAATTGTTTTGAGAAGTTCCCACCGTCAAATTTGAGTTTGTTACTTTCCGCTAGTGGTTTGTTTAGCTCAACTATGTCTCATATACTAGGACTTGATACCCAAAACTCTCACTGAAACATGCTTTTATGAAAGACTGCTTCGTGGATAGACTAGTAAGGCATGTGACAGGGAAATCGGATGATTTGGTGAAATACAGTAAATCTCTAAAAATTATTTTATTGCGAATAGCGTAACATCGTGTGCATATCGAGGATGGATGAATTTTTTAATGCTATGTAGAATTAATTGCTAAGTAAAAGTTTACACATTATAATAGGTTGGCTCCTGTTATAAAAAATGCAGATACCCATTTCCTCCCGGCAAAGAAGTTGTTACAAAACTGGAAACTAATCATCTTTAGGCAAGTGGGTGTGTTAAATAAATGGTGAAACAGTAATGCATTATTTTTCATTTAGAAATAAACTGCATAAATTTTTACCTCTTATTGTGTATAAAGTTTCCGCGGACTTTGTCTCTAAAAATTTTATCTCTGAAATTAAGACCTGGAAATAGAATTAGGAAAGCACAAAAGTGTTTCAAAATTAATAGCTTGGTTTTAACGCTTTCAAATAGGGAGACATGGACGACATCAAACGGTGGAAAACCCGAGAAACTTTTCTGCAACTGATACGCCGGGAAAACCTAAGATCATACAGCTTTCAAATATTTTTACACTAAACTTACGGCTTTACGGCAAATGAAAGAGCAACTCAAATAGTCTTACATTAAGGCCTGCAAGAGATAAATGTGAGCGCCATTCGTCACGCGGCCGACGTCAAGACGATCTGTAGGAGTTCTTCCCAAACGATGATCAGTGTCTCTCGAGTAATTGCTGCAAAAGCTGATTCAATAAAGTATCTTTATTCGCAAAGCTAGTTTGTAGTTGAGGCATGGATGTTGATATCACCCGTAAGATCGTAGCCGAACTTAACACGGAACGCACGTTGCAAAGTCAGAATTGTTTTAGTTGAGATTGTTCAGAACTGTATTTAAACTTATAAGAACTATTACAATTTTGAAATCGGAGCAATCCCTTTACTGTGCCCTCTATTTAATAGCAATTAATTCGTTAATTAAGACCTGCAAGGAGTAGTTTTTCTTAGTACTGTTATCACACACGTGTTCACAGTACATTTCTTGAAACTATTAGCTATGTTGTGTTTTTATACCATATTCCTCCATTCCTACGGAGAACTTAATTCTCTAATTATGGTAGTAAACGTAGTCCCGACTCACAATATTACAATGAGTCTTTGAATGAGCCTTTGGCTGGTTGTAAGCTATGTTGAATGTTGAATTTTACGATTCCATTTTCTTATATGGCGCTGGCAATTATCCCTAAGGCATATGCATGGGCTGGACATCTGCTATGCTGCTTGGTTGAAAGCTGCCTTGCAGCTTTTCATCACATTTTGTACTTTTTTAGAACTTTCATGTCTTAATGGTAACGTATTTTTCAAAATTCGATGAAATTCTGTTCGGTTCGTATGAATTCGATCACAAATAAAGTAAATTCCGGTTATTACGCGCCTCACTTTACCGCGGTTTCGGATATACCGCGGGTCTCACCATGTCCCCCGAGATGATTACATTGACCTTTTTTTTGAGGTAGGTAACTTTGTGGCGAATTTTATCTCGGCGTGACTACCGACGCGTCGCAACTTCAAGCGACTGTATTAACGCGGTTGGCGACGTATTCCATACATTGTTTCGTAGCCATAAAAAAACTCGGTAATGCCTGATCGGTCATTGTGTCTTGCGAACTCGAGCTGAAAAGTGTGTTGCACGGCTATAATAATTTTCGAGATTCTGGGAGATTGAGATAATTCTCATTCGTACGTTCGCACCGCGGCGCTCAAACCAAGGTAGGTACTCAATGCTCACAGGCTTCGAGCATTTAATAATGAAGGGGCTGTTTTACCTTTGTCTTAATATGAATATGAAAATTACTTTTTTACGAAAATTTTCATTGATTTTATGGTTAAAACGATGTCTGCCAAAAGGAAAACTTACACAATAAAAGAAAAGTTGGGCATAATCGACAGAGTGAAACGCGGTGATTCAAAATCAAGTTTATTCAGGGAGTTTGGTGTTCCTGAAGGAACTATTCGTGGTTGGATGAAAGAAGAAGTTAAATTACGATCATTCGTTGATCAAGTGGATGACGAAATAGGACTTGATAGAAAAAAGGCCAGATTGAGTGCTGCTGGTGATGTGGATGAATGTTTGTTCACGTGGTTTGTTCAGAAGCGCAGTGAAGGTGTTCCATTATCTGGTCCACTTTTACAAGCACAGGCAATTAAATTAAATAAACAAATAGGTGGTGCTCATGATTTTGTTGCTTCTGCTGGCTGGCTATCGAGGTGGAAAATTCGCCACGGGGTAGCGCAAGTTAACATGCAAGGAGAATCTCGTTCCAGTGACAGTGAAGCAGCTAGAGAATTCTGTGCGACTTTACGCAAGATGATTGATGAGGGTGAGTACACTGAAGAGCAATTGTATAACTGCGATGAAACCGCTCTCTACTACAGATTGCTTCCAACAAAATCACTTGATATTAAGAAGTCGGCAAATAAATCCAGAATAAAAATGAGCAAAGAAAGAGTGACTTTATTACTGTGCGCGAACAAATCAGGAAGTCACAAGTTAAAACCTCTGTGTATTGGTAAAAATCGAAGTCCTCGGTGCTTCAAGCACGTTAATATGACAGCACTACCCATAAATTACAAAAACAGTCAGAATGCCTGGATGACTCGAGACATTTTTTTATCTTGGTTCAATGAAGATTTTGTTCCATCGGTTAAGAGCCACTTAAGATCAAAAAAGTTAGAAGAGAAGGCTCTACTTCTGTTAGATAATTGTCCGGCCCATCCGTCTTCTGAGCTCTTGATATCGAGGGATGGCAAAATAGTGGCTTCGTTTTTACCAAAAAATACGACAGCTCTTATTCAGCCCATGGATCAAGGGATAATTAGAGCATTTAAAGCCCATTATCGGCGGGAATTGCTCACTAGTGTCATAAATTCAGAACTGCAGGTACAAGAATATCTGAAAACAGTCACCCTGAAGAATATGGCTTATAATATTGGATTGGCATGGAAGAAAATAACTTCAGCTACAATCCTAAATTGCTGGTCAAAGTGCGAGTATACAGCGGGCGATAGCATGGAAGACGAAGACGAGTTTTTGGGTTTCACGGAAGAGGACGCACGTGACGCTTCAGATGTTCTTTCTAATAAACTATTTGTGAGTGATCTCGAGGCCTGGGTTCGCGAAGACGAGGAAACTCCTGTATCTGCTTATAAGAGTGACGAAGAAATTGTGGCTGCAGTCCAGAGCCGCGCAAAAACAGCTGCATCATCGGAAGATGAGAGCGAGAATGAAGAAGACGAATGTGAGGTCGAGATGCCAAAAATTGGCCATTTATTACATAATATTAGTGAATTGATGAATTGGTTGGAGGGACAAAGTGATTGCGATAGTATTCATCTGTTGCACTTGCAAAGCATAAAAAATTACGTGACATAGAAAAGCCATCAACTATCGCGGCAAAAGAAAATATCCGAGTATTTTAGTAACTCCCGTTAAAGTAGAGCGTCTAAATCATAAAATAAATATTTTAATAATGTATTACGCAAATAAATTGGCTATAAAAATTACCTTTAAGGGTTTTTTTATTGCTTCCCACGTATTTCCCGTTATAACGCGCTTGTCCGATAACGCGGGTGTAAACTATGTCCCCCTAGACCCGCGTTATAACCGAATTTTACTGTAAGTATGTTATCGTCAACTAAAAGCTTTTTTACAACCCCTGTTAAAAAATATTCCGTCGTCTTCCTAAAAATTGAAAGGGGCGGAATGGAATTACTTAGGCCATGTTTGCGAAACCGATGACTCGGTTGCAAAACAGTTATTTATTAAACTGACAAGGTCGTGCATCTAACGGACTCGCGTTAAATTTTCATCGCAGCAATATTCCTAATGGCGACCCATTGCTTGGTCCATATCCTTTTCAAAGCGGAACGAACTGTACGGGATGTACTTCTCTCTCACTACGTGTTTTTTAGTTTCCCTCTCTGCTTTTCCGAACCAGCACTGACTGGATAGCCGAAGCGCTTGCATTTTTAGCGTCCTGTGATAAAAATTCGCGACCCCCTCACTTTCGGATGCGGCCTTTCATTAATGAAACGAAGAAGTGAAAGTGCATGGATATCCGTTATTCATGTGGGAATTTCGCGACCGCGGCTCATTTGTTTACCGCCAGAGAGAGCGATTGGACGCGCGTGAGATGGAAGTGGTGGAGCGTGGTGGCTTGTCACGAGCGTCACGGCGGCGCTCGTCCGGAATTCATCCCTAGAATGATGGAGTAGCTTCGACAGGGAGTGGAGGAAGCTGGAAAATTAAAACGATCGTTTTCTCTCGGTACTGGAAATTCTGTTAATTGGTCTCCTTCGAAAGTTTATTGGTTAGATATCTATTTCTTATACCAGTGGCGTATCCAACAGGGTGTGGGGGAGGGTTTCTGGGTTACACCCTCCCCCTCTCCTTCAGCCTTTAAAAGAGGATCACTCTTCCAATTTATATACTTTATTTTAATAATACTCGTACAAAATTACTGTTTTCGAATCCTAACATCTTGTTTTTAACATAAAAAATCCCAAAATTTTCCTGGGGAGGATTTCCGGACCACCCTTTGCCCTGGGGTGTTTTCCATGCACCCCGGAAGGGGCCCGAAATATCCGACAAACCCCTCCCCATTTCAAAATCCTGGATACGCCACTTTTTTTATAATGCGGACCGGGTTTTGATGAATTAATCATCTTCATCAGGCGTAAATTATTATCAATTTGATTAAATTAAGTTTATAAGAATGAAAATAAAAATTAAATTATCACATTAAATTTTAATAGGTAATAATTTACGCCTGAGAACGATAATTATTCATAGAAACCCGGGTCGCTTTATATAAAATAGGTGACAGAGAAGTAATAGATATCCAATCAAGAAACCTTAAAATGGAATACTACACAGTTAAAAATGAGTTGGTGAATTTTGCTCACCTTTGGTTGGATAGATTCATAGATATTGCGTTAAAATGGCTACTCAGGTGAATAGCCTAGTACAGGAATTACCATACTATCGGCGCTTAGTCGCTTCAATAAGCTAGTAACTTTTTTAGCTAGTAGTAATACTGTTGTAGTGATAATTACAGTCGGAAACGTTTTTTCTGGGATTAGATGCATGAGCTGAAACTCTTAGTGCGTTAGAATACGATCACCAAATCATTGAATGTATTTAAAATCAGCATCCAAGTAAATGAGAATAAAATAAAATTGTAAACTTCCACATAATTGTGTGGAAGTTTACCATTTTATTTTATTCTCATGGATATAAAACATTTCTACCGGATATCTCCGGACACTGTGAATTATATCCAAGTAAATATCATTATTTGGCATGGGTGAACTTCTTACTGCATCAAGTGGTGAACCAACGTAATAAGACTAACGCATGAATTATAATCACACCACTTTTACACAGCTACGTATTAATTTTAATCGTTAGAGCAAAGGTAAAATACCTTTAATCTTTTAACGTTTAATATACCGTTTAATCGATGGTTAAATTTATGCTGTATGAATTAAATTTTGAATGGCGATTGCAAATTTGGTCAAATCCTGTATAACAGTTATCATCGGAAATGGACCCTTTTCTAATCGGTGATTGAGTTCGTAGCATATAAGGCATAAAAATCAATTAATGATTATCATTTTTTATATCAAGTGACTGCTAGTTGGCTACGATATTCTTAGTAGTCTTCGAATATATCAATACGGCCGCTTGAAACTATGGCCGGGTTCGATTTTTACTGTCAATTTCACCTTTTTGGTTGGCCTCATTTCGCCGATTTTTGTGGAAACGAGTTTTAATACCTGTAAAACCTTGCCCTTATCATTATTGCGGGTGTGATTTAAAAAAAATCTTTTAATGTTTTATCGTTTCCAACTTTCGAAATATTCGTAAAGAACTACAAGATTGTCACTGAAGTGAGTGGAGCACCCAGCAGCGCTTTGAGGGTATATTCTAGTTTATTATACGTAGATTTAATATCTAGAAAAAATCATGCTTTTTAAAACCAAAGTATTCTTTTTATACCCACTATGATCTTCCTGCGTGTAAAACAAACGTCCTCTTTGTTTTGAGAACTTTCAACTTAATTGCTTTCCAGTCCAAAAAAGAATTATCTTTATACACTGGCAACAGACGCCCTTAAAGAGGATTTTGGTTAACTCAATTACTGCTATGGTAAAGCGTATACATTTATTGTGAATGTGAAGAAAAGTGTTGTTCACTGCCCGTGATACTTTTTAAGAAAACAACTGTTTGCTCAAATATGTAGCATATGTTCTGAAGCTTAAAAAATTACCCTTCTCGTGGGATACTTGCTTTGAAACAATTATCTGTTAATGAATGGGAGAGTTTCACTCATCACCTAGTTTATCACTCTGTTCCTTTTTAAAGCTAATCCATTTTAAGAAAGTAATTTACTACACTCGTGAATTAATTACGACGGAATTATTTTCCAGTAATTTCTTAGCCTGGGACAGAGATTTAATCGACTGAGAGATAAAATAATATATTTTTGAATTTAGCTCGTATGGCGCTTGTCGGAGGAATCCGAAAATAGTGTAAAATACATTACTTGATAGTTTCACGAAACCAAATCCTGAATGACGATTCCTAATTCCTTAACTTTATGGCTTCTGTGGCGAAGATCTGTTTTTTTGTCTTTACAGTAATTCATGTCTATTTAATCTTTCCTTGCTGAGTTATATAATTACTGGAAACTGCCACTTAACGTTCTATGTAGGCATAGCTAGAAGACTTTGGTGACGCCATTTTCCGTACTCAGAAAGAAAAGAATGTAACTCGATATGGGGGTATATTAATGTATTAATATTTGATATAATGAAATTCATATAAACTGTAAGGATATGAAAAATAATTAGAGACGTTTGGCATGTTGAAGGCCTTTATTCATTAATTAAATCTTGTTTGTAAATCAGAGTTTAGTTTTATGTTTTGCTTCAATAAATTCCACGTCATCATCTATTTCTTCATATCTTTTTAATAGGTTTAATTCTTGTGATCTATAAAGTTTTAGACCAACTGAGTTTTATTGCAATGGGGGTGTAAATTATATGCTGTTTAAATTTACGTTCAGCAAAACAGACAGGTTCAATGAAGTCTCGTGGAGAATCACAAAATTATACTGAGTGCTTCGCTCCAACTATCTAGTTTATCACGCTGGTGGAAAGTATAGTTTGAACGAAATGGGACGAATTCCGTCGTGTAGATTATTTTAAATGGCTTGGTAACGTCTGCCAACGGTATAGCGTTCGCAATTATCCCAGAGATATAAATTGGGTGAGAAATTACTTTAGTTTGCTCTAATTTAACCAGAACGTCGCGTCGTCACTATCAGCTGGTTACTTTTAAATAGATATTTTCCCGACGAATCGTGTTGAATATGTTGTTCCAGGATTTATTTATTTACGACAGATAAGGTGGAGAAAAAAGGCACCATCCTAATTTTTATCATCGTGGGATTCGTTATCGAATTCCTATTTCCCCATGGATATACGTCGGGGTTAAGTTTTCAGTCGCAAACCAAACACGTAATGCGCTATTTAAATTTGATTGAATCAGCATTTGAGCCTCTTAGTTTTTTTTTTTTTTTAACCTGTCCCTCGTTTTCGCCCAAAAAGTGGTAATGCTCGGTATTTTCATGGATTCATTTGGAATCCTTTCGCAAATTGCAATGGGCAATGAAATGGCTGTTACGGTTTATCCCGAGATAACTGAACACGATGGAGGTGAATGCTAGATACAATGATCAAAATAGATGGTGCAAACATTTGAGTGCAGTCGAATAACTGCATACATTTGCGTTTTAATATATTCATGTAAATTTTCGCGGCTACAAAACTTGATGGCCATTTTATTTCTTTGCCCTCCAAGCATTTCAGTTGTCTGGAGATTTACGCACATTATCCAAGCATTTTATTCTGCTTTAAACATTACTTTAATTATTTCATTCTGTTCCCTTAAAAGTTAGGTGATTACCAAATCATCATTACATCATTGTCCAAATCTCATCCATCTGCTTGATGGCCAATTTATTTCTTTGCCCTCCAAGCATTTCAGTTGTCTGGAGATTTACGCGCATTATCCAAGCGTTTTATTCTGCTTTTAACATTACTTTAATTATTTCATTCTGTTCCCTTAAAAGTTAGGTGATTACCAAATCATCATTACATCATTGTCCAAATCTCATCCATCTGCGCTCTCCGCTCGTTACGTAACATAGTGAACCCATGCAGCTCAGAGGACGTGGAAAATAATATGGTTTTCATCAAATTTTCTCTTTAAGCTTTAAACTGCACTGCGCAGAAATCTTCGATACGCTTTCAAGCACAGTGATTGCCTGTTTTATGAAAGGTCAAGTGGCGCGGAAGCGATTTGTTTGTTTGGTTACCTAAGGTGTCTTTTTTTGCGTATACCTGAGTATTAATGGCGGAAAAAGGTCTCCTGTGAGATATTTGGCATCCTAGTTACAGTTCTTGTTTTAAGGTTAAGATTAATGAGGTGAGTTGAGTTGAAGTTACTTTCTTAGAACTCGATCACAAGCTAAGCTTGAGTCTGAGATCTGAACCATCGAGGTTAAGAGAGGACTCCAGATTGAGTCAGATTCTGACGTTCGACCCCTATTTTTCCCTAAACAATCCCCCCAACCGGTATATGAACCGAGGCTATGGGAGAAAATCAGGATTATGGCAAACCTATCAAATTTTTAATTTCCTTGCATTTATAACATTCATCTGGAAATTACTCACATTGGGGAATCTAAAAACGGTAATTTTACCTTCCCATAATTGGTTTATAATATTTTATTAATTCATGTAAGCCTAGATTCACCAGAATTTCTATTAAAACCCAATTGTTTATGAGCAGATTAAGTCTAGTAAATTAAAATTGCACTATACTTGTCGGAGAGATTGCGACAGGCCTAGATTTGCATGAATCTCATGAAAGAATTGGGAAGTCGATTTTTAGCCCTTCGTTCATAAGCAGAAAAATCGTGGTATGACGTTAAGCCGTGGTCCCCTAGGTGCCTTTCGTTAAGACCTGGCTAATGCCGACGCCGGGTTTCTCTCCACTCTTCCTTCCACAGCCATACCTTCAATGCACAAATGACCTCGGCTGACGGTCGCCTCCTCCAATTACCTTATCACCACAAACTTCTCTGGCCCCTTTGAAATGGGTCCTCTTGTAGATGAGTTTACGCCGATAACTTTAAGATAAAGTTAACATCCAGTCGGAAAGCTGTAAAATATTATGTTTTTGAGCTCCTTTAGGATCAGGAAATAAATTGGGTGGTCTCTTTCACCAGAGAAATAGACAAGGAAGCAGAAAATGGCTTCATTCTTATGATCACAAGGGCCTCCGCCTGAGAAAATATGCTATTTTTACCTGGAACAGACCTCCTTCATTTTGCATTGACGGTCTTTGCTTAGCTGGGTTCTCATCTCGGATTGTACTTGAAAAATACCCTTTACGCGCCGTCGTAATTTCCTACAAAGGAAAGAATGGTAACCACTTTGAAATGAGCAATCAACGTTTCCTCAAAGGTTTAGCTCGGAGCAGCTCACCTTTTCAGGGCGCCGCTTATAGCTCGTTCCTCGCTGTTCAACTATTTGTTGGTTTTGCTCCCCGAACGGCTTGAATCACATGGGCGTTTACCTCGCAGACTATTACGCTTGTTTTAAGCCCCGGTTTGAGGGAAAAGGAATCGAATTACGTGATGTCGGTGTGTTTGTTTGGAAATGTTTTTGTTTTTGGTCCCCCTTTAAAGCACCTTCAACAACGTTTATTTCATGGGTTCAGCGCCAAAATTGGTGAGTTTTCGAACTTTACGAATGAACTACAGTGAACCGATTAGGTATCCTGAAGCTTTATCTCTCCTTCTAAGCTCTTAATCTCGATTTATATTTTCAATAACTTTTTGGACACTTCAAGCCCTAACCTTGTTGCTCTCAAAACTTTTATATTTTGTAACGTATAGTATTATGGTATTGTCTTCTTTTAAACATTAGTTTTCTTCATTTATGTCAAATTGTCTTCCACGTGATCACATGGTGGTGCTGTAAATTTTTCCACCACCTGTCGACAGAACCTCTTTTCCTTCAGTGATTGCGTAGGTCGACTTTGGCAACAATCGCTTAGTCTCCTTTTCTGGTGATCCCTCGGTTGGTATCGAGGTACCATGAATTCTGGCCGATAAGAATGCATCACCCATGAACTCGCAAGGAGAAAAAAAGCTTGAGAGAAGATATTTGACATTCGTCGCACATAACCAGCTTTGAAACGCGATCGGTCGGACGATACAACTTGAGCTTAAAAATATGAACAAATCTCTTTCAGTGAGTAGGATGTGAGAAATTTTGTACGTCTTACACTATACAATTTTAACCAACTTGCTTTGATGTCGGCGCTGTATCATCTTCAGATGTGTCATCTTCTTCTCTGGTCAACAATCCTATTATTGGTTGGTCGCAACTCTCCTCTCAATTTTCCTGTCAGCTAATTGTTACACTCATGCCACTTATTTCTTCATTTTCTAGTCCTTATTTACATACTCCGTATACTTTATTTTTGTCTTTCTTTTCCATTCTTACCTTCCTACTTGTATCTCGACGATTGTCGTCATCTGGCTATAATACCTCAATATATGGCCGGTTTTGTTCTTTTGCCTCCTAATGGAGGTTTCCTCAAGGGTCTTCTCTCACACCCTTTTCTTTGGATTCCTCATTGCTCTCTCGTTCGATCCATTTGATTTTCGTCATTCTTCTTCGACTCCACATTTACCTTCTCCCTTGATTTCTTCGCTGCTGTTATTGCCTACTGCTTACTTCCCTATAGAAGCATAATCCAAAAGTAAGATATGAAAAATTATTCTGTTATTTTTTTAAGTTTCCTGCGCATTGGTCTATAAGTATACTTTGTAAATCGTGCGAATTTTTCGTATGGTGCATTATTTTCGAATTGTGATTTTCCACCTGGCCAACTCTGAATGAAAGACTCCTCACCATCATACGCCCAAAGTTTTAAGGCTGAGTTTAGATAAAGTTTTAAGATGGTGAATAAAATGTTGGTGCTTCAATGAAGGAAATTATCATCGTCTTAATTTCCTAAAAATATCGAGATTATGGTATTCGACATTCAAGAATTTCTCGTCAAATTTTGAATTCAGTTATGGTTAAATGATCTACATACTCGGCGCCTGCCTTTGCCCTACTTCCTTCAGTGCATCCATTTGTATTAAACATAATTGCAATATTGAACGTTAGTTGGAGAACTGCGATGCGCTCAATGCAATTCGGCTGTTTCACAGTGCTTGTTGTCGAGCGTATTTTGACCTCTGCCAGTGTGCCTCTTGGTGGTTACGTAAACGCATGCCTGGCTTCGTCGTAACCCCCTGTGCAAGCCATACGCCCATCTCTATTCAAAGACTCCATTTGTTTCAGATTTAGAGCCGTGTATGCAGTATATACGGCTTTCAGGGGAGATTTAAAAGCATTATCCCAGCAATTTTGCCGGCCTCCCGAGGCTGGTGTAACTCCATACGCACGGCGCCCCCCGGTGATCATGATTTCCCAAAGGCTCTCTCATACACAGCCCTTGCGGTTTGCTTGGGCTACTGTTTTGCATGGCGGCCGCAACAGCACGAGCGCGGCGGCCGTCACAGGTAATTCCACTCAGCGCGCCATCAGCGTTTGACCATCGTTTGCCCGGAGGATGTATGCCCTGCATTTCGAGCTCTGCGACACCCCGCATGAATTCCCCGGGCGCGTTTTGAGCACACTGCAAGGGTGACCTTCCCTCGTGTATGTGGCTCATAAAAATCCAACTTTCTCTGCGGCGCAGTTGGTGACATGGTTGGTATTTAGGACGAAATTCCCTGAGTAGATACATCGAATGTCAAATTGTTTAGCATTGAAGTTGAGGATGTGCATATTTATGGGAAAATGCAGACATTAAAATGGGGTGATGGGATAATAAATGCGGCTTTTTTCATTCTCCTGATCTCAATTTTAAACGTTGATTAGTGTCTTGCAGTGTAGGCCTTCAAAAATTGAATAAAAATGTTTGTTCAAAGTTTCGGTGTATTTTTTACCCTCATTAGGGCTATGAGTGAATATGATTACATCAATATGTTGCATCAAGGTATGGAAGGTAAGAGTTTTGTCAAAAAGACGTCAAAGTTCTTATCTCCTCTTTTTAATGAAATTATTTTTATTTTATTATTGTAAAACACATTGTAATAACCTTTCATGCATCAAATTAATGTAATCGTTTTAGAGAGCATAAAGAGATATCGAAACGCTGATTAATTAAAAAAATTAATTCCTAGAGACCTACACTCCAAGACACTAATCAATGATAATAAATGTGGTTTAGTATCGACCAATTCCAAACTTTTGATTACTTTTAAATAGGCGGTCAATAAAGTGATTTCTTTTTAAATTTAGGTACCATCTGTGCTACATGTTATGCATATTATCCTTACATTTTGCTTTAAACGGTGTAACAAATTTAGCGTTCCGAAGTCTTGAAGTAAAAATTTGCTGGTTTAAATCCCGATCATGAGTTAAATTTTTTCAGGGAAATTCCATTTTGTCCCTTTTTCGGCCCAATTGTAAAGTATTTATATTTTAATGAATGCGAATGAAATAGCGTACTTATTAGTCTATTTTAACTTTAAATATTTCGTGCAAAGTTCTGCGGTGTAAATTTCTCACTCTCGGACCCGCTTAAAAGTCATGGGTGTCTCCGGAGTAGAAAGGGGCAATTCTTTGGGACCGAAAACAAATGGTAGAGTATGTGTGTGCTAAATCCTTCATCGAAAGGAATTCCAGCGTAAGGCTATTTTAGGTCGGGGGGTAAATTCTTTTTACACCATGTCACCCATTCGGAATGGCACTTATGAAAGTTATTGGTACTTAGTGAGGCAAAAAAAGCCCACTCCACCACTCCAGCGACAATTAATGCCTCGGTCCTATAAATTAAAAATGTCCCCCGCACAGGCGATCGTATATTCCCAATGCAAAACAATTGGAACTGGAGATTTATGGCTCAGGAAAAGCACATGCATCCCAATCGATTCGATTTTTTTTCCGTGGACTGCGAAGGCCTTTTAAACTCACGGACGGAGTGATTTATGCCCGAAGAGATTTAATATTATGTAAAAATCTATTTACTTGGAACGGGATACAGTGAATATGAAGTGAAAGGCTACTAAACCATCATGTGAATCGATTCCAGCTATGGAAGTGTGTTGGTTTGTTTTTTTTTCTCTGACACTGTATTTTTCCGTTACATGGGAGTAAGTTCGAAGGATGGATCTGAGTGTCGTTTCTCTCCTTGTGCAATGGAAATAAAGATTGATTGGCATCCAGAGAGAAACAAGAGAAATCTCTTGACGTATTACTAGTGTATAATTGAACTTTATATTGGCTATTTGGCTAGCCATTCTCCAATTTCTAGCGAATTCTTTATTCGTAAATTGAAAACTCATACTCTTGAGCACTTAAAGTATGATGTAACGAAATTGTTGCTCTCTTGGTTACCTTTTTATCTTGCGCTGAGAGCACTTATTGTTTTTACAAAGCTCTCTTTTTTGTTGTAATTGGTATAATTTTTTATTATATCCTATTATTTTTCTTCTTTAAAACAACTTATTGCATTTGAAGTCGTGCACTCATGTAAGCTAACGTTATTTGCTGTGTATGTAAACAGGAGGGGATGGGCTATGTTTGGTTGCAGTGAAGCTGTATTTATTTTGTAAATTTTTGTGATTTTATATGAATTAGCATTCTTGACTATCATGAAATAAATAAGCCTGTATTACCAAGTAAAAATTGTATTAAACAAGATAAGTGATAGCCTATATTTTGGCAAAAAATAGGCTCATTTCGTTAAAGTGCCTCATTTTGTGTCATCTGATCAAGTTTAGAATCTTTGGTAGTTTTTATTCTGAAATAAATCATCATCAGTCAAAAATCCTAAGATTGGTTTGACGCAGCTCTCCATTTCTCTCTCCTATCCGCTAACCTTTTCATAGCGACGTATTTCTTTACTATTACATCCTTTATAACCTGTCCTATGTTACTCAGTAGGGGCCGTCCCTTGCCTTTCTTCCCTTCCACCTGTCCTTCTGTGATTGTTTTCATCAGGCCATCATATCTCAGAATGTGGCAAGCTAAGTTGTCCCATCTTCAGCATAAGGTTTTTAGAAGACTGAAATATATTCCATAAATAATTATTTGGGTCTCTAATTTTAACATCGCCATCAGCACTGTTAAAAGTGCTTATCATGCGATATGAAAAGTCATCAAATGGATGAATGAAAGCCAGAAGCACTTACACATTACAAGACCAAAAGCGTTGCATGAAACATGTTACTTCGCACGCAGCCATGTGCATGGATGCAACCCCTACGCGGTGGTGTATATACGCCGTAAGACCTTTAATTTTGATGAGTGATTTTGGGGAAGGCTTTAGAGTTTAATTTGCACTGCATCTTTTCCAATTTCTTTCGTCAAGGAAAAATATTTTTTCTACTACTCTTTTCAGGTTTCAAACTGAATAAGCTGTCATAGCTTGTCCCCCAATTAGGTGACCGTTTTCATTTGATTTCTTGCAGGCTGCGGTCTTTTGTGAGAGCCTCTTGTATGCCATGCGTTCTAATGGTTTTTGAATCCTTAGGTGGTTCCTGCCCCGATTTCAAAGCAAAAAGGAAACACCACTTCAATTGAAGTCATCCCTGCATGTAAATTAAATGTATACCACGCCATCACTGGGATTACACTCGGCAATAGAGATTTGAACTTTTTTCTTTCCTGAGGTCACTACTATGTTTTCTGTTTCTCCGTGCCTCGAAATTGCGAGAAATTCAGCGACGATGAAATCGATGGAGTGTTATTTGACTCGGTGGAAACATGTAATATTTATATGGAAGTTTTTGGGAACAAACCTCTATCCTGCAGATCTATTTCACTAACAAGATTTTTGGTAGGTCCCGACCTCTGTAAAAAGTTTTCATACTGTCATTGTGGTATTCTGGATATTTGACTCAAAATTTCGTGCATATGATTTTGCAAGATGATCAACTGATCCCTCTGAATACAGAAAAAATGCTTACAAGGCATAATGACTATTTTATGAATTTTATAGGGATGAAATGATTCTCTATTTCAATTCAATGAATGTGGTACATAGTGCTATTGAGCTTCGGTAGTTGCATTCCTCTGCCTCCGATCTTGTAGATAATTTGCCACGAGTAGTCGAATGTGTCTCTGACATCAGAGTAGTCTCTGTTAAAGGCCACGAAAGTGTTAGGTAGGTTAACATCGCTCAGTTGCCAAGCGCAGAGGGAATGCATCTCTCAAGTGAGCACATGTCAGGATTCTCTGTCGGAACTCGGTCTTATCGACATGTGCTTCGCGCATTTCAAATCATTGCCATCCTGAATTGTATTTACTGCTGGGGAACGGGTTCCTATTGAATGATTTTTCATCTTGTTTGAAATAAATATACGTTATGACTTTCATATAAAAACCACCAATATACTAGCATAATGTTTGAATGATGAGGATGTACTTATGGAATTTTATCCTTTACGGCTCTTGCGATAAACCCCTTCGTCATAAATTACATTCCTTATCAATTATTTATTCATGATTGAGCTATTTTTAGGATAAATCTTTGGGGTTCTGCGTTTATAATTTTTCAGCTTGAGTGAAGAATCGTGTTATTTTTTTCCTCATAACTTCATATATATATTGCCCGTAGAATCTCACTTTCCCTGGTTGATTGGTGAATGGGTTTGAATAATTATTTCAGGGCCACCTATGCAGGATTCGTTACCTTTCAGTATTTTTTAAATCTACGCTATATTGTATTTCAATTATTTTATGAGTTGATTAATTTTTTTGGCGTAGGGTAATTTTTTAATAAACTATCAAATCATAATATTTTAGCCCGTGGTGGAAACTACTTGTATCCGAATTTCCTCTTTATATACATGTTTAGGGTATTAAGGCCGTTGAATTTGATTAATACGTGTGCTATTCACAAGCACGCAATCATTGCTTCATATTTGCCTTTCTCTTTTGCGCGTGAATAAACATGAAATTAATATGGTAAACTCTCTCTGATCAGTTGTTTGTTTAATGCTAATTTTTAACGATTGGAGAGTGTTTTTTTTTCTTTTATACCGTTGCCGGGAGCAAATTGAGATATCCTTGTTGATTTTCGTGGGCTGCAAAAGATCGCTGTTGTTTTCGCTTCCGCTTGCAGCAGTTTGCCGTTTTAAGGTCAAGCAAAGCGCTGGTCTACGGAGCCGAGCCTCTTTGTGAGCGAAATTATGTATCCGTTTTTGATGACCCGAGTAATGAAACTGCAAACTTACGAAAGGGCAGCCCAAGAAAAACAAAAGCCTTTTGACCTTTAACCCCGCCCCCTCGCTCGCATCTCATGCATTCATCATTTCCTTTCCCGCGCGTTCCCTCCGCTTCTACTCGTCTTCAAAGTCGTGAGATCGTCTCGGTTTCTTTTAGTCACCGAAACATCCGAAGGTGCCTATGGAGTGCATCACCTTCAGCAGTGAAATCAAAAGCCTTATCACTATCGTATATTTTATCGTAAAATTGCCGTCATGAGAGAGTGGAATGAATTTGTGGAAATACATTCACCTATACAGAAATAGTTTATACACTTCGAGTATCGAGATATATACTAACGTTTGTCCAAAATGTTTCTCACTACTCGCCAAAAAAACTCGCTACTATAGTCCAATAATATTTCGTCGGAGGCACCACCCTTTGGATTCATAGTGAAAAAAGTTCGTACCCCACGTGGCCGCATAGTCTAAAGTGAATCCTTTGAATATAACTTAGGCAAGGAAGTACGTTTTTTATTTCTGACAAATCAAACTTTTCCTTGCAAATGCAGAAATTCTGTAATTAATTGTTTATTGTGGTTTCCATTATTACTCGGTGACGCTTGGCCGTTATATTCATACTTTATGGCTCTCACATTGTTTAAAACTGAAAACTATCAAGATCGTTCTACTCTTGGAAACCCATTATGCATGATGTGACGGCATCCTCATCGCAAAAAACATTTTGTTAGGGCGGTACTTATTGTATGGTGAATGATATTGTTTAATAAATTCCTCTTTAGTCGCCCAGGTCAACGTTTTACCACATTGGCATATTCATTTTGAGCACCACCTAACAGAATTTAACCTTCATTTAACCTTCAGTGCTCACTATAAAAGAAGTTCCTCCTTCATTTCTTGGAGAAGTGTATTTATTGCTTGCTTAGGCTTGCTTACCTCATTAATTAAGGTTTAAGCTCGCTGTATAATTTATTTATTAATTTTATTTATCTCAATTACCCCCGAAAATTGCACAATGAGGCATTTTTACCGGGAGTTTTTACAATCAACAACAGACGATCACTCACAACTATGACCTGGAAGGAGCAACCTATCCAGGCGGGACTTGAACCTGCGACCTTCGGTATGTCAGGCGAGGACATATTCCCGCCGCCACGGAGGCCGACAAGTCTCTATAATCGTCCTTTATCTACGTTCATTTATCAAATCTCGGTACGGAGCTATTTGTTGAAACACTACTACCGCTCGTAGAGAGCTGAGGTGAGGTAGACTTACAAAGTGTCAAGGGGTGAAGACCTCTATCTATCACAGTCGAAAGATACTAGTAAGCTTGGAATTTAAAGGAGATTTTATCAAGAGGCGTTATCGTACCGTAGAAAACTTTCTTATTGCTTGCGCACTCCTCATTTTGGGCCGTCCAAGAAGTGACTGACCACGCTAACCTCTAATCTCCGCTGTGAACGGATCCATTGCTGTACAACGTAAGAGTTTATCTCTCACATTTGATTCATAAGTACCCTTACTTGACGATAGATTCGCTCCATAAAAGGACTATCACTTGTATGGTCTTATTTTTACATCTACATGTACAGACTACACCACAAGCCGCTTAAAAGACGTGTGGCAGGGGGTGTTAGGATACCAGCTGTTTACGCATAAAAAAGGAATGCCAAATGAAGAAATGCCTTTAAAGATATCTGTTGTCAATTGTTCAAGCAATCCAAGGCTAGAGTGCAGCCTCCGATTCTCAAGCGGCTCCCAGCCTAATTTGCTTCACATCTGGGTAACGTTGCCTGTACGCCCGTAGTAGTTTCTGATGAACCGCGCAGCCTTCCTTTGTATTTAATTCAGTTCACGAATTCAGTCTTTCTGACCCGGATCCCACATGCTCGCGGCATATTTAAGGTGCGTTCGGACGAGTTCGAAATAGCACCTTTCTTTTACTTTCTCATACGAAAATCTTCCCACAATACGCTTGACAGATCCTACTTTCTTCGGGGCTTTGCCACAAATATTCCTTATATGTGTTCCCAACGAGAGGTTCGTGGTTATCGTAACTCCCAGGTGCTTAACTTCCACTTCTACCTGTTATACTATGTAAAAATCTATCGATATCATCTTGAAATTCCATCAAGGTACAGTACAGTAGATTTTGAGAAAAATTTCGATTTTACTCATTAAAAAAAACAATTGTATGCATGAGAAATGCTACGATAATTTTTTTGAATGTGAGATAAAGGGAAATGTTTTCAAGGGTGTGGGTTATGTAATTTCAAAATTTCTAACTATATAGCATAGCATACGCACGAATTGAGCGGTAATAATAATTCCTAAAATTGCTGAGGTAACAGTTTTTTCGGAAAATTTTGCTGTTTCAAATGGTTTTTGGTTTTTTTACCTGCGACCTTTCCACAGTTCGCTTTACAGTGCGGCGATGAATTTAGTTTATATCGTTACATCTGGAGCCTTTTGCTGAGGAGGATCTGATTGGTGTGCTAGCTAGTTCGTGTGTAAGTTTCCCTCCCAAGGGTTTGAGTTCAACTTCCGGCCATGATGGAAGTTTTCGGAGGAATCATGACCATAGAGCGTAGACCTACTCATTCCGGTACTCTGGGTAGTACATTCATGGTTGTGGTCAATTCGACGAGTTTTAGTTAAACGGGGTATTGCACCAGGTTTTGTGTAGCCTACTTTAACGTGACGAATATGGCCTTAGCTACCGATTTTCTCCTCCAAACACAATAGTTAAGATAAGATTGTGAGTCGAAGGTGGATTATGAACACGGAAGACCATGCATCTTCCTTCAACGCTATTCATTATCATTTACTCATTAATATATCATGTATAACATATAGGAAGACTCCCGTTTATTACAGGATTCTCAGTTTCCAATAATCATGCATTGACTTTAAATACTCGTCTATTTTATTCATTTTTTAATCAAATGCAACGGATGAATTATACTAACTTGAAAAAATATAATTTTTACCCGCTACTGCATCCAAGTTATGATTAAAGTTAGAATATTATGGATGTTTTCCGGCAATAACTATGAAATTGAATGAATAGAACCGAGAAAATATGGGTTCTTGCTCGTAATTTTATTTGGAAGATTTATGCAAGCGGGTATCCTAAATCGCTTCGCCTTCACTATGCTAATAATTTTAAAGGCCAAAGATGCAGCCCAATCACGACCTGTTGTAGAGGTCGGCTGCCAGGCTATGTTGCAAGCAAACAATACTCTTCCAATGTACGATTTTTATTATGTACAAAAATCGGTTTACACTTGAGGTGGCACAGTTCTCTCTAGCACAGCGTTCTGCTAGCACCTTCTCTTATATTTCTGCCTCTCTCGGTGGCTTCTCCGCTGGTCTTATATACGCTGGATATACTGCTTTTGGTTTGATGCGGCAGCCTCGCCGCGTTGACCGGGCTCGCCTGGTTGCCCTCGCTGATCAGCGTCGGTGCGTTGTACTTCCTGTTTGACTCGCCACACTGTGAATTGTTTACTTTATTTGCAAATGCATTTTTATGAGAGTGGACTGTGGGGAAGCCACCGGCCTTTGAATAATAGTATTTAAGAGGAAATATGAAACAATTTAAAAGAATTTCTCTGTAGAGAAATGAGGTTTTGGTTCACCTCCAATTTCAGTGACCGACTGGGTGGAGAGGTTACTCATTCTCTCAATAGATGGTACCATTTCTTCTTGATTCGTGCGGGTGGTTTTCCGAGATTGAAATTTTAAACCAAGGAAAACGGGGTAAAAGGGTTGATGGTCGGGAACGGCTTAAGAGCGACCTAATTTTTCTCCCACTTCCCAAAGTAAGCGTTCATAATCTGTATCCCTCCCTCTTTTCGGACTCGTAATTATTAAAGTCGGGAGAAAGTTTTCGCGAAAATGCAAAGTTTTTGCGGCCTCGCGAATGGAGAAAACGTGGGTTACCGAACGAAAGTTTTCCCCCTTCCCGCTCTCTCTCTAGTTCAGTGGCACGGAGCCAAAGGATCTCTCTTTATTTTTGTTCTAATTGGATTATGTCTCTCTCCTCTCCCTTGCTTCAGACGTACGCGGTCCAAATTTAATTAGAAAAGAACTTGTTCGCCCTCCCTTAGACCTTTCCCCCTTTTTTTTCTCCCTCCTCGTCTCCATTGTGGTATGCATGCGTGAAACCCTTCGAAACCATCCCATCTCTCCGCGACCGACCTCCAGGATCCCTCCAAGGTCCCGGGGAACGCGCACACCCTCTAGTGGATTCCCGTGAAAGGTGCGAGGATGAGATAGCAGTCAGGGATTTGTGATGGAAAAAATAATTACAAAGCGTTCAGCCCGATTTCAGCTCCGTAACGAGATCTCGTCATCCGCTCGCCTCTAAGAGCTCGGAGGTTTTTGTGACACATGCCAGGGCATTCCAATGCCAACCGAAATTTTCGTGTGTCAGTGTCAGCGTTCTAAAGAGCGGATCAAGAGTTTCATTTTAAAGTGAGCTCGGGCTTAGAAAAGGAGACTTTAAATATTGGTCCACATTTTCAACGTATGGTGAACCAAGCTGAATGGAATTGAATCAGTTCCATGAATGCACGAAGCTATGGCCGTACTTTTAAGAAAGAAATGATAAAATAGTTATTCTTATCCGGAATATCACTATTAAAAAAGTCAAATTTAAATTACTTTATGTCACATCTGGAACTCATTGAAATTGGTTTTTTTGATTGGAAATATTTAATTAGAAAACAATGTTATTTGAATCCTTAATCAACATTTCTAAAGCGACGTAGTCTTTCGTTATTTTTCTGATAATGTAATCGGATTCTATTATTGAAGCTATATATACTTGTAGTTACTAATATTGGTATTCTACGTAAATTAGTGTCGTGCTTGTTATTCACACCCAGAAAAATAATTTTATCTAATTAAAATAGAGAAAGCTAACATTGTTAACCACTTAGTGCAGTGAGAATTTCGTCAATTAATGGATAGCTGTCATTAGATACTCTCCATTTTATTTTATTGAAATATTTGATACGTAATTTGAATATAAACTCTAAACATTTAAATCAGGATCCAAAGGAATATGTGAGATGCACATTTGAAGTACAAACTGCATGAAGGAGAATTTTCCCACAAAGCGAATGTCGCTATCCAAAGCCCTGTTACTTAAAAAGACCGTAATGCAACTTTCTTTTCTCAATCATCTCTTTAGACTGACCCCCGTTGAAAACATGTAACTATAATACGTAGTTTAAATGTGCGGTATTATTAATGAGGAATCTGTGTACTTATTTGATTTTCTTTCACAAATTATTCATACCAAATAATCAAATAGCTTGCTGATGGTGGTATATTTTCAAATGTTTCCTGGCCATGTATCTTCTCTCTCTTCACAAACTACGCGTTTTCATTATTATGAGTTGTCTCTGAGAAATTGTCCGAAACAAGGTAAAAGGATTTTCCAAGTTTGAAAGAGGATGGAAAGGTGAAAGAATTCTGGATTTCAATTTCCTGCCTTTTTATCTCATTGAATATCGTGAAATGGTAGCGTGTGTCGTGAATTATGTAGCTAAATCTTCGTTTCTCGCATTAATAATTTCTAAACTCTGAAAATTTGGAGTTCATTGAGTGCAATTCGTGATTTCAGTCGATTACAATGTGAATGAATAAGATATATGTAATAAAAGATATTAGTGTATATTCTTGAGAGTCTACACATTTATGTTTTGTGAAACTGATAAAGATATTATGCTCACTTTACTTGGCTTTCGGCCGCCTATATTCGGATAACTTTCATTTTTGTAATTAACTTAATGGCCCACCGTGTATGGAAAACGTTGAGCAATGAAGCTTTGTTATCGAGCGTCTTTATGCTTTCTATATTCTATATATTTTATATCTATGCTGTTTTTTGAAATTAAAGAATGATATTTTCACTGAAAGGAGTGTAGGTACTCGTCGTCTCAGTCTAAGGCATGAAAGTATTCTTGCTACACGTCTATTTTTGCATGCAAGTGTCTTTTTGTGAATCATATTCTACCATTCAACGTTCACGGGTTTAAACTCATGGGACATGTTGATTGTGTCCTATCATGAGCGACATTATTAAACATCATCTTTCTTATTATGTTATCGAGCGTCTTTATGCTTTCTATATTCTATATATTTTATATCTATCCTGTTTTTTGAAATTAAAGAATAATATTTTCACTGAAAGGAGTGTAGGTACTCGTTGAAGAACGAAGAATTAACAATGTGCGAATTGCACAGTTGATTTTATTTACCAAATGAGATTTAATAATGTCACAAAATAAAATGGCGAACAGATGAAGATATATTTTCAAATATTGTCTTTCGTCTCTCTTCATGAACTGCATTATTTCATTATAATGAGTTGCCTATTAAGAATTTTCTGAAACAGGCCGAAAAAATAAGAAACACATCGAAAGGTAATCGATTTTCAAGTAATCAGTTACGAGTAATTTTATCCTTCAGAGAATAATGAACTAGTCGCGCGAGCCGTGAAATTATCTAACCAATCCACGTTTGTAGAACTTTGTGATAATTTAATAACTTTTTCTATCCCAGTGCGGAAGTTTTTCCTAATGGCGTATCCTAATAAATTGTCCCTGTGCTTCTATTAAAAATAATAAGGCGCAAAATTAGGCCTGCATATTCTATTATAATAATGCCTTTGTATTTGCACGATTAATGAGAAATTTTATAAAATTAGTCTCTCTTTGGGACTGAATTTACGTCACTAACGCCAAAAAATCGGATTATGAAGTCATTATTATGGCATCACAAAAGAGTGGTGTTTTATTTAACGTAATTATAATAGCTCGAAAAATGAGCTCATCATTTTAATCTCTACTGTTATTCTTTGTATCAGATAATGGCATTAAAAATACTTGCAGTTCTCGTTCTGAAAGGCTTCTTTTACTTTGGCGTTTGGCTGTTCTCGTATCTCATAGAATTATGTCTACATCTCGAGGGACGCATAATGAAGGACAACTGAAGGAAGATTTTGTTTGATAGCAATCAGTAGTAAAATGAGATATATCTCATTCTTAATTAAAGTTTGTGATTAATGTAACAGTGTCTTTTCTACAGCTATGAAATTGCATATCTTTATGATCTAGGTCTTCCAGATTATCGAATTATCCCAAGCCAGTAATAAAGGCAAACAACCATTATATTAAAAGGAGTTTATGTTGCTTTTAGACAGCTATATGAAAACAATGATGACTGAAACTGATGAGAATATTTACCAGCATTAACTTCCATATGAGTTTTAAAAGTGTACGTAAATACGTATTGAGGCATTTTTGTTTAAGTATTCCTCTGAAGTTTTGGAATCTCACAACGATGGATATCACGAATTGTCATAAATTATGAGACTGTAACCAAAGGTTGGTTTGGATAGATGAGGGTAGAGCTCACCCCCGAATAGCCCATAGGCGTGTAAATTTCACAAGTTCAGGGTAGGGGGTTAAGTTCCTTTCGCTTGGTCACTGAGCACTTCGAGGATTGTAATTTGGGTGTCTGAAAGCATCACCCAGGATTTGAACGCAGGTTTTATTTGAAAATTGTCTTTTTTCCCCGAATATTACACCAATTTATCATTAAATATAGCTATAAAATTGTATATCTCTTGATATAGGTCATCGAGATCATTGAATCTATCTCGCGCCAGTAATAAGCTCAAACAGGTCATAATGCTAAAAGTAATTTGTGCTGCTTTTGGGCAATTGTATGAGAACGGATACGTACGGAAACTGGTCAGAATGTTTGCTAGGATTAACTTCCATTGGGTTTTATTGTTGGAACATGAACGTAAATTATTCCAAATTTTTGTTTTACTATCCTTCCTTAAGTTTGGGAATCTCACGATGAATAGTTATTAATGATGAGATAGGAACCAAAGATTGGTTTGGATAGGTGAGGTTAGAGCCTACTTCTGACCCTACCACAGAAGTGTAAATTTCACATGCTCAGGGTAGAGGGGGCAGTAACTTTCCGTGGGCCAATTCTAGGATTGTGATTTGGGGTCTCTGAAGGCATCACCTGGGATTTGAGCCTGGATTTGATTTGAAAATTGTAATTTTTGCCCGAATATTACACCAATTTATCATAAAATTGTATATCTAATTATTTAGGCCATCCAGGTTATTGAATTATCCCTATATCGTGCCAGTAATAAGGGCAAACAGGTTACTACAGGTTACAGGTACTAAAAGGAATTTATGCTGCTTTTGGACCGGGGAACACGAAAAAAGTGTTGTTTTATTTCACGTAATTATAATAGCACGGGAAAACACGGGCTCATCATATTAATCTCTAGCTTTGATCTTTGAATCAGGTAATGGCTGTAAAAATACATGAAATTCTCATTCGGAAAGGCTTCCTCTACTTCATTCCTGCGTTTTGATTGAGAACGGATAATTAGGAAACTGGTCTGAATATTTGTTGGTATTAGTTTGGTTTGTCAACAAAAAAACTAGCTGCCTTTAATTCGTGTGTACCAGCTTCCTGTAACCACGGAACGCATTTCCAACCTTCTTGGTGGGCTAAAGGCTGGAACGGAACGGGTTAAGGGTAGTTTCGTGTATGTTTTAGAGGGAGATGAGGATGGAGTGGTGAGGGAGAAGGTGGTGAGATACAAATGCGTGTTATTTGCGCCCTGAATAATTCCTGAACCACCACTACCGGTTTCCGACCCTCCCACCCGTGACTCCTTTGCGCCACGCCCTCTCCTTGACTTCACCTCATTACTCCACCTTCCAGCCTCCTTCTCCTGCTTGCTGTGTATCTCCTTCTCACCTCCGAACTCCCTCCTTGCAGCGTCCTTCCCTTAAGAGGATCCTTGCGCGGAATTTAAACCGGGCGCACACTCCTGCATTTCGCCCGAGTAAACGCCCTCCAAGCCGCTTTCCCACACTCCATCAAAGCACTCACTCTCTCACCCTTTGTGTGAACCCAACCCTGTCTCATGCACCTTCTCCATGCTCTCTCTCTATCACCCGAGGACTTCCGTTTAACGTGTGTGAAATGATTCTAATAGACACTCCCCAATCCTACTCTGGAATGATTCCAGCCTTACTAGAGCTGAAAGGGAAACAATGGTCGCGCATGGTGTGACGCCACACTGAATATGAAGCATTGTGTACCGAAAATTAATATGAAGAAGAGCGATTTTCGGATTTCCACGGCGGGGGAAGTGTCACCGTGTCCGCTTGTTACTGAGGGAAAAATTACGCTTATTTTCTGATGCCACGACCTCTATTTTGTGATTTCACAACCTCTATTGAATTCTAAGATTCGAGAAAATCTGCTGTTATCTACAGGCGCTGTTTAAAATAATTGGCCTCGGTGACTTCCATAACTCGCAAAAAATTATGAAGCGACCCTATTCGATGCGCAACTGATGAAAATATGGTCAAAATACTCAGTAATGAATTTTATTGAAGAGTTTATGATGTTCGATCTGACGTAACGGCAATAATAATTGAAAAATGGCCATAAAACGGCCCAGGGCGCGGACAAAAGGACATAAGTATTTTTTTTTCAAATTCGAATTCATTGATGGATTTGTGAGGAGAGCGCTAAGGTTCAATTAAGAGCTCGCTGGTGAAATGAAAATTAAAAAAATAGAGAGGAGAAACTCGCACGCCCCCATTCAGACATCAATCAAAATATCGTAACGCGGAGAAAGTCATTCTCTGACCGCGGCTGCCATGGAGATAGTGGGGGAGGAAGTGTCATGTGATTAATTCCCTCTTCTTAACCAGGATTTTTAGAGGTTGTACCTCTGTTCATTACGTAAAGCCATTTTCCGTAAAAGTTCAATTTAAATTTCATGCCAGGACACGAAGCTTTTATTTTTTTTTAATTGGAAGTAGGGCGTCCCTGAACGCGCAAAACGTGATTGCATCCGTGGATCTCCGGAATCGAATAAGTACTTGTTGCTAGATTAGACTTCGAGAAAAGATAATCCTTTGAAATTAAAAAAAATAGGAGTACCGCTAACGTATTCATATATTTTAGCATTGGAATTCACCGAACAGATATAGTGAATTCAATGAGCCGTTTTGATTTGTTTGCAGCATTACAAGGATAAAATAATTTTCCTTCATATCTCCAACTTTTGATTTCCCACATCAAATGCTGTACTGATTCATGCATATATGCCATATTTAAACCATGAATTTTAGGATTACTTCTTTCATACATGTATATACTACCTTTCTACCCACCCATATTTTACTTCACCACTTGCTTCTCCTCAAAGCTTTAACTATTTCGTAACAAAACGATGAAATTGAAATTGGATGAATTGTTTTGATAAGGAATTTTATTCCCCAAAAGATAATTTCCTTCTGTTGGATGATCGCCATCCATTTTCATGAAATGAAAGATATTTTTCATGGCTCTGGCCCCATCCATGGATCTTCGAGCACTCTTTTAGTATGCGCTATCCGTGCCAGTTAGTGCCTCCGAAAAAATTTTAAAATTCATTCAGCCAACGCATGGCTCCGTAAGCACAGTTGAGTCTTATTTCTTCCATTTTTACGGATACTCTGATATAGAACCGCAGTTAAGCTTAGAAGTGGGATTCATGTAGACCGAGTCGGCTGTGGCTGCAGTTGACCCGCAACGTGGATAGCCAGCTCCTTTTTAGCATGTCTCGCTCTCAGCACTACAGCCCGCAGGGTAATTATCGTAGATATACAAGGTGGCTGCTCGTCCAGGAAGTCTGAGAGGCCAGGGAGTTTTAGTGCTTGTATTTTCTTTAGTCATGTAATCTAGGAAAAGAGTAAAAAATCTAAAAGAATCGCAATTGCACACGATATTTCCTCATCCTCTTACGATTGGATGTTCTACCTCCGATTTGCAGGAAATCCGTGTTTTGATAATGGAAGTTTCGGTATCTTCAAGCTGTCGAGCAATCATGTAGTTAACATAGAGATATTCCAATCCTAAGTCTCATGCGTAGAAAATTGTTTTTTTTTCCTGAGGCCATGCGCTTGACATGGACTTTATCGGTTACCCACAATTACTACGTTCTACGAAGATTTTTCAATACTCATCTATTCGAAACCTCAGCTTGGAAAAACATCTTTTGAGTACGATTTGCTGACTGACATTTAATTTCCATTTTACTTTTATTTTATCTTTTTGACCTTTTCATAAACATGAATGAAAGGCGAGCATTTATTACTAGTACAAGCATTTTACTCCTCCCTTAAACACCGTAATTTAGCCCCCTACGTTAACGATTTGCTGCAAAAGAATACACCTCTTTGATATACATTTTCCAATATTACCTCTTCTTGTCTTTCCTTTTACATTTATATAAGTAATATCAATAAGTATCTCTTTTTTTGCTGAATAAGTATTTTTATGCTGACTTATATTCACTCGATGAGCTTCCAATTACTTCATTTTGTCTCGTATTTTTCGAGTTATCCATTTTTCCGATATCTTCTGCGCACAAGCCGCATTGACAGAGTTCCAATTTCTCCCTTGCGTAAAAGAGATCAACGGTCTGAGGTTATTTGTAAAATTCCTTTTTTCGATACCATATCTTAAAAAATGCGCCCATACCGTATTTTCTATTGATTTTTTCCGACATGTTCTCGTTTGATCTTACTTTACTTTTTATTGTGTCGCGGAACCTTCAATGTTTTGTGACTTTTGAATGACTGTTATTAATATATACTCGGCAATGCTCTGGGGATATCAGTGACATACCTTGCGGAAAGAGTTTCCGTTCACTCTGTATCTTTTCCAGCCAATCAACCTCCCTGCACGATAAAAATCATCCGGCTCTGAAGAGACACCTCTATGAATTACAATTGCCGGTGCTTCATACGATTTCGTTCCATTTTACTTACCGTATGTGTGTTATTAATATATTGTTCTTCGCTGTATAGCAAAAATAGCCGTACCCTTCGTTGTAATTCGAACCTTTGACCCTGTTCGGTGGAACACATTGAGAAGATAGCTTGGTTTTTGGCTTACACGCCAAACCAGCAGTCGTGAGATCTCGAGTTCGAATCCCAGTTCAGACAATTATTTTTCATGATGAACTTCATCCATGGCGTATATAACTTATTATGGTGGATAGGCTTTCCCGTTCCAAATCCTTAAAGCTGCCTGGCGCGGGTAATTTTCAATCACTCCTGAATTTATGAACAGTAAACTTCTAAAGGAGTTGAAGGATTTGGATGGAGGGTGTAATAAGGGAGTAGATGTTAATATGGGAATAATGCTCGGTTTATGAAGAAGGCTAATTCAGAGAATAGGACTAATTGTTATAATGTATTGCTAAAGGCCATAATGATAATTTGTGAGGGAATCAAATTTGGGAAGGGAAACGGGCCGGGTAATTCGTGAAATGCTCCTGGAAAACCTTACCGAACAGTATAAACTAATTATAACGAGGCATGGGAAAACCAACAGCTTTCGACTTAAAGCCAGATTAGGGACTTAACGATCTTGACTTACGTAGATTGTTGTCCGCAAATACACAAAACTAATTCCTGCTAATTTCTCTTCGTCGCTTACAAGTCTAATTCATTTGTAGGCCATGAATTTATGAATACATATGCACTGCTGCTTTACGTAATCCGCTTTACTGGTGTGTTGCCCTGTATTCGGTTGCTAAATTAATTTAGTCATCATCCACACACATTCAGAGGAAGAGGAAGCGATCCCGTGGTCCCTGGGGTATTGTCACACCTCATTCTAATTCACATTTAAGTCGCAAAAAACATGCAAACGACCGGTAGTCGCTGAATGATTTGAAACAACTCCCGATAATTCAAAAATGTCTGCCATTATTCAAATGGTTTTATTCGACTTTTTGGGCGTTGTTATTTGAAAATGTTATCGTGTAACAAAAATTACGAACTTTCGATGTTTTATTTCGATCCTACTACGACATCTAACTAAACAAAAAAAAAATAGAAGCGTAAGGCATATACTAATCTTATATCTATGCATTATATATTTCTCCTTGTTAATGTATGCCCAGCAGTTTTCGAAGCAATTTTTTTGCGTTCTTGTTTAGCAATAGCCGTATATATTGCTCTGCAAACTTTGAGGTTAGGATTTTAACCTCTTATTGATCCCAGTTTTTAATGAAGTTTCATAGATATCATACAGGTACTTAAAATTAATTCAATGCATGAAAATTATCGTGGTGGCCTTTTTTATCATTAAAAATAAACGTTTGATATGTATTGAAGTAGTAATGTGTAGCAGATTTAGTAGATGTTCCGTTGATCATAAACGGATGTATACCATTTATTAGAAGAAAACGATATAAATATTGAACTCACATTCATCCTTCTTATATGCTACTGAAATTTTCCACTGAAACTCCGAGTGAAAAATTGAATGTTAAAATTCTGATAACGTTTTTTTCGCTTCATATTTTTGTGTAGAACTCAACTGTAATCGACCTATCGTAAAATTCAGTCTCATTTTGAGTTAAAGAGCCTCATTGAGGGTAATCAGAGACTCTTCATAATGAAATCCTTGCATGAAAAAACTAATTGGTCTGTTAGTGCTATACGTCATGCATTCGACGTAACGTGATTGAATGTGACGGATCTCATGATGGTAAGGAGTTTCTGTTCTAATTGAGACCGAAACTGAATCTCATCACAATGGAATCCCAGTGGAAAATCCTAATTAACCCGATTTTCATATTATCCGCTAAGAAGTTATGAGGAAGTTTGAATCGTAAAAAGCCTCCAGAAGAGTTTAAAAGATGGTAATCATTGGTCGCAGTGGAGGAAAAGTACAGATAATACTGCCTCCATTACATCGTTCCTTAATCCGTCGGTTACCTCATTTAGTTATTGTCTTTTTTATATTTTTCTACCCCCTCGGAGAAAATGGTAATTTTTTAATGGTAACGTTTTGCGGAAAAATTTCCTTCCACCGTTTCATCGAGTTGAAAAATTAATCCTGAATCGGTGAACGAACTTTGTTGGTTTCATAATCCGGGGTGTGATTGATTGAAATGCAGTTTGGCCGTGCTGAGACGTGATACAGTGAATGAGATTTATGGCGCGGAATCTGTTGCACTAATTACTGACGCTCACGCGTTGCGACACTCCTGGTGTGTAACCCTCCGCTGAAGAGTTAATCGCTGTGGCTGTCTTAATCATGGGGTATGGCTGTGTAATTTCGGGGCATATCCCCTGGCTGAAGGTGGATTTCATTCGTGCATCCAATTCTGTTCTTGACTATTATATCGTCCAAATATTGGGTATAGCATTCGTATAGTGGTCCATTATGTAGTGAGATTGTGGGGATTTTTTGTTTCCCATTCCGATATTTTATTTATTTATTTCACACACTACTGAAAACAGCGATGTTCGGCCTTCACATCGGGGTTGATAACATATATCAATCAAGCGTTCACAAACATTCATGCCCTGGATAAGGGGAACTTACTCGAACCCGCGACCTTTGGTTTGACAAGCGAAGATTTTACCCCGCCGCCACCGAGGCCGGCATATTTTATAAGAGCTAGAATAAATACTCTGGAAACGTTAAAATTGGATGGACCTTCCGCTCATAAGTCAGTTAAGAGTGAATTGGTTAGTACTTTGATGGATATTGGGCGAAATAATGTGTGTGAGGCGCTGGAATTCATATAGTTTGACTTCATTTAATGTGAAAATACTGATGTGACCCGCAAAAGATGATGATTTTTATTCCATTAGTAAGAATGAAATTACAAAATAAACAAGTGCAGCCAAAGGTTCGAAAAAGTACGAGTATTTTAATATCGGCACTGAATTTTTTTCTTTACGTTTTCTGTAGTAATTTCACTATGTCTTATTTATCTATCTTTGAACTGAAATGCAACCATGCATACTACGTAACATTTAATTTTTACCTTTTATTTTATGTAAAATCTATCTTATAGAAAACCGTTATTTTTGGGTAAATTTAGGCTTGGGTTTGGGTAAAAAGTACTTTGAGAGTTCATTGAAGAAATTATTACAATTCCTAGTAATGCAATTGAAGTAGTTGTTGTCTCTGGAAAGTTTATGCATCGTAATGGAATCGTGAATTTTCATCTTGTTTGAGCATCGTTTTGTGACACTCAGTAGTGCTTCGAGGCTTTATAAAATTTTTCGTAAATACTTTAATACTGATAAAAATAGCATAATTCAGTAAAAATAGTTACGTACATTTTTACCTTTTTTGCTTCTGTTTTTGTATATATCCGCGAAATGACCTGGAAAATTGATAAAAATTGAGTCACAGGGTGAAAACCTTGTTCCCCACCAATTTACGAACTGTTTATTGCTTTTTTGAAGTATTTTTCTTGCGGCAATATTTATTTAATCCCTTTTTTATTTTTTCAACAGGAGTCAGTAACGCATAAAAATTGGGATCAATATTGATTAAAAAATTCAAATACTCAATATTGACATACATTGGCGCAAATTAAAATAACTTAATCAACACGATGACTTAAATGAAATTGTGGTGACGCAACATTAAAGTAACAATTGTAAATCGATTACGAATTGAATATGCTGTTGGGGGGAAGCTTACGGTCTCACCCGACGCCAGCTCAAATATTGCTCTTTATTGTATTAAGTTCGGGGGATTCGAATTCTCCTTGGGTGCTTTGCTACTGCCTAGAGAATGGTTGTATGTCAAACATTTGTTAAGGCTAATGTAGTGCCACTGGTCTTAATTTCGTGTGCAAGAAGGTGCTATGTGTAGATGCTTTACTTGTTTTTACCGTTAAATTACTTATGACTGGAATTCAATATAACCTACTATTACCTATTCGTATCAAATTTTGTATATTTTGAAATAAATCATATGCTGACCCTTGATTTATTAAGTAGCAAAAATTTTAGAGGGATTACGTAGCGTATGATGCAAAAAGAGCCTGACAAAATCAAAACTTGCACCAAATTTTCGGAAAGATTTATTAATGGTTCGCATAAATTAAAATACTTTTAAAAATATAGGCACGTGCGCTCAAATATTTAGCTGCCTGATAATTGTGTAAGAAACTCGATGTTTTAATGCGAAAGTCTTTTTGTACTTATGACAGAATTTTGTTTTTACATGTTGATTAAACTTAATGCCGTAATTTCATGTAGCATTTCCTTTGAATGTGTAATCAACTGGTGTCCAAACACCTCACGCCTCTTGCGGCGGCTTGCGGGATAGTATGTAGATGTAAATATCGGATAAGATAAAGAAATGTTTATTGTTCTTGGACCCTTGGTCCACTATGAACATACAAAGGTATACATTAGTATCAGAGCTGGAGTACGCAGAAAAATTGGGTACATACAATAAATGATATAGTAATGGTTACAGAAAATACAAGCATATTGGCAAAATTAATTTTTTTCTTGAAATAGCATTTCATTGAACAGTATATTTTTGAAAGACTTAAGTGACTTGGAGTTTTTCATTAGTTCAGGAGTAATATTCCAAATCCTTGTCCCAGCAACACATAAGGATTTATAAAATGTAGTGGTTCGATGTTGTGGGACAATTAAAAAATCTGGCGACATTCGAGTTGCAACATTTCGATTTTTCTCTTTAGACTGAAAGAATTGCATGTTGTATTCAACTTGCACGATGTAGATAATTGTCCCTCTTGTTCGCCCTCATTCCTCAGCTGTAACATTGTTTTGGATTTGAAATATACCCAAATCTCTTCTCTAAAGAGCAATTTTCTAGAGCCGATTACATCATGGAATCAGCCATATTTGTTTCCCCGGGGGGGTAGGGTGGTCTGATACTTCTTGGGATCTTAATTTTTGGTTGGCATTACGAGTGGTTGATTCTGAGTGATAATATTGGAATATGTTGTTAGAAGATTTTCCTTTTCCAGGGTAGGTTAGTGGAATGATGAACTTGGTGGAAACACCTGTCTTATTTTCCTTGATCTCATTCACTGAAAATCCTTTTTCCTGTCGTAGGCTTGCCTTCTTACACCCTCAATTTCCTTGAGATAATGACTAATGTGGCTTTTTTTGCCTGGTGCTGCAACTCTACCAGTTCCTGCATATTGTTTTAAATATATTTGTGGTATGCCTATCATTAAAATACCTTTTATTCCTTTTTAACTGTCTTCCTGCTATATCCAGCATATAGTTTATTTTTACCTAAGTAATCTGGTCACCTGATTTTCTTCATTCCTAAATTTCAAAGTCTCAGGTAATATTTAAGTTAATACTTTCCGCTAGAGCTGTGGGACTGGTGATTAACATTGTAGACTCTGTAGTATTTCATGTCTTGCTTGTGGATAGCAAAGATACATGCTTCACGGGTTCTAAACTGTGTTAAAATATTCATAGTTGCCGACGTTTCGTTACATCACTTACCTCACGCCATAATCCCAGAATTTACCTTAGTACTGGAGATTATTTACCCATGGATGGTGTTACAGGTTTTATTATTATTGTGGTAACCTTAGTATAATAGTTACTTAAATCAATCCTTGCCGCCAATGTCGCTTTTTAAGCAAACAGCCGTTTTTGAATGAAATTCCTTCTTTGAGGACCCCCAGTGTTGCATTCCACAACTCAACCTCTTACAGCTGCATCATATCGATGATTTACTGAAATGAAATACACTCACTACCTCGGCAAAAATCGACGCTACATGGCGTCACAATTTCCTATTTTAATTTCCATCACGTGCAAATATTTCTCTTTATTTGCGAATGAGAACGCAATGCATCACGTCATTTATCAATTAAAATTTATAGCAGTGAAAATTCATACATTTTTTTCGAGATTTTTCGCTGTTGATGCCACAGTGCTGGCGAAACAATTCAAAATGTAATAATAATAATAATATTTATTTCACCTTTTCCAAGTTTACAAAGCATATGTATACAATGAATGAAACAGTACAGTGAATTATAGGTACACCGTAGGTTAACCTGAATTGGGGTTACCATCGTATATGTTGAGGCTGGTGCAGATTTATAGATATTTTTAAAAACATAATACATAGCAAGAAAGTAATTCGGATATTCAAATAAATAATGTGTGCTCTACAAGAGTTAAATACAGAAAATAAAATTTAATAATATGGAATATATTTACATGGATTTGTGTATTCTGTAACTTATGTTTACATTGTAAATACAGAATAATACGTATTTACTCAAATGGAGGACTGATACCTGCAACATATTACTTTTCGATTTTAATATCATCGCCGAGATAGTTAACCTTTCCATTCCAGGTTTTTTCCGCCTGTCCTCATCTTCTTTTCGTGTTTTCCTCTCTGTCTCCGGAGTCGTCCTTCTGGCCATCATTTCGCCCTCTTATCTCCCTCTCCCGAAAATTCTCGCCTACTTGTCGTTCGCTCTCTCCTCCCCCCATTCCCTCCGCCCAACCTAATTACGTTCTTCCGATTGCCATGGAAATGGCGCCAGACTCTCCCTCCCCCGCACCTCGTCCGGTGCGCACACCAGCCCTCATTTCCCCTCGACCTAAAGCGTATTTTGGTGTTATGTTCCATTATCGAGCGGCCATCTCCTTTTCGGCAGCCAGCCTCGCTATCAAATTACGTGTCCACATCGCGCCCAATGCACACTTGGCCTCGGAAAACTTTCGGTCTCGGCGCGCGCCCTTCACTTTTTCCCGTTCTGCGACTGCTGCTACGACGCCATCGGCTAGATTTCATCCATATTTTGATATGATATAGTTCAACGAATTTGTCAAAAGTCGTTAGAGTCTTAATGGGGTGGAGTTTGAAAATTAATTTTAATTTTGGCTTAATTTAAATCCGATGAAATTTTCATGCATATGTTATGAGTGTGAAATGTTCAGATTTTTTGCTCGCATTTTGCATTCACTACGTGGTGTAAACTGACATCTACGAGAGTGGGATAGGGAATGAGTGGCGGAAGTTTTCGGTGTAGGGGGTGAAGACCACTGGATGAAAAAGGAGGAATATAATCTGAAGCGGGTACATAGAAGAAGAAATACATAATAAATTAAATTCGGATAAAGTATAGTTAAAGGTGCGTATAAATTAAAGGTATAGGTAGTCTATGGTAATTTGGGTATATTGTAAAGTTAAAGTACGAATAAAGATTGACCTTGGAAATTTTTGAAAACCTTGAAGTCTTCAATTCCGTATAAAAATTGCGTGTTGGTGAGAATGAATGATCAGCAAATGTTTTAATTCGCATATGGAAGTGTAGGTTGATTTTTGGGGTTCATTTATCATGGATTCGTTGGCGTTTTTTTCCCGAATCAGCTTCAAGTGGCCCTCATATCTAATGGATCTTTCTTATTTCAATATTTACTATAGGTTTTATGGAGGGGAAGAGTGGCTAACATCTTGTGCTATAATAATTTTCTGAGTAATATCCCGTGAAACAGAAGGTGTTTTCATCCACGTAACATTCTGTGCAATATCAAGAAAAGGTTGCCGACCCCTGCTTCAGACCGCTGGAATTTCTACCATTGTGCCATTTATTGCCATTTAAAATTTTGAAACTTCCTGGCTCTTTCAACAGTAATACGGAATCAGGCCTCGCTATCTTTATTCCAAGTTTTAGCTGTCTTTGTCGGGTCTTTTATTGCTGTCGTAACATAGCGAATTATATTTCTACTTCAGAATATCTCTATTAAAACTGGAAACATGAAATGTTTGAAAAAAACTTCGTTCGGAAAAGCTTCGCAAATTGGTGATCTGGTTTTATTTTTTGCTTTTTATGAAAGCATATATATCTAATGGCTTATTAACTTCGGAAATTATCTTAAAGTTCCAAGAAAAAATTGATGTAGTCCGTTCACGTTTATGAAATAATTGCTGAAGATAAAATCCTGTGAAAATTTGTAGGTTTGCTAATCTGTGACTCATTGAGGGTTATTTTTGGGTTGGGGTTTGCAAATGCCGTGGTTAATTAAAGTTTCTTTTCCCCTACCAAATGAACACTATATATTCGAGATGAACTATCGATTATTTATGAATATTCATGCATTCCATTTGTAATGTCGCTTGTTAATTTGTAATGTCGGCCGTATTTATATCATACTTACACCTCAGTCACATCCCTAGATTATACGTAAAGATGAAACGTGGGGTTATGTCGGTATTGAAACTTGTGTATCATTCTTGATAATACATTTTATTTATTGAAACCTATGGCATGGTTGTAAGTCCTCTGTAAATAAACTTAAATTGCTGAAAATGTAACGGAAAAAATTATTTTGGCAGAGGAATTATCAACGAAATATAGATATTTAACTTGGACGGTCGACCAGTAAGAGTTTTCTCGCCGTTATCAAGCATTTAATGCTTCCATAATTTTCAATTCATTCCATAACAATAGGTACCTAAAGCCGAAATTGCTTGCCCCATACATTTACCAGTGTTTCCGTTTCAGTCAGAATTGGTCTATTGTAATGCCTTTAAAAATTAAAGAAATTCACAGGAACTGCCCGGCCTCCTTAAGGGTGGGAAAATGAGAGGAAAAAAGAGTCCAATTTTTTTTCGAAAAATGACTAAAGGTTAGAGGTTAAAATCGAAGCGAATCGCTGGGCTAATTAACCTCCGTGGACTCATGCGTGAACTGTCAGAATTAGCACGTCCCCGCCAGATTCGCTTTTTTTTCCTCCTCCTTTCGTGGAAAGCGACAACTCTAAAAAGGAGACCTCGTTCCCCCGTCGTCCACGGCCAAAGAGTTATTATCGGTTCATCCATACTGCACATTATACCAGCCTCTGTAGATAGGACCGTCCGTTTTTCGCATAGCGCCCAATACTGCCTTGACCGCAACTGTCCGTATCCCGCATATAGCTACCGACCCAACTTTACTGACCGTGTCTGTCTTAACTTCGCAAATTGCCAACGGCTAATAGGTCGTGTATCGGAACTTATGTAGATATGGAGTTAGTTATGTCTAGTACCTATCTATAGGCAGGAAAAATTTTGATTTTTTGTGAAAAAAAATTGTTTTTTAGCTGGTAGAGGCTTATATTAGACATAACTGACTAAGATCAAACCAAGTTTACCCGCTCCAGCTCTTTAATTATGCCTATTTCATGAGGATCCCATATACTGTCAGCGTACTCTAAATGAGTTCTTAAGAGGGAAAAGTAGCCCGTTTCTTTTACTTGGTCTTCGCACTTTCCAGGAATTCTTTTCACAAAACAAACAACCAGCTCTTGGTCACTTGCGGAATATAGACGTGCGGATTAGGGGACCTTTTTGCGATCATCGCCTTCTTTCTACGTGCTAGTTCTGTAAATTCATCCTAGAGTTTCTCTGGGTAACCAATTCCAAAAGTTACATGCCACAGTGATGTGGGAGTCCTTTTTGACTCCAAGCTTACCTTTGCCCCTTACATTACCCACATATCTACCAAAGCAATGATTCTAGTTGGACTCTAGTTATACAGATTTACAGAAATACAGAGTCCTTTAGCTCTGCAATCTGTCTTTTCCGATGTATTCTTCCACTCATTGATTATTGTTCGCCCACATGGTCCTAGGCCTGTATCTCAAATCTCAAAACTCTTACTAGGCCTATTAATTTCTTTATTAACGTCGTTAAAAATCATAACCCCTCCCTCCGTAATTTCACTTCTGATGATCTCCTCTCTCAACTTGCCATAGTTTCCTTACAAGAAGGAAGTACACTCAGTGACCTCAGGTTTTTTCCACCGAATCATGAATGGCCACTTCAGGTCTAACGACGTTCTCCCAATATTCTCCCTCCGTGTCTCTTCCCGTAAAATACGCTACTCATCTCTTTTCCATCTACCTCTCCACCGTTTAACTGTGACTCAGAGATCCCCTACCTACCGGTTACCTCTTACCTACAACTCTATCAAAGCTCCTTCAGTTGATCATCAATCATCATTAATTTCATCATTTACAACCGCCATCAGGAAACTTCCTCTTTAAATTCCTCTTCCTTTCTCCGCCCTTACTAAATTACAAATGAGCGGATGAGGCGGTCAGACAAGTGAAGTACATATTATGCGTTATATTTGAGTGTATTGAATTCGTGTTTTTTGTTGTTGTTGTTTCATGTTACACTTTATTATTTAACCATTTGTTCACAAATCCGATGTAAGAGGTCTCATGTACTGTTTTTGGATTTAATGCAATTAAATAAATAAATAAATCACTTTTGGCGGTCATAAAGTGCGCAGAATACGGATGAGATCCCTATAACGCCTTAATTATCCGCGCGGTAAACAAAAGCTGACGTCATAATTGAAATAGTTGTGATTGTAACATTTTCATTATATCATCCTACTCAAACCCTCTCCCTTCAACTTTCCTATACTCGGTACCTTTTCAGCGTGTACCATCAAAATTTTTTATTTCCCTCAAAAAAGGTACACACCATATTTCACCTAATTCATTCATCCTTGATATTCTTTCTTGCGGGCGTGAGCATAATGATTTTCTCCATAATGGTCGATTAGTTTTCAGTTTGATCGGCCTGAACGTCAGTCTTTGGATTCTCTATCCTGAAAAGTATCTTCGATTTACCTCCCACGTACGGAGAGTCAAGAGGGTACTCAGAGCATTTGAAGTTCCATACACTTAAGGGACCGATAGGTATTCCTCGATAAAAATAAACATTTTTTTCTTCTGAAGAGGTTCTGGTGGCGAGATGCTTTCTATAGGTGAAAAGGCTTACCGATCCTATCATTTCCCGGCTAATCCGACGTCTCTCCTGCGATACAGTGCGACTCCTTATTTAACCCTTAAAAACCCTCATCCTTTTTTCCCAACCTCTTAAAACCCGCCTTGCAATCGGCGAAAGGGAAGGAGGCCTCCGCTCTTTTCAATGAATCTAGGCCAGGGGCCCAGTGGCGCCACTTGCGGCTCTCCCGGGAAAGTACCTCCTCCCATCCCTGTCAGTATCCCCTCCTCCATTTCTCTCATCCCATCGCCCAGTAATAGAGATTTATGCAAGGAGGCGCACTGAAGCATCCAAGGCACGTCAGGGCCTTATAACCCGCGGAATCCTTAGCCTCAGCGCGGGATGCTTCTCCAAGCTAAAGAGATCACCCCACACCGCAAGCGTAGCTATCTTAGCCTCCCTCTCATCTTAATTCTGTCTCCCCTTAAAGATCCCTCTGGTGGTTGAGGGAGAAAGAGAGGTGTTCTGTCACCTTTACGACGCAGTCAGGGAGGGCGGGAAAGTAGAATGGCTATTGGCTGGTGCATAACGCTTCCCGTGCGGCAACCATACATAACCCGTGAAGTGGAACGTCACTGGGTGAAGCACATGACGCTCGTGATACGCTGAGGAGACTGTGTAAAATATTTCTAATACTGAGTTCGGTCATAGGGTTGTTTTTTTTCCACTTTTTTTCCACTTTTTTTAGGGAATGACTTATGGCTGGATAAGTTTGCCGGATTGGCGAATTTATTGTGACTGAGTTACGAGTAGAGTGTGATTTCGTCAAGTGTGATTGTTAAAGTCATTAATGATTCTGCTCACAAGAGAATCCATATTCGCTGACAGTTGATGAAATAATTTAGAACATTTATATGTTAAAATGTCCCAGAATTATAATTTTAAATATTTAAACCATAAAAATTATGGACTCACCTTTTATTTTGTGGAACTTTTCCCTCATGGTCCAGGAAGAAAACACCTCTTAATTTATTTTCAGCTTGGTGATGTGATAGCAGTTTGTCAATCAGTTTTTATTATTTATGTGGTCCTTCAAGAATTTGAACGGAGCGACGAGCTTCTATCAACATTTACTAATGTAATTGCATGTATTCCTTAGCCCTTCTAAAACTCTGCCATGCACCTTTTGAGTGTTTCATTTTACATTATCGTTCTCGGAACTATCGGAAAGGAATTGCCTAATTCTGCATGAACGTTGTGCATTGCAGTAAAGTTTTCTCGGTTTTCTCGAAAAAAAAAAATCTTTTAAAACCAAATATTTTAACTCTGTGCATGATTATATGACTTCCATGTAAGTTTCATTTCCTGCAAATAAGACACCGACATATTTACTATCAAAGATAATGGCTCTCGAACGCCTTGACCAATGATTTTATTTGTTGAATGCTGGGTAGATATTGCAATTACTTTCAAAAATTGGAGATTTTTTCGGTGGCTTTTATTTTTATCGCAGCGATTTGCTCTATTTATTGCGACAGCCTAAGCTTTAAAGCCTTTTCCGCAGTCCACCTCTTCCATGTGGAGGGATGGCAATTTATTCAAGAAATATAGCGTCTTTTCATTTCTTTTTGGCATTTAGAGTGGCTGTGCCACCGTGATCCTTGAGCGTCACCCAAGGGAGATGCAATACTTGCGCCTTAAGGAGTTTTTCTTCCGGAGAACGGTGTCAATGGATGTTATGGGAGTGAAAAAAGAAAAGTGTTTGGAGTAAGACTTTCTGCTTGCTCGGTGTTGTTTTTTATTCCCTTTTCTTCCCTCGCCGTATATCACTCTGTGAAATCAAAGCATGTACGTGCAGGGTGGCTGACTACTTGCGAAAATAGAATTCTCTGCAGTTCCGTGGGAAAATGGAAGAAAAAAAATGAGATTGCCGCTAGAATTTACGATCTCTTCGTGTATTCATGGAAACTTGTTAATGGTTTTTCTGTTCCTCCGTGAATACGAGTTGCACAAGTCATTTTCGTCAATGGATAACTTGAATATTGTTCGAACATTTTCTTTACAGGTTTTCTTTATCTTGGCGGATAAAGCGAGAGTGAAAACAGTTACGTAACGTTCAATTTACAGCGGTGAACTTCGAAAAAAATATTTCTAAGATGAAGTAATATTCTTGAATATTTTTTCTTTCTACCTCAGTGTTTTGGAAACACGTAGCAATAAAATTTCCAAAAGTTATCAACACATGATTGGAAGAATCATATACTGGAAGGTGTATAATACAATGCTTTATCAGACATCACACGATGACCTTAGAGATTATAAGGAATTGTAAATAAAAGTGATCACACGTCCACCGCTTATGTGGTTAATATATTTTCAAATAAAATACCAGATCACATACAACCAAATAACGGAAATTTAACTATTTTCACTTTTAAATTTTGTCAGTGACATTAAGGTACTATTTGAAATAGTTTGGTTACGTCATATGAGGTAAAGAAAGGGCTTTTGGAGGTTAAAGAAATAATAATTGCTCAAAAGAAAAATCGAAGAGTTCCTACCTGAATTCCATTTGAATTTGGGAACCTTCGACTGGAATAATTGTATAAGTAATTACATATTTCCCTATATTCTTTTCACCTTTTTTTAGGGAATAACTTATGATTAGATAAGTTTGCCGGTTTAGCGAATTTATTGTGAATGAGTTACGAGTAGAGTGTGATTTCGTCAAGTGTGATTGTTAAAGTCATTAATGATTCTGCCTACAAGAGAATCCATATTCACTAGCAGTTGATAAAATAATTTAGAACATTTATATGTGAAAATGTCCCAGAATTATAATTTTAAATATTTTCACCATAAAAATTATAAATTATTGACTCACCATTGCTTAATTAGTTCCTAATAGCTTACATTGTGCTGGCAACAATGGGCCAATCACGGGATTTCCAATATCTTTGTCCTACTTGGACAGTGAATATGTGATTTGTGTGAATTTGGCTAAAAAAACTCCAAATTCATACGGAACTGGAGAAATAGTGTAAGAGGCGATACAGCGTTCAGGGTTGCATTTTATTTTCAAAGTCGGCCTCGGTGCGACTGAAATATGGCATTTAACCGCGAAAAAAGTCGCACATCTTTTCGTTTCGTACTGTGGACTACGTTTTGTGACACGTCAACTTTAAGTTTCGATAAAAAGTTAGTTTTACACCGCCCTAACCCGGAAGTTTTCCTCTAATTCTTTCTTTCCATTTGGTATGTATATATGTTGCCTCAGATTTTCTCTCAAATCTGCGTCTTATTATTCAAGTAATTAATTCTACCCTTGAAATCACCGGAAGTTGACCAAAGTCTATCGACTGAGGTCGATTTATTGAGTGAGGAGGGTTAATTATGAGCGAAGCCATAAGCTGTGTGTGAAATTCATCCATTGGGATGGGCAAGGGTTTTCACATCCCTTTCCCCTGAAGCGTCCCCAGCCTTTCCAAGAAGATTCTGCTCCGAAAATTTCCAGTTTGTGTTGATGTTGCTGTAGTCGGTGGAGTCGCCTGATATTCATCCTTGAACTCTCTGCAAACTAGGCAGGAGTTCTAAAACTTTGCGCTCCACGGTAAACGTAACAGTTGCTTACTTAATGACCTTAATATTGCTCTTAATTAACTCCTCTATTCAACAGTAATACATCTGTTCTTAATTAATGAGATCCAATGTTGTTCTCTATACCTCAAATAATGGTAAACGTTTGACCTCCTGGGCTCCTGTCCATCTCAAGTTAATGAAGGATGAAGAAAACTCATTACCGAATATTGTCATGATCCTTTTAATGCCTTTCAAATGAAACGGAGAAGAATTTAATGTCTGTCAGTAATTTTAATCGGAATTTCTCTCTCGGTTTTTGGCATCGAATTGCAAAAGTACGATATAAACTGATCATAACAACGAAACCAATTCCCTCGATTCCTTATCTTTTAAAATTACGATTGGGATTTATTTTTCCTACTCTTAACATAGCTATTACCTGCTGCTTTTAACCTTGCTTCCTGTGTCTGCCTCTCGAATACTGTTCATAGTACCGTTTTTCTCATAGCCATTTTTATAATGGAAGCAAATATGCAAAGGAGAACTATAATTTAATTGTGCAAGAGGTAGTAATACTTATTTTAGATCCCTGTTACCAGTCGTCATCGTTAATTTTTCTTTTTCTGTTGAAGAGGTTTTTAAAATCGGAAATCACTGACTGAATATATTCGTGCAATGTTAACTGAAGTAAGAAATATACCGGGAGTAATACATTATTCAGTAATGTAAGTTGATGGTATGGTTATTAAAATTAGACACTGCAATATTTCCACTGAGTTTTCAGTGTAAATATTGCAATATCTAATTTTAATAATATTAAGAACTTCCACCATATCGTGCCCAACATCATACAAGGTATGGTATGGTATTTGCAGGAGGTGACCGGCAGCTGAGGTCATTTGCGCTGTGAGGGAAAGGTATGGAAGGAAGAGTGCAGAGAGACCCGGTGTCAGCATTAGCCTGCACATAAGAAAATGCGCCAAGGGGACCACGGCTTAATGTCCCATCCGACGGACGGAGTGTTGCGCTTGAATTGCCCTTCACAAGGCACTCAAGAAGGGATTGGGCAGCCTCTGAAAATTCCTGCCAACGCCGGGATTTGAACCCAAGCCCATCAGGTGAGAAGCTAGCACTCTAGCCACCGCTCCAACCACATCCCCATGTTAGTTGATAATTTTCTCAAATCAGACATACCTGATGTTGGCGAATCAGTAAGGGAGGGTATATATTCCTGCAGTTTTGAAACCATTGATTCCATCTTCTATTTTTTTTTCTCCTCAGAAGTCGAAACGAAAAATTTCTCTTCACCGAAATCGGGTCCTTGTCTCGTTCCTCTGCGCAAGAGCGGCACATTTGGCGATGCCTGGAAGGCGTGATGAATTCATTGTTTATGAAGGGGGTATCCGTCACCGCAGGGCACAACAAACCCGTATCCATACCAATTTGAAAACCATGGGCTTCCCCGGCATTTCCGTCAACGACGCGTCGCAATCGTCTTTTGTTTCTGCCGCGAGTTCTGATTTCCCAGAGGAAATGGGGAGAGCGGGGGCGTGGAGAAGGTTGTTGTGGGATGAAGGGGGGAGGGGTCCAGTGGGACGGGTAGGTAGCGCTGGTGAATGCATGGAGATGGAGAAAGGGTTTGTCATGACTTGACAGCAGAGCGTGCTGGATTCAATCAGAGCGTGAACTTGACATTGCGCAATGAATTCTTTCCCTGCGCTCGCTAATGGCATGACACTGGTTGAATGTTGAACGATAGATAGGGTATGTCCAGCATAAGAGCGATTGTGCCTTTCCCACCGCTTGAGGTTACTGCATGAATTTTCTACCACGGTCGTCGTTCGTGTTCGGTAGAATCTTGATTCGAGCCGTTATGTCGCAACACGAACTCGCTAAATTTATTGCGCCAGATAAAAAAATATTTTTTATGAGTATTCACATATTTTTTGTAAATTCTCATTTTTTTGAATTTTCATATTTTGCTGTGATTCTCATATTGTTTGCACTGCTTATCCTTAAAATATTTTCTGCATGTTTTTGGCTAAATATGTATTAAATTGTATAATAACTTCGATAAATCGCACGCTCCTGGCTTTTCCAGTTCATAGTATCCCTATTACATATAAATATTATAATATTCTCTTATAGTTATTATTAAGTGTTCAGATATTTGTAGTATAGTGTGTATTATTTCAGTTTTCCTTTACTCGTTATTTTTGTACGGGGAAAATCCACAGCACAGTGTCCATTTGACAGATTTGCGGGTCAGGCTAGAGAAACTATAGTATATAATATTCATTATTGTCACGGTTATTATCCCTTACGTTTACCAGTTCATTTTAGTTCATTGTGCTGAACAGAAACTTATGAACCAGTGGCTAGTAGTCTATTTATTTTATTAGTATTCATTATCCAATATTCTTCGCTGTGAAAAAATGGAGTATTTGACTCAGCTCCATAATTTGAGTAGTGCTCCATCATCAATGCGATAACGTCATAACTCCCAAAAATGAAGAGAGAAAGAGAGACAATAATCGTATCATGCATGTCCTACGTATTTCGAAACTCATTACCAATTTTGCTGCGTTCAATGGGTGTTTCTAGTTTATTTTAAGGGTGTTGGTGCTTCTCCAGTAATGAAACCTCGGCTATCATTGACAGCGAATGGATATTGAAGTAAAATTATCAGCGGCAGGATCGTGATTGTCTATTACATCCCCTTTCACAATATCGTTATGCTTGTCGGCCTATAATATGAAGTCACTTTCTATAAACATAAGTGATCGCGGTTGGCATGTGTTAACAATGAAATCACGTCATAGAGTGGTCTTGTCGACAAAATTGTGGGAAAACAAAATGGTCAACTCTGCTGTTCTTTCCATTACAATACTATTTAATGCATTACTAGCGTGATTGCAGGAGATTATGCCTCGAGAATCAATCATTAGTATCAACGTTGGCTGTGAATTATGTTTTTTTCCGCAGATTTTCAAGCCTAGTAATTTTTTTCCTATTAGTATTCGATGCCTCCCTTAACAGTTTTCTCCTAAACAGTTCTAAAAACCCTTAAGGCTCATGAGAAACACTAAGTGCGAAGGTGGTAGTAGAAAACTCGATACAGTTTGACGAAATTTATAAATGACTTTAAATTCATTTTGCTCAATGTCCACCTTATTCGGTATTTTTTCCTATTTCTCAATCATGGGTTCGGCTTGCCGTGCAATGGAGACGTGCTTCCGAAATATGACGGAAAACTTCCACACTGTCGGTCATTTATCATGACTTTCTGCTAGTTTGAAACGCACCTCATCTTTCTAAATTTTAACCTCTAATATTTTACCGAATGTTCAAGTTTTATATTTTAGATAAAGGTAATATTGACAAGGATTTCATCCGTGTATCCTGAAGATATTGAGGTGTTATCCAAAGTTTTAAACGATATTATTGGCTACGAAAATGGGTCAAATGTGACCGATGGAGCGAAAAATACTTTTAGAATAACTGTGCGGATGAAAACTGAGCATATGTTAGTTTCCCGTGAAGTCTTAAGATCCGTGATTAAATGCCAGGTTTTTGTATATTTTTACTTGAGCGAATCGCGCGGAAGTTTTTGTTGGACGACTTTCTACGCTAAAACCTCGTTATGTGTCGGTTATGTGACTCTATAGATATATGTGAAAATCTTGATAATATAATCCCATTCGATAAGAGAAATATAATTATACTCCTAAGCAGTCACGCAATATGGGGGATGAGGGGATAGATCCACCCCTAAAGCCTCGGAGAAAAAAAAATTAAAACTATTATCTAGTTTCGACACATAATAATTGCATCTGGTTAAAGCTAAATTTTCAGAGTCAAAATGATTTAGAATGTATTTCCAGGCATGTCATTTTTCACAAATGTTCACGGACCCCGTTACCTGGGAGGGAGGTCGCTAGCCCAGTCCATCCCTTCTTCCCTAAAGCATATTCTTAGTTACGCCACTGCTCCTAAGTACGATGTCGGATTCCTTTATTATTAGGCGGCTCGTGCTGGTCGAAAGGGACCTGCATGTGGAGGAATCCCCGCGCTGGAAATCACAAGCAAATACATTCATGATGCGTCTGTTCGAATAGACATACCTCTTTTCACGCTTCGACTGCTAGCTTGGTTCCCCAACCCCTTCCTCTGCATATCTTTCTCTTCCTGTTCCTTCCCTCTGTAACAATCTTCCGCCGCGGCCCCCGGAACGTGATTGGAACACCTAAGCTCTACGGAGAAAGGGACCACATTACGTCGTCAGGTTTAGGATGTCAAATAATATTTTCAGACACGCTAGTTGTGTAGATGTAGCTGGTTGTTTAGTTCCACTTATAGTATGTACAGCGCACTTCAAAAAACATATGCTTATTTCGAATGCATACATTTATTAAAGTTTAAAACATACGAATATGAAATTTTACACACATGACTTGGCAGCAGAGCGTGCTGGATTCGGCTGGATTCAACAAGTTTAAAACATACGAATATGAAACTTTACGAGCGTATTTATGAACCTCTCAAGTGTTTAGATTACCGATATTATATATGTCCTCCATCAGAGACACTAGCAATATCACATCGATAATCAAATTCCTCCCATACTCGGGCAAGCATGTCCTTCGTCACTGATGTCATGGCAGTACGGATCTGGTTATTCACCTCCTCCGGGTTGTGTCGGAACGGTGGTACATGAACGTTGTCCTTTACAAACCCCACAGAAAGAAGTCACACGGTCGCAATCTGGTAACTGTCGAGCCCAGCTAAGACAACCTAAGTCGACCAGTGGCGCAGCGAGGGGTGGGTTTTGGGGGATAAAACCCCCCCCAGAGCTCAGAGAAATTTTTAAGTTTCATCCATTTTACTCATTTTGGATCAGTATTACTAATAGAATAGTGTTAGGATTAATCAAATATCCCTCAGAAAGCCGTAAAACGCGCCATTTTGAACCATTATTCTTAAAATATTTTTGGAGGAGGGCCCCCGTAACTCCTGATTACCCTGGTGGGTATGCAATACCCCCACACCCGTAATATTAGTTGCGCCTAAAACCCCCCCTAGCCTTAATTCTTAGCTGCGCCCCTGAAGTCGGCTACTCCTTGACAATAAATTCAGCCGCTCGGTTGAGTTTCGTTCAGATATTCACGGACTTGGCGATTCCAGAGAGGGGGTTCCCCTTCCTGTTGAAACCTGAAGTTATCTTTATGCAGCCTCGGAAACAACCGAGGTGTAATAGATACCGATAGAACCGAGGCGAAAAACCGATACATTCGACAAAAAAATACTTGGTAATACGTATATTCTTGTGTGTCAGTCTGCTGTATTGCTGCATTAACCTAAGGAACTCTTCAGAGTAAGAATTAAGTTGTCCAAAGTCAATTGCGCCGTTCACAGAAAAAAATAACGTGACTCCTGGGATAGTAGTAGGAAAAATTTTATTGATGTGTACTAAATTTTGAACAGAAGTGTATGTAGTCCTGAAGGGAATTCAATGCCAAATACATTGACTCATACCGATACTAGCACCATTACTGACAAAATTCGGAGTGTGACTCAATGCGCGGGGGCCGGGTTCAAAATAGGACTGCTACTACCTCGTATTGGACGCTACTATAGTAATGTTAACTGTGCAGAATTGAAAAATATGCCGCTTCCGCTACTGTTAGCTTTCCACGTGATCACTTGGCCCGTCAGGGGCCAATTGAAGTTCAACGGTTTTTGCATACATCTCCATGACAAATTAAAATATTGAAACAATTTAATGAATTAAAAATGAATCTCTGGAAGGCACATTTAAATATGCACCTTTATAAATTTATGTTTGCGCTTAAAATTTAGGCAGGTGTTAAAAAAATTGAAAAAAAATCGCCGTTTCTTCAAATTTTAAAGTAATTTGTAATTTTAAAAATGTACGCAATGCGCATCCATGTGCTTTATCGCTCTGAATATTTTCATATTTTAAGATATATCAATATGAATTTATATCTTTTTGTATTAGGTCCCCGTAAGAAATACACGCATCGCCCTATATACGTCATCAATATAAGAACATAGGCGAAATTTTGAAAGCGGGGATAGTAGAGAAGAGAGGGATAAGGGTATGGCCATCGAATGGAGGGGTTATCAATAGGATGCGAATTTTTCAATACAGGTGGCAGTATAGTCGAATGTACGATTCGATTTTTATAGCAAATACGCAAATTGGCATAAAATGATAAGTGTATACGTTGGACCAATGAAATTGAGTGAATTGGTACATCATGGTATTCCTCACAATGCGCAATGGAAACATGTTTTGTATATAGTCTCACGCTCGATATATATCGAATCTACTTTTTCTTAAAATATATCGAATTTCTATAGCATATAGGATTTTACATCTAAGGACATAGTTTGTTGAACTTGGAATTTTAAATTAAAACCTTACTTTCGATTTAATCGAGCAATGCGCCAGTGAAATTGGCAAAAATGTCCCAACTAGTGGGAGTAATGCCGCTTTGAAATTAAAGACTGAGGTGTGATGCCTAAATTCTCATAGCCAATAGAAATGCCTTGACAACTTTTCATTCTCAATTTCGAGAATGCAGCTCGCGTTTTATACTTATTCCAATTCAAAACCTTTACAATGCCTGGCCTCATGTATGTTTTCTACCATTGGGTGTAGCTTGATGTAGAATCCTCATATTGTTAACTCGATTCACGGCAATTTTTTCAAAGCATAGAGCAATTAAAATCGATTTGTAGCGCGAAAGTCTGACGAAGCATTGGCCTGATTATTATATGAAAACTCTTACTGATTTGGTTGTTTAACGAATTTTCCAAATCCTTTTTACAAATAAAGTCTATTTGAAGAAAGAGATTTTGAAGTAATTACACTGGTAATATGATAAAAATACTACTATCACCAACCCATGTGGCAGTGGTGTAACTCGGACAAAGCTGTGGAGGGGATGGAGAGGCCTGAGGGGCGACCCCTCCCCCCCAGTCAACGGTGATTCCGGGAAAATTTTTCAAAAATGAAATGCATTTTGCATCATTTTGGCGCTTAAAATTTACCTTTTAGATGTAGTTATTACATTTCAAACCTAGACAATAGTTTTAATATTTTTATTATAATTTTTCTGAGGCTTTGGGGGTGGGGGTTCTATCTCCTAATTTCCCCTATAGTTACGCCACTGTCATGAGGGAATACTCGTACGAAAAGTGTTTTCCTCAGAGCAAGATAGTATGTTTATCTGTTGAATCCCGTCGCAGATCAAAGCGCAATGTGGAATATAGATTCATATTGGCCACGACGAAGGTATTTATTTTGAATTCCTTGTAGGTTCATGGCACTATTGTGGCGGCTTCGCAGAACACTTGAAAGGGGCTTGTATAATATCCACTTCCCTTTGCGCGAGGCATGACCCACATCCCTTTAATTCACATTGTGCTCGGAGTGGAGTACCCTGTAGCCGCCCAATCTCTTCGGTAGGCAAGGAAGGGGTCTTTAACGTCTCCGGGTTCCTTAAAGTTGGTCCGCTCCTAAGGCCCTTATATCTCTGGGCACTCTACGAGCGTCGACGGGTATCTCTCTCCCCCTCGCTATCTTCTAATGGATTTCCTGTTCCGTATCTCCTTCTGCTCCTTACCTCACTCCATTCACCACTTCCCCACAAGACCCCTGTCTCCTTTTATACTGCCATTGTGGCGGGGTTCTTCTTCTTCTTCAGCATGCCTTTTATATACACATCTCTTTTCCTTCTCCGGCTACCTTCCTTTCACGTCCAAATTTTAATTAACCTTTTATCAGCGGTTCAGCCAAATGTTAAGCTACTCCTCGTGGAAGAAAGGTGGCACAATTGGGCTATTTACGTGAAAAGACGTCACAGTCTGGGAACAATGGCATTTCGCCTTTTTTTCCTTTTCGATCCGTACCAGCGGGTAAGGAAGTTCCTTTAGAGTTTGTCTAAATGTGACGCGCAAATCTTGTCCTTTCCAGATGTGGAAACAATAATCTTCCAATTCGAGAGATGAGGAAACAAGTTCACAATGGTGGTGAAATATATAGAGATGACTTAAAAGGCTAAATTAAACACGGATATTTTTCCAAGACGATTGCGTTTAAAGATAGAAATGCTCTCCAATTTCCTCAGATAGACTTAAAAATGGCCATCCCCACTTGCAAATAAGGGTCTAAAATGGGAATTCCGACGAAACAGTACGTCACTGTCCACGTGGGCGTATTCCTTTTCTTTTCCTCAGCTATATTTTACCGTTTCATCGATTTTTAGCAACATTTCACATTCTTTGCACGTCGCCTACGCTGTCTATTTGCGTATTATTCTTCCGCCCACTATTTTTTAATTTGAATTCGTAATATCTTTGATCCTTTCATTTTTATCCTCCCATTTTTGTTTTTCTTCTGCTCATCGACGGATACTCCGCGTGGAGAATAACAATTCACTAAGTGGTCGTTTTTTTTAATGATTTTGCAAGTAGTACTGAATGCCCAAAGAGAAAGCTTACTGTTGTCTTTACTATGAAACTTTGGAATCTCATTATCATTGCATTCGATATTTTCTGGTCCCACGATGAGCAATTTAAAATCGTTTCTACATTTTTACTTTTGCGTCACATATTAAATGGTGAGTATCTATTTTTTATTTCAAGTAATTTTTATCCTCAGGTTTTCATGCTTAATATATTTTCCTCCATTTTTCCTACGATTTTAATCCTACTTAAAATATTATACCCGTTTCTCAAAAATTTATCCTCCCCATCAATATAATTTTGGGCCTTAGTGGGAAGAGTTATCGTGACTAATTTGGATATTATAAATTTTGTCGTTGGTTATTGATAAAGAAATGTATTGGAGTCGTTAGAAATCATGTAGAAAGCTTTTCCCGGAATCATAGATTGAATAAATTACAAGTAGAATGATATTTCGCCGCTTAGCACTGAAGCTAATAGTTATTATAATTGCATGCTAGACCGCATATACTGCATGGGAATCTCTTACAACATTAATATTTGCAAATGGTGCGGTTGATGAATGAAAGGCTAACTAATTTCATATTGTCTATGTGACTAAATTACATTTTACGGTTTTATTAATTTATTTTGTCTTAGCGATAGTACTTTGCTGGTTTCCAAAACCTCGAATTGATGTTGTTGGTTATGGATTATATTAGAACCTTTAGATATTATTTCACTTGATCTTGGAGAATGGTATACTATTTGGATTGTAATAGAAAGATACAGCGCACCGATTATGTGTTCCTCGACGTATATCTCAGTCTGGTAACCTTGATCACTTAATCTTCCATTCAATTTTCTGAGAACCTATTCATCATTCTACGCCATCCTGCTATATGTTGGAAACTTGAAAAGCTTCTCTCACAGGGCGCTTCGGAATCAGGATCTCATTTTTCTTGTGTGTGGAGCTCTGCGGTGATTCAGATAAGACCAATTTTATTTTGAAAATGGTGCGGCGAGAACGGGGACCACACTGCTTTGGCTTCAGACTCGGAAGTCACTTTCATTCATGGAACGCCGCCTACTACCTATCCATTCGTGACCCTTTTCAATCACGTTTCTTTAGGAGGAAAACAATCTTGCCAAATTCACTTTAGAGGTCTTAGGATAATAATTTGAGTGGAATTTTTCTTCTCATCTTTCTCTATCCTGATTTCTAATGCGGATTTATCATGATTATAATGGCTTCACGTGCTAATTCCGTCTACTCCTGATTGAAGAGCGGAGATTCAATTGTACAGGAGTTAACTTACCTCGTATGAAACGGTCTGCATGTTTATAGAGTGGACTCGCTTTCGCTCGCTGGGGGACTTTGCCACCCCAAACCTCCCTTGGTAAAAAAAACTGGCCTTTTCTGGTCACTCTGCCAGTTCTTTTTATTTTTGCTTGCTGTTTTTTCCTTAAGAATAATTTTTTTATGCTATATCTAATCTATTTAAATTGAATGCTAGGAATAATAAACATTTTTTGGCTTCCAGGCCTTTTGACCAATACAATGTATGGACTATTAGCTGCCTTAATGACTTTGGTGCCATTACCAAATTTTCTACACGATGTTCAAATTCCTCATTACCATCGATAGACACCAAATACTCTCACAAAGGGGAGACAGGCAGATGGCAACACTGTCATATATATAGGAAATTTAGTGTTTTGATAATTTTTCGCATGTTTTCAGACGATTTTAGAGGGTCTCGAATCTATGACTTATAGTCGTATCTCGTCTCGTTCACCCCAAACATTTGTGAGTTAGTCAGTGGTCGGAATAGGGTTTTGTATATTCTATGCTAGCCAAATGACGATATTACAAGTTATTTATCTTGATTGACGTCTCGTAGAATGTACTCTTTTCATATGTTCTATGCATATTTCTTGATCTTCCATCTTAACTTCTAACATGCATATTATATATACATCTAACTAACATATTCACGTTACAATTTACAAATATTTTCAAGGGATATTACCCTAAAGATTAGCTTAATATAACGCGTCCACTATTCATAGGGTTTATTACTCTGCAGTGGCACCTAGATCGGTCTCCAGTAGTATTTTCAAGTCTTATGGATATTTTTTATGCCAAAGAGTTTGTTGAAACGGGTTACAGTACTAATAATAATACTTGTTGAAAGTCTTCATCTTAATCATTGTTTTTTAGCGTAGACGCAGAAAAGGCAGGGAAGGCAGCTCAAATGTTATTATACACTACGCAGGAAATGTAATTAAAAGAGAATATTAAAGAGAAAAGGATTTATTTTTTTTCTACCTATCCTTCCTCCTGAGCGCTGCTGAGGGATGTTTTGGTGGATTTTGTGTGTGTCGTAATTATTTTCCATTCACTTTGGCGATGCTCATACTTGGGTTATCTAATTACCTGTTTTTATACCTATGAAAGTTTTCCCGTTTAGATCTCATTAATGAACGATTAGGACACCGAAACTGCGATAATTAAATCTGGCCTACTATCTCAGCTTTTGCAATTATGTGCGTCTGCGTCATAATTAGTATAATCTCTCAGATTAAAAGATGAAAACGATTTTTTTCGTTATGTCAATGTTTCATCAGTAGACTGATATGGAAATATGTTAGTACGGATGGTTGGTCTCCCTTTACATATTTCTCATTTTAATGCATATTGGTGATAAAAAACGGTTTGATTGCGATGGCATGTTGCTCGGAATAAGTATAAAATACTTTTTTTTTTACCAAGATTCAGATTTTTTGCTCATTTAAACGTTCTACAATATAATGTGTCCTGGTAAGGGGTAAATGATGTAAATTGTGTGATTTAACCGTCTGCGTTTTACTGCTTGAAGTAAAAAATAATGCCGAATATTGACTTTAAGTAGCCACTATAATTTATGTACACCTGTAATTAATATTATATGTACTGCATAGAAAATTAACGTCTCTTGATTGCGGCGTCTAAATAATTTAGCTGGTGTGAATGCATTGATATGACCTTCTTCTGCTTATTAGGAATACGGTGGTATCCCATTATTTTTTTATTGCCTAAATAGCAAGATTATTACTCCTGGAGTACGTATTTCACGCTTTTAGATTTTTAAATGACGATATCTATTTTTCGCGATCAAATGAAAAGTGAAAATTTTCAAGCGCGCGAAAACGCGACGGGTAAGTATGAATGCCGGGAAAACTCCGTGTGACGTCGTTCTGATTCCCGCTGCCGCAAGTGAGGTGACCTTGGGGCGAGGCTTGGAGCGCTGATACGACGCAGGATGCTAGCAGGTAGCAGAGTACCATGCTAGCTGGTAGCGCTTGGCTTAAATAAGGATTATTATTAACACCTTATCAAACGGAGAAAACTTTCCGACCTTAGGCATTTTTAATAGGTGATTATTATGAGATGTTTCCCTGAGCTCTGTGCCTCATGCATGCATTGGTAATGTCAGACGACGTAAAACTCCTATCTACTCTTATAGAAACTAGGTCCCTGTGACGTCACGTGGAGTGGCATCGCATGGGCGCCAATCTGGCCTTTTTAAAATGAGGATAAAATTTACCATTGCCATTCGTCTAAACTGGGATCTCTAAAACCAAACAATTTATATATTAGGAATACACTATTGGTGGATAAATAATCGCAATCAATGCCTTTCGTTTTCTTTGATGAAGGAAACTACCCTATTTTCTTTGCCGAGGAGAGAAATAATAGTCTTAACTGGACTCAAGTCTCCTCCCTCAAAACATTAAGTGGAGTGTCCTGTTATGCAAGATGGTCTATTTTTATGGTGTAGACGACGCATGGGAGGCTCTTTCTTTGCTAATTGCGCTGGAATCTTGGAATCTAAGCTAATCACTTGCATGGATTTTTATGATTCTTTGACGAGAATGAAAGTGAATACTACCCTTGATTATACTATGTAATGGTTAAGAAACTTAGCGATTAGCCTAAAGTGATGAGGAAAACCAATTTCCTGGGGCAATCATTCCTTTCCAATTCCGGTAAATGGTTATGGAAATGAATGTTTCTCTCGGAAGATAAGAAAGAGAAATTGCCTTCGTTCAGTTGCTCATGATAAGCGTGAACCAATGTCACGCGAAAATTGGAAATACATCTTGGCCTCTTCCATAGGGGTAATAAATCTTCAGAATGCTGTATTAGACGATGGAAACTTCTTAACCTTTCTGATCTGTATCGCTCAAGACATGAATATCATTTTGACGGCGTTCACGCTTATTTGTACTTGTATATTTTCACGAATGATGAAAATAACTATCTCGCATTAAACAACCTTATTGGGAACAATTGCGTTCTGTAAATTATTACTTCAGTCATTTGCTGTTTTTGTGTATCAAATTCATTGTGGCAATACTAACCTCTGTTCAGGTGAACTTGAATGCTTCAGATTTCATTGCGTCTGAATGTTTACGTCCCTCTTCGAGCTTCAATGTCAGCAGGAAAAAATTGGCTTATCCGTCGTGAATCGAGAGAATCTGTCTTTGCTAAATAGTGGTGAATTTAATGCTCTGTTATACATCCTGGTGTCCTGTTCCATCGCTAATGAATGGGTGGTGGGAGCTCTAAAATAAAACCTAAATGATGGGAAAAACACGTCCCGAAGTTTAGGGAGAGTATGTTAGTGCCTTAAAATAGACGCTCCCAAGGGCCAGGTTCGAAGTAGCTTAAATTTAGGAAATTAATGAATATTTTAAATAATACTTATTCTACTCTTTTGTAATGTATTCTATAAAATTCTTTCATAATAATAAGAATCCATTTATTTTTATCGTAGCCGTTTGCTTAACTCGTATACACTTGCATATTTTACTTGTATGAATCGAAAGAAAACGCGAAATTAACATTAAAGTAATCCTACGAGCCAGAATGAAAAGCTTGGTGATAGTAGAATACGTTGCTGTTAGATATTGAATATCATGTGCAACAGATTAGAGCCTCCATGGATTTTGGTCATTGCCGTTTGCATTGCTGTATGTTTGTATAAATGTCCTTATTTATCTTCTATATGTCTTATTATGTCCTTTGGAAGGATCAAGGGGGTATTGATAATGCATTAAACGTAGTTTAGATCTATTATTTGTTCTATTCATTTTGCATCGAGGTTAGGGTTTCCTTAGTTCCGGAGATGATATAAGGATCCCCGTTCACCGGTTCGTATTCCATATCTCACATCTGGATTATCCACACCACAGTGGCTGGACATAGGGATCTACTGATGCTGAATCTGTTCCTATTGGTGACATTGTAGCTATGAATCAACCTACCAGTAATAACTTTCTGGTGCTTCATCATATTGAGCGAAAGAGTGCGGAGCTGATGGACCTCTCATCTTCTTGCTGATGAGCGCTGAAGGTAATGGAAACAAGGGAGATAATTATCCGGATTCATGTCTGCAAGTCCTTGGGTGGTAGCCCCCTGCCACGTTGGGATGGAGTTACGGGTGACAAATCTTCTCGAAATTTTCCGCGTGGCTCCGTAGCGTCGACGTTCTAGGAAATAGTGTTCGCACGATCGCAGACAGCTTCAAGAGGAAAAATTGTAAGGAAAAAGAACGCGAGACGGGAGTAAGTGTGGTTTGGTACTTTTCGATACTTAAGCCACAACCGTCGCGTCCGGATGTGCATGTTGTGTATGTGTAGGTGGGTATTGCGGTCGTGAGCGTGTGTGTCGCTTGCAACGTGCGATAATTTCGTCGTTTTTTTTATAAACCTACAAAACACATACACGGGCGATTAAAAGCTTTCTCCTCCCTTCCACCCCTGTCCCTTTCTCTTGCACGGGGCCAGGGCGTCTGCTCCTTTCCCCGGCGGGAGCAATTAGCCTGAATTGGCACCGTGTTTGCGTACGAGTTTTGGGAGTTGGATTAGGGCAGGCGTTGTTGTTTTGTTTGGCGTTCGCGGGAGTGTGCTCTGGTGGGTTATGGCGCGAAAAGGGTGAGGGGAAGGGGAGGGGGGGGGGGAAACGTGATGAAGGTTGGAGGGGAGATTTATATTTTTCGTTGCGGTCTGGAGGGTGGGAAGGAAGGGGAATGGAAAGAGATAGGGGTGGGAGAATTAAGGGAAGGAGAGAGAGAGAGTTTGGGAAGGGGTTAGGTGGATCAAATTCACGCGGGAAAGGGCGTTGGCTCGCTGTTTTATGAAATTTTGTTTGATGACGGTCTATACACGTAGGTAGGTAGACAGGAAGTGTTGGGAGAATCGAGGTGAGAGGTTTTGGGAGGGGTAATTATGATAGAGACAAATGAAGTTAGCGGTAGAAGGATTATGCACGATCAGTTAAGAGCTTCGAGGAGAGCTTTAAGGGAACTAAGTTTCCTCGTGCTGTATTCGTGAGTGAAATGAAGTTTTCAATTTTTTTAAACCCAGAAATGAGACGACATATTCCGATACTCTGTCTCGTTTTCGAGTTTGGTGACCTCAGACCCATACGTTAGTATACATTCATGCAGCCGGGAGGAGGAATTAGGTACTTACGCTGGAGATTATGCTCACGAGAATCGAAAATTATACTTTCGGGGCGTTGTTGAACCTGTAAAAGCGAGAAAACCTGTAGTGCTGTGGGAATGTCGGTCTTGTGTAAATACTCAGGGAAAAATCGGGGAATTGGATGACCGTCCCGGAAGAATCGATTTTCGTCGCATGGTGGTTAGCATTCACCTTCAAAATTTCATCATGTGACACCAAAGTACACGCGAACGGCTACACACTCGTCCCTGTCAACGACATCAGTTTAATTTCGCCAACTAAATCACAATACTTTCGAGGGTACATACGCCTTGCCGAATAGTGCGAAATGTAGTTTCTATCCCGCACCAAGTTATTTCAGGTGGAGTTTGCAAATTTATCATTATTTGAGCAAGAATCAGTATTTTTTCGAAGTAAATTGAGGGTGCACAAAATTCTAGAATGCCATTACAGAATTCTCTATCCTATGTCCCTATATTCCTGTCCCTATCCTATGCTCACTCCAGAATTATCGTAATTGAGTGAATTCATTTACCTAGTGAGCGATAAAATCTTTATTTTCCAAGATTTTGGAATATTAATGCGCCGATTCATTGGTAGAAACACATCATTCCTTGAATTCTTCATAAATTCAATGCTCATTTATAGTTTAATTACATTCAAGTCATACGGTGGGGCATTATTTTTATGCCCCGCACGGCTCGGCTAATTTATTGCTCATATTTATGAATTTCAACTGTTGCGTACTTAGTAATATATTTTGGGTTCTGTAAACGGGTAAAGTTTTCATTTACGATTCCTGTGGGCCCTTAATTTTACCTAATATTGCAATGGAATATTGGCAGCTTAATTCCAAGCAGAAATATTTGAACTACTCGTTTATTTTTTTATCGGTTACTCCCTTTAAATATTTAAAATGCGCGATGGCATTGTTGACCAAGTCCCACTACTCGTAATGTGGGTCTCTTATGTGCCTATGCATTTCCGTAATTTATGGATATCACTAGAGACACCCTTGTATTCAGAGGCGGATCCAGGGAGGGGCTGGGATGGGGAAAGCTATAGCCTCTTCTTTTGGGGTATTCAATTTACCCTAGATAAAATTATAATTTTGTTCAGTTGTCGAATATACGCAGGAGAGGAGAGCCCTTACTCCCCTTATCCCTATCCTAGATCCGCTACTACTGGTATTTGATGGTGAATCGAGTGGGGCAACGTAGAAAGAGATGCTGAGGCGAGATCTTGTGCGAAAGATTAATTATGTTGAAGACTAATGGATGTCAGCCAGGTAGGGAGAGAGATTATGGATGATGAGCGGGAGACTTCGTGTGGAGACGGTGGAGGATTCGTTAATTATATCTCTCAAGTCCGATTACGAGAAGGATTTCTTCGGAACGGATACAGAGCGATGTAAATGTCTCTGAGGTGTTTTCAGTTATCTTGCACTGGGAAATGTTTTCCGTAATTTGACTTACCTATAAATTAGTTTTGGGGTTACTTGAAACGCGTAGGCAATCAATAAGCCTTGGTGAATTAATATATAGTGGTCCATGAATGGAAGCTGCAAATGATATTTAAAATATTCTCTTAATTATGAACTTCAAGCTAGGGTCTTTACCCTCCCGGTACTTCGCATTATAATCCTCCGTTGGGTGTTATGCCATTTTCATTTGCTTCTTGTTGATAAAAACTTCCATAGAGAAGTTGAAATGATGAGAACTATATATTAAATAAAGAAGTTAAATTTTTTAAAAGAAATTACAATTTGAATTCTTATTGTTAAAGTCGCTGAAATATAGACTACAAAATGTATGTATTTACATATACATGTATTTAGATGCTTTACATATTTAAAAAATGTGAATAATTTGAAATCAACGGTTGAATTAAAATTAAATTGAAATTGATGTTGTACTACTTTGTTTTTAGGTTGTTATACTGTTTACTAAACAGTGCTTAGGGTGCGCATGTAGACAGAGTGTGGTGAATTAGTATGCTAATAATATATAGGTGTATTAAAACTGAGACTCTTGGCCGCATATTCTTTTTGCAGATATGAATGCGTGTAATGGAGTTGTTTCCTTCTGCAAACGGCGTACCTACTTATTAATAATATTCATTAAAGTGTTTTTAAACTGCTTGCAACTTAAATTCCTAGAATATATTAGTTTGAACCTTATCCATAGATTTCGACTTCCGTTCTTCTTTCGTCCGACTTACGTTTTCGACTTACGTTCGATTTGTTCTTTGAAATGAGTAAAATGGCATAACATATGAGCTTGGCTAAAGAAAAGCCTTAGCTATTGCCTTTAGCGAAGAACTATACATTTTTTTGAGATAATTCTGTACCTTTTCTGGTAATTATGTATCATGATTTTGTCTCTACTTGACAATTCGATGAAATCACCTTTTTATGAACAACATTGAGGTTTATTATTGAAAATATTTTGTGTCGAGTTTATATCTAGGTAATTTTCAGTTAATTTAGGTGCTTATCAAATATGTTATACATATCAAATATACATGTCTAATGGACTGTGCCGTTGGGTTTTTGTGAATATTTATTCAAGTGCGAAGTTTTGAATTTTTTTAGCCTCGCGGAATCATTACATTGACGATCTCTTAATTAATTAATTCTTGAGGAAACCATCGCGAAATATCATTCCGATTCTTTAAATTCCATCCAAAGCAATGTGCCTTTGAGGGCTGCACTCCTTCTCTCTCTCTCCCTAATCTTTCAAAGCACTGCCGCGTCGCGTCGGTCGTCTATCCCTCAGCGGCCGAGACCTGTTTCTCTAAAATTAATTTCCCCGAGGTATTGGGAGTGGTTGCCGGTGGAGCTGCGGGGCGGCATGGCGCCAGTGCTCGCTTCGCCGGGCGCCACGAAATATTACACTCCCTTTGTATTTGTTCCTCGGCGATATTCCTGTCGATCATTAGGGCGGAGTTAGGTTTCTTCATCCAATATTGCAGCTCTCCCTTCCGACACCAAGCACTTCTTTTTGAAATTAAAGAGGCGGTTCATATCAAATTACAAATGTTGCTGCTGATTAAATTGGAATTTCACCAGCGTGTGCTCTAATGGGATATGAAGTTTGAAAATCAGTCCTTATTTACCTTACACTTTTGATTATCCACGTACGGTGTGCGTCATATTTCACAGATAATATGTTTCAGGTGGAGATAATGTCCTTAATTAAGTGATATGAGTGTGTTGTATTCATAGATAAGTAATTACTCAAGCAATGACGTACCATCATCTTTCGTACCCCTATCTTGTACTTCATTATGACAGGGCTTAGTTCATTCGTAATTTAGCGTGTTTATTCTTAAGAAAGTTTTGTTGTATGTTAATGCAGTGAACAATAAATATTAAATCTTAATTTTTTTACTTTAATAAGAGTATTCCCAGACGCAGATCAGAGGTCAGCCATCTCTGGTCCGCCTCTCACCTTTGCCGAGAGCATACAAAACCATTTTTAATAAATGGAATTGGATGAAAAATAGGGATCTGAACAATGGAAAAGTTTTAATTGCGGCCGTGATTGTAATTTAAATTCAGAGAGTGTTATATTTTCAGATTTAAAGTCAAAAGAAGAGGAAATAGCCCTTTAAGGAAACTATCAGCTTAGCAAATTGAGTAATTGGTATAGCAGTGGGAAAATAAAATGCAGTTAGATATTGAATTACAAATTTTGTGGAAAAGAAGGGGAGCATGGTAGCCAAGTGGGTAGCCTCAATTTATTATGCTTATTGCGCTTTCTTCAACCAATGATCTAGCTGATCAATGGTTGAAGAAAGACCTCAATGAATCTATCGGATCTATATAATGCGTTACATTATAGTGTTTTCTTTTAGTTTCCTTGGAGGTGCTTATTGATAATGGGGAATAATGACAACTAAAAATAGATTTCGGAAACAAAATGATTTTAATGATTTTTATGGTTGCTTAAGACAACACCATCCCATTCAATACTTACTCTGTATTTAATCACGAAGAGTGTGTATTTTCTTATAAATTAGTGAGTTATGAATTTTTTCAGTAAGGAATTGCATCATATTGAACTTTTCTCCAACAGATCCCCACTATATCACACATTTTCTTTTGAAATCCAGGTCACCCTTGCGCCATCAAATATTCCTTAGATAGGCATATAAGAATGTTTTTAAATGGGCCTATTATTGGCCACATCGCCCTGAGGAAAAATAATGCACTACAAATAGTCGGCTTTTCTTTGGACCAAGTTTATGAACTGAATTTCCATAGTTCCATCTGGTTAGTAATTGGCCCATTAAAACATTTTTTTAAACTTAGTCCAAAAAAGAGCCGACCAATACTCCGAGACGTTAGTACAACTTCAAGCTAACTGTGGATCATTTGAGGGACACATTCTGAAAGAAATCACCTCATAATCTCTATAGTCAAAGGCTCAACTTTGTGGAGGTTCATTTCAATAAATAAAAACGAACAAACTTTGCATTAATCCACAAATTTATTTCCGTGGTACGACTAGTTTCGACGCAGCGATACCTGAGGATGACGCCGCTGCGTCGAAACTACTCGTACCACGAAAATAAATTGGTGGATTAATGCAAAGTTTATTCGTTTTTATTTATTGAAATCACCTCATATTTGCACCTTTTCCCGTGTATCACGTTCGACGTCAATTTCGGCAATGCATGTTTTTTTTTTAGGTATTCCATATTTTAAATTTTGATAATCTCGTGGTTGTGATGAAAGTCATTACAGAAAGTTATTTCACCCATAAGATTCTTAAGGTCATCCATTCATTGTTAACTTGCCGTGGAGATCCTAATCATGATTTAAATTCGAAGATGCAGGCGTGATGAAATTGATGTGTTTATTTTAATATCCTATTACTGATCCAGATGCGGCCAACTTCCTGACTTGCCGTGCATGACCATGGCCCGGATGCATCGAGACTAAAACGTTCTCAAACCGTCGATTAAGGGGACAATATAAAGGAGGCTCGAGTTCTTCCTGATGAGACTTATTTCTGCTGCCATATAAGGCGCATCGTAATCGGTTTTCAAATACGTCAATAGCGCGGCGACGAGTGGAGTCCTTTTTTTAATATTTAAAGTAGAATATTTTCACTCGCAAGGAAGAGAATTGGGAAGTAATCAATTCCATAGATCGTCACGGATATAAATTTTAGTTGACAGGCTTAGTTATTTCTATTGTATTTCCCCGTGAAATCCGCATCGGTCTGGTATTGGTGACGAATTTTTTAAACCAATTTTTATGCACCATGGGTGACAGCGGCAGTGGTCATCTGGAGAAACCTCCATTGTAATACTCGTGTCGGCGACTGTGCTTAAATGCTACGCACTGCGTATCGATCGTGCGGAACTCTATCGCGGGGCATAGCGTTCGGTTGTGCACTTGTGTGAGTGAACTTGTCCGTAGCGATAGAAGAGCGCGTAAGAGACGAGGGTGAGAAAGATGAGCGCCGAGGCGATGAGTTGCAAGTGTACCTCGCCGACAATGGTCGCGATGACGACCCACGGGGTGGTCGTCTCGAGGAGGTAGAGCACGTGGTCGTAGCTGCTCAGGCTCCACAGCATCACATCCGGGTCTATTGTGTAGAACCGGTAAACGGGCCAGGCCGGGGCGTAAGGGCGTCTCAGTCTCGCGGTAGTGCTTTCGTCCGCTTCTCCTCTCTCGCGAAACTTCCTCAGTGTGAAGGAGGTGATGCTGAGGAGCAGTAAATAGCAGGGCCAGAATATGACGAAGGAGAGTGGTTTCCAAAGTATCCAGGCGGTGAAGCAGCCTATCCTGGAGCCTGTAACAATGCGAGGAAGTATCCATGTAACAATGCAAGAAAAATTCGAGTACAATACGTGAAATATAAAAAAATATGGTACTAATAGTAATACTTGCATTTCCAAACACTACTTATTGTTACAGACACTGATTATAGTGTCCTTATAACCTGAAATGTCCTGAATAAATAGAATGTCAATATTTAGTGCGAGGAGAATGAGTATAAATGATATGTAGTGGATAATTATGTGAAATGCATTATATCTCTGAAGTTCGTGTTCATACAAATATGCGTGAGTATTGCAATTCGTGATTATATTATCTCTCGGTATTTCGTCCGGCGCCAGTGTGGTGGCGCCCGTAGTAAGTCGTAAGGGACTTCGACGGAGATTTTCCCATGAAAAGCAAATTTCAATGATAAAATTGTGTGGATGAAGCACCGATGAAAAGTAGAAATAACATGAAGTACAACTTGAGCAGTAATATATGTAACTATGCTATGATAAAGAAAGTTTTCCTATTAGAGAGTAATCATCACTAATGTAACTCAATTATTCTTCTTAATCATACACGGGTGCTTTCCATTCATGCGACTCACGTGTCGACTTGTGTCGACTCGCGGTAACTGTTTATAACTCTCCAATTCCTGCGCGTAATCGTTTGTTGACTTGTGTCATAACAGTCGGCGACACACATAGAATGGAACACGAAAACCGCGACGCAAGTCGACTTGTGTCGACGTATGTCAATGAATGGAAAGCACCCGATGTTGTTGTCTCTTTTAACTTATTTATTCAACTGCTATGGTAACTAGTCAACAACTTTTTCTTACCCTTGACAACCCTTTGCTTATTTATAAACTTCAACACTTAATGTTGTTGATTTAAATTAACATTTCGTTAAAAAAATACTATTAACTTCAACAATCAGCTCTAAATGAAAAGAAATGAAATATTCTTTACTATAAATTCGATTCTGGATTTATTTCGATTATGATGGAGACGTTATATGAGAAGAATTGAATCGCACGCAGTGGTGTTCTAGACATGTTTCAGAATAAGATTATCCTTGCTGGAATAGAGAGTGGTGCGAAAACAATCAATTTACAAATTTCGTGTCGTTATAGTGCGGAAAAGTTGTGATAAGTACTAAGTGCAAAAAATAATTAAAATCGGGCGTAATATACTGATCTGTTGCGGTTGCAACATAGTGCTCACCGTGTACCATGACGAGAAGGATTGTTTCATAGATGGATGCTACAAATCGGCAATTGTTATTTCGGCGTGGGTTGAAATGCCGTGCGTAATGCTGGCGCTGTACTGTCCAGCTGAACACAAATATTGAGAGCCCCAATTTAAACTTGAGGAATATATCTCCCAGGTCCGGCCTTCCTGAAATCAAGGAAATACTTTTAAGAAAGGGGTTACTCAGAATAACGTTAAATATAAAAAGTATGAGGGTAAACTGTTCTCGGGATTCCCACCGAGTTAATTCTTTCATGCCTTCAGTATTCATTCCCATTCAGCCCTGATGATGAGCGCCGAGACGGAGCTTGAAACGCTGGCCGTTGAGAAAGAATTAACCCGGTAGGAGTCCCGAGAACAGTTTACCCACATAATTCGCCGGGAAAGCATAAAATCAAATTTAATAAAAAATATGGCTCGAAAAGTATTTACCTCATTTAATAATGATACCAACACACTGCATATTGTCTGTTAAGTACTTCATGTCTTAAATAAAATACATTTCAATATGTAGTGACGAGAGAATGAGTATATTTGATGTATAGTGGATAATTATGCAAAATGCATGAATGATAATATTCTACACATTATATAATACCACTTTAGTGTACGTATTCATGCAAATTCCTGTGTGTGGTTCATTTTACATACAGTTTTGCAATTTTGTATTTAATTTCGTTTTTTTTACATGTTAAAATCCTTTGTGAATGATGTGTCTAATTTTCATGCCAATGTGCATATATCACTCTTATTATCATATATTTCATGCATCACTATATTTTTAATAAGCCTAATATTCTCACCATGTAAAATTGTGACGTCCATCAAATACACGAGCTGTAGTAAAGCTTGAGGGCCGGTTTGAAGTAAATTGTCCAAGCCAGTTAATCTAACTTCGTTTATTTGATACTTTTCGCCCATCCTGCGGCTCAGATATTTCATCCTTTTTCCGATAGGCAGTGCGTCATCTCTCGGTGCACTGCTGTGATCACGCTTCTGGTCCACTTCCTTGTAGAATGAAGCGATCGGAGTGAAATCTTTTTGTGATTTGTACGCACATTCGAAGCTTTTGAAGTAACTGCATTTTTAAAAGACAAGTTTTTTTCATGTTATTATCGGTGTTTTGCAGCACAGTATGCGAGATTTTTCAGACATGTTTATTTTCTTTATGTGCTTACTTGGATATCAAAAAGATTTCCTTCAGCTCGAACGTCGACTTAAAGTCTTTGTTTTTGTAATTACGAAGCTCCCTGAAAAAATAATGAAAGAGATGTTCTTTTAGCATTTCCAAAAAGAAAATATTTGTATGGTTATTCCAAAAACTATATCCCTAGAAGACACCTTAGGCCAGTATTTTTATCAGGACTAATGTACTTATTGCTAGCAATAAAACTATAATCGATCCAAAATCTGGGAAAATTGGGAATTATGTCGTCAGGATGGAAACCATGATCGTACCAAAATAGCTTTTATGGATTACATGTACTTCATTTTTGTTACAATATATATTTGATGTAAATAGGTATGAAAATTTGACTCAAAGCATTTTAAGCGAGCCTCTTTTTTTTTAAATCTATAGTTCTTACTTTGTCTCTACATTAGGTATTTATTGGTCATACCTCCACCTACATTTCATATTTCAAAAACGGATAAATTAAATTTTTTGTTGCTTTGAACTAATTAGTAAAAAATATCACTTAAAAAATTTGATACTAGTACATTGAATTGCATACCAACGATGCTGTAGTGATTGCGGTAAGCATTTTTTTATTTCTATTAGTTTTTTTTCCACATTCCCGCTACGCCTACATGCTTTAGTGGTGATGAGTACGATGGACGAAGAAAAATATTTTATTTTTAGTCATTACTCGTTAGCTTGCCATGCGAAATTTTCCTCCGGCGTAATTATTATAAAATATTGAGCTTCGTTCCTCGGAGTCAAGGAAAAAAAAACTGACGCGCGTGCTGCGGGAGCTTCACGAAAAAAGCAATAAACTTTTGAGCAGCGAGAGGAGGATAAAGATGGACTCGGGGTAAAGGGACCCTGAATGGATACTAGAGGGAGTATTTTCCTACGGCGGCTTTTGCTCGCGGGAGATTCGTCCCCGTAAAATAAAAGAAATAATTCAGATTTTTTTCAAAACTTTTTTAAACGCCGACTAATGGGATTCATGGGTTTTACGTGTATTGAACGCTAATTCGAGGCTCGTACGCGTTATATATACGAGTAGGTATACACATTTAGCTTGTAGTCAAACGGGGTGACGTCGGTTATGCATGCGGGAGCGAGAGGATACTGGGAGAAAGACGGTTTGGAAATGAATTCCCTTTTAGAGGCAAATTAGGACGAGCGTTCTTTTCACAATCGTATCTCTGTTTTCCCCCAACCCATCCGCATAAACGAAGACTGCAATCCGTAGTTCGCGGTTTTGCAGGATGGTGACAGTGGTTGCGATCTTTTTACGAATAAAGAAGAACGATTGTGAAGCTTAGCATCATCATCAGGCACCATACTCCTGTAGACAGCTATTCAAAACAAAAATTTCTATCGATAACGTTCAGATTTCATATTGCCCTTTCATGAAGAAACTTTAATAGTTCTTTCATTTTTGTTGTCAAATTTAAAAAATAAAAATATATGGAAAAAATTATAACGCAATTATATATATCTTCTTACGCAAACATATACCCACAACACAAACGTATGCCTTAAAAAGTTATTGTATTGTCAATTGGCTGAGTGTAGTAATCATGGTTTACAGGGACAGCGAAAACATGTTTCGTTTTGTGCTGTAGTGTATTAACCCAAATTTTAGTAAAATACGAAGCACTTAGGATTAGTTTGTGAAGTAATTTTTTGTCTTTCGCTTAAATTAAACTGAAATTTGATCTTAAAATTGTCACTACGGGTCAAAAATCGAAAATATTCACACGCAAATGGAATTTAATTTAAAATTTCGGTTGAATCCGATGTTTTGAAAAGTTGTTTAGTATTATTTATTTGTTATAAGATCTAAATAATTATTTATTTACTTGCGGTCACGTTGTGGCAATTTTTTGAGTAAGTTTCAAAATATCATTTTCTGCTGATAAGAGACGTTCTTTGTATTATATTTGTTAGTTAATTCAAATTATATTAATTTTACTAACTGGGATTAAAATTTGAAGACGTCTCTGTCGTTTTTTATTGCTTAATGACAACTTCATAAAAATGTTAAAATTTTTTTGGGGTTGCAACTGATTAAGAAAATTGAAGGCTGCCTACCTTCATCTATCCAACTAGTCGCCCAAGTTCCCGTTCGTAACCCGAAACACTGGGTACTTTCAATTTTCTAAACAGGTGTTAACCCCGAGAAGCGTTTACACATATTATTTACTAGGAAAATGTTTTATCATACATTACTTTATGAAGACTACATGATTGTCTTTGTCAGAAAAACAATTTTTCCTCATTGAAATCCTTTCGGATGAAATAAGTCATCTCTTATAATCTAATACTACTATAACGTTTTCTTACGAATTATTTCCGAAAGAGAATGTTACATTTGCCGGCCTCGGTGGCGGCGGGGTAAAGTCCTCGCCTGCCAAACAAGAGGTCGCGGGTTTGAGTCCCGCCTGGGTAAGTTTCCCTTTTCCAGGGCACGGTTGTACACGTACGATTAATTGTTAACTTTGTTGAATACCCCGATATAAAATGGCCAACATAAGTTGTATTCGGTGGTTTGGGAATAAAATTAAATAAAAAATAAAAATACCTGGAATATTTAAAAATTCACACACCTTACTCATTACAATCAGATCTGAAATTGGTTGCGTCAAAACTGAATTATGTGTGGAATTCATAATCCTTGTATTTATGGAAGTTGAGGAAACTGATATTATGCACCATATCATTTCCATATCGACGGCTAAGTTCTAGCAACACGTATCTCAAATTCGGCCGGTTTGAGACAGATACCTTAAACAAAGTGTAATAACATTAAAAAAATAAAATGCAAGCAAAATACAACTCTTTGTTGGTAAATGAATGTTTTTTCAGTTTTATGAACTTTTGGTTTTTCATTTCAGTGTACAAGTAAAAAATAATCGTTTTTTTGCTCTCCTGAAAAGCTGCTATTTTTGAGATACCTGTTGTTAGAACTTCTTCATCGATATGCTACTTATCATTTCTATGCTGGTTTCCAACCGTTTCTATGGAAATATAATTTTAATAGTACGTCAAATTTATATATGATATTCATTCTGGACGGGGTCATCCTATTTTTATTCCTAGTCAATTTTATCGTGTTACTACGGACGGTTTTGCGGAAATGGAATGGGTCATCCTATTTTTATTCTTTGTGAATTTTATCCTGTTACTACGGACGGTTTTGCGGGAATGGAATGGGTTAGCAGCCTGTCCGTTTGAGATAAAGAAAGCGGGGGAGAGAAAGATGGGAGAGTTACCAGATCAAACTTCGGAGTAGCGCCCCAAAGTACGGCATTGCGATGAGCAAAGCGGTCTTGGCTCCGAAGAAGACCCTTCCGTTGGCGAAGTGCAGCGCGGAGGCGGCGGCGTCGCAGGCCGTGTCCAGAGAGTAGAGGGCGATGGAGAAGATGAGCGCGACCACGTCCCAGGGGTCGGCCTCCAAGTCAACCCCGGCAGGATCCCTCAGGACGTCCGCGGCTTCGGCCAGGCACTCCTCGAGGAATCCGTCGCGCTTGGATCGGAAGCGACCGCGTTGGAGGCGGTCGTCGGCCGCGCCGTCTCCTCCTCCCGCCAACACATCCTCCCCGCGATCGAAGCGCGGTGCCGAGTCGCACGGTGGCGTACACAGCGTTATACCTTTAAAGGGGATGTTGCAACATACTGCTTTGTTATTATATAATCGGTCCTAGTAATTCATCATCATAGTTTTTATCTACGCTGTACTTCATGGTTATAAATACCTTCCATTAAGTTATATTACGGCCGGCAACCAGAAGGTTCTGGGTTCGAGACCCAGTCAGGCCGCATTTTTACCCTCTGATTTCGTTTTTCCATCTACCACAGCACCGTTGTCCTCGTCCTTTTTCCATTATATGTTCCTATCCCTTACTTTCCTTACCTCTGAATTCATTTGTATATTATATTATATATTTATAAATAAGAGGGAATCACAAATTTCGTATTTCTTGTCTGAAGATTTCGCTGCAAATTTGATGATAATTAGATATGCAGGTGTATGGAGCGTGATGCACCTGGAGATTTTCCTAGACCCCCTGCTGATCACTTATTTATGAAGAATGATGGACGGAAAATGATTCCGCGGTTGATATTATTAATTATTATGGTCAAGCGGTATTTTAAATAATATATCACACTTTCCGCTTTTCATCTTGCCGCGCCTCGTTTCCCCTATGTCGAGTGATCGCTACAAGTTTCACCAAAATGTCACCACATACACTTATCTTCAATTTGTTGCCCTCTGCTACGCCCCGGATAGACTTGTGAACATTACTATTACTATTACGTATACTACTGATAAAAATTTAATTTTTTATGAGATGATGCTGGTATGCAGAAAATATTATTTCATTGATTATTATTATCATTATTATAGTATTCTACCGATTAAGGTAGGTTTCTATGGGGTACTAAAGGAGTATTCTAGAAGCCTCCCTTCCCTTCAAGCACTGCCTTCTTCAATCCTCCGTAAGACCTACTCCCTTTCAATCTATCTGAAAATCCTATTCTCTTCCTTCCCCTACCTCGTTTGCCTAACATTCTACCTTCCAACACAGTTTTCAACATCCCCTCCCCGCTTACTCCTCGCTCCATCCATACCTCATGTCTCCTCCGTATCTCATCTAATAGCTCCCTCTCCTCACCCACCATGTCCGGCACTTCGTCGTTTCTCCTCCTCTCCGTCCACTTCACCCTCTACATTCTTCGCCAAACCCTTATCTCCAACTCCTCCAGTTTTCTCTCGTCCTACTTCCTAAGTTTCCAACTTTCCACACCGTAGAGAGCTACACTCCAGATCAGACACTTCACTAACCCTACCTTTAAACTCTTACATAACGATCCTTTCAGGAGCTCCTCACTGTTCATAATCACCTTCTTTGCTGATGCAATATTTCCATATCTCTCTTGAAATTTTCTCTTATTATTTCTTCAATTTTTTTATCAGTAATGTAACCTGAGGTCCTATCTTTAATAACCTTAAACTATGCAGCGTCATGCCGTACCTCCTCTCCTACATTCACCTCCAGCATATAAATCATGGATGTAATTATATAGCAATGAATATTTCGTATGCTAAAATGGTATCAGCATCGGTAGCATGGCCTTTTGCGGTCATGAAATGATTTCTGATTTACGTGCTCAATCGGAATCAATTTGAATGACATGATAAGACGTTGCCCTAAAAAGGCTAAAAAGTGGGATTCTCAATATCTCCCTGTTTTTCTCCTACTCTAGACTTCTTTCCATGCAGAATTCTACTTCGTGAGCCTATGTTCTGAACTTAAAAATCTTAAAATGGCTGTTTAGTTAAATGTATACAATGAATACCCAAACCGTCATCTGCGTAACTTTAATTGTCTTGGCGATCAAAGGGAACTAATAACCGTATGATAAAAAAAAAGAATATAGAACGGTAGAAGTATTATCCTATTTATATCTATGTGTTTTCCCCGAAAAATCTCCCATCTACATTTTGGCATGAAGGCATGCGTTCCAGGGGAAGTTCGAGAGTGTATGCATCGAAATAAACAATATCTTGATTCTTTTTTCCTGCTTTTTACAGCGGGGCACGGCGGAAGTCATCGCTTGTATCATGATGGAGCGTTGCCAAACACACGGCTGTGTTGACTATCGCCTCATGCCTTGAAACTGAATGCTATTCAGGTTAGTAAATAGTGCACTGTTTTTTCATTGCCTTAGAAAATTTATATCTCTTTATTTTTATATTTGGCTTCCTTGTAATGCTTAAAAGCGATGAATTCGCACTTGGCGTGTCCCTTCAGTCATGTAAACAGTGAAGGCGTTGCAAAATATTGATCATATCATCACATCGTTCTCAAGAGGAGCTTGCCTGGGCCACTGAAGTCTCGCCCCTTATGAGTCGTGCTGCAACTTCTGAAAACCGTGTCGTGAATGAGCTGCGAATATAAAAATGTATACAGCGTGAAGTCAGAGGTACCTAACTAATTAAAGTAACCATGCTCGAATTCCAATTTGAGAAGGCTTAAATGATGACATTCTGAAAAAAAAATTCGTTGCCTGTTTCGGAATATTTAGGGCAATAAAATTATAAATTACCCTCCCAAATATCGAAAACAAATTCTGTTTTAAAGTTATTATTATATGTGTGGTATATTCTCGAAAACTGCAATTTTGCACTTACAGGGAATTTTTTTCAGAATTTTCACTTTCAAATTGTTTATGGAATATTATATTTTAGGGAGCTGATTGATACAATTCCCGATACTTATCTCATCATATCACTTACGTCATTTATTTAAGTTATGCGCTAAGCTTTATCTTAAATGCCCTCCACACCAGAAAGCCCGCGGGCTTTTGGAGAATTAATGAAATAACTGTGAACTTGTTTGTCAAGTACATGGTGTAATTAAATTTCACACCATGAATCTCTATCCGAGATGGAAATTTTAACGCGTCGGCCGAAAAAGGCTGGTGAGTTGTTGTCTATTCAGTAATGAGCGTAATGCCCATAATTTAGTTTTTTTTAACATGATAATGTAATGAAATCACCTCTCAAATTATAATGAGCCGTGAACAAAATTGTATTCGGTGTAACGTGTTATTAATTTAATTATTTAGAAATTAATCACGCATTTAGCATTCATCTGGGTTGGTGAATTTTATGGAATTTCAAGCACAGAATTTTTCCTTACGGAATTTTTTATAGCTATGGGTTAACCTTCGATGGTGACATCTCAGTGGTTACCAAAATGTTTATACAAAATCGGTTGAATAGTAATATATCGTATTCGTTGGAAGTCTTACCGATGCAAAAGGCTATGGCGATGCTTTATTTAACCGCCCTAGCTCGAGATACCCAAGTTCTTCACAGATAATATTGAATTTTGGCGCATTAATAATTGGTAGAGTGATGATTAAATATTGAGGAGTGTTGGAGAGAATTTAGTTGGAAACCTATCGAAGAGGAATGGTCAAAATACGAGACACGATATTGCGACGAGGAAAAATGATGTAGAATAGTTGGAGGGGAAGGGCGGCCGGAGGAAGATTGCGGATAATATACCTACGTATCAGTTGGTGAAGTATGAGAAACAGAAGAGTTGTGTTCGTGTTAAACGCTGATTAGCTAAAGTGACCAAGCACAAAATTACAGGTCAAAAAGCACAATTGAGTGAAGTGGTTTGAGTGGGATACCTGTAATTGTGTTTTTTTATGAGGCAACATTTTTTAAGTGAATTTTTACGTTGTCGTCATTGGTTGCGATTTTATTTCTAACCTTCCTTATCTATGTGCATATGTTATGAATTTTTTCGATCATGCGTTGATTTTATAACGATTTTTGTATTTTTACGCGAAGCGATGGGAGCCATTTGGTAAAAAAATGGCAGCCGGCCCATCTGCTGTTTCCAAGTGACGGTGCAGCCAGCGCCCATCGCTACGCGGAATAATATACAAATCGTCTTAAAATCAACATGTAACTATGAAAAAATTATTACGTGTGTCCATAGATACGGAGATCAAGCCAATGACATCAATGTCAAAATTCACCCGGTGCGTTAAACCGTGGCTTATAATATGATGTTTCATTAACATATTATAAATGTTGCTATAATTCTGGAAGACTTATGAAACTTAAGCTTAATGCTAAAAAAAGTCTTATTCAGTAACGTATATAAATTTGGTTAAGTTAGTAATGCGCGGTTTACGTTGACCATAATGTTTAAATTTTGAGGTTTACTTAAAAAGGCTTAAATACTTTTTTATTTTATGCACCAATAACTTCATTTAACTGGTTGGGGTAAAGATGTTTCAACCGTGCTTATAAACGCGCAATACAAACAGAAAAGTAATGGTACCAATATCACGAAAATAGCTTAAAGGCTATAGTTTTTATAATCGTTAAAACTCGAGTCTCTATACATAAGGTAGGTACAGACAGCTGATATGAGTTTCTTAACACTAAGAAAAAAAGATAAACGTAATCATAGGGAGAGAGAGGGAAGATTTTTTGGGAGATTCAGGTCGAAAAAGTTATTTTTTTGCGTTGAGTTGAAGTTGAATGACCCCTAAGCAATTCCCAAGTATGAGGTAGTTCTCGTAGGTGTGTGATTCATGTGAAGCACACAATGAATGTAGGATGTTGGTATTACCCACCCACAGTGCTTTCGTCTTTCATGCGTTCCACGCTCACCCTCTCCGAGTCGTAGAACAAGAAAGGTATCGTGGGGGGCTTCCATCTTCGTCGGCTGTAGAAGGGCTTTTCCAGGACCCAAGCACGAATCGTCTCGATGCTGGGCGGAGATTCGTCGTCGAGCGGTCGCCCATTGTCTTCGTCTGTCTGAGGGCCCTCGCAATCCGGGAATTGTTCCGTCGCCTGCCCGTTCTCGCGATCACCTTCCACCCCGCTTGCCTCTCCGCGGTCTCCGTCCCCGGTGGCACCTTTCCTTTATTTGTGAAGGAGAGAAGAAAGTGCAAAGAACGAATCATATTTCAATTTTTTGTTAATTTCAAAATGTACTCTTTTAGAGCCCGGCTTTATCATGTCTAGTTAATTTTGTTTGAGGTTGAAGATCAAAGTTAACACTTTGAAGCCCGTGGTACTTTCGGAGCTGGACAGTATTACATATACAATTATTTTAAAATACGTATTTGAAATACATTTGTAATTTTTAAATTTTTATTTGGTATTTCTAATACGCGGCCTGACTGTTTGTTGTATTTCGAGTACAGTTTTTTGGTATTTTCCCATTCTAAAATAAAAAAAATATTTTCAAAAACTTTTTAAGTAGCTCTTATAACACTTCTGCAACATTATGCTTCAGACATTACTTCGGTTCCGTTGCAATCGTTTTCTTCATGCTTGCAACTATCTATAATGCTCCGAGGCAGGTTATATTTTTAAAGATCTCTTAATTTCCATAGAAATGTATTTGTATTTTAAAAGGTATTTAAAATACTATTCTAAAGTTTGTTTTTCAAAAACCCAAATAAAAGGTAGTTTGTGTTATGAATTATTTTCTTCTCTTAAGGAAAGCCTTATTGAGACGTAGAGATAAGGTATCTCCCGATAAGGCGAGACAACACGCGCATCTCTGTAGGTTATATCAAGACACTCAGGATAGCTAGGTATTATGAGAGATAACGAAAATATACTCGTCGAGCCGGCTTAGGCGATCATGTTTTGGGAGTAAAATTCTATGATTACCTAGTTTATAAAACTGTACGCGTCGATGAAATCGACTCAGAAAAAGCTAATTATCAGCCCCTTTATATAAATTGCTGTCAGGTTTGCAATTGTCTTTTCTTTTCCAAAGACGTAGTAATTCCTTTTGAAACCCTACAACATGAACGGCATGAAAACGGGTTGGAAGGGACGAAAGACGAAACAGTATGAGACGGTGCATGGTAACTCGTTCCATTCTACCTTTAGCTACTGTCAGTACGTCCATTATCATGGTGTAGAGTAAATTCTACGGTTTATGCTATAAGTATGCGTCGTAATACTCATTTCAAATGATGAAAATGAAAAAGCAGGAGCGATTTCCACAATTTTACATTTATTAATACTACCGGTTTCGCTTTTCAGCATCATCAGGTACAAAAATATCAAGTGCGCTACGCTTAAATATGAAAGGTAGGAGGGGGTGGTGGGCGGGAAGGCGGGGGAAGGGGAAGGAGGGAGGGTGTACAGTCACGGAGCTTGGGAGACCGAGGATGGAGTTAGAGAGGAGAATGACAAATTCACTAATTGTCCTTAATGTCTTCCTCCAAGGGGATGGTGGGAAGGCCCCTGGTACTCTCTCTGCTGGGTTCCAACACTCCAATTGTGGAATAAAATTGTGGAAATTGCTCCTGCTTTTTCATTTTCATTACGTCACGTTTCCACTCCATCTCGCCTGAAACCTCAGACTATATCCATTTCAAATGGCTCAGTCGGCGATATTTAACTACAAAACACCTGCGTCAGTGAAACTAGAGCCATGACGGCTGAATGTCAGAGTTTGGTATATAGTTGTGAGTAGCTACTTACATTGCCTCCGAAATTGAATCCGATTATTCTGCAAGGCTACTGGCGCCCATCTTGAAGACTCAACAACTTCAATGAAACTAACGGTTCAGTTCAGAATATTTTCTTTACTTCGGAGATAAAGGCTTATCTTTCGGAAGAATATTTTCTCTGGCATGAATTATGGCGGGAAGCGGTCTTATCTAAACTTTTATTCCACTACTTATCAGTTTAAATACTTTTTTCTATCATGAGGTAGCATGAACAACGAGGAGACTGGTGGTTTATTTCTTACTTGAATGCTAACTGCGTTACTTAAGAGGAAAAACTAAAAGCATCATGCTCCACCTATAAAATATTACTTAAATGAATTTTTTTGAGGTAGCATTTGAAGTTTGGAATAGAAGGAGGCCCGTTATAGATGTATGAAGTTCATCCAGGAGATGACATTCCACAGTTTGACCTACTCGTGATGCCATTTTAGAAATGCGATTTGGGATCACATGACTAGCTCTACATTACAAAAAGCCAGCGATGATGTCGAATTTTTAGGTCATCCGTAAAAAAACAATCGCTAAGACTGTTCATGCTGACACTAATTTTTTTGTGACATTAGAAGGTATATGGCGTAGAGAAGTTTATTTGTTCGTCCTCAACGGTATTTTATTATTATTACATATTTCTGCAAGTAGGTATTTTATTATTATTACATATTGCCTGGTTGCAGCAATTGGTTTAAACACATGGATAACAAGTTGACCTACCTAATACACAAGTAAGAAACGGAAAGAGAAACCCAATGTTAAAAAAATGCATCAATTCTAATAGCATACCTACAAGTAAAAAATGAAAGTTGACCCAAATAACACAAATGTCAAACAATCCATAGAAAACCACGAAGTCATCGACCAAGAAATAATAAATGTTTTTTTTTTCAAAAAAGTTTGGCATTTGCGGGGAGAATCTTAAAAATATCTTCAGGTAGGTCGTTCTACTCCATTATTCCTCTATACATTCAATTGACAGATCCATTTGTGATTTTAAGTCAATAATGTTCAAATCATTAATTCCGAGGAATATTGAAAATATACTTACATATACACTAAATTGTTCAATAAAGATTTGGCGAGGGCTCACAAGCGGTATAATAAGTCAGAATATAATAAAACGAATTCCGAAGGAATTTTCCGTACTTTTATGAAGTACAATTGGAATTAAGAAGCTCATATCAAGGTAAATAATTAGTCGTGTGCTTGTTAACCTTAACTACTGGAAGTTAGTGTACGCGTTATTTTTCCCTGACGCCGTTTATCTGGTTCTGACTGAATTTGTTGAGCATTAACCAATAACACAGCTTTTGGATGTAACGTAAAATTTTTCTGATTATAATTATGATACGGACCGTTCTAGGTAATTTGCGCGTGCAAAGATGAAGCCTGAGGGATATAATTTCCACCGTTTTTGTGATTGTGGTCATTATGCTAATTGAATGTTGGCGCTGATTTATATTAATACTTAAAATAAGTCCATTTCTGGACGTGTTTATTTATGCAATATTTTCCGATTAACTTTCAACAGAAACCCGCCTTTGACCACAGATGGTCGGTTTCAATTCTCGCTAACAGTTAAAGTAATATTTTCCGTGTTTGTAATTTATGTAAATTTTTAGCATAATTTGCTTTCATGAACTAATAACGAAATTGTTGTGACACCAGAAATAAATGAGTGTGGTTTCAGGAAAATGTAACGATGCACCTAAAATAAATTTGACGATGTGCCGAAATCATGGTTTTAAATATTTTATTTTGAATTTATTCTTCAAAAATTAAAGATTTTTTTGCTGTGGTGTATGTATTATTTTGAATTATTAATTCTCATTTGTGCTTAACTATTTGCGATCATATCCTAAATGAGTTCTAAAACTTCAGCTAGAATAATTTTTTTGTCAAGCGTTCAAGAAAAGTCGCAGGGTATAATACATATATTTACTTCCATTAGTTGCTGAAAATAGAATTATTCCGTAGGTTACGTATTTTGCCATAATGTGCATGATGGACTTCAATTAATGGAAGGATAGTTTTCTTTTTAATAATACTTAGCCATTCCATTACATCATTATTAATACACGGTGAGATATACCCACCCGTGATCGGTGACTCCTCAATCCGAATTAGAAGCCATCTCGTGAGGTTTTTATGAGATAACTTCATCAACAGTATGAATCCGTACTCCTTGGTTGTAAATAGCATCAAATAAAGCCCCTTTTTCATGGGAAACTTAGTGAACTTTCTCTCCCATTTTCTATATTAGATAGCGTAAAAGTATATAATTATGATATTGCCTTTGGTTATTGACATAACATTATGCAGCACGTGTTGGTTTATAATTTAGTCATACGTTTTCTTAGTATTCGTTTTGATGACTTTGTGCCATTAGTAATTGAAGTAGTAATCCTACAATTCGCACTTCAGTGGATGATATGCGTTTGAATAATTTCTCCTTCCTTCGCGCCAATTTAATAACCTCGTGGTAATTTTAAAGCTTTAAGTTCCGAAAAGTCTTCATAATTTTAGTACTAAGCGCAGACTTTCCCGGCGTATAGAACTGTGGAAGGTTACTCGGGAATTCCACCGGGTAAGGTTCTCCAACTCCATCTCGTCGACGTTTCGACGTACGAGTTGTCCACTGCCTTGATGCCTTGATGACAATGGACAACTCGTACATCGAAGCGTCGGCCGAGATGGAGTTTGAGAACCGGGCCCGGTGGAAATCCCGAGTAACCTTCCACGAAATTTAGTAGTACTTTATCTAATGCATAAAATTTTCGAGTCACAGTTTTTTTGTAGCCTAACTCCTCCGAAACGGCTGGAAACATTACTATGAATTTTTTTGTATGTATTCAGTAGGTCTGAGAATAGGATGTCAACTATTGTTCATTATTCCGCAGGATCCATAAGGCCCTGACTTGGCCCCTGGGTCATTTCCATAAGAAATACATGCAAAGGTACAATTTGTACCCACCATGGCTGTGCAACGGCACGCAATTAGTCATTAAACAATTGATGAAACACGTTTTCGAAAGTTTTTAATGGAAAGTTCTAAGGAAAACATGTATTACTACCACAAATCCCTATTACTCCGACGGATGTGCCAATTGAATTCCAATTTTTCAATTATATTGGCATTCACAATGTCAGTCAATAAGTCTCAAGGACAAACGAGGTCAGTTTGCAGCTTAGATTGGGATACACCGTGTTTTTCACGCGGGCATTATACATGGTATACTCTCGCGGCTTGTTTGTGATGGCTAAAGATGGACTCATTAAAAATATCGTACACTCCATTGAACTAAGAGACTGATAATGTTAATTTTTTGAAATCGTAATAATTTGTTAAAGAGATTAAATCTGAGCTTTATCGATTAAAATAATAAAAGTACAATGCATTCAAAAATGAATGTTTGGTGTTTTGCTATTTTTACAGGTCGTCATGGTTCACAGCGCTCCATTCCTCTTTTAGTCATGTACCAAATCCCCACACACTTACGATAAGTCAGTTATTTTTTATTTGGCTACCAAAATATTTACTAGATATAATTTATATGGGAAAACAACACTTGCCGGTTCATTGCCGGCCTCGGTGGCGGTGGGGTAAAGTCCTCGCCTGCCAAACCGTAGGTCGTGGGTTCGAATCCCGCCTGGGTAGGTGATCCCTATCCAGGGCATGGATGTTTGTGTTGTACTTTGTTAACATTGGAAACCTTCGTCGTAAAAGGCCGTCATGTGCTGTTTACGGGGGATATCATAAATAAATAAAATAAATAAATAAATTTCGTTTTTATCTAAAACTCACGAAAATGATTTGATTCCCATAACGGCGTGTTGACCATCATGACTGGAGCTTATGTTGTAGTGAATTGGGGCTTGAAATGAATATCTCTGTGGTTTCACCACTTTAAGATGTAAATATTCGCAGGCTTAATTTGAGATGTGAAGAGGCATACTTCATTTAATGACCTGAAAAATTCTTTCCGTGTCATTCCACGAAAATCCCTTAACACGGAAGCGGTAAACATTTCCATAGGAGCTTCCCGCGATGAAAGCTGTTGCGCTCTGATTTATTAACATTTTTCCTGTTTCCTTCAAACTTTTGATGAATACACATAGGACATGCATGGCCTTCGAAACAGTTGTTATTGAAAAACTTGTTTCATATGAGAGTTTTCACAATTCTATTTTGAGATATGCCGAAACGAGAGTTCGGACAGAGTTGCCTGTGGAATTTATCTGCACAGAATACAACTTTGTTTGTGGAATTTCTACGAAATTAATATAAATTATACGCTAAAAGCTTTTTCCCTCTGTCCTGGAAATTATTTTATTGCCTTTGAAATAGAGGTGGCGTGTTGTTTGTGCATTTACTTCCTTCTAATCTTCCTCTCTCTTGTTTTCGAATATGAAAATTAATTCAAAGAATAATTATTGCTTAAGCGGACAGCGTTAATTAAAATTAAACCTAACTAAAAATAGAGAGATCTTAAAAAGAATAAAGTATGAAGGTGATGCAGATTTTTGCTGTTGAAGTTATAGGATCTTAGGCAGAGTTTTGGTTTATCAATTTGCTTCTACTTTCGAAAGTCGCCTTATTATATCTTGTTGCATTTTCGAAGGGTCCTTTCTATCTATTTCTTTTGCTAAATATCACTCCAAGTGCATGCTGCCGTACAGTAGTGTACCAATTTGACCTACCGATGTTTTTGGGATATAATTTAATTTATCTGTTTTTGAGGTTATCGATTATTCTTTAACATCATCGACACTTTATATCTTTGCTTTCCTATTTACCTGCGGAGAAATGACATAGCTTAAACGATTTGAATTCACTATCTTGCACGATAATACCAGCCTATCGAACTTATGCATTCGGAAGTTAGTATATTATGACGACATATTCATTAAGATTCGTTTTAAAGCTTTAAATAAAATTCACTTGAGGTTTCTATTTTTTTACTTTAAATTTTGCATTTTCAAGTGTCCTTTATTTAATCCTCTTGAAAAAGTGATATTTCGTAGAAATTGGCATTGAAAATATTGAACCCATTTAAGTGTTTTTTTGCGGCAACGTAGTGGTGGACTGATATTAGTCATGTCTGTTAACGCGGAGAAATTTTCTGTGTTGTAGGTGCACACGCGACGTGGCATTATGAATCACTCATTGAAGTGGCACATTTTGGTGATCTTGTCTGGTGTTAGCTTATCAGAGATTAGGAGAAGCTTTTTAAAGTAATTTTTACTGCACGAAGTACAGCTTGCACAGATTCGAATCACTAACAACCTTCAACTCACTAACTATGGTAATGGCGACTCACCAAATAATCCCATCAACTACAGCATCTCCCTTATTGACCCACAGTAGCCATCAATAATCCCTTTCCTACTGTGTACTTCTCTTTTATTCACCCATTATTTTATGTGCTCAACCACAGGAAAGTAAGGCAATATGGAAAATTTGGAGGAAATATATGAATTACAAAGATCTAACGCGGGAGAAAGTGCGTTAACAGAACACATCGTCTCCATCGAACACATAGTTGATTGAAACTAGGTCCTGGCGAGACAGTTTGCGCGGGTTTAGCCATTATCCTTCGATTACGCTTGAACTACCGGTAATTGCTTTCGCATTTCCCCTTTCCCTTAGGTATCCTGTTGTGGTAGTTGCTTCGCGTGTAGCGCGTGTATTATAGAGTTACTACTCTATGAGGGTGGGTGGATTCAACACTCCATTTAGGCATCCGGGTCTTTGAGCTCAACCTCCAAATTTCCCCCCTTCCATCAGCCTTTCTTCTCCCTGTTCCTCAGGTGCTTCGATCGCCTGCTCTCCGCGCCTCCCTCTGTCGGATGCGGCTCCTGGCGAGGCGAGGGCGAGCCGCCTTTGTTACCCAAGTGTTTCCCTCATCAAATCTAATTTGGGGTGGGGGGCAAGCAGAAGCCAGACTTTTTGATCACTTGGGGGATGCCGTCGGGGGAACAGTTATCTGGCACTTTGTTGCCCCGAGTAAGAGCGAAGGTGGTTGATGAGGCGAGAAAGATGGGAAACAATTTGGAAACTGGGCTTGAGGAAGAGGGCGAAACGTCGATGGAAGAGCTCGGATTTGATAACGGCGAAACTTATTTGAGACCCTCACATAAGGGGACGATCGGATATATTTTTGAAGGTGAAGCACATTTATAATCATTCTAATTAAGACTTTGCGGCATTAATGTCTCGTCTAAATGACGTGAAATGTGTAACACCCGTGGTATAGTGTATAAAGTATAGCACTATACAATACAGTGATTTTTTGTGTACAGTGTACTGGGTACAAGTGATTTTTTTCTAAAAAGAGTTAGGTACACAGATTTATAGAAGAGCTATGCAAAACAAATGGTGGCCAAGGAATACTAGTGGGTCTCTGTTCTGTGTTGAAAACGAGTGGAAAATAAAATGCATTACTTAGTATCCAGTTGATCTTGTTTGTTTTCTTTACCTTACGTATGCACCTGACTCTGTTTAGAAAACATATCATTTGTACCCCTTCAATTCTCACCCCCTCATTTGTAGCAAATAGAGTATAACACTCAGGGGAAGTAAACATAGAGGTATTCTACCTGGTTCTTTTATGACTAATTTACCCTCGGTTTCGATAAAGTAAGGTTTGCATCCATTGAATAGCCGGAGATGAATCTCTAAGTATATCACCTTGAGGTGCACTCAAACCTCGAATATTTCTACGAAGGATAAGTCATTCGACTGGGCTCACACGAGAATTCTTGGAATTTGTGTCGAGTGTTTTTTTTTTTTTGTAATAAAGTCACCAAGGTTTGAGGTAGGCGGTGTTTTAATGCGGACTATTTTTATCCGTTCAATTTGGCCAATGATTAATTTTATAGGAGAAAGTTTAAACGATTCGATCCAGGGTAGGCGGTGATCCAAACCTTTGGCTTGTGGGAGGGTACATGGCCACTCTCTTCTGCTGTTTACCTCCTGCTCTGAGCCGCCTTCCCTTTTGAATATCAATTTCAATTACCTTTCAATCGGCATTCTTAATTTGCAATCAACTGCAAAAGTATTAATAAACTGCGCTTTATTTTATGATTCATGGTCCGAAGTATTTACCTAAACCTTAAAATAGACTTTCTTCAATGCCTGGAGAGGTCGCACCTTAGGCTAGTCTTATTTGACTTTGTTGTCATCTTGAATTTTGTGTGGGCATATAGACAGTGGAAATGTTTGACTTTATCTGAAATTTGGAAAAAAATATTTCGTGGTATTTCCTCGATAGTAATATTTCCAAAATTAAGATGCAGAAAAATATTGATTATGGTTTACTGCACGTATTCTGAAAATTTCCTGGTTATAGCTTAAGCTTAAATATTTAAACGAAAGGAGGCTGAATGCTACCGGTTGAACGGGAAATATGCGTCCATTTCCGGAAGCAGGAAGTAAATCTGGGCACATTCCCTCCACATCCTTACTACCCGCACGTGGTGCAGGGGATGTAGGGCTTGCAAATATCCATTTCACCGCTTCATAATATCTATAAAAACTTTCGTAGCCGCTAAACTGCAATTAAAGACAAACCAGCCCACGATTCGACGCTGTATCCAAACTTTAAGTTAATCACATTCTTTTTGTAACGCTTGGTTGCCATTTGACATTATGTGCGGAATCGAACCAAGTTAATACTTCCATTATCCTACGAAATTATTCTGCAAAATGGCGCTGGTGATAGTTTTCTAAGCGTAGATAGAAACATTAGAAAAGAATATATGGAAAAGAAAATATAGCGAAGACAAGGTTAGCTAGAATAGAAAACATAGCGTAGAAAATACTTTTCTGCTAGAAAGTAAAACCAATGAAGGCATTAGTCGCTTATTTAAATAAAATTTATACTGATAAAAATGTGACAATCCATTATATTATAATTCGATTATTTCTTGAATCATCTATAGATACTGTAGGCCACACAGACAGGCTCTAACTAGAGTGTGATTTCCTGCCGAATAAATTTGTTCGGTCACTTCCGTTCCTCCTCATAATATTGAAGTCCGAGAAGCGTTTTTTCATCAATATCATGGGCAATATGAATTGGAATTCTAATGTCATTAAATAAAATTTTCTAAGTTTAATTTTTCATGCAATATCAACCATTATGTTGGATATTTCTTTAAAATTTCTCATTACGTGAGAAAAAATCGAAGGGAAAGCCAGTAACGTCTTTCCTAGAAATCAAATAACTTGACAGAATACGTACTAAACGGAATTGATCTTTTTATAAATAATTCACTATTTAACTTCTTTAAGCATATAAAACATTTTACAAATAAAAGTTCTTAACTCAAGTTAAGAACTTTTATATGTAAAATCTTACTCTTACTCAAGTTAAGAACTTTTATATGTAAAATCACGATAATTAGCAAAAAAATTAAAATATTGAGGATTGACCCTAAGTCCGTATTTGAGTGCTGGTTTAAGGGCTTAATCTTATGAAAGAATGAGAAATGGTAGCGACATATCCTTTCAGTGAGGCTTAAAACGCTCCCTCTCTTTCGTTTGTTATTTCCTCTCTTGTTCGCCCGTCAGAGATCGCCCCGATCACCTCGGCAGGAAAGAATTGCAGAACGACATGCAAACTGAGTTGACGTTTCTGGGGGAAGTGGAAGGATAGCCGGTGAATGTGAGTCGGAGAGGGAGATAAAGAATGCAAGGAGGAAGCATTAGTAGGAGGAGGAGAAGGATTAAGGTACGTACAGCTAAAGGGTGACGGGGGTGACACGCTAGGTTTAGGCGACAACGCGAGCGAAGGGATTTCGCAGGGACGCCGCCAGCCCAACCACGCCCTGCCAAGGCAAACAGCTCCAAGCAACCTATTATAGAGGGTCGCAGTCCTTCGCTTCACTCCTGCCGCTCCTAACCCCATCTCCGTTACGTCCCCTCGCCAAAACGCCGGGAGATGGCCCTGCCTTATCTCGCCCTGCCAATGTGACGTATCCTCCCCGGTCCCATTTCAACCCCTTCACGCCGTATCACTTCCTCTCATTCATTACGTACGGGATTGACAACCCCTGAGGCTCAGGTTCTTTTGTTTCCGCGCGGAGTGTAGACCAGACTAGACGCGATTGGGGGGGGTGGGGGGGGGCTGCAAGAATACTCACCAACGCGTCAAGAGTTCCTATAGTTGCCACTCAACGTGGACTTCCGCTCACTGCCAGATTTCGCTCGATATTGGCCGTGATATACATGTTAAGGTTATTTCCCCGTAGTCTAACGGTACACCCGAATAGGCAGGCATCGTGTTATCGATTCTGCAGTTGATAGGTTCATGTAAATTTTTAGGAAATTTAAAATTAATATGGAAGCAATATTCTTCATATGTGGTGTTTCTAATCACATTTAATTTAATTTATCAAGTTATTCTATTATTTTAAGGCATCTGATTAAAATGGAATAAATCACAATAAGGATTTTTATCCCAACCTTTAATTAAGAATGAGAAACCGTGATATTTATCATTAGAACCCTTCACTGTTAAACTTCTCTGCAAACTGTTGGCGTCGGTGGAGGCGGGGATAAGTCCTCGCTTACCATATCGAAGGCCAAGGGTTCGAGTCTCTTCTGAATAGGTGTTCTCTATTTAGGGCCAAGACGTGTGTGAACGTTTTGCTAGTTGTTGAAAATCCTGTTATAATGGTTTTATTGTGCTGTTATCGGAGGTAATTGAGGTAAGTAAAGAAATAGGATGTTTACTTTTGCTCAGCGTTTGGGAGAGAAATGGATAAGAATGTAGTAAAAATACTGTGAGTCCTACCAGCAACATGCGAGCGCATGATAGTATATTTATATTCACTTACTCTTTTTGTTAAATGCGTCGCAAGTTAATGTTCACTGTAGACATCTATTTTCTCGCTGCTTGATGGTATAAATAATTTCCACTTAATATATTTGTCATTCCTTTGAAAACAATTTGTTGAATCCATATTCCATTGGGAAGGTATTTTATTCTTGACTTGAGAAATGTCGACAGGTTTTAAAAATTGTAACAGGTACTTCTTCGCAGAGTTTTAAGCTGGCATAAAAACGTCACTATTCCCAAAATGAACAAGTTTTCTGATCAGATACTCGTAAAAGGAAATAGGCCGTTAGGTAACGCTAAGGTTGCCATTGTAGAAATCGACCCACCTTGAAAATAAAATAAAACCTAAGAGGGGATAAGGAGATAGCAGCAAAGATGACGTGATTAGAAATAAATCAAGAATATTTCCGATAAAATATTTTTTCCAAAAGTCCAAAAGCAAACAAACGTTAGCATTAACCAAGAATAAATAGCGAAAATTGAAATATCTTCTCATTCGTGGCCTGTCAACCTAAAGCTTTGCATCTCATCTCACATTCATGGAGGCTACAGAATAATAAATTGCAAAACTATAATAAATCTTTTTTGTTTAGTCAAGGATTTGCGAACTATGGAGAGATAAAGGGTCTGCCTGGGTATTTTTATCAGCAGGAGGAATTTATGAGAAATGAAAGGTAGCGGAATAAGAAATATTCTCAATTTATTTATCGGTTCCGTAACAGGCGTTGAAAGGCGTATTATGGCATCAGGCCACACTTTTCCAAAACTAAAATAATTCCAAAGATGCTCAATGACATTTTCGAATGTCGAATTGTCATGGTAGTTAAAATGTGTAAGTAATTATTTTATCTTCTACACGTAAATTTTAATATGATTTGCTCCCCTTAGGTTCGGTCAAACAAATAAGCTATCCGATATTGAAGGACCCGCCACTAAAATTTACGCTGTAATAATTCAGCTTGTGGGTAGTTTAATATGAATAATAAGTACCATGAATTGTCATAAAAATGTCATATTGTTATGGAAAATGAAAATAAAAAGCCAGGCCCATAATTTTTGATATCCCTCACGCATTACGTTCTTCCTGCTGTAGATACGTAGTGTCAGTGTTGCTAACAAAAGGCACTAGTAGGGGCACATGCCAGCGTCTCATCCGAGGATGAAGTGCTTGTATTTGAAATACCTTCCTCTTTGAACTGAGGCAGGGATTCTTATGAAAAATCACTGACGGGATTTTATCGGGAGCCCTCAGGGTAAGAAATACAGTACCAGCCGCCTCACTTACCCGAGTATCAATCTAGAACGAATATGTACGGTCAGTCGCTGAATCACTCAGTTTTTTATTCTTCGATTGCGGTCTTGGTAGTGGAAATTTTCATTGAAATTGAAGTTAAACTTATTGCATTTCTACGTTTGCATTTTTTTGGCACAGCTCATTTTAGACTATGTTTCTTTCTCCATGCCACTTTAATTGAAGTTCAACTGGACGACCTAAATTCAATTTAAATATCTCCACCTCAAACATCCTGTTATTGCTCGAGTTCGCACTGCGCATATTCTTTTATTGCTAGATCAATGCATAAGAGTGCTGCTTTTCCTCTGAAATTACATTTGAAAAACTCGGGATGTCATCTTTCACTTGCAGACAGACATTCTGCCTCCTGTATAGTTGTTTGTCTTTTGCGATTTCTTCTTGCCATTGTTAACCGGAGTGGTGTTGATGGATCCTCTGTTTTTCTGCTTCCGTCCAACTTTCTGCCCCTTTCTGCTGCATCCCGATCAATCACTCCCAATGCTCTTCCAAATACGCTATCGACTCTTTTTTTTCATTTGTTCCTCACTGTGTTCCTTAGTGAACGCATTCTTTTTCTTCATATATAAAGCTTACATCTGGGCAACTTATCGATGTGCTCATCTAGGTTAATAAAATGTTAGCCTGCTGTATACACCCGTATACCTCTAGCTGTACTTTGCTCGTTAACTTTTTGAGGTCGTACGAACGCACGTTTCTGTGACACTTAAACATAAGAGAAATTCCTATTTTGCATAAGTAAAGCGGAATATTTTCTAAAGCTGGAAGGAATGGAGAGGAATCTGATCAAAAAGGTGAAAAAGGTCAAGTTATCACAGTTGAGGGTGTTACACATTCAATTTTTTATGCAGTTTATAAATCAAATCAGGCATAGCGGTCAAAAGGATTCAGTTGCATTTTGGATGAAAATTCTAGCTTGATAATTAATTTTTGGAATTGACACTTTTAAGTGTTTACTCATCTACATTCACAGATTTGTATCTTTGTTCTATTTATTTATATTATGCCCACAACGGTAAGTTTCATTTAGACACCTCGGCTTTAGACGAAATGTGTTGAACATTTTAAAGAGACTCGTTTAAGCAGAAAGGAAAATGTATGTGTCATGAATCAAGTTTACAGGCGTCTGTATTAGTCAGTCCATTATTTCGGACTCATTTACCTTCATCAAGAGGTGAAAATTATTTTTTTTACTCCTCGTATTTCGTGGTGTGTTTTTTCTAATTTTCTCTCGTCCGTTTTTTTTAAATTTATTTTGCCAGTCTCTCCCCTTTGAATTCTTTCCCGGCCGTTCCATCTTCGCCCTTCCAATTCGTTTATCGCGCCCTTGGAACACAGCATTCTCCAGCACCCTCGGCTTTTCCCTCGCCGAGTCGCGACTTATTTCTCCCTCTAGGGCGGAGTGAGGCAAATTGCTCGCAATCCGACGGGTGCCGTTGAGGAGCGGCCGGAGAAAGGTGCGCGCTGATGCTGGCTGACGTTTGCGTATTGAGTGAGAGTGCCGTGAGTGGACCGGGGTGGAGATAAATTGAGACGGAGAAGCGAAGAGCGCAGTGAACATTTATTACGTTGGTTTGGTCACTTTAATATTGTCATGTGCCTGGAATGTGTTGCAATTTCAGTGAAAAATACGGAAAACTTAGTAAAATCGTATTTTCTCTTAAAATAAAATATTGATTTTTTACTCATCATTTAATGTATTGGTAGCGATGTAAGCGACGTAACGTTATCGTTTCAGAATTTTTTAATAAAATAGATTCTTATAATTGATGCTTAAGTTTTCTTTATCATGAGGTTAAATAACTAAACGTTTTGAGAATTGGACAAAAAAAGGGTTACTGATGAAAAAATCAATATGGAAATATGGATTTTTTTACTGAATTGAATGGCATGTAATTAATATTTATCAGCGATACATAAATTACATGCCATTCAATCACGTTACTATTAGGCAAATTCTACTGAAAATAGATCTCATGCAGCTATTGGGAAATTGAATTTCGAAAGCTACTGGATGAGTCGGGTTTAAAAAATTATAAGTAAGAAGTGTGTTGCGATTTGAGATCCACAGTGAAAGCTAAATTGAAAGCACTTGGCGTAGTTATATGGCTGTGCCAGGATCGTATTATCTTTTCCACAAGCTCAAAAGAATGCAATATCAGCGTAACTTGTATCGTATCTATCAAAATCTCCTTAGTGGCACCAACTCTTTTGCTACCTCCTACACTCTTTACGAGACCTTCTTGTTTGCATAAGCCTGCGAGTGAAGAAGGAGGGTGTGTCATTATTATGGGGTATCTTTTTTTCAGGACAAAGAAAATGGTAAAAACCAGGGTCATTTGGAAAAGTAATAGACAAAATGGAGAGCAAATTAAAAGGCGTAATTTTATGCGTGGCGTTCAACCCCGCACAGATGCGTCTATGAGTTGGTGGATTATAAATAATGAAATTGGAATTATTTAACAACCAGATGAACATAACTCAAAGTCACATATAGTAACGGAAAATATATGTGGTAATATGAAGCAGGAGGATGCTGACAAAAAATGTAGAGATTTCTCTTTATTTTCTATTTAGTACGCACGCTCTTTTAGAACTTAACAATGAATGATATGGATATATGAGCTCTAGATACTAGACAAAAAATGATATGAAAAACAAAGAATATCCGGTGATAGGCAAACAAAAATAATGAAGAACGCACACAGATAAGCCATAACAACAATATAGATGTAATTCAGCTTTTTCAAATTTTTTTCGGAGTCAACGCTATTTCTGTTTGCAGGAAGAAGAAAAGAGTTTTATAAAAAAAGAGAACTTTGATTTTGATACTGCTGCATTTCATTCTGCACTAGAATAGCAGAACGGAAATCTCATGAAAAAGTTTTATGCGTGTTCCAGGATCTTATCCTTCTTTCCACCAATTCCAACGACTCAAAATTTAGTCGTAACTTCAAGTGTGTCTCATAACAAAAACTTTTTAATGGCACCAATCCTTCCTCTACCCCCCAACTCTTATTACGAGATATGCTCTTTCGCACGAGTTTCCAACCCATGAGTGAAGCAAAGGGTGCTGTCAATTGTACCTCATTCGGTCTTGCGTCGAAAATTACATGTGTTGAATGCAAAGCTCGCGGGAGCGTTATGAGGAGGGCAGCGGAGAGGAGAATGGAGAGTAAAGGGTTAGGAGAGGAGGAAAGAGGAGTGAAAAAGGGAAGACCTTGGGGGAAGACGTGGGAGTGGAGAGTGAAAAAAAGCATGCGAGAATGCGTCGGTAAAAAGGATATTTGCACTCGCGAGGAACTATGGCAAAAAGTTACAATTTCGAAAGACTATAGTATCATGATCGTAAATTTCGAACAATTTACCCCTGCTTACTACTCCATGAAATTCGGATCTCTCTACTCTCAGCGACGCGATTGGCGACATTAGTAAACCTATTTAACAGCGCGAAGTGTGAAAACACATCTGGTGGCCGACTGGGTAATCCTCTCCTGTAATATCAGTGAATAATATATAAAAAGATTATTACGGAGGCTTCCGCGGTGAGTTGATTGGTGATGATTTTCCGGGTTTACTCCGCGTTGATTCATGCAAAACAAAAATCAATCAACATGAATCAACGCGGTGTAAACCCGGAAAACCATCACCAATATATAAATAGGTTTTTCTCTAGGTTTTATCTGTCTATATGGTTCATTTCGCCCTATTCTCAATGGATTCTTAAAATTGGATCATTATATTGACGACTTGGGGGCAACAGCTTTGAGATGAATTCGAGGATCATTGCACCAGGTTGAACGGAGGCTAACGATATATGCGATTGCCAGTGACCGAGATTTCAATCAGTGGAAGGGATTCAATATATTTAGCTCCTCCGAAACTAGCAAAAATCGGCCTTTATATCGAACAATCCCAGCAAAGCACAATCGTCAATAATCATACCCTGATTTCAGATAGTTTATCTGAGCATTTTTGGATATAGTTACCAGGTTGAGCGGAGACTAACGATATATGCGATGCAAGCCGGTAACCGGGATTTTTTAATCGCTGGAATTGCAGCGCAGAGGAGAATAAAGAATTTAGGCGTAGGAGAGAGGTGGGATGAGGAGTGAAAAAGGGAAGAGCTCAGGAAAGGACGTGAAAATGAAAGGTAGGAAAAAAGCAAGCGAGAAAGGTAAATGCGACGGGGAAACGCCGAAATGGAATGAATATGAGAGCCCCGCGGACGGAAATGGCCCAGCGTGTAATGAGGGACGGCTCTCCGGGGCATAATGACAGACGAGGAAGGGTGTCTCACCTTAAAAAGCACAACGGAAATAATAATAGTGATAATACGAGTGTGAAATGGCAAACGCGACGAGGAGAGCATTGAGAGAAATGACTCGACCCCCGAAGGATTGGGAGACATCACCAAAAAAGTGGTAGGCAACGATTATTTAGGCTTAATACTGAGGACTAGCGGTGCCAACCTGCCTGATTCATTACCAGGTTGACTCTACTGCGCTACCGGTCGTTGCCTTGTCGCCTATCGTTGTGGCGCTGCTGCCTGCCATATTGTTGCACCTGATGGTGGTTGCTAAAGTTTTGCAAAGGAGAACCACTGCAGTGAGGGGTGGGGGGGGGGAAGGAATTAATTGTGCCTTGCTACTGTTTGTATCCTGTTTTGTGGGAAGGCTGGTTTTGGTCCGTTTGTGCACGTTTGTTGCCCGAAACGTTACGCAATGTCGAGCTACAGCACTGTGATAAATTCTAAAATGAGCGTGCAGAGATTCTGCCTCGAACGCGCCAAACCACATCCCTGTAGCACTTGGTAGCAGCTAGACCCTAATATGTGACTGCACATAGTGCAAACGGACTGACACGCCACAAGCTAAATGTAAGTATAGATAATACGAGTGTGAAATGGCAAACGCGGCGCGGAGAGCATTGAGAGAATTGATTCGACGCCTGTGGGATTGGGAGGCATCACCAAAAAAGTGGTTGTGGCGACGATTATTCAGGTTTAATATTCGAGATAGGTGCTAACAACATCAGGCGAAAGGAGTGAAATTGTGTTTTACCGTAGGAATCACGTAAGCTATCTTTCTTTGCGTTCCGCATCTTGAGTGAAAGGGTGTGGTCATTCTTATATTTTCCCTTTTTTGCAATCTACTATTATGCTATCTGCTCCTATTTCGTTTTTTTTACTTGAAATCATATTTTTATTGCCGGCCTCGATGGTGGTGGGGAAAATCCTCTTCTGCCAAAGATGAGGTCTGGGGTTCGAGTCCCGTTTGTTTAGGTAGTCTCTGTCCAAAGCATGGTTCGTGGACGTGAAATTGTTGAATCTGTGGAAAATCCTCATATAAAAGGCTGCAACATGTGCTATTTTCGATGGTGTGCGAATATATAAGAAAATAAATATTTCGTTCCGCATAGATGAGGCGGCAGATTACTGTGAAGAAACTAGAGTTTAATGAAAGCCTAATGAGTGAATTTTTTGCTTACCGCTTAGCTAATAAGCTTTATATATGTGAGTCCGGTGTAGGTATTTGTAGCATTATTCAAGTAACAGGTTCATTTTGGCGGAATATAGTCATTCCGCGTTCAAAAATAAATATTTTCTCGTGCTTATTTGTCAAGTGTTGCTGCGAAGGTAATTTGGCAAGAAACGTACAGGTGACTCTTTTTTTAAATAGAGACAAATAATTGTAAATATTCTTGTACTTAAAAATATTTTTAAAGTTAGAACAGATGCATATGATTCTTTTCAATTAACAAAAATATTTTTTCTTCTTCTTTGTGATTTCCAAATATGCTACCTGTTCCTGTGTTTTATTAACTTCAAGTCATAGTTTTCTCAAGTTTATTGTGAATATATATAAGTTATTTTATGTTCTCAGTGTTGAGGATATTTTTTAGTGTTTACTGCGCACGTGAATTCAATCTCTCCGAGGAGTATAGGAAACTTGCTGCAAGTAATATTCCCTTTAAAAACTCTTCAAATTCGAAGTTGTTAAGCTTATGCTGACGCCGAACGAGATATTAATTATCAAAGTCTTTCTAATGGCCTCATTCTATAATGTTTTTAGTCTTGATTTAGATTAGTCTTTTCAGGAATTTCCTTATCTTGCGTGGTTTGTTGTCGTTAACACTCTTGTGAGAGATTCCTTCCCTCAGTAGAAGGTTCTTCCTGATCTAGCTGATGAACCAAAATTCACGTTATTCTTTTATTCAAATTCTGACTTCACCAATGCATGAAAACATAGCGGCAAATTCGCGTTCTTTTAGTTCAAACTTACGGGAAAGTTAAGCATAGAAGTAAGGAAGCAATTCATCAGTGCGCCAATTGTAATAGCCTATACCTATCTACGGAAAGGAAGCATAGACAATGACTGCAGCGAAGAAAGCAAGTGTAGAGGCTTTAAACATGTGGTGCTACAGGAGAATGATGAGGATAAAATGGATCGACCGAGTTAATAATGAGCAAGTCTTAAGAAGAATACGGGAAAATAGAGACCTCATGAAAACCTTGACTAGGAGACGGAACAAACTTATGGGCCATATCTTGAGACATGATGGCCTCACGAATACATTCGTTGAGAGTAGAGTAGATGACAAGGGAGGAAAAACAAGGCGTTGAACAAATTGTATGGAACATGTGAAGGAGAATGTGAAAGAGAAGAAGAAATAAGTAGGTTTGAAAGGATTAGCTGGCAGGAGAAATGGGTAAAGAGCTGCATCATACCAATCTTAGAATTTTTGACCAGTGATGATGACGGGAAAATGGCTGGGAAAGGAAAATTGTTTTCGTTTTATCGTATCTTTCCATTCTATATTTCGGCTTCTTTTAATGAATTGCAATTGCGGGTCGGAATCGGAACGAACTTATTGAAACGGAGTATAATATAAAAAAATATTTGTCTCCCATATTTGATATTTTATCACGTTTAAAGGAGTTGATCGTGGTATTATAAGACTTATAAAATTAGTAAAGTCATTTCATGAATTATGGTTTTGCTCTCTCCTTACACAGCTGATATTTCACTACGCATTCAGGTAAAATTTCCCTGTCTAGATCGTAGGGCATTCATTAAATATGCATTTGTATCTTCATCCCTCCTTTGGCGAATGCATGAAAAATTGCTGAAGCGAATAAAAATTTCAAATCTTGGCACGGAGATGTACTGCATGAAACATTTTGCCTCCACAAATCTTTGTCTTGTTTCGCTGAACTCGTGGGCTATGGCCAAATTTTGGCCTGAAACGTTCTTCGAAAGCGGGATTGTAACATGTGTAAAAGGGTCAGCCTAGAACTAGCTTTAAGCCATAAAATATCCTCAATTCTCTCTTTACACCAAGCGCGGCTTTCTATATGCAGCTGCTGCAGTGTAACCCATTCCATCCGCCGATTAATGGACCCATTCATACTCGTTAACGACCGTATTCTAGTTGTTTCTATGTTTCTTTCCTCCGAAATTAGTTTTTCAGTGTTATAAACTGTTATTGTGTTGGAGCGATGGGATACATTTGGGAATCAAGCAGGAATCACTGGAAACAAATTTCTTGGCGACAGTAGATTAACTAGGATTCCAAGTGTAACAATTATAGTCACAGGATTTGTACAGTGGAATTTATCTATCGAGGAGATGGAAATACAAGCATGGGCGTGTAAAATTTTTATGCGGGGATTTTGCCTCACACATGCTAGAAATTTCATTGTTTTTATGTATATCTTCGTGCATTTTACTTGCTTTTGTTTAACTGCTCATTCACATGATTTAGTAGAGCTCAAGATACTCTACATGAAGCTAATTTTGGTTGTGAAGATACCCCAATATCGAGCCTAAAATACTATAAGTAGTTATTTTTAAAATTTCTATCGCTTCGTCGGGATTAATATGGTGGGGGGGAGAAGAAGAATAAAATCCCTGTACTAATTGCTACGTGAAGTAGAGATTCGTTTGGTGGTTACCAATATGAATGACTGTTAAAATCACCTCAAAATACATTTAATCAT